>NW_026988414.1:3720000-4354166 GCF_030222135.1 Aotus nancymaae | reverse complement strand
TTTGTGGACCCAGGTCCCCATTGTTTGCGTTAGATCTGTAGCTGCCTCACACTGGGAACTAGCCGTGGAGCTTGTCTTGGGCCGCTATCAGCAGCAGGGCGCTGCCTAGGGATGAAGTCATTCTTCTATCACACTTCTCCTTATCTAGAATGCTTTTCTAACGCAGACACTGCAGGGCTCCATCTTTGCAGATGCCCCCTATCCAGTTATGTGGTGCCTGTGTATTTAGGGCACACAGTGAGGTCACTTCACCAGCATTACTGCTCCTCTCCTCTGCTCCTGCTGCTGCACCATCCACCCCGCGTGTGTAATGAACTTCTCTCTAGGATGAAAGCTGGTGTGTGTCCTGTTTGTCTTGGAGCCTGCTCATGACCTGAGGAGACTGCGATGAGGTGGTCCCAGCTCTCAGAGTGGACCCACAAGTTAGGGTCGAGACCACATAGGAAACTGGTTAGAATGCTGGGCCCAGGGGAGCGAGACCCTTGGTAGGGACTTGTCTCTACTTTTTTTCCCCAGTCATTCTCATTCTGATCCTGATCTCCTTTACAGCACTGAGAAAGCTACCAGCTCAAGGCCAGTCGGTGGACTTTGCACCACCACAGCCTGCTATAGTCTGGTGAGACATGCCTCATAGGGAGGCAACAACCATATCTGGACCATGCCAGGCCCCTCACATACTTGTCTGTGAGGCAGATCCTTTCCCATTTTACAGATGAGGAAGCTGAGGCTCAGAGAGATGCAGAAATTAACAAAGTCCACTCCCCTGACACTCATTGTCTGGTCTTGGTTGTTGTTTTTGGGTTTTGGGGTGTTTTTTTTTTTTTGAGACTGGGTCTCACTCCCTCACCCAGGCTGGAGTACAGTGGCCCAATCACAGCTTACTGCAGCCTCAACCTCTCGAGCTCAGGTGATCTTCCCACTTCAGCCTCCTGAGTAACTGGAACCACAGGCACACGCTACTGTGCCCAGCTAATTTTTGTATTTTTCTGTAGAGACACAGTCTTACAGTGTTGCCCAGGCTGGTCTTGAACTCCTAGGCTCAAGTGATCGGCCCGCCTCAGCCTCCCAAACTGCTGGGATTACAGGCGTGAGCCACTGTGTCCGGCCCCCATTGTCTTTATCGTTAGTTCACCAGTAAACAGAAGACTTTGGAATGAGATCCAAGATTGGAATTTTTTAAATTCTAAATTGTTCTCAGCTGAATTTACATTAAAGCAAAATCAGCACTGTTTGCTGCTTCCCAGGATCATGTGTCCCTCCAGGCTCATGGGAGTGGCTTTCCAGTATCTCCCTGGTTATTTCTGAAGTCTTCTGTCCAGCTTTCTATCACCTCTCTCCGTTCCACCCCTTCACTGCCACCCACGAGCAAATGATTGTGGCCTTTTAGGTTCTTGGCCAAAGCCCTGGTCCTCCTGTGTTACCCAGAAGATATGGAACCCATGGGTCACTCTGCTAAAAAGTCTCCAATGGTGTTAAATATCCTTGGAGGAGCAGGGAGTTCTGAAACAACCCAAAGGATGCGACACTAACTGAGCCATTCTAACGCCAGGTCTGTGAGCTGCAGCCAGGCACTGTGCCTTTCCAGAGGTCCTGGTCCTGGCTGTGGGGCTCAGCAGAGACTGCCAGGGGCCTGGACACCCACCTCAGAATGACACCAAGCATTCGTTCCTAAGGAAGCAGAGGACAGAGTGGCTAGGAACACAGATTTAAGCATCAGCAGACCTAGGTCGAATCCATCCTTGGCCTCTTTCCACATGACCCTGACTGTGACCTTATTCCCTCTTGTAGTGCCCGTGGAGGCAGGAAGCTGAGCCCGGCTCCCAGGAAACACAGTGAGGGCTCAGCCGATGATGATGGTGATGATGATGATGACAAATCCAAGCCAAGCCTGGGAAGAAAAGAATAAATAATCTCATAAATTTAAAAATGCCCACTGCCCATCAACAAGAGGACAGATAAATCATATATTCACCCAATGGTGACTTTAAGGCAGTTAAAAATGCATGACATACAGTTGCATATATCAACATGAATAAATCTCAGACACTTGGTGACAACTGAAAAGAGCACAGTACGGGAGGATACAGACAGGATGGTGCATTTATATAAAGCTTTGAAACCTCACAAAGAGCACCATATATTGCTTATGGATACATATGTTGTAAATGTGTGAAAACATGCATGGGAATGACAAATGCCGAAGTCAGGATAGTGACTGCCCATGGGGAAGGGATGGTTATTATTGTGTTGTCTTATATCTTCAATTCCAAATGAGCCACAAGCTTAAAGTGCTTCATTGAATCATAAAGTATTAATACACTCATTCTGATTGTGGTTATGTATTAAGGCCAGACACAGTGGCTCATGCCTGTAATCCCAACACTGGGAGGCTGAGTAGGGTGGATCACTTGAGCCCAGGAGTTTGAGACCAGCCTGGATAACATGGTGAAACCCTGTCTCTACAAAAAATTTAAAAATTACCCTGGCTAGGCAAGGTGGCTCACCCCTATAATCTCAGCACTTTGGGAGGCCAAGGCAGGTGGATCACGAGGTCAGGAGATCGAGACCATCCTGGCCAACATGGTGAAACCCTGTCTCTACTAGAAATACAAAAATTAGCTGGGCATGGTGGTGTGTGCCTGTAATTCCAGCTACTCAAGAGGCTGAGGCAGGAGAATCACTTGAACCCGGGAGGCAGAGGTTGCAGTGAGCTGAAATCATGCCACTCCACTCCACTCTGGGCGACAGAATGAGACTTCTTCTCAAAAAACAAAAAAAAAAAAACAAAAAAAAACCCTGGCATGGTGGCATGTGCCTGTAGTCCCAGCTACTCAGGAGGCTGAGGTGGGACTGAGACTGGGAGTTCGAGGCTACAGTGGTGAGCTGTGATTGTGCCACTGCACTCCAGCCTGGACAACAGCAAGACCCTGTCTCTAAATAAATAAATAATATATGGCACTTATCATGTGCCAGGCACTGACTGCTTTATATGTGACTTGCTGAATCTTCTCAACAATGCTAGGAGTTAGGTGCTATCATTAGCCCTATTTACAGTTGGGGAAGCAAAACCACATAGAGACAAAAGTCCTCCAGTTATTACATGGCAGAGACTAGATTTAAACACAGCAGTCTGACTCCAGAGCCCATGTTCTCCACTATCAGAAAAACATTATTGGCTGGGCATGGTGGCTCACACCTGTTAATCCCAGCACTTGGGGAGGCTGAGATGGGTGGATCACTTGGGATCAGGAGTTCAAAACCAGCCTGGCCAACATGGTGAAACCCCATCTCTACTAAAAATACAAAAAAAAAAAAAAAAAAAAAAAAAAAGCTGGGCGTGATGGTGGGCACCTGTAATCCCAGCTACTTAGGAGGCTGAGGCAGGAGAATCACTCGACCCCAGGAGGTGAAGGTTGCAGTGAGTCGAGATTATGCCATTGCACTCCAGCTTGGGACTTGGAGCAAGACTCCATCTCCAAAAAAGAAAAAAGAAAAAACATTCTTGGTATAAGCAGACAGTGGGATTCCAGTGTGAAAACAGTTCGTCTGTATGGGCTGGAACAAATGACTCTTCAAGGATGATGATTTTACACAAGCAACAAAAAAGAAGAAAAAGAATGAAAATAAAGTGGCACAATAAAAATTGGATTTTCCTGGGCCAGTGAGTTATACCTGTCTGGTCCCCATGCACTACCTGTTATAAAAGAACATTGTCAAGAAGTAGATGAACACAGTAAAATATTTCAATTACTTCAATCAAATATTTCAATCGATTTCAAATGAAGCACAGTAATCTTGTCCATAAGCCAAGCACATTTTTCCATCACAAGAATACATTCTGGAATGAGACTGATGAATTCCATTGCTAAAGGTTGGAAGAAACCCAAACTACAGAGACAGTGATCAGAGTTACGCTCCTTGGTAACAGGTGGCACCGACTATTGCCAAGAAGCTTATAAAACCA
This sequence comes from Aotus nancymaae, assembly GCF_030222135.1. Lineage (NCBI taxonomy): Eukaryota > Metazoa > Chordata > Mammalia > Primates > Aotidae > Aotus > Aotus nancymaae. The sequence continues at coordinate 4,350,202 of NW_026988414.1, read as the reverse complement.
GCTGCTGTTGTCCGGGCACAATGGCTCATGCCTGTAATCCCAGCACTTTGGGAGGCTGAGGCAGGTGGATCACCTGCTGTCTGGCCAACATGGTGAAACCCCGTCTCTACTAAAAATAAAAAAGTTAGCTGAGCGTGGCGGCATGCACCTGTAGTCCCAGCTACTTGGGAGGCTGATGCAGGAGAATCACTTGAACTCAGGAGGTGAAGGTTGTAGTGAGCTGAGATCACACCACTGCACTCCAGCCTGGGCGGCGGCAGAGCAACAATCTGTATCCAAAAAAAAAAAAAAAAAAAAAAGGCAGCTCCTGTTGACCTCCAGCATCCTTTGAGCAGCTGACACTGTTGGCTGGTAGGAAGTGTTCATGACGGGGTATGTGGAAGGACACTGTCGACACGTGCTCCCTCTTACAACTGGATTGAATGGTTTTGAGCAGAATTTGAGTCTCCTGGTGGGAGCACTGCCTCTTCGTGAAGGGGAAGTGCTCAGGTAGTGCTTGCTCTGTTTATCATTAAAATTGCATGCTCAGATGACACCGAAAGCACAGACAAAACAAGAAAAAATAGGTAAATTGTTCTACTTCAAAATTTAAAACTACAATCAAAGAACACAATCTACAGGGTGAAAAGGCAGTCTCAGAATGGGAAAAACTGTTTACAAATCACATATCTGCTAAGGGGCCAATATCCAGATGCAAGAAATCCTATACTCAACAACAAAAAAAGATCTGATTTTAAAATGGGCAGAAGTTGGGCATGGTGGTGTGCCCCTGTAGTCCTAACTACTTGGGAGGCTGAGGCAGGAGGATGGTTTAAGCCCAGGAGTTTGAGACCAGCCCAAACAACATAGCAAGACCCCGAATCTATTGAAAAATAAAACCAAAACCAGAGAAAATGGGCAAAGGATTTGAATAGCCATTTCTCTAAATAAATTATACAAATGGCAGATAAGCACACAAAAAGATGCTCAACTTCACTAATCATTAGGGAAACGCAAGTCAAAACCACAATGAAATACTACCTCATACCCATTAGAATGGCTACTGGAAAAACAAAAAACAGGCTGGACACGGTGGCTCATGCCTGTAATCCCACACTTTGAGAGGCCAAGGAGAGCAGATGCTTGAGCCCAAAAGTTCACAGCCAGGCGGGCAACACAGTGAAACCTCATCTCTACAAAAAAGAAAAGTTAGCCAGATGTGGTGGCACATGCCTGTAACCCCTACTACTTGGGAGGCTTGCTTGAGCCTGGGAGGTCGAGGCTACAGAGAGCCATGATTGCACCACCGCACTCCAGCCTGGGCAACAGAGTGAGACCCTGTCTCAAAAAATACAAATACAAATGGTTGGGGCAAATTCCTACCCATTCTCTGTGAAGCACCTGTGCCCCTCCCTATGGCATAGAATCCCTGGCTCTGGGGGATAATGGTATGGGGATCCACCACCTTGTCTGTTTCTAAGAAAAAAAGGGGGGGATGGGCTAAAGGTCCTGAATTAGCCGCCCCTATCCCAGCAGTGGCTTCCCACAAGACCAACACAAGACCTTTTTTTTTTCTTTCCACCCAGGCTGGAGTGTAGTAGTGTGATCTCGGCTTACTGCAACCTCTATCTTCCGGGTTCAAGCGATCCTCCCTCTTCAGCCTCCGGAGTAGCTGGGACTACAGGCTAATTTTTGTATTTTTAGTAGAGATGGCGGTTTCACCATGTTGGCCAGGCTGGTCTCGAACTCCTGGTCTCAAGTCATCCCCCACCCACTCCGGCCTCGGCCTCCCAAAGTGCTGACATTATAGGTGCGAACCACCGCGCCCAGCCAAGACCAACTTCTTGGTGTCTGACAGAAGCCAAAATGCCCAAGGAACGCCCAGTGCTCCGGCAAGGGCAGGACTCCACCCAGAGCAGCCCCAGGGTGCCTTCTGCCTGGCCGCCTGCGCTCCACTCAACCAACGCGGAACCGACACTCTAGGCTGAGACACTGTGAGCGAGGAAAAGGCCGCTGTCCGACACCTGTTACACAGTGAGTGAGACGCGGCCTTGGGACTGGGCTTGGGAAGGCCGGGCTTCCGGGGTTGGTGGGCGTCTACTAGCCAGGCAGTTTAGGGATTGGTCACCTCTGGCCCTGGAGGCGGGGTTCTTGCAGTAAGACCATTGCTGATTGGCTGGCTTTCCAAGGCCAGTGTGACATGTTGGTCATTTTATCTGGGTGCTGAGTTAGGCAGTACGTATACTAAAATTGGAACCAATGACACAGATAGGTGAAGCGTTCCATATTTTTTCCATGCGATACCCTAAAGTAGGATGAAAGACTATGCTGAGCAAAATAAAATGAGCTATCAAGGAAAAAAAAAAAAGGAACGGGTTCTGGGAGTTGGCTGTTACCAGAATAGTCTCTTCCTAGAACAGGCACTTTTAATTTTCCGTGTTTATTGCATAATGATTACCAGTCAGGCTATGGAGTTGATACTTGACCTAAGTTTTCACATCAATATAATGGGAATAATGTAAGTGCCTCCCATGTAGGACTGCTGCAGAGATTAAATAGAATCATCTATGTAGAGCCTTAGGACAACGCTTCGCAAATAGTTATGACTGTCACTCTGTAGTGGCTATGTAGGCCTGTAACAGCTCACCCCTCACTTCATTCCAATCCTTTACCTCATGCAACTGGAGAGATCTTTCAAATGCAACTTGAAGGCTGGGCACGATGGCTCACGCCTGTAATCCCAGCACTTTGGGAGACTGAGGCGGGCAGATCACTTGAGACCAGGAGGTCTAGACCAGCCTGGCCAACATGGTGAAACCACGTTGTTGAGAAATGTTAAGTTTATGAATATTGATGTTGGGAAATGTTAAATTTATGAATATTGATGAATGCTGAGTGTATGATAGAATATATTGTTTGCTAGGATGAATGATGGCAAGGAAAACCTAGCCACCCCCCTCAAGTAGAAAACTACTCAGGGCATTCCAAAGTGGCAGGACAATATATAAATATCACACACCTGTTAAAACAATTCTTTAAGCTATCTGACCCTGCCCCCATGGCTCCCTCGTGGAGAATACTTCTTAGGTTGTTTGTGATCAGTGGTAAGCGGGCTCCAGCTGCCTACTTGGCATGTTTTGTGTTATAAGAAAATAGCGAACACATTTGCTAATAATGAGCAGCTGTTCAGAGAGAATAAATGCATGGGTCAGCGTCTACTTGGGCCCTTCAGCCTGGAATGCTGTCGGCCCCTGCGGCTCTCAGTTCAGAAGGCTGCTGGCGCCCCCCGCCCCTGGGTGTCTGCCTCTCATTTCTGTCAGTGCTGCCTGGGTAGGGGGTCTCTACGGCCAAGCTGGTACTTGGTATCCTGTCTCTACTAAAAATACAAAAACTAGCCAGTTGTGCTGCACTCCAGCCTGGGCAGCAACGCAAGACTGTCTCAAGAAAATAATAAAGTAAAATAAAAATAAAGCAACTTGGAACCTGTACTTCTGCTAATCAAATAATGCACTGCTCATTCTCTGGTCTAGGAAGCTTACGTGTTAGGCTGTCTCTCTGCCTCTCTTTTACCTGCTCCCTCCTTTTCTCAGCTGCAGCTTCTCTGGCCTTCATCAAACTTGAGTTGTTTTTTCTTGTCTGAGGTCCTGCGCTCTTTCCACCTCCACCCACACCTCTTATGGGCAGCACCTCCTCCTCCAAGCCTAGCGCCTCCATGATGGGGGCTGTTCCTGGCTCCTCCTCATGCTTTTGGAGCTCCCTGTACTTTTCCTCTGTTGACTAAAAATGAAATCTGTCCTTCATCGGCTGAATGGAGCCCCTCTTGGCTAAGGAACCCCAGAAAAACCTTAAAACAGTTCCCAGCCATAATGAGATGGGAGGTCAGACACGCCTCATGAAACCCCCCTCCCTTTTACAGTTTAGAAACAACAGACCAGCATTCATGTTAAAATAGAGATCATAAGACCGGCAGAACAGACTCTTTGTGGCAATAAAGTAAAAAGCTATAAACAGGACCTCGGGCCACGGCAGGTAGGGATGAAGTTACACACCCCACGCTTAAAGAATAGGCTGTTCTCCAACTGCCACAAGGTTTTCTTCTTTAGCAGCTAAACAAGCTCTAGATGGCCTGGAGATAAGCAATATTAAAACAATTACAATTCATCCAGCTCCCAGAGGCTGAGGGACTGACCACCTTTCCACTAGCCTAACTATAGATTTCACTGGACAAGAGACTGATTTCAGATAAGACCATGGACTGACTGGCCAGTTCACAAAGATTGTGCACTTGAGTGTCCTCATTTTTGGAAAAGCCCTTTTGACAAATAGGGCCTAATTGTTAATATATTTAAATGCCAAATCTCCACCCCAAAGTTAACATGGGTCAAATGGTACATGCATGTTTGTTCAATGTGCATGTTTTGAACCACTTTTATGAATATTCATAGCCCCTCTTATAACCTACTGAATATGTATGTTTGGCCAAATTATGCAGCATAAAGTTCCTACCCCAAGCCCTCCTCCTACCTGTCTCCAGTCTTGGCTGGAGGCACGCTTCTCAGACTGTGGGATGACCACCTTGCAGGCTGTAACTTCCTCTAAAGGAGTCTCCTCCTCTCCTTTCCCAAATTTATTAATGTGATTTTTTTCAAGTTAACATGTCATAGTACCAAATCACAGGTGAAATTCTGCTACTTATGTTCACATCTGATTGACGTCTTCCCAACACACACGGGGCCACTCACTTTAATAAGCATAGGAGCAGGGACCTATTAGATGAATAAAGGGAGTGAATGGATGAATGAATGAAGGCACTTAACAATCAGCTGTTTGCCAGACAGGCTCCAGCCCAAGGATCAGGAGTACCTGACCTGCTGAAGAAAGTGCTCTTCATCTCAGAACTGATAAATCTGAATGTTTCCATCATTTCTCTGGTAAAGTGCCCAATTTACTAGAAATCTTTAAAAATTGGCATGTTTGGCTGGGCATGGTGGCTCATGCCTATAATCTTGACACTTTGAGGGGCCAAGACGAGGATCACTGGAGCCAGGCATTCGAGACCAACTTGGGCAACACAGGGAGACCGCCATCTCTACAAAAAAAATTGTTTAAAAATAGCCAGAGGATGCCTGTAATCCCAGCACTTTGGGAGGCCGAGGCGGGTGGATCACGAGGTCAAGAGATCAAGACCATCCCAGTCAACATGGTGAAACCCCGTTTCTACTAAAAATACAAAAAATTAGCTGGGCATGGTGGCGCGTGCCTGTAATCCCAGCTACTCAGGAGGCTGAGGCAGGAGAATTGCCTGAACCCAGGAGGCGGAGGTTACAGTGAGCCGAGATTGTGCCATTGCACTCCAGCCTGGGTAACAAGAGCGAAACTCCGTCTCAAAAAAAAAAAAAAAAAAAAGGCCAGAGGTTGTGCATACACCTGTAGTCCCAGCTACTGGAGGTGGGGGGTGGAATCACCTGAGCCTAGGAGATCAAGGCTGCAGTGAACCATGGTTGCACCACTGCACTACAGCCTGGGAGACAGTGAGACCCTGTCTCAAAACACAAATAAACAAAAATGGGCGTGTTTGTGTCACCTAAATTGACAAGTCACCATCATGATTATTGTCACTACAGCCATTTGTTGTGAACTCATCAGGTGTTAGGTGCTGGGTTTTTGACATGAGCCTCTGACATGCTTTGCCCACATTTGTAATTTTTGAGTGCAGTGTGGCATGATCTCGGTTCACTGGAACCTCAGTCTCCTGGATTCAAGCAATTCTCCTGCCTCAGCCACCTGAGTAGCTGGGATTACAGGCATATGCCATCACACCCAGCTAATCTGTGTATTTTTAGTAGAGATGGGGTTTCTCCATGTTAGTCAGGCTGGTCTCCAACTCCTGACCTCATGATCCACCTGCCTCAGCTTCCCAAAGCGCTGGGATTACAGGTGTGAGCCACTGCTCCTGGCCCTTTTTATGTATTTTTAGTAGAGATGGGGTTTCACAATATTGGCCAGGCTGGTCTCCAACTCCTGACATCAGGTGATCCGCCTGCCTCGCCTCCCAAAGTGCTGGTATCACAGGCGTGAACCACCGTGCCCGGCCAATTTTCTGTATTTTCTGTAGAGACAGGGTTTTACCATGTTGGCCAGGCTGGTCTCCTGGCCTCAAGTGATCCACCCAACTCGGTCTCCCAAAGTCCTGAGATTACAGGCGTGCACCACTGTGCTCCTGGCCTGCGATATTGTTTTTAAGCTTGGATCCCTAGGAATTACTCCTGGATCACAACAGTTTATTGTTTAGGCAGTATTTCCTCAGTGTTTAATCCCCTTGTGCCAGTGAGGGCTCTGCCCCATGTTGATGGGTCTCTATGGGGCTTGGCCATGCTTTCAAGTCAGCCCCTTGTCCTGCACTGTTTCCTAAGTGGGTATAGCCTTGCGTCTGAGCACAGCCTTCCTGACCCCTGTGTTGACAATTATCCCAGGAGTGCTCCTTGGCTGTCTCTCTCTCTCCAGTTCTATTCTGCTGCTGTCATCAGGAAAGGAGCTGCCAGCCTCCTCTAAATTGCTCTCTACAAGATCTCCGTTATTTTGTATGTGTTTGTTTTGAGGTGGAGTCTTGCTCTATTGCCCAGATGGAGTGCAGTGGTGTGATCCTGGCTGACTGGAGCCTCATACTACTGGGCTCAAGCGATCCTCCTGCCTCAGCTGCAGGCCACCAAGCCCAGCTAATTTTTAAAATTTTGTAGAGATGAGGTCTCACTATGTTGCCCAAGCTGGTCTCCAACTCCTGACAATGTTTTTGACAATGCTCTGTTAAATAAAATTTACAGAAGGCCATTGGTTTGGATTGAGTCCCTGCAATAAGCCCAAATGGCCAAACTAAAATGAAGTCATTCATGCTTTTCTATGTGACCAAGCCGAAACTAAGTTATTTATCTGACTTTGCATGAAGCCAGAAGAGTGAGAGATAAAAACCAACTCCCTAAACAATTGAGATTTAGCCAGCATGACAAGGAAGTCCCCTGTGCTTTAACCTTTATAACGAAAGTCACTTTTTTTTTTTTTTTTGAGATGGAATCCTGCTCTGTCGCCCAGGTTGGAGTGCAGTGCCTCGATATTGGCTCACTGCAACCTCTGCCTCCCGGGTTCAAGACTTTCTCCTGCCTCAGCCTCCCAAGTAGCTGTGATTACAGGCACCTGCCACCACACCCAGCTAATTTTTTTATTTTTAATAGAGAAGGAGTTTTGCCGTTTAGACCAGGGTAGTCATGAACTCCTGACCTCAGGTGATCTGCCCATCTCGGCCTCCAAAAGTTCTTGCCACCGTGCCCAGCTGAAAGTCACTTTGAAACAACCAATCTACTTTTTGTCCTATTTCTGCTTTTGTCAGCCTTCTCTATCTGTAAAACCAGCCTCTTCTGTTCAGCTCCTAGGAACACTCATTCTATCACCCAATTCTAGAATCACAAATAAAAGCCAATTAAGGCTAGGTGCAGTGGCTCACGCCTGTAATCCCAGCACTTTAGGAGGCCGAGGTGGGCAGATCCCCTGAGGTCAGGAATTCAAGACCAGCCTGGTCAACATGGCAAAGCCCTGTCTCTGCTAAAAATACAGAAATTATCTGGGTATGGCGGTATGTGCCTGTAATCCCATCTAGTGGGAAGGCTGAGGCATGAGAATCACTTGAATCCAGGAGGTAGAGGTTGCAGTCAGCCAAGATTGCATCACTGCAGTCCAGCCTGGGCAACAGTGTCTTAAAAAAAAATTAAAATTTAAAGTCAGCTATGATCTTTAAACTGATCGGTTGTAATTTTGTCTTTGGCAGCCCTTAGCCATGGAGTTTTTGAAGCAGTGACAGAAGTAAAGTCAGTTTCCTCCGCAGAGCCACAGAGCTCTGTTCTCTTCCCCTGACTCTTTCCCCAGAGCAAAACCCACCTGCCACTGCACTCAGGGGGAGGGAACTACTTTTCCTAAGTCACACCCTGCTCTATAAGTGGGCACCAGGGGGTGGCAGTCATGGCATTCTCAGCTGGTCTCACCCGGCCTGGCATGAAGCCTCCACCCTATGAGCTAGCTGGAGTGAGGCCAGCAGGGCCCAAGCATTCTCAACCTGCCGCACCTGGAGAAGAGCTGCCACGCTCCAGGTGGCCCTTGTGGGAACGTCCTCCCTGCTGTACCTGCGTGGAATAGAGATTCTGCAGCACAAGATGGGGGTGGGGGGTGCTGTGTAGAGAAAGGCCAGCAGCCTTCCCCTCCCAGGGCGAAATGAAGAGCCAGACTAGGAGCTGGAAGGAGAGCTCGCCCATGTCTTTCTGACCACACCTACCTAGAGTACAACACCCCAGGTAAAACTTTCACAACACAGAACTGGGGGATTGGGGGAGAAATGATGTTTTTCTAACACCAAATATTTGCTACTTTTTGTACCAATTCTGACACCAGCTGGGTGTCCAACATGTCAGAGTAAGATTTAAAAGCTGGCCAGGTGTGGTGGCTAATGCCTGTAATCCCAGGACTCTGGGAGGCCAAGGCAGGCAGATCACTTGAGGTCAGGAGTTCAAGACCAGCTTGGGCAACATGGTGAAACCCCATCTCCACCAAAAAATTTTTAAAAATTAGGGTCAGGCACTGTGGCTCACGTCTATAATCCCCGCACTTTGGGAGGCTGAGATGAGTGAATTACAAGGTCAGGAGTTCAAGACTAGCCTGGCCAACACAGTGAAATCCCGTCTCTAAATAAATAAAAATTAGCCAGGCATGGTGGCGTGTGCATGTAGTCCCCAGCTACTCGGGAGGCTGAGGCAGGAGAATCGCTCAAAACCAGGAGGCAGAGGTTGCAGTGAGTTGAGATCGTGCCACTGCACTCCAGCCTGGGTGACAGAATGAGACTCTGTCTCCAAAAAAAAAAAAAGTGTAAAAGCTGTTGGAACCCCAAAACCACTTTAAGTCGAGAGGTGACTGATGTGAGCCACGCAGCCTGTTTTGCAGTTCTCCTTCAGACTGGAGCTTACCTCCCACTGCATTGTTCCCATTCTGTAAATGACGAGGAAAGACCAGAGACCAGAACTCCCCCTCCCAATCACTGATCTTATTGTAGATTAACTGCCTCCTTTATTGGCCTGTACCTAACTCAGACCAGATGGCGTCCTGAACAGAGACCATGTGGCATGATCATAACTCACTGCAGCCTCGAACTCCTGGGCTCAAGCAATCCTCCCACCTCAGCTTCCCAAGTAGCTGGGACTACAGGCATGTGCCACCATGCCTGGTTAATTTTTGTTTTTAAGAGATGGGGGTCTTGCTATATTGCCCAGGCTGGTCCATGAACTCCTGGCTTTAAGTGATCCTCCCACTTTGGCCTCTCAAAGTGCTGGGATTATAGGTATGAACCAGTGCTACCTGGCCAAGGGCATGTTTAGTGATGCCTGGCCTCCCTGCCTTCCTAGGGCCTAGGTTTCTCCCCTCCAGAGCCTCCCAGAGGTGACAGTGGCCCAGGCCACTGTCCAGTCCTGGGCTGGATGCAGTCTGCATGGCTTTGTGTACTGCCTGACTCCTCTCAGGAGACCCAGCTCTGGCACGGTTGCTGACTTTGTGTCTCACAGCTCCAGTAGCTCTAGGCCCATCAGTCTCAGTCCCCAGGAGACTACAGAAGGCTGCTGGAGAAGCAGTCATGAGACGGTGCCCCTGTGGCAAGTAGCGGCCTATGGGCCAAAGTAGGGAGCTTTGGGGAGAGTCTCCAAGCAAGCCCCAGAAAGTCCTCTCCCTCCAGCCTACAGCCTCCCCTCCCTGCCTCCGCCTGGAAGGCTGGCCTGGAAGTTCAGCTCATTCCTCTTGCCACATGGTGCTGATGAAGCCATCCTGGTGCTGAGGAAGGGGAGGAGGGCAGGTCTCTAAGCTGACACCCTCTGTGGGCTCCAAGCTGCCCGAGAGGCTGTGGGTCCATCAAGCTGGGAATTCGAGCTATCCCCTGCAATGGCCCTGGGGAAAAGACAGTAGAAACTGGGGAGGCATAGGGAGGCCCCGGGTCAGCTGGGAGCACCGTGGGAATTTTTGCCCACCTAGGCTCCTGCGGGAGCAGCTGTTCAGGTGGGGAAGGGGGCAGTGTCCAGCAGGAGCAGGGGCATTGAGTTGGGCTGGAAGGGCACTGGGCCAGGCCTCTTCCCCCGAGGCCTCAGCATCAGCATCATCTGCAGTCCTGGGCTGTTGAGAAATGCTGAGTGTATGATAAAGCATATTGTTTGCTGAAAATGATGGCAAGGAAAACCTGGCAGCCCCTCCTCCCCTCTGCCCGTGGAAAACTGCTTGGAGCACTCTAAAGTAGCAAAACAGTATCTGTATATCATACACCAGTTAAAACAATTCTTTAAGCACAGGATACGTGACCCTGCCCCCGGGGCTCCCTCGTGGAGAATACTTGCTGGTTTGTCTGTGACCAGTGGTAAGCGGGCAGCAGCTGCCTACCTAGTTTATTTTTGTTCTATGAGAAAACACAGGACACCTGTTTGTTAGTAATAATCACTGTTCAGAGAGAATAAATACATGGGTCAGAGTCGGCTCGAGGCTCTAGGCTCAGAAGGCTGCTGGCCCCCTAGATAGTCCCACTTTGCTGTTCTGTCCAGGAGTCTGCTTCTCAATGCCTTCAGTGCCAGCTGGGTGGGGGGTCTCTATGGCTGAGCTGGTCTCGGTACTGGGCAGCCAGAGCTCCCTCACTGTTGTGAATGCACACAGGCTGAGGCCTATGCAGAAGCATGGGCATCTCTTCCCTCTGCCAGACACACTTCTGCCCTCCCAGGGCTGCCCTGCCTGAAGGGAACAGGCACCCTGGGAAGGACAGACCACCACAGGTGTCAGAAATTCTAGTAGCTGCCTGCCCACCACATAAAGCGGCCGGGAGCTTCATGGGCCACCACTCACTAAGTGCCCCCAGCATCCCTGCACCAGGAACTTTATGGATGAGGTCTCACGAGCTCTTTCACAGAGCAGGGTTCAGGCCATTGGCCCAAGGTCCCACTGGAGGTCAGACAGAGCCCAAATGTGAGCTTACTTTGGACCAACTAATCACTTCTTTGACCTTTTTCATCACCAACAGTAAAAACGCCCCCACTTCCCTGTGTTTCTGACCCCTCATGGTGCCCCCAAGGCTTCCTCATCCCCCTGCCCCCACCCCAAGAGTCCTGCAACTCACAAGATCTAGCTGCTCCAATAAACCACACTTGTGGAAGTACCACTGCCATCCACCTTGGCTATTGTCAGACTTTTTCAGGGTGGTGCTGTAGCCATCTCTTGCTGAGTGCCAAGCCCTGCGAAGACAGGGATGGAGAGGACCTGCCCATTGTCCCAGGGAGTGCCTGGGATGGTTGGGGAACACAGGCAGGCACTCGGGCCTGGCTGGCTGAGATTGGGGCTGGGGTTGGAGCTCATAGAGGCACCCAGCTGCCGGCCAGGGCCACACCCAGCTGGACCCCCTACCACACCCACGCCAGGACACTGCCACCCCAGACCAAAGCTGCAGAATGGGATTTGTGTGCCCAGGGTTAGTGCTGTCCATCTCCTATCAGCACAAAGGAGAGGATGGCGATTTCCAGGGCTCCGACCCACATGAACCAAACACAGCATTTATTTCCACAAGAGGGAAAGAGGGGTCTCCCCAGAAGCCCAAAAGGTTGCCCTGAGAGCCAGGGGTCCTGCCTTCCATGGCCTAGGACTCCCTTGGGCCTGGGGCCTCAATGATGCCATCTGCCTTGGAGCAGGACCTGGTACTGGCACCCACAGGAAGAGGGCAGGGTCCCTTTAAGCCCAGCCTCACTACCTCAGCCTGTTGCTATGTACGGGACTGGCTTCCTTAGCAACCACCTGGTCGCTTACTGGGGCCTGGAACCCTGGCTGCCATCAGCCATGGCTCCCAAAAAGAGTGTGAGTAAGGCAGGCAAGGAGCTTGAGGTCAAGAAGAAAGCGGGAAAGAAGGAGCCCATGGTGGCTGTGGAGGCACCTCTGGCCACAGAGGTGAAGGAGTTCTACCACATCCAGATCCGAGACCTGGAGGACCGGCTGGCCCGGTGCGTGGGCTGGTGGCCAAGAGTCTGGTGCCCTGGGTCAGAAGCCCATGCCCAGGGCAGGTTTGGCCAAGGGGCCCTAGGCCTGTGTTCTGGCCTCCCATGAGATGTCCAGACCCCACCCGACCCCAGCCTCATTTCCTCATATGTACCTTTGGGAGGTTTCAAGAGTTTGAGGGTAAATGGATTTCCCCCTTCCCAGCTCCTAGAACTCTGGGCCCATGATGCTAACTCGTGGCCCCGCCCCAGGCAATCCCTGCTTTCCCCTGCCTCACTCCTGCCCCATGGGACCACAGGCTTCACCAAAGGGTGCAAACAGCCCTCTGGCAGGCAGGGGAACCCCTGGCGCCACTTCCACTTCCTGGCAGTGGCACCTGTGCCCCACTGACCCACCCAGCACATGAGCCCAGTTGTTTCTCCACGCCGGGCCTCAGTTTACCCAAATGTAAGTGGGAAAGGTTTATTCCTCCTCCATGGCTGTGACATTCTGTTCTAGAGCCAGTTTTGTGTGTGACGTGGTGGGAGCAGGGACAGCCTCGAACTCTTCATTTAGAGCCATGTTCACTTGCCCATCATTTTCTCATGTTTCCTCCCAGTTATGAGGCACCAGCCCATCTCAGCGTGACCTAAAAAGACAAGCAGGGGCAGCTCTTCCCCAGGTGACTGATGCTGTGGGTAACCATAGCTAATGCTGAGTCCCTGGTGGTGCCAGGCGGGCCATGTGCTGGTGCAGAGTCCTCACAGAAGTCTTACTAGAGATGTCCCGATGTCATCCGCATTGCACAGATGGGGGAGACTGAGGCTTAGAGAAGGAAAGTCACTTCCGGGAATAGGAGGCACCAGGATGGGAGCCCTGGCCTCCTGACTCCCCCATGCAAGGCTGCTTTCTCAGGCCACAGCTCTGAAGTGCTCTGTGTGCAGTCACCACTTGAAAGATGTTGGTCAACTAAATTACGATATAAAACAACTTTCCAAGTATCTTCAATTATTTCATTGGAAACCAGTAAATTGGTTATGTGATGCTGATTGACTTCCCTTGAAATTCACAAACTTCCCTTGAGCTGAGACATCAGGTAGAATGTATTCAAGGAAAATGTATTTAGCAGAGTTATTGGCTGCTTACTATTTGCCAAGCGGTCTGTCAGGCTCTGAGAATACAGAGGTGGAGGAGAGGGGCATGTTATTAGATTTCAACCACCCAGTGGGACAAGGGCCAACTTACAGGAGAGCACCAAAGACAGGGCCGCAAATGTGGCTCAGGGCCAAGAAGGGTCCACCGGGGTTATGGGATGGAAAAAGGTAAGGGACACGGCAGGTACAAAGACTTGGGATTTGAAAGCGTGGGAAAGTTATGGAGGCATGCAGAGCTGGCTGACTGCAGCAGGCAGAATTGTGGCTAAGAGCCTTGATTCTGGGGGTCAGACTGATACCTGGCTTTGCCACTTACAAACTCAGAGTTCCTTTATCCTTCTGAGCCTCAGTATACCCTTCTGTCAAATAGTTATAATCATCATAGTACCTACATTTTTTTTTTTTTTTTTGAGATAAGAGTCTTGCTTTGTCACCCCGGCTGGAGTGCAGTGGCACAATCTTAGCTCACTGCAACCTCCGCCTCCCGGGTTCAAGCGATTCTCCTGCCTCGGCCTCCTGAGTAGCTGGAATTATAGGCACGCACAACCATGCCCAGCTAATTTTTGTAGTTTTAGTAGAGAAAGAGTTTCACCATTTTGGTCAGGCTAGCATTGAACTCCTGACCTCATGAGCCGCCTGCCTCGGCCTCCTAAGGTACTATGATTATAGGTGTGAGCCACTGTACCTGGCCAGTACCTACATTCCTATAAGTTGTTGTAACAATTTAACAAACACTGCACACCTGGCTATGTACCAGGCACAGGTGTTGGGGACATACTTGAACATAACAAGGCCCTGCCCTCATGGAGTTTACATTCTAGTGGTGTAATAAAAATAACATGCTAAGCACAGGCATTGGCTGCGGTCATGACTGCCAGATCAGGGGAAATAGTGGGAGATTAGGCTGGATTCTGATCACAAGGAATCTCAAATGCCGCTTTATGGGACAGGGGGTCCAGGAGAGTGGGCCCAGCTGCACTGCAGGCCTGGCTTGCCCAGCCTGACCCCTGGACCACTGCCCTGCCCCTGCCCCAGGTACCAGCGGAAGTGGGATGAGCTGGCTGTGCAGGAGAAGCTGTTCCGCCAGGAGTTCGAGCAGCTGGCCAACAACAAGAAGGAGACTGTGGCCTTCCTCAAGCGCACACTGGACCAGCAGGTGGATGAGATCACCGACCTCAACGAGCAGCTCCAGAACCTGCAGCTGGCCAAGGAGACGGAGAAGGACGCCTTCGAGGCGCAGCTAGCCCAGGTGCGCCACGAGTTCCAGGAGACCAAGGACCAGCTCACCACAGAGAATATCGTCCTTGGTGAGGAGGGGACTGGCTGGCGAGCCTGCAGGCACCCATGGTGGGGACAGAACACAGGGCTCACATCCCGGCTCTATCGCTGACAAGAAACAGGGAGAATAGCCCCGTGCTGCTTGGCACACACTGTCTTCCTTAACTGTCCCAGCAATCCTACGAAGCTGGAAACATCCCCCAACCAGTCCGTAGACGAGGAAGCACCTCAAAAGGTGAAGTGTCGTGACCAAGGTCCCCCAGTTGGCAACGGTTGTGAGGCTCAAATGTCAGACGGCATTAGAACCTGGCCCAGAGAATACATATAATCCAGCTGCTGGCCAGGTGTGGCGGCCCATGCCTGTAAACCCTGTGCTTTAGGAGGCTAAGGCGGGAGGACTGTTTGAGCCCAGGAACTCGGGAGCAGCCTAGGTAACATAGTGAGACTCCACCTCTACCAAAAAAATAGAAAAATTAGCCAGGTGTGGTGGTGCACGTATGTAGTCCCAGCTACTTGGGAGGCTGAGGTGGGAGGATCTCTTGAGCCTGGGAGGTTGAGTGATTGTGCCACTGCACTCCAGCCTGAGTGACAGAGCAAGATCCTGTCTAAAAAAAAAAAAAATCCAGTTGCTGTTGTCACTGTTACTTCCATGAGAGTATCAAGGGAGGCTTCTTGAAGGAGGCAGAATCTGAACAAAGCTTCATAACATTAGTGGAGGGGAAGAGGGAGGGAGCCCGGATGAAGGCAGTAAAGGTGGCAGGGCCAGGCAGGACGGGTAAGGGACGGTAGACCTGCCCCACTGAGTCAGATGGCACAGGGCACACGGGAAGGGACAGGGGCCTAAGGGTCATCTTTAAGGTCCTCGCCAGGCCTTGTCCTCTGAGGCAACCCCTCATCGGGCCTTGTGCCCTGCGGTGGCCAGGGGGGAAGCTGGCAGCCCTGGAGGAGTTCCGGCTGCAGAAAGACGGTATCATGGACAAGTTCACGTTGCTGGAGGACCAGGTGCAGAAGCAGGAGAGTGAATTCAGGGACTATGCGTACGACCTGGAGAAGAAGTCGGTGCTGGACAAGGACAGGTGGGCAAGCGGGGCACCCTCTGGGGCCTCCAGAGCCTTCATCCCTGGGGCCATGAACATCCTAGTCTTCAGGCCTCAGCTTCTAACTGGGAGGTTAGATGGGTAACTGACCCCCCCCCCAACCTGCTACTCCTTGGAATCCCAGCTGGTGATTATGGAAAGATGTGAGAAAAGGAATCAGCTCCCAGATGCAGTCCTCTTGCTGGCACTGGAGACTACCTGGGTGTCCATTTGCCACTGATTGGGATTAAATCATTTTTATTTAATAGTTGAGAGTACATTGAAATGGTACCAGTTCCAAAGGTCCAGAGGCTCCACAGGGAAAGTCCTGCCCATAGCTCCACCCCTCCCAGGGAGAGAGCGTGCAGGTGTTTCACACCCCTAGGTGCTCTGGAAACCTCACAGAGGAAAGGGGTGTGCCCAGGGCTTGTGCCCGCTCCTTCCTCAATCCGGCCCCGCTTCCCCTCCTGTCTTTCTGGCCAGACTGAGGAAAGAGATCATCCAGCGCGTGAACGTCGTGGCCAATGAGTTCCACAAGGTGACCACAAACCGGATGTGGGAGACAACCAAACGGGCCATCACGGAGAACAACAGCATTACCCTACAGATTGCCAGGATCTCCCAGCAAGGCGCGCAGCTGCTGCAGGAGAATGAGCAACTCAAGCGAAGTCAGGACTATCTGTGCAAACAGGTGGAGCTGCTGGAGAACACAGAGAAGGTCATGGCCAGGCACAAAATTGACTACCAGAAGGTTTGCCTGCAGGCCTTAGCACAGGGCGTTTGCATGCAAGGCAGGAGGTGACCCCAGGGGCCTTGCAGGGGTGGAGTCGAGTCAGGAGGGAGGGAGGTAGTGGACAGAGGACTGGGCCTCCTGTGGGGGCTGAAGGGCAGTGGGCCTAACTCTGGATTTTATTTATTCAAAGCCCCCGTAACTTATATAAGCAGAGCGCAGCCCTGGAAAGCTTGGGGCTCTGCCCAGTGGCAGCACTGGCCACTCTGCACAGAGGGGCTGGGGAGGCCTGGCTGTGTCTGGAGCTGGGGACAGGGCTGGCTGATGGCATGGCCACCTGCCGGCACCCATAGGTCATCCTCATGCTGACCAAGAAGTGCCAGGAGCAGCAGCAGGGCACCAAGGAGGCCAAGGAGCTGCGCCTCTTGCTGAGCCAGTTGGAGCAGAGAGTCATGCAGCTGCAGGTGGACAACCAGGCACTGACGTGCGTATAGCCTGAGGAGGGGCGGGTGGCAGGTGGCGGGTGCAAGCTGGGGCCAAGCTCCAGCCCAGCTCTTTCTGACCTCACGACCTGGGCCAGTGACTTCCCCTCTAGAGGAAACTGCCAGACGGGCTGAGGCTTGGGGCTGGCTAGGGGTCCCTGTGGGCTTGGAGAGAAATGGCAGAGCCCCTGGCCCCAGGTGGCGCCAGTCCTGGGGAAGGGGGAACGCTGTTGACTCATTGGGGCCCAGGAGCCAGAGAGACCAGCTGAGCCTGCACCTGGAGCAGCGGCAGGTGGACTTGCGGAGGCTAGAGCAGGAACTGGCTGATGAGCAGAAGGTTCGAGCCAGCCTGGAGGCAGCCCTGGCCCAGGCCACCTCCTTCCTACAGAGCATTCTGCAGGTGAGCAGAAGGGAGTGAGGGAGGGCGTCAGGGGAAGGGGATTGAGCCCAAGATGGAAGCTGCTTGCAGAGAAGGGGCTGCCTCAGGGTCAGAGGCCCCTCTTCCCTGAGAGCCTCCCAGAAAGTCTGTCCTTTGCTGATTCTGGCCTTTTCTGAGGAGCTGGATTCCTTCTCTGAGGCTCTGAAAGGTCTCGGGCCTCAGTCTTCCTGAATGGAGAATGGGTATCCCACCATATTCAGGAAACACTTCGTGGAAACAGGCACTGAGTGTGGAATTTCTTGGAGGAGTATGGGTACTGGGGCCACTGTGGGCCTGCTGCCACCCCGTCACCCACAGATGCGCCTTGATGAACAGGACAGCGAATTAGACGTGACGTTCCGGCCGTGGCACAAGGAGATGCTGCAGCAACTGCTGGTCATGCTCCACTGTGGTCCTGAGATCCCAGAAGGCTATGTGTCCCCACCAGGAGTCACAGTCCCATGGTCCACCCAAGGAGAGGTGAGCCTTCAAGCCCATGCTCAGCTCACTCTGGGCCAAAACCCAGGCTCGCCGAAGTCTCGGTGACCCTCAGCCCCTTCCCTACAGCCAGCCCAGCATCCAGCTGCTCAGGACTGGGTCTCTGCTGCCGCAGCTCTCTCACATCACACCCTACCGGCTGGGGGATCTAGGCCTGGTACCTCGCCACGCCCGCATCCCACCCAACCCCCAGGACCTCAGACTGCTGTCATATATCACCCACGTGGGGACCTTCCGGACACACAGCAGGCATGAGGTGAGGGTGCTAGGGGCCCCAGGGACAGCAAGATTGCAGCAAGTCCTGGGTACAAATGAAGGATCTGCCAGGCCACAGCTGTGTGGCCCTGGGGATGTAACCAGACCTCTCTGAGTCTTCCCACCTGTAAAATGGGCTGAAGAAAGGAGTGTCCGGGTCTCAGTGGGCCAAGGCATGCCCACACATGCCCCGGGAGCAGGGCTGGCTGGATCCTGCTGTCCCCTCCCCCACCAGCAAGGGAAGAGTGAGATCCCCCCGAAGAGGCCTTAGCTTCCAAGCTAGCATCTTTTTTTTTTTTTTAATTTTTTGTTGTTGTTGTTTTGAGACGGAGTCTCACTCTGTCACCCAGGCTGGAGTGCAGTGCCGCAATCTCAGCTCACGGCAACTTCTGCCTCCCGGGTTCAAGTGATTCTCCTGCCTCAGCCTCCCAAGTAGCTGGGATTATAGATGCCTCTCACCACACCTGGCTAATTTTTGTATTTTTAGTAGAGACAGGGTTTCGCCATGTTGGCCAGGCTGGCCTTGAACTCCTGACCTCAAGCAATCCACCCACCTCTGCCTCCCAAAGTGCTGGCATTACAGGTGTGAGCCACCGAGCCCAGCCTCAAAGCTAGTATCTTTAATCTTACAGATCCATGCCCCTGGTTCTCTAAAAAGGCTCAAAAAGTTTAGTCTTCCTGAATTTCCCCTACGTCCCAAGTAGGGCACAGAGAGAAGAACTGACTCCAGAAACGGACCATTCCAGCCACAGTCACCCCCACTTTAATCTGTGGGCAGCCTGGAACAGTCTAGAGGACAGCTGTATAAAAAGTAGATACCAAGGCTGGTGTGGCAGCTCTGTGACCGAGGCTGGGTTTGTGGGCACTATAGTCAGGCAGGCAGCCATGGCCACTGGTGTCAGGGCCCCAGTGAGGGCCCCTGGCTTCGCTCACGGATGTGGTCCAAGATCAGGTCGGCGGCTCGATCCAGCACCAGAGGCAGCAGCTCCTGCTCAGCAGGGGAGAAGGAGCCCAGCACATGGGCCTGTACCGCCTCAGGGTCTGTCGGGCGCCCGATGCCCACCCGCAGCCTTGGCATTGCCTATGGGAGAGCCAGAGAGGTCCAGGGAGCTTTGGCGAGGTGCTGGGGGACCACTGGCCCACCCCACCCAGTTGCACAACAGAAGGGTAGACTCACATTGGAGTTGAGGCAGATAATGCAGGACCGCACTCCATTGTGGCCCCTTCAAGGGATATGGGAGGGGCAGTTAGTGCCTCCCTGGGGCAGCATTCTTCTACCCCTCCCTGCCCTGGCTGGGTCAGAGCAGCCCATCTCCTCTGATGAGCAGGACAGCAGCCCTACTCCACCCCAACTGGGAGGACTGCAGCCCTATCCCAACCCTGACCATCTCAGGACCTCACCTGGCACTGCCCCCCAGCTTCAGAGCCAGTTTCCCCAGGGGCTTGTCCAGCTCATCATGCACCAGGTAGACTTCCTCAGCAGTCAGCCCAAACAGCTCCGCTTAGCACAGGGAAACGGCATCCCTGGTTACTGCCCATCTGCCCAGAGGAGCACCGTCCCAACTCCCATGAGTAGCGGCCACAACTAATCCCACTTCACATATAAAGAAACTGCGGCCTCCACAAGTACCCAAGGCCATGCAGCAACTGGAGCTCAACAGGCACTTGGAGGCGAACCCGCGGATCTGTCACAGCCAGGCCTCCTCTGGCCCCTGCGCCCCCACCCCCACCCCCGCGGCCTGCCCACCCACCCCTGGCGCCCTAAACTCACCAGCCCGGGCCACGCTGCGCCCGTTGGCGTTCATGAGCCGCCGTGGCCGGAGCAGGACCACCTGAGCATCCCCGAGCAGGGCCAGAGCTATGTCCGCGGCACAGTGCCGGTCGCGCGTCCAACTCTCCGCCACACCCAACCGCCGCGCCAGCTGCCCCAGAACCGCCATGCCCACGCTGTGTCGCGTGCCGGGCAGTCCGGGATTCCCCAGGCCAACCACCTGCAGGCGGCACCAGGGAAACTGAGGCCCGACAACTCTCGCCACCCCCTATCTCACAGCGTCCCGCCGGCCCCAAAGCAGAGGAGCGGAAACGCAGAGCAGCGCTGCAGTGGGGAAAGGGCGCGGAGAAGGAGCCCAGACACCCCACTCCCTAGGACTCCAGCAGGCTGGGCAGGCAGGGCGCCCTAGTGCAGAAGCGGAGCTTCTGGAAGTTTGGAGCCCGTCGAGCACTGGACCCACCAGTTAAGAAAACAGAACAGCAATTTGGAGGCACTAGGCCCGGGACATAATGGCCGAACTGAAGTTAGGGTCTGGGAGCCCGTACGTGGCCGCCCCACGCCACTCACCATCCACCGCTTCCCCGGGGGCCGAGGCTCCAAAACGCACCGGCTCATGGCCCGACTCAGCCGCTGTCCGGAGCGCAAAAGGCAATGCGGCCTCATGCCGCCCCCATTCGCCGCCCGGACAACGGGCCCTGACGTCATAAGCCCGCAGCCAATCGCGTTGCCACCTATCTGGCGTCAACCGCCAGCGTCCAATCCGGGCCGGGCTGCGTGGCCGCCTTTGTTCAGACGGGCGGAAGCGGCGAGGCGGTTGCTGTCTACTGGAGCCCAGAGGCCTTCCGTGGCGCGGCGTCACGGTGTCCCCACGGGGTTTGTGCGGGACGCTCGGAGCTCTTGCTTGACGTTCGGTTGGGGGGCGGAAGCCTCGTTATGCCCCCCCGCTATGGCCCTGCCTTGCGGCGGAAATCCGGCAAGTCCTTTCTCCGCTTAGGCCTCAACCTCCCCGGCTAATAAAAGATTTCTACCCACTTCCGGCTCAAATGACTTGGTTCCCGGGGGCGTGGCCTGAGGGGCGGGACCTGTGGGCGTCCTGGTGATGGTGCCTAGCAACGTCGGGACCGGGGCCGCGACGAAGTGGGCAGAGGTCTCGGGATCCTCTTGGAAGGGGCTTCATGACAGATTCCGACAAGGTGCAGGCTAGGGAGAGACACCGAGGCCGGGTTCGCAGGAAAGCCTGAAGGCCAGGAGGGGCAGGAGCAGCAGTGCGATTCAGGGAAGGCCCTGGCCGCCTTACCAAAACTCAGGGATGTGAGAGTTCCTTGTAAGACTCGGCGGCTGCTGGGACGGATGTCTCCGGCTTGGGTGGCTGGTGGGGGGAAGTGACCTCACCAAGGTGGGAGAGCCTGGGGCAGAAGTCAGACGAGGTGCACAGTGTGGCCTGCTGGAGTGAGGGTAATTGAGGGTATCCAAGGGTCTGTAGGACCCCCAAGGCCTGAGACTTGGGACCAGACCTGAGCTGCAGACCTCAGAGCTTGGGGTGTCAGTAGCCGGAGGTGGAAGCTGGGAAGGCCCAGGAGGAGAACAGATGGTGTTGTAAGCGTGAGGACCCTGATCCCTGACCTTGACCACAGGAGAGGGAGAAAGGCAGGGCTGGAGAGGACCGATTGGAGCATCCCCTAAAGGGAATGGGGTTAAGAGCACCACCCCGCCCCACCCCATTGGGAGTGCCTCCTTCCAGGCCTCACTTCCGCCCCCCTCCCTCCCTGCAGAATGCTGGGGAGTGTTAGTGGGTGGGGGTCGTCTCTGGGGCCTGCTCCAGCTTGCCGTCCTTCCATTCTAGGATGCCCTGAAGGTGGATCAGGCCCCCTCACAGGACATCCCAAAACCATGGGTGAATCCAGCCCCCAAAGGGGTCCTGCAGCGCATTTTTGGGACCAGCCAGGTGTTCCAAAGCATCTGTGAAGTAAAACCAAAGGTTACGGGGTCAACAGTGCCCCTCAAAGTCAGGGAGTAGTGAGTGACTACCTTGCTTTGGGATCCCAGGTTCCTGCCCAGCACAGCCATTCACATACCACGCAGCCTTGAGCCACTGACTCTCTTTGGGCCTCAGTAAACTCGACTGTCTAACGAGTCTCTTCTGCCTCAGTGGATAAGAGGCTGGTGGCCTAGCTGGACTCCAGGAACACCAGCCTGATCTCCCTGTGCTCTGTATGTGCCTCCTGCCTCTCCACCCAGCTCCCCTGCCTCCCCCAACCCCCGCCCCAGCCCTATGCCCTGGGCTAGTCCACAGTCAAGGCCACCCCTCTGCCTGTCCCCGCTTCCCCCACAGCTACTCCAGAGGCCAGCAGTGCTTGGAGCAGGCCGACTGGGAGACAGCTGTGCTGTTCTTCTCCTGCGCGCTCCACCTGGAACCACAGCTGGTGAGAGGCAGACCTGGGTGGGCATGGGCAGTTATGAAACATGCCTCCAAACCCTGTCGCACCTGCCAGATCCCTCCTCTCAGGACCACAAAGTCCCTGATGGAAATTGGGTGTCAACCCTCAGGGGGACAGAGACTTTCCCCTACCCTCCAGGGGTAGATGGTGGGGAGGAGGATCCAGCGGCCTGGGTCCCCTCACCCTCAGGTGGAATTCTACGCCTTGCAGGCCGAAGCCTACTTCCAGCTCTGTGACTTCTCCTCGGCCGCCCAGAACTTGCGAAGGGCCTACTCCTTACAGCAGGACAACAGCAAGCACCTGGAACGCCTCACCTTTGCGCTTTACCTGCAGGTGCCTGGGGCCACCTGGGCCTGTGTGGGGCACCCGCCTCACACCACTGGCTCTCCCTCCCGCTGTGGGGGGGCTCTCCTGGCTCCTGGGCCCAGCTCTGTCTCCTTGGATTCCTTCTTGTCCCTGTGTCTGGGTCCCCACCTGCTGCTCCTGTGACCTCCCAGGCTGGTTTACTGCCAGGCTTGGCTCAAGTTTGGCAGCACTGCCCAATCGGGCTCTCTGCAATAGCAACAGTGATCTACATGGCACTGTCCAATATGCTAGCCACCTGCCACGTGGAACAGTTGAGCCCTTGAAACGTGGCAAGTGTGACTAAAGAACTGAATTTTATATCTATTTTTATTTTAATTAATGTAAATGCATATAGCCACACAATGCTATAGACAGCACAGATCTAGAGTCCCCAGGCTCTAAGCACTAAAAAAGTCACAGTGACCCCCAAGTGAATTGCAAAGTAAAAACAATATTAAACTATAAAACACCAACAAAGTCTTGTTTTCTTCCATTTTGGCAACCTTGATGTCTTTTTTTTTTTTTTTTTTTGACACACAGTCTTGCTCTGTTGCCGAGGCTGGAGGGCAGTGGCACGATCTCAGCTCACTGCAACCTCCACCTCCCAGGTTCAAATGATTCTCATGCCTCAGCCTCCCAAGTAGCTGAGATTACAGATGTGCACCACCATACCTGGCTAATTTTTGTATTTTTAGTAGAGATGGGTTTTCACCATGTTGGCCAGGCTGGTCTCCAACTCCTGACCTTAAGTGCTCCGCCCACCTCAGCCTCTCGAAGTGCTGGGATTATAGGTTTGAGCCACCGCACCAGGCTTGATGTCTTTTGTTCATGTAAAAAAAAATTCAGTTCTTAAAAAGAAACATTTGGGGCCCTCAGATCATGTGCTGAATCTGTTGGGGGCCTGTGTCCTGCACTGCCACTTACTGTGTGCTCTTGTACAAGTCACTTCACCTCTCTGAGCCTCAGTTCCTTTATCCATAAGAGAAGCATGCTGGCCGGGCGCGGGGGCTCACGCCTGTAATCCCAGCACTTTGGGAGGCCGAGGCAGGTGAATCACAAGGTCAGGAGTTCAAGACCAGCCTGACCAATGTGGTGAAACTCCGTCTCTACTAAAAATACCAAAAATTTAGCCAGGAGTGGTGGTGGGCGCCTGTAATCCCAGCTACTCGGGAGGCTGAGGCAGAGAATTGCTTGAACCCGGGAGGTGGAGATTGCAGTGAGCTGAGATTACACCACTGCACTCCAGCCTGGGGGACAGAGCAAAACTCCGTCTTTAAAAAAAAAAAAAAGCATGCTAGTGCCAGTGAGAAAACAAGTTCAAGTTCTTAGCACAGGGCTCAGCAACCAGGGCCCAGGTCCAGGCTAGAGCCTGTTCCTGTTAGTTCTGCTGGTCTTTCTGCCATTTGAGTTTTCTTTCTTTTTTTTTTTTTGAGATAGAGTCTCACTCTGCTGCCCAGGCTGGAGGGCAGTGGCATGATCTCAGCTCACTGCAACCTCAGCCTCCCGGGTTCAGGAGATTCTCGTGCCTCAGCCTCCAAAGCAGCTGGGATTACAGGCATGCACTAACATGCCTGTCTAATTTTTGTATTTTTAGTAGAGACGAGGTTTCACCATGTGGGCCAGACTGGTCTCAAACTCCTGGCCTCAAGTGATCCACCTGCCTCGGTCTCCCAAAGTGCTGGGATGGGATTACAGGTGTAAGCCACCATGTCTGGCCCAGCCATCTGAGTTTTCTCGATTTCTCTTTGTTCCTGAATCTCTGTATTCCTGTATCTTGCCCACTGTCTCTTGCTGTCTTTCCCCAGGTCTGTATCTCTCTCCCTCTCTGTCTCTGTGTCTCTGCCTCTTCAAGTCTCTCCCAGATCTAAAAGGCTCTGTCCTTGCCTCTTGCCTCTTTCCCTCCTGCCTCAGTGCTTTCTGCTGCCAACGGGGGGGTACAGCTGGGCTGGGCTGACAAGCAGAATTGAGTGTCCCCTGTGTCCCTAGGGGCAATGGCTTTTTGAGCAGTGTGCCTTCCTGGGTGCCCTGGATGTCTTCTCACATGGTGCTGAGCTCCAGCCCGAGAAACCATGCTTCCGTTACCGATGGTGAGCGCCCTTGCCAGCCCCTTCTCCCAGCAGACGCTTCCTGCTGCCCCACCCAGGAAATAGAGCACCCTGTGCCCTCTGCCCTCAGCATGGCCTGCCTCCTGGCCCTCCAGCGGCATCAGGACTGCCTCTTGCTTGTCACCAAGGAGCTGAAGCAGGACACCACCAACGCTGACGTGTACATCCTCCGGGCCAGACTCTACAACTTACTCCAGAAGGTACAGCAGGGAGGGTGGGCAGGGGCATGCACCCCAACCTGGGAGTCCTCAGTGTGCCCCAAGATTACAGGAGGAGGCAAGACTGTCAGCCAGCCCAGAAGCCCTATCCCACGGTGCAGTGGGCGCTGTCCTTCCTGGGAAGAGGCCCACGCTGGCCTGGACAACTCAGCTGCCAGGCCAGGTCCTTGTTCCACAGTTGCTCTGCCCTGGCTCTGTGCCAAGCCTGTGCTGCACCCCATGGGAAGCAAAGGATGAGAGACTCATGCCATCCATGTCCGGATGGAGCTCACAGCCTGGGGGAGATGTCCCTGAGCAGATGAGTATACTACGAAGAATTTAGCCACAATCCTGTGAAGCCACGCACGGGGGCACTCAGGGCACCTAACACGAAGTAGCCCTTTCCCCCCGCCCCTGCTTGCCCCTTCCTCCTCCCTTCCCCGTTCCTCCCTCCTCCCTTCCCCCTTTCTCCCTTCCTCACTTCCTCTCTCCTCCCCTCCTCCCTCCTCCCTTCCCCCTTTCTCCCTCCTTCCTTCTCCCTTCCTCCCCCTTCCTCTCTTCCTCCCTTTCTTCCTCCCTCCCCCCTTCTTCCCTTCTTCCTTCTTCTTCCCTTCCTACTCTCCTTCCTTCTCCTCTTCCTCCTCCCTTTCTTTTTTCCTGTTTGCCTGAATGAACCATCCCTAACCCTGACCACCCACACAGCCTGGGCTGGGCACAGGGACAGATGGTCCAGGGAACAGCTTGGGAGTAAGAGAAACTTGGGGTCACGAGGGAGGAGGCAGGGGGGTGCTGGGCAGCAAGGAGGAGAGGGCAGGGATGAGAAGTCTCCCTGGAGGCAGTGGGGGCCTCCACCAGGTGTCCCCAGGGCAGGGAGCTTTAGGAAGATCATTCTGGTGTCTGCAGCGAGTGTGGGTCAGGGGGAGGCCTGGAGCCCAGAGCCTGAGGAGGAGGCTGGGCACCATTGCGGGATGGGGTGAGGTTGAGGGAAAGGTGGTCCTGAGAGGGGCAAGGAGGGGCAAGTCCCACTGCCCTTCAGAAGGCAGGGCCAGAGTCTGGCTTGGCAGAGGGCTTGAAGGAAAAGGAAGGATCCAGAAGAGTTCCCAGTGTTCTGGCTTGGCCGGGTGGATGGGGAGCTGGGAAGCTAGGATGGGAGGAGCAGGTGGGTGGGGTGGAGTGGGCTGGGCTAACCTCATTCTCCAGGCAGGGCATCCTGGGCGCGGCTCAAATGCCTGCCTGCCTTACAGTAGGGAGTGCCGCCACCCTGGCAGGAGTGACTCTGGGGAACGAGGTCCACCCTGGCAACTTCTCCCTGTGCCAAAAGTTGAGCTGCAGTGTTCCACAAGTGATTCAGTGGCGTGAGACTCATAATTTTTTTTCTGATACAGAGTCTCACTCTGTCACCTAGGCTGGAGTGCAGTGGTGTGATCTCAGCTAACTGCAACCTCTGCCTCCCGGGTTCAAGTATTCTCCTGCCTCAGCTTCCTGAGTACCTGGGACTACAAGTGCCCAACACCACGCCTGACTAATTTTTGTATATATATATATTTTAAGACAGAGTCTCGCTCTGTCGCCAGGAGCCAGGGTGGAGTGCAGTGGCGCAATTTCGGCTCACTGCAACCTCCACCTCCCAGGTTCAAGCAATTCTCCTCCTCAGCCTCCCAAGTAGCTAGGACTAAAGGCACTCGCCACCACGACCTGCTAATTTTTGTATTTTTTAGTAGAGATGTGGTTTCACCATGTTGGCCAGGATGGTATAGATCTCTTGCCCTCGTGATCCGCCCACCTCAGCCTCCCAAAGTGCTGGGATTACAGGCATGAGCCACTGCACCCAGCCAATTTCTGTATTTTTAGGAGAGATGGGGTTTCACCATGTTGGCCAGGCTGGTCTCAATCTCCTGACCTCAGGTGACGCCCCCTGCCTTGGCCTCCCCACATGCTGGGATTATAGGCGTGAGCCACCTCACCCTGCTGAGACTAGTAATTATTGATAATTATTGGTGACTGTTGTGATTTGAGCCCCTGCTGTGCGTAGGCGCATTCTCAGCACTTTGCCCTTGTTTAGCTGTGAGGTTTCCAGCAACCCTTCGGGATAGAGACATATTGTCCTCTTCAGAGAGGAAGAAGAACCAGCCCGGCGTGACTTGCCCAAGGTCACGCAGCCTGTTCCCAGGGACACTGCCTGGAGCCCAAGGCTGCCTGCGCCAAAGCCCTGCCCCTAGCTCCTGCCATTTCCCTCCCAACATCCACCTGTACCTGCTGTCCACACCACCTGTTCACCTTCCAGCCAGTCACCCTGCAGGGGACAGAGCATTGCCTGTTGCCTGGCTGAGCTTCGCCAGAGACTTGCTGGGGGAGTTTCTGCTGTACCCAGGCCTGAATCTGGGCTTGGGCAGAGTGGTCTTGGGCTCAAAGGTCAAGGAGGGGAAGAGGAAGTGCAGGGGAGGGGATAGGGACACAACCGTCAGAGTCAAGAGGTCACACACTCCCCACCTTGAGTGGGCTTTACAGAGGCCTGACAGGAAGGCAGTATCTGCAGAAACCACTGGGGCTCACCTGGCTCACCTGAGGTCACATCTGGGAAGGGCCAGCTGGCACGGGGCCTGCGATGGAATTTCCCCACCATGCTCCGTGTCCTTGAAGAGGCAGAAAGGGTGGAACGTGGAGGGATGTGGGGGGCACGGAGGAGGCATGGTGTGATACCACCCCGCCAGAGAAATGCCTCTAGGTCCCGTGCAGCAGGACAGGCGTCGGCTCAGTCCCCCCGCCGTGACCCTGATGCCACCCCCGGCCTCCTGCAGCCCCACCTCTGCTACCGGGATTTGCACAGCGCCTTGCTGTTGACTCCCAGGCACCCGCAGGCCAGGATGCTGCTCCAGAAGATGGTGGCCCAGGCACAGCAGGCGCGCCAAGACGCAGGGATCCTGGCCGTGCAGGGCAGGCTGCAGCACGCACTGCAGCTCATCAACTCTGCCATCGACAACAACCCTCTGGACCCCAGTCTCTTCCTCTTCCGGTACTGCACGGGGAGGTGCGGGCCTTGGCTCCCAGGCCCTGCCAGGCCACAGACTTGCTATGTGGTTTAAGGAGAGTCCCTGACCCTTTCTAGGCCTCAGTTTCCCCAGCTAGCCCCTAACAGTCTTTCCCTACTTCCTACTGGGTTAAGGCATCACAGAGGTGGTCTCTGTTACTGCTGGAAGAGGGCTGGCAACAACGTCCCAGTTACCCCAGGAATCCCGCAGCCCCCGCCTGCCGAGCAGTTCATGCTGGGACCGAGCCCAGCTCAGTGGATGAGACTTAGGTCTGAGTTTGGTCCCCGGGAACTTACCACATCCTGCTGGATTTCAGGAGGGAGCGCCGCTGCCCTGGCAGGAGTGACTCCAGGGGCCGGTCCCCCCAGGCAACTTCTCCCTATGCCAAGGGGCTGGGTTTCAGCATCCCACAAGTGATTCAGTGACATGACAGGCCACTGTGATTTGGGGCCAATTAACCTATCTAAACCGTGGTGGCAAAACACCTCTTTCTTGTACAAGCTGCTTTAGTGTAGAGGATGGCATACACCTGGCTCCCAAAGAGACAAGCTATTTTTGCAAAAATTAAAATGATCAGTGCCTGTGGGTTATCTGAGTAGCAGTGAAGAGCTGGCCCCACAGGACAAACCAAGCAAATGAGGTGGGGATCCCCACTGCCTCCATGGGTCAGGAGGCCCAGAGCCGGCAGTGCCTTGTCCAGCCACTCGCCAGGCAGTAGGGGTGCACTGGCCCTCATGTCCCTCCTGCCGTCTGCCACGCCCTCCCCCACAGGGGCATCACGTACCGTCGGCTCCAGGAGTTTGATGGGGCAGTGGAGGACTTCCTGAGGACGCTGGACATGGTGACCGAGGACCAGGAGGACATGGTGCAGCAGACACAACGCCAGCTGCTGCTGACCTACAATGACTGCCGTGCACTGCTATAGGCAGGGCGCCTACCAGGAGGGCGTGCTGCTGCTCAACAAGGCCCTCCGGGAGGAGCAGCGGGAGAAAGGGCTCTACATCAACAGGGGCGGTGCGCAGCGGCCAGGGCAGGGGCAGGGACAGGGGAGCCTCACCAACTCTAAGACCCCACTGGGCACTGGAGACCCCTGGGGGAGGGAGGAAGGGAGAGAGGAGGGAAGGGAGGGAAGAGGAAACGTAATAGTCTCAGTATCCCAGGAACACACTCTGGGAAATGTTGCATTAGACAGACTGGCTTCAGACTCCTTAAAATGCTCAAAACAGGCAGCTGGGGAAACAGTGCCCAGACGCCCAGAAAACTAGAGGGGATCGGGACCGCGACCGCCTATGGGGGTTATCAGCCACCAGTTTGAGGCCCCGCTCCCCAGGCTGGAGCCAGCTGGGCTGTGGGGCTCCCGGGCACTGGGAGTTGGGGTCCACTCACCCCCACCCCCGGACCCTAGATTGCTTCTTCCAGCTGGGCGACCTGGCCTTTGCCGAGGCAGACTACCAGCAGGCGCTGGCCCTGAGCCCTCAGGACGAGGGTGCCAACACGCGCATGGGCCTGCTGCAGGAGAAGATGGGCTTCTGCGAGCAGAGGCGCAGGTGCGTGGGCTTCGGCCCCCACAGTGGGCGGGGCAGGCCTGGGGGGGTGCGGGCAGGAGGCCAACTGCTGGGATCCCTGGGTCAATCAAGATGCTTCTCTGGAACGGGTGTGGGGCTCACGTCTGTAATCTTAGCACTTTGGAAGACTGAGGCGGGCGGATTGCCTGAGGTCAGGGGTTCGAGACCAGTCTGGTCAACATGGTGAAATCTCATCTTTACTAAAAATACAAAAAACAGCCTGGTGTGGTGGTGTGCACTTTGTAATCCCAGCTACTCAGGAGGCTGAGGCAGAGGAATTGATTGAACCTGGGAGGTGGAGGTTGCAGTGAGCCGAG
Organism: Aotus nancymaae; assembly: GCF_030222135.1. Classification (NCBI taxonomy): domain Eukaryota; kingdom Metazoa; phylum Chordata; class Mammalia; order Primates; family Aotidae; genus Aotus; species Aotus nancymaae. Next base: position 4,320,544 of record NW_026988414.1, on the reverse strand, counting down.
ATTGTGCCACTGCACTTTAGCCTGGGTGACAGAGCGAGACCCTATCTCAAAAAAAAAAGAATGCTTCTGGTTATTATAAACAATATAATAATATTATAAATAATAACTCCTGGTTATTATTCCTTTTTTTTTGGAGACAGGGTCTTGATCTGTCATCCAGGCTAGTGGTGGGATTTTGGCTCACCTCAACCTCTGTCTCCTGGGATCAAGCGATTCTCCTGCCTCAGCCTCCTGAGTAGCTGGGATTACAGATGTGTACCACCATGCCTGGCTGATTTTTGTATTTTTAGTAGAAACAGGGTTTCACCATGTTTTCCAGGCTGGTCTCAAACCCTTGGCCTCAAGCGATCTGCCCATCTTGGCCTCCCAAAGTACTAGGATTACAGGCGTGAGCCACCGTGCCTGGCCCTATGTTTCCTAAATATCCATTTTGTTTTCCAAGTCTCCACTAAAGAGCCTTCACTCTCCTGTAATCCTAGCACTTTGGGAGGCCAAGGTGGGTGGATCACAAGCTCAGACATTCGAGACCAGCCTGGCCAACATTGTGAACCCTGTGTCTACTAAAAATACAAAAATTAGTTGGGCATGGTGCCGTGCCCCTGCAATCCCAGCTACGTGGCAGGCTGAGGCAGGAGAATCACTTGAACCCAGGAGGCGGAGGTTGCAGTGAGATGAAATTGTGCCACTGGACTCCAGCCTGGACAACAGAGCCAGAATCCATCTCAAAAAAAGAAAATTGGTCATGAGGGTTCTTTGTAGACTGAGAATATTAGCCTATTGTCTACTATATGTGGCAAAATATATTTTGGAACTTAATCACAGTCAAATTAACATTTTCATTTTAGCTGATGGGTTTATGACATTCTCAGAAAGGCCTTCCCTACCCCAAGATCTTAAAAATATTCATTGATGTTGGAGTTTCACACTGGGATCTAAGTGTTGGTTCCATCAAGGACGTAGCTGGTGGAGAGAGCGGAGAGGGGCATGGTGAGGGAAGCAGACCCAGCCTGGTTTCCCCCTAACTCCTCAGTGGAGCCCAGAAGCCACCATTTTCCCCACAGATGGCCCAGCTCATGGCAGTTTGGGACCCACTGTGTCCTGCAGGCAGTTCCAGAAAGCAGAGGGACACTTCTCCACGGCCACCCGGCACAACCCCCAGAAGGTCCAGTACTACCTGTACCGGGCCAAGAGCCGGCAGCTGCTGCAGAACATTTTTGGGGCCCGCCAGGATGTGGCCGCTGTCCTGCTCCTCGACCCCAAGCAACCTAAGGTGGGTTCCTGCCACATCAGGAGGACAGGCTCCGGAGTCATGCCTGGTGCATAAAGATACTTCTCGGCTCCCAAAGAAATCTGGTTTGATAACAATCATGAGGCCAGGCGCATGGCTCACGCCTGTAATCCTAGCACTTTGGGAGGCCAAGTCATGTAGATCACGAGGTCAGGAGTTTGAGACCAGTCTGGCCAACATGGTGAAACCCCGTCTCTACTAAAAATATAAAAATTAGGCAGGCGTGGTGGTGCACACTTGTAATCCCAGCTACTTAGGAGGCTGAGGCACGAGAATCGCTTCAACCCGGGAGGCAGAGGTTGCTGTGAGCCGAGATTGTGCCACTACTCTCCAGCCTGGGCGACAGAGTGAGATTCCATTTCAAAAAACAAAGACAATAAACTTTGCAAAACTCTTCTTTCTTCAGCCCTGGGAAGGGCCAAGCTGGGCTGTGCAGGGGGTCAGGGCAGCATCACACCATCTGCTCCTTGCTCTGGCCCTCACCTGACTCTGGTCACCCCCTTTCATGGCAGCTGTCCCTGCTGATGACCAACCTCTTCCCCGGGCATGTCAGTGGAGGAGGTGCTTAGCACCCAGGTAGCCCACCTGGCCAGGCTGCAGCTGGAGCAGATGGTGGAGGGCAGACTGCAGGCCGGTGGCCCACAAGGCATTGTGGGGTAAGTGCTGGAGCAGGGGGCACAGGCTAGGGCTGGGGAATGGCTGTAGCTCCAGGCTCCTCTGGCTCCAGCTGCATGCCCGGGTCATTGTCTAGTCTTGGAGTGACCAGCATGGGCCAGGGAGGCTGACTCAGTGTCTTGGGGGGGCGTCACTTGGCAGGATGCTCAGGCAGTGGGAGTTGGAGCGCCAGAAGGCCTGGGCCCTGCGACACTCATGGATGCTGGGGAAGCCTTTGATTGAGAACCGCGAGGAGCTGAAGGTGGCTCCTGAGTTCCTGCTGGTAGAACCAGAAGGCTCAGAGGGAGAGGCTGAGGCCCCCGAGGAGAAGGAAGAGAAGAAGGAGGAGAAAAAAGAGGTAAGTGGAACACATGCCAGGGCCTGGGGCGCTTGGGGTCTGGGGCAGAGCGTACCCAGCCCGGGGCTGCAGGATGCAGGCCAGTGGAGTCTGGCTTCCAGGCCTGGCTCTGCAACCCCTCAGCTGTGCGAGGGGCTGGGGACATCTTGCTATGAGATGGGGATGGCATCAGCAAGGGGTGCTCCTGAGGGAGGGTGTGTGGGGATGTGGGCACAGGTGCACAGACTCACAGCGGGGAGTCACACTCCTGCCCATGGTCACTGTCACAAATTCTGTGTGCACTAGCCACTTGCCACTTGTGACAGAATTTTTTTTTTTTTTTGAGATAGAGTCTTGCTCTGTCACCTGGGCTGGAGTGCAGTGGCATGATTTCAGCTCACTGCAACCTCCGCTCCTGGGTTCATGTAATTCTCATGCCTTAGCCTCCCAGGTAGCTGGGATTACAGGTGTGCGCCACAACGCCCAGCTAATTTTTTGTATTTTTAGTATTTTTGTTGGGCTTAAGTGATCTGCATTCCTGGACCTCCCAAAGTTCTGAGATTACAGGCATGAGCCACTGCAGCCAGCCCCAAGAATTTTCTTAATTCTTAAATTTGTTTCTGAAAACCTCTTATTGAATGTAACATGAATATAGAAAAGTGCACAAATCCTAAGTACCAGTTTGATGAATTTTCACAGATTGCATTACACTCATGATACCATTATCCAGATGGAGAAAGAACACTTTCCCAGCTCCCAGAAGCCCCTTGGGGCCCCCTTTGAGGGCCCCCCATCCCATCCCACCTACAAGGCTGTCCTGATTCCTAACGCCAAACGTGAGTTTTGTCTTTTCTTCACATAAACGGACAGCATGGTGACATCACCCACGCTGCGGCTGGTGGCAGCAGCCTGCTCCCTCTCACTGGTGCTGTAGAATATTCCGTCCTATCCCACTGTGTGTTTCTCTATTCTACTGCTGGTAGATGTCAAGTACACTTATGTTCAAAGGAAAGTTTACGCAATTGAAGTACAGGAATACCAGCATCCTTCGCCATCAATAGAAAATGTGGGCGGGCGCGGTGGCTCATGCCTATAATCCCAGCACTTTGGGAGGCCAAGATGGGCAGATCGTTTGAGCCCAGGTGTTCAAGACCAGCCTGGGAAACATGGCCAAAACCCTATCTCTACAAAAAATACAAGAATTAGCCAGGCGTGGTGGTGTGTGCCTACAGTCCCAGCTACTTGGTAGGCTGAGGCAAGAGGATCTCTTGAGCTCAGGAGGTTCAGGCTGTGGTGAGCCGTAATCATACCACTGCATTCCAACCTGGGTGAGAGAGCGAGACCCTGTCTAAAGAAGAGATAAAAGAAAATGCTAGCTCTTCCATTTTCTAGCTCATGTTAGAATGAATATTAAAGTACACACCTTCCCTCTGTGTGCCCCCTGAAGTCAGGGGCTCGGGAGATGCTGGGCTGAAGTGGACGGAGCCCAGGGCAGGAGCCCAGAGCGCAACTCTCAGCTGGCGGCTGGGGCACTGAGGTGCGCCTTGTCTGCAGGTATAAATGTGGGCAGAGACCCGCAGCCTGGATTCAAACCCAGCCTCTCTGCTTCTTAGCTGAGTGGCCTTGGGCGGGATTTTGGGGGCTCTGAGCCTTGGTTTCCTGGTCAGTGAGATGGTCATTAGTACCAGCACTTCTCCCATCCCTCCACCCGACTCGTGCCGGGAGAATGGAAGGGGGTGAGGCAGAGAGAAGCCCCTCAGAGCCTCAGTAAGCATTCCCCAGGGCACGGCCCTTTACCATTTACAGAAGCCTGTCCCACAGCTGAACTAATTTTCGTGTTGCAGCTGAAAAGATTAAGGTGCCAGCATCCCCTTAAACACAACCGTTCTCATGGCACCACGCCTGTCTAGCCTGGCCACTCCCCTTCCTGCCAGGTTTAGCCTCTCCACGTCCCTACCCCACCCTAACCTGGCACCTTGAAGGACCTCTGAGCTCAGGGGAATGACCACTGAAGAGTCCCAGGGCCTTTGGTCTTCCAGAGGTACAGCTGCACGGGCCTCCTACCATCTCAACTACAAAGCCTGTTTCTTGCCATAGGAGAAGAAACCAGAGCTCATCCTTAGAAAGGTGGAGTCCCTGTCTGACAGCTACCTTGATCAGACCTCTTCAGCCTCTAGCATTGACTGTAAGTCCCTGGTGCTCCCGCCAGGCCTCAGGAAGCCAAGGGAGCAGGATGGTCAAAGGTCAGGGGTCTAAGACCGCTGGCCTAGGTGTGAGTTCGGCCGCTGCTGACAGCTGGGTGGCCTGGGGCGAGCGGCTCTAGAGTGCGAGTAATGCTCTTACAGAGCCTGCTGAGGACACCCAGCACGGCAGGGAGGCTGAGGCTTGGTCCAGGCACTTCACGGAAGCTGCTTCTCCACTCTGGTTCCCTCCCAGGCCTGTCCCTGAAATAAGCTCACAAACCCTGTGCATGGCCAGGGGGCTTTTAGCCCCAGTTCCACAGGGCCCCCGCCTGGAGGAGACAGAAGTGAAGAACCGGGACGCTGCTCCTTAGAGGCCCTAGGACGAGTGCGCACAGCCCTCGGTGGGGAGGGGAGTGGCAGGGCCCAGCCCCTTCTTCATTTTGTGAATCCAGCAAACGCACCGAGTGCCTGGGCCAGGCCTGTGCTCAACACTGGGTGCGGGGATGACTGGCATAGTCCTTGCCCTGGGACATGAGCTCTAAGCTCCAAAAGGAAGAAGGCTGCCCGGTGACCTGACAGCCAGGAGACAGGGCAGACAGTGTGGGGGAAACCCGGGCCGTGGGCGCATTTAGGGCCTTTTAGTGGGGGTGAGGACGGAAGGGCAGGAGGGTGGGATGCAGGTAGGGGGGTGCAGGGGCTATCTGCTGCAACGGGAACACAGAGGGCAGGGGCAGCCTCAGAGCAGAGGCCTGGGACTGGAAGCCTGGGACCAGAGGCCTGGGACCGGATGAAGGGGGCTCTCGGGCATCTCCCCCCATCTCACAGCCCTGCCCCTTAGGGTCTGGGTTGCTGCAGGGCTGGGCGGGGGTGATCTGCAGGCCTTTCCCTTTGGCGATACAAAGCCTCAGGGCCATAGGCCGGTGTGAGACTGGGAAGCCCCTTTTCCTGGAGCTGTCCAGGGCAGGTGTGGCAGGCCTGATGGGTGCTCTTGGTACACCCTTCCCAGTCAGGACCACAGGCACCTCAGGGACTGAGACGTCAGCTACCTACCAGGAATACAGGAGCACCTCAGCCACCGCTGTGACATTCTCTGACTCGTCACAGCTGAAGACGCAATCCTCAGACTCTGGGAACAACCGGGAGGCACCGAGCCATGGTCCCAGAAAAATCAAGTCCAGCCAGGGCCAGAGGCAGAGCTCCAGCAAGATCGAGGCCACCCAGAGCCCAAGGCAGGCGCCCAGCAAGACCAAGACCACCCGGAGCCCAAGGCAGAGGCCCAGAAAGGTCAAGGCTGCTTGTGGCCGGAGCTGGAGACCCAGCAAGGTTGATGCCACCCAGGGCAGAAGCAGGGGACTGCTCTGAAGTTCTGCCAAGACTGAGGTTTTCTATGATTCAAACTGGAGCCTCAGCAAGACTAAGGATGTCCAAGGCCAGAGCCAGAGGCCCAGCGAGGCTGAGGCTGCCCAGGGCAAGAGCCAGAGCATGAGCTCAACTTCCAGCAAGGCCGAGTCTATCTGGGGATGGAGCCCCAGTCTCAGCAAAACTGAGGTTGGTCAGGACCTCACCCACTATGAAGCTCTCTGAAGGGACCACCCAGCCCCTCACTTCTTGCTGGGGAGGGGAGCAGTTCTACCCACCACTCCCCACACTGGCACTCAGCCAGCTGCCTCCTTCCAGAGCAACTAAAAATCTTAGCTGCCAGGCATGGTGGCTAATGCCTATAATCCCAGCACTTTGGGAGGCCAAGGCCAGCAGATCACCTGAGGTCGGGAGTTCAAGACCAGCCTGACCAACATGGAGAATCCCCATCTCTACTAAAAATACAAAATTAGCTGGCACGGTGGCACATGCCTGTAATCCCAGCTACTTGGGAGGCTGAGGCAGGAGAATTGCTTAGAACCCAGGAGGCGGAGGTTGCGGTGAACCGAGATCATGCCATTGCACTCCAGCCTGGGCAACAAGAGTGAAACTCCATCTCAGTAAATAAATAAAAATAAAATAACATAAAATAAAAGTCTTAGCAACAGTCCTCTGGTCCCATAGCTGAGTTTATTATACTTATTCTCTTCTTTTATAAAATTAAAAACTTCTAAAACCAGGCCCGAGTGGCAGCTTGAGTCCCTCCATTTCTGGAAACTGAGAAGTCTCCACCTGGCTTAATGATACAAACACAGGGTGTGGGGCGGAGGGGAGGGGGTATGGTGCCCGACAAGGAGGCAGACTGAGGAGGGGGCGCCGCCGCGAGCCACAGTCCCTGAGTTATAATTCACAGTAAGAAGGCTCAGGCTGTAGGCGAGGTCAAGGCTCCGTGAGGTTCTGGGGTGACCAGGGGTTTCCCTGGGGAAGGTGGCAGCGGCCAAGATGCTCTCGAGCCAGTTTAGAGGCCAGGGCCCTTCCTAGCCATCTGTCCCGTGGCCTAGCCGACACTCTCTTTATCTCACTTGGTGCTCTGGGTCCCTGTGACAGAGGCCCCAGGCCTTTCCTGCATGGCCTGGCCATGAGGGGAGGACAAGGACACCACCTGGGGAGTCAGAGGAAGAAGGCGATTCGGGAGGCCACGGTCTTGCAGCCGTTGGAGGAGAAGAGCTGCTCATCCTCAGGGAAGAAGGTGGTGCTGTCCAACACAGCCTGGACAACCTCATCCCTTGGCTCCAGGCCCAGCTGGGCCAGCTCGTTGAGCACACAGTGCCGGACGTGGTGCCGCTGGAGCGGGAGGAAGGGCACCACTGCGTCTAGGAGGCGCTCTTCCATGATGCCCAAGCGTGAGAAGCCATCTGCAGAAAGGGCGGGTGGGGAGAGGAGTTTGTGCTTCACAAGACAGGAGAAGCCGGCCCCACCTCCCAGGGGCAAGAGGGAAGATGCTGGCCTCGGTCCCCTCAGTCACCTTCTGGGTGTAGGACTCAGGGGCTCTAAGGCTCACCCAAGGTCACAGAGCTGGGAGTGCCAAAGCCTGGCCTCAGACTCCTGGGCCAGCGGGCAAACCATGAAACCCAAGACAACCTGGCCCCTGGGTATGGGTGAAGCCCCCCAGGAGGGGGTTACTGAGCCAGACTCACGGAGTGGGTTGTCCAGCACTGCGCGGGTGATGACTGGCTCCAGCTCCTGCAGGAGGATCTCCTCGCGGTCCCGGCGGCTGCGCCACGCCTCCAGTACCACCTGGTTGATCTGCTCGCCACCCGTGTTGCTAAAACCAGGGGAGACCCAGGCTGAGACTCAGACGAGGATTAGCACAGGGCAGGATTTGGCCCTTGCTTCCCCACTGCCACCTGACATGACCTAGGAGCATGGCTCAGTGCCTGGAGGAGCCAACCCCACTGAAAATGCTCCACTTCCCCTCATGCCCCTGTAATTCACCTATACATGCCACGTACTTTACAGTTTACACAACACTTTTGTGTCCCTTAACTGACTTTCCCTCACTGAACTTCCAGGAGGACATCAGGGTATCATCATCGGCCTCGCTATTCAGAAGCAGAGGCAGAGGCTCAGAGACGGGAGCCATGCTGCCTGAGGAAACACAGCAAGGATTCTGAGAGCTGGGACTAAAGGACAAGAACTCAGCTCCTGTTTTTCCCAGGCCTGTGTCCTCCTCGCCACAAAAGAAGGAAAACTTCTTGACCTGGCAGGGTTTCCACAAAGAAGTGGCAATCAAAAGGACTGAGCCCAGGCCAGGCGCAGTGGCTCACGCCTGTAATCCCAGCACTTTGGGAGGCCAAGGCAGGAGGATCACCTGAGGTCAGGAGTTCGAAATCAGCCTTACCAACATAGAGAAACCCCATCTCCACTAAAAATACAAAATTAGCTGAGCGTGGTGGTGCATGCCTGTAATCCCAGCTACTCGGGAGGCTGAGACAGGAGAATCGCTTGAACCCTGGTGGTGGAGGTTGTGGTGAGCTAAGATCGCATCATTGCACTCCAGCCTGGGCAACAAGAGCGAAACTCCATCTCCAAAAAAAAAAGACTGAGCCCAAGAATGGACTGAGAGCGTCCAAGGGGAAATCAACCAGGCTGAATGACAGTGTCACCTCTGAGAGTGTTGGGGGCACTGGGAAGGCCCAGCTGGGCCCAGGGGGAATTGGATTCTGCTGGAAGCACAGGCCAAGGCTGTATAGACAGATGAACCTCCGTGAAGTGGCCCCCCACCGTGCCCCCTGCAAAGCCAGGCCCCACCTGATGAAGATGAAGATGGCTTTGCGATAGTTGGTCCCGTATACAACCCAGGAGGAGCCCAGAAAAGGCTGCAGGACTTCCATCAGACCTGGGGGCATCTTGTCCATCTCATCGAAGAGGAAGAGGGAGCGGCCACAGGCAGTGAGGTTCCCTTGGACCCAGCTCTTAAGATCCTTCTGCAGGGGAGAGACAGGAGTTCCAGGGAGGCTGGAGAAACTCCCCCAACCCCAGACCTCTTCCCAAACCAAGAACTAATTTCCTTTCTAGGGAGATGTTTCCCAGAGAGCACCAAGCGCTTAGTGAGACTGATGGTGAAACTGTATCCCAGAGAGGGGCGGAGACTCATCCAAAGTCACAGAGCCGGTGCAGGAGAACAGGGACTCAGACCCAAGCCTCCCACTTCCCTGTTCGGGGCTCTTTCCATGACACCTGCTGCTTTCTATAAAAGGGGGAGGCTCCTTCTTGCTCCCTGAACCTACCCAGCAGGATGATCTGAAACAGACCAGCCTGGAAGGTACCTTGCAATCAACAACAGTAGTAGTAAGAGTCAGTATTTCCCCATGCTTACTCTGAGCCACAAATTGGGGCTGATTTCCAGCAGGACAATAGTGCAGATTATCTGACAAACATAGGTGCTCAATAACTAATATCTGCAATGATATAATCTCATGTCCCTCATAACAAAGCAGGCAGGTAGGTACTGCCAGGGTTCCTTACTGCCCCAAGGAATCAAAGTGCTCCCTGCTAGGTAGAATGGCACCTTCCCAAGCTCTGTGCAGGATGGGTCCTGAGGGCTGGGGCTGCAGCTGGCTGTGTGGCCTGGAGCAGGTGACTCCCCTGTCTGGGCTCAGGACTTATTCCCTAAGGTGTCACCGCATGGCGAGGAGAACAGCGGTCAAGGACGCATCCAGCCTACCTTGTAGCGTTCGATATGGCTGGGGCGGGGAAAGTGGATGACGGGAGAAAAGTGGTGCACGCGGGGGCTGCGGAGGCCGCCCTGGAAGAGGTAGTGCGCCAGCAGGGAGCTGACATAGGACTTCCCGGTGCCGGTCCAGCCGTGCAGGGAGAGGACCAGCGGCTTGGTGGGGGCTGGGTTCCACACAAAGGCCTTCAGCGCCTTCACCACCAGCGCCTTGGCCAGATGCTGGCCGGCTAGGTGCTGAGCCAGGTCACACTCCAGACCTAGGGCCACAGGAGGATGGTGAGGACACATCCCACCAAGGCAGAGGTTCAAGGGGAACGTCATGTCTGGAATCTGGTCTGGGACTCCTGTGTCCTTACGTTTGTCCAAGCTGACTAAACACATGGCATGGGGCCCTTAGGGTCTGTGGCGGAAAAGAGCCACCTTCAGGCCTGATTCAGCTCGGCCCCGCCCCCCACCAGGCGATCCTCTAGATTGCACTCAGCCATAAAAGCGAGCTGTCAACGGGGTCAGCCCCAGAACCCCGCCATCCCCAAGGCGCGTTTTTCCCTTGACAGCCAGACCATTACGGGGAGGCCCAAGACCTCTCTCCAGATTGGCAGGTGCTCCTGGACCCCAGCGGGTACCCTCCACCCTCGCAAGTCTGCGGGCCCCGCCCCCCGGTCCCACGGCCCTCTGGGTCCTCAGCTGCTCCGGCCACGGCCAGCCGGGCTCCCAGCGCTCCCGAGCCCGCCAGCCCCTCGCTCCGGGCTCCCTGGCACCTCACCCGGCAAGTCAGGCCGGAAGTCGCATTCGCAAAAGGAGCCCAAGCTGCAGCGCAGAGAAGCCAGGTCGCAGGCGACGGCCGCGGCCGAGACCAGCCCGAGCAGCCCGAGGAGCGAGCCCCAGGGCCAGCAGCCGCGCGTCGCAGCCGCCATCCGGGTGAGGCCCGAGCTCGGCGTGGGGCAGCCAACCGCCTCGCCCGGGAACTACAACTTCCGGCGCGCACCGCTCCGCGGCAGCCACGCCCATCGCCTACAACTCCCGACACCCCTATCCCCGCCTCCAACGCCGGCCCAGTCTTTCCGCAGCAGAACCGGAAGGTGGCCTCCAGGGGGAGCCCGCGAACCGTCCAATCCGGGACGGCGGGCCGCGTTTCCATGGCCACGGTAACTAGGGGACCATCGTAGTAGCTGAGAAAGAATAAATAAAGGATTATGACCACAAAGGGCGACGTAACAATTACAGCAAAAACTTGTGCGGAACCTTACGCCTTCCAAAGCGCCTTTTCCACGCTTTTTTCTTTTATATGACAAAAGTGCCCTCACTAACGGCTTTTGGTGAGCACTTACTCTGTGCCATTAGTGCTAAGTGCCTGTATACCTTATAATGTGATAATAGTACCTGCTATCCAGAGAAATGGTGGTGTTTCAATGACATAAAGGCACACAAATTGTTTGGCTCAGAAAGTAATTAATAAATGATCATCGGCATTCCATTGTGTATGAAACAGGACTCTCCCTCACCTAGCAGCAACTGTCGCCCAATGCTTGGCATCAGTCCTAGGAGACGGCTTCTGTTGTTGTCCCGGTCTCAATAAGGACGTATTTGGGACCGAAGAGGTTAAGCCTCTTACCCAATGTCACGCAGCTGTTAAACAATAGAACTAAACCCAAGTCTGGCTGTTACCAGAGCCCTAGTGCTCGCTGCATGTTATCAGTCTCTCTTGGTCAAAGGATTCAGAAGGCAAAGGACTCCAGACGTTTGAGGTTCAACACACAGGCTCCCCAGGCCTCCAGCTTGGCCTGGATTCGTTTTGATCCACGTTGCCCACCTTCCCCAGCCACTAGAGTAAGGGAACCAAGGCAACAGTCTTCATGGCCCACCACAAAGACTCCCTCCCTGTCCCTACCAACCTCAACACATGGTTACACACACACACACACACACACACACACCTCTCTCTCTCTCTCTCTCTCTCTCTCTCTCTCTCTCTCTCTCTCTGTCTCTCTCTCTCCAGGACTTCTAGGGCCAAATGTCAAAGCCTGAAAATAAATAAATAGTTCCAGTCAGGTTATAATCCCAGCACTTTGGGAGGCTGAGTCAGGCGGATCACCTGAGGTCAAGAGTTCAAGACCAGCCTGGTCAACATGGCGAAACCCTGTCTCTACTAAAAATACAAAAATTAGCCAGGTGTGGTGGCAAGCACTGGTAATCCTGGCTACTCAGGAGGCTGAGGCAGGAGAATCCCTTGAACCTGGGAGGTGGAGGGTGCAGTGAGCCGAGATCACACTACTGCACTATAGCCTGGGCAACAAGAGTGAAGCCGTCTCAGGAAAAAAAAAAAAATGAGTAGTTCCCACTATTAAGGAGAAAAAAGGAGCGAAGTCTGGGTCCTGGAAGCCAGGTTGAGCCTTTCCCACTCTGCTGCTATGACCTGGGAAAAGTCCCTTCTCCTTCCAGTTTCAGACTACTAGAGGGAGTTGGGATCATAGATTTCAAAAAGCCTGTCCACCCCAAACCCTCAGATTTCTGGTCATGCATTTGTGGGAACTGTTACCATGGCATCTCGGGGCAGGGCATGGGGTAGGAGCACTAGTTTGGAATTAGCTGTTTCTCTCTCCCGCTGGTCTGTGAGCTCCCAGAGAGCAAGGACTGGGTTTTCATATTTGCTGTAACCCCGGCTCCTGGCACAATCTGGAATGTCCCAGCTGTAAAGAAGTATTTGTTGTAGAATCCTAATTAGGGGGAATCAGTCAGGCTGACAGGACCAGGGGAAAGGAAAAAGGAAAAGCAGATAAGCTCGAAGTCTGCCTTCTTGATGGTTCAGGACACACAGCGCTCCTGTGCCCAACTTCTCACCAGACACCTGTAGGTTAGCCCACTGCAACCTTGGCATTACCAGTACTGCAGAAAGCCCCCTTCAGCACACAGCAGAAGCGCCATCTATAAAAACTCACAGCAAGCCTTTGTCTCTTTGCAGTCAGCTCCTCTTCTGCTGATCTGCCCATTGCTACCTTGCAATGCCCTTTCATACTGTCTCTGATAAATCTGCCTTTCTTTACCTACACGCCACTGGCTCCAGATACTCATCACTCACTCACAACATTTGTTGAATGAAGTTTTCTACCTTTCACCTGAGAAAAGGTGCTTCCTTCCACCCCAGGAGCCCGAGAGACAAAATAAAGAGTCATAAAAGTTTATTATATGAAAGAAAGAACACGGCTTCTGTACATCTATTTACAGCACACGCAGACTTATTTACAGCGAGATGGAGGCCTTGGCGTGAGTGAGGGACTGACGGAGAGTGAGGAGGCGTGATCAGCCTCCCATGGCTCGAAAACGGGGAACCCCAGCAGGAAGGGGAGCAGCAGAAGCTGGTGGGGGAACCGGCGTTCCTGTTCTTCCTCAACGGAGACCTGGTGAGTGTGTAGCAGGTGGGATGGAACCCAGAGTCCATGCAGGACCCTGGGGGTGCAAGGGAGATGCTGGAGTTGAACCCAGAACATTCTCGGGTTGATCACAGTGTCCTTGGGGTGCTCTGGGGAAAGGTCTGTGCCCCTCTGCCCCTGACGCTGTCCGCAGCTGCAGAGGGGAAAGGTCCCTGGGGTCACAGCTCGCTGGAGCGGACGGCAGGCTCCAGCTTGTGGGACAGGGCAGTGAGGACCTTGTCGAACTTCTCATAGCGCCGGGCCTGGCTGCTGCTGGCACCCTGACTGCCCCAGAGGAGGCGCATCTGGAACTCCGTGCTGAACACCTCCAGGAGCTCTGGCCGGGCCTGGAACCCTGCAATGTTGGGGCATAGGATCAGGGCAGAGGCTGGGATTCCTGTCCAGAGTCCCAGCATTCTTCAGGGCTCCCCTGTTAGGAACCTCCCACCAACTCCACCAAGGATCCAACAAAACTTGTGGACCAACATGACCCTGTAGTTTAGCATCTTTGTCTTGTTTTTTGTTTATTTTTGTTTGTCTGTTTTTTTGAGACAAAGTTTCTCTCATGTTGCCCAGGTTGGAGTGCAATGGTGCAATCTGGGCTCACTACAACCTCCACCTCCAGGGTTCAAGCGATCCTCTTGTCTTAGCCCCCCGAGTAGCTGGGACTACAGGCATGCGACACCACGCCCGGCTAATTGTGTATTTTTAGTAGAGACGGGGTTTCATCATGTTGGCCAGGCTGGTCTCAAACTCTCAACCTCAGGTGATCCATCCGCCTCAGCCTCCCAAAGTGCTGGGATTACAGGCGTGAGCACTGTGCCTCAGCTATTTTTAAGATAATTATTATTCTTTTCTGAAGAAGAAAAAGGTGGGGAAGACATTTACCAGGATGTTCAAAGCATTTGCTCCTGAGTAATCATGGGCAATTTTTTTTTTAAACGGAGTCTTGTTCTGCCACCCAGTCTGGAGCACAGTGGCGTGATCTCAGCTCACTGCAACCTCCACCTCCTGGATTCAAGTGATTCTTCTGTCTCAGTCTCCCAAGTTGCTGAGATTACAGGTACATGCCACCATATCCAGCTATTTTATATATATATATATATGTATTTTTAGTAGAGACAGGGTTTCACCATGTTGGCCAGGCTGGTCCCGAACTCCTGACCTCAGGTGTCATTATATGAAAGAAAGAACACCGCTTCTGTACATCTGTTTACAGCACACGCAGACTTACTAATCCACCCACCTTGGCCTCCCAAGGTGCTGAGATTACAGGTGTGAGCCACCGTGCTTGGCCATGGGTAATTTTTTTAACCTTATTTTTGCTCAGCTTGTATTTCCAATTTGTCTTCAGTAAATTATCATGATTTACATAATGCCAGAAGCAGTAAGAGAGATTGTCTACGCCACTTTCTTCTCCTTTCGCCAGATGGAGTCTAAGATTTCAATTAGACTGTACGCCTTAAAGACCAGGTGGGTCTTTCTCACCCCAGAGCCCCAGCCTGGGAGCCTTGCAAACAACCTTGTAAAGTAAGGCCACAGGCTGCCCACCGCACAGGTGAGAACACTGAGGCCCAGCGAAGCTAAGACAATGGCTAAGTGCTCTTTGAATCATCTGTTTGCCCAACCCCCACCTGGTGCCTGCCACTAATAGTTACTTGTTCAACTAATGAGTGAAGGAGTGAAGAAAAGACATGAGCCTGGGCACGGTTGCTCACACCTTAATCCTAGCACTTTGGGAGGCCGAGGCAGGCGGATCACCTGAAGTCAGGGGTTCAAGACCAGCCTGACCAACATGGTGAAACCCTGGCTCTACTAAAAATACAAAATTAGCCAGGTGTGGTGGCGCATGCCTGTAATCCCAGCTACTTGGGAGGCCGAGGCAGGAGAATCACTTGCACCTGGGAGGCAGAGGTTGCAGTGAGCCAAGATCTTGCCATTGCACTCCAGCCTGGGCAACAAGAGCGAAATTCCATCTCAAAAAAAAAAAAAAAAAAGCCACACCACCAGTCGTGGTGGCTCACACCTATAATGCCAGCACTTTGAAAGGCCAAGATGGGCGGATCCCCTGAGGTCAGGAGTTCAAGACCAGCCTGGCCAACATGGTGAAAACCCGTCTCTACTAAAAATACAAAAAATTAGCCAGGCATGGTGATACATGCCTATAATCCCAGCTACTTGGGAGGCTGGGGCTGGAGAATTGCTTGAACCTGGGAAGCAGAGTTGTAGTGAGCTGAGATTGCACCATTGCACTCCAGCCTGGGCAACAGTGCGAGACTCAAAAAAAAAAAGGACATGAGAGGAATGAGAGGAAGGTGTTAGGGAGACAGAGCAGGACAGAGGGGTGGAAAGGGAAGCAGTGGGACAGGGGGAGAGAGGCCCCGGCCTGCAGGCCCTCCAAGATGCCACTGGCCACTCACCCTGCAGCTTGACCTCAGCATTGGTGTGGTACAGGCCTCCGTGGTGTGCCACCGTGCGAGCAGCCTCCAAGTGGGCCAGCACCACCTCCACACCGTGTTCCGTGCTGCCCCAGGGCTCAGGGCCCTCAGGTGGGGCCGAGTCACACTCCAGCAGGGTGATGAGGGGCAGCACATGAGGAAACGTGGTGTTGCTCAGAGGTGGGCCTTCTGCAGGGAGAAAGGCAGCAGGTGCTTAGAGACCCTGGAGCCCCCACAACCCACTGCGGTCCCGGAAGCCCAGGTGCAGGAGGGAAGGGTCTGGCTGAGGTCCCAGAGAGAACCCCAGGGGCTCCTTACTCCTGGGACAAATCCTTCCTTTCTGATTCCCCCAACTGAAACCACTGCCGCCCTGGCCCAGCCCCAAGGGCTGAGCCTGCACATGGACAGTGCTGACACAGCTGCCAGCAGGGACAGTGAGCTCAGGGCAAGCAACCTGCACAGAGCTCAGCCAGGCTCTCGTCACTGTCCATGCTGGGAGTCTTTGCCAACCCAAGGAGGGCTGCGACCTGTCCAAAGTCACACAGCAAGGAAGTACCTTTGCCCTCGTTGAGGCTCTTGAGAAACGGCTTAAGCTTCTTCTCGTACAGGATGGCACCCTCCGTGTGCCGCTGCCGCAGGGTCACCCATGTCTGCTCCAGCCGAGAAATCTGGGGAGGCCAAACTGTGAGAGAGCAGCCAGGCAGAGAGCCTGCAGGGGCCACCCTGCTGAGTGGATAACTAGATGTGGGATAATTATTATCATTATGGCCCTCCTTCACATACCAGGGACAGTGATGACAACTTTTCATGTCTCCCATGAAGCCCTCATAACAACCCATTTTACAGATGAGGGAACTAAGGCTCAGAGAGGGGAATGACTTGCCCACAGTTATTCCAAAAAAGTGGCAGAACTGGAAGTTGAACCTAGGGCATTGCCTCTGAGACCTTGTTGTTCTTATTTATTATTTATTTATTTATTTATTTATTTATCTTTGAAATGGAGTCTCCCTCTGTCACCCAGGCTGGAGTGCAGTGGCGCGATCTCGGCTCACTGCCACCTCTGCCTCCTGGGTTCAAGCGATTCTCCTGCCTCAGCCTCCTGAGTAGCTGGGATTACAAGTGCCCACCACCATGCCTGGCTAATTTTTGTATTTTTAGTAGAGACGAGGTTTTACCATGTTGGCCAGGCTGGTCTCCAACTCCTGACCTCAGGTGATTTGCCCACCTTTTACCATGTTAGCCAGGCTGGTCTCGAACTCCTGACCTCAGGTGATTTGCCCACCTTTTACCATGTTGGCCAGGCTGGTCTCGAACTCCCGACCTCAGGTGATTTGCCCACCTTGGCCTCCCTAAGTGCTAGGATTACAGGCGTGAACCACCGCGCCTGGCCTTATTCTTATTCTTTAAACTCATATAATGCTCCTCATTCATTTTATTTTACAAGCGAGGAAACTGAGGCCCAGAGACGGGAAAGAACCTGCTGTGGGTCGGCACTTGCAGAACTCAGTTCTCCCCGGTACTCTCACCAATGCTGCCTAGAAAATCCAAAGCTCCTCCTATTCCATACACAGCCATCCCAAAAGGAACGCACTCCAGGGCTCTTCCAGTCTATCGATGCCGGCTCTGCACGGCCCTCAGTACCTGGGCCATGTCCAGGGCACCCATGACCGCCGCGAAGCTGAACATGTTGCCCATAGTCCCCCGCAGCTCGGCCGCCAGCTGGATGGTCTTGTGCAGCAGCGCTGCCCGCTCCTCCGCGGAGCCGGTGCAGCCCAGGATGTCCACGGCCAGCATGATGGACATGGTGTGGAACCTGTCGGAGCAGCGGGGTCAGAGGCGGCGGGCTTGGGGACTGGAGTGAGGGGTGCTGACAGGAGGCCGCCCCTGCCTGTGGTTGGGCCGGGAGGGGCGGAGGGCGGAGCCAACGTGAGAGGTTGTAAGGGGTCAATGGAATAAGGGGGCGCGGCCAGAGCACGGAAAGCAAGTCCTTGGGCTTCTGATTGGCCAGCATAAGTCAGGGGCGGGGCCAGAGCTGTGGGTGAGCAGCGAAATGCATCGCGCAGAGCAGTTTTAAGAATGAACAAGAAGTCCGAGCTGATGGGCGGGGCCAGGCTGATAGTCCAGTGGATGACTGGTCAAGGGATGCGAAAGGAAGGCGAATGCGGAAATACAGGACTCAGTCTTTGGGAAATCAGTTTGCTCAGAGGGAGTCATCAGGGGTTGCGATTGGTCAATGGGCTGGGAGGCGTGGCCAGAGCACCTAGGAGATGGGCTGAGAGGCTATGATTGGCCAACCCGCTCCGGCCAGCGAGGAGTGCGGTAGCCGGGGGTTCCCCGCGAGTCCCCGGTTGCCGGCGCTGCCTCACCTTTCCAGCAGGTCTAGGCGTAGCTGCCGGCCATGGGGGAGGGTGAGCAGCTCCATGCCCCAGCGGACTCCCATTAGGGTCTGCATCTCCTTGGTAACGCCCAGTATCCTAGCAACCTGCAAAGACGCCGAGAGGGCTGATTAATATCCTGTCAGGGCTGGCCCCAGCCATCTGGGAGTCAGAGAGCTTTCATCTAAGAGGGTAGCCTGGTTGGGAGGTGGGGTTTGAATCCCAGCTCCACCGCTAACCCTCTGATACGGAACAAGTGACTCTGCCTTTCTCAGCGAGCCTCAGTTTCCCCATCTGTGAAATGAGGATTAATGGAAAAATGTCCAGAGGTGCCTGGCATATTAAATATTCAGTTAAGGTTGGCCGAACGTGGTGGCTCACACCTGAATTGCCAGCACTTTGGGAGGCCGAGGTGGGAGGATCACCTGAGGTCAGGAGTCCAAGACCAGACTAGCCAACATGGCGAAACCCCATCTCTACTAAAAATCCAAAAAGTAGCTGGGTACAGTGGCATGTGCCTGTAGTCCCAGCTATTTGGGAGGCTGAGGCAGGAGAATCACTTGAACCCAGGAGGTGGAGGTTGCAGTGAGCTGAGATCCTGCCACTGCACTCCAGCCTCAGTGACAGAGTAAGACTCCATCTAAAAAAATACATGCATACATACATACATACATACATATTCAGTTAAGGTCAAGGGCAGGATACTTGTTCATTGCAGAGGGAAACCCTGAAGCCCAGGGAGGGAATGGGCTTGCCCAAAGTCACACACTGGGCCTAGAACCTGCGTCCTCCCTGCCACCCAGGACTCTTCATGGAGCGAACTTTCTGCCTTGTCTCTTTTCTTGCTTCCTGTGCTCTGAGACCAGTGTAACCCAGTAATCAGTTTCTCCCAAACTGCAAAAGGAGAAACTGAGGCATAGAGAGAACTAGGGTCTTTAGATGTTCAAAGACTCAACAAAGCTAAGGCCTGGGCATTGACAATTTATGGGCCGAGGAGGTCATGACTTCTGCTTATCTGTCCACTAAGGGGGTGGGGGCGGAGAGTTGGGCCTTTTCTAGAGAAGTGTCCCCAAGTGCCTCAGGGAGCCAGAGACAACTATCTGCCCTCTTCTACTGCCAAACTGGCATCTGGAGGAAGCAAGGATCTCTTATATGCGTTTTTTTTTTTTTTTTTTTTTTTTTTAAGAGTCTCCCTCTGTTGCCCAGGCTGGAGTGCAGTGGTGTGATCTCAGCTTACTGCAAACTCTACCTTCCAATTCAAGCAATTCTTCTGCCTCAGCCTCCTGAGTAGCTGGGATTATAGGCACCTGCCATGATGCCTAGCTAATTTTTGTATTTTTAGTAGAGACAGGGTTTCACCATGTTAGCCAGGCTGGTCTTGAACTACTGACCTCAGGTGATCCACTGACCTCAAGTGATCCACCCTCCTCAGCCTCCCAAAGTGCTGGGATTCAGGTATAAGCCACAACCCTCGGCCTTATGTGCTTTTTAAAAGGAGAAACTAGAGGCCCACTGAGGCTAAATGACCAGCTCAGAGACAGAGCAGGCAAAGGACAGCCATGGAGCTAGAATCCGGCCCACTTGCTGTACTTGGGGGAAACTGGGAGCCAGCTTCTCACTGCCCTGCCCCAGAGAACAGAGGCGCTCCCCCAACCCCAGTGCACAGCCAGCACCTACCAAGCAGTCCACCTTGGTGACATGCCGGGCCAGCGTCCGGGCATCCACCTCCGACAGCAGCTCCTTGACCTTCCGCAGAAGGCCTACCTCCAGCGGCCGGTTATCCCTGGGGATCAGTAGTGACTGGAAGGTGGCCGGGTTGAAGGAAGAGGTGACTTCCACGATGGGGACTGTGAAAGTCTTGCCCCAGTCCCCCTCAGGGGCCCCATTTTCTGACAGTTCCTTTAGCTTCTCCCCATAGCTTCTGGCCTGCCGGCTGGAGGCCTCAGCCGCTGCCCACTCTCGGCTGCCACGCACGGGAGGCTGGAGCTGGCAGTAGTGGCCAGAGTCCGGGTCACTGTAGCTGCTGAGTGATGGTGATGGGGAGGCCTTGCAGAGGGTGTGGGAGGGGCTGGTGTGGGGACCCTTGTCTGACTCCCCATGGGTCTTTGGGGCACTTCCGGAACATAGCTGAGGCTCACTGGAACGGCGGGCAACAGGGGAGGCAGGCAGTGTTGTGGCAGAAGGGGCTACAGGGGCAGCGTGGACTCGGGTTACTGCAGAAAGGTAGAGAGAGAGACCCAGTTACAGCAGCTCCCCACCAAAGTGAGATTCCTGCATCCCTTCCCAAAGACCAGGCTCTCTCACTCCTTGTAGGGAATACAGAGGTGATGTCCCCACCTCCCAGCATGAGCAGAGACCAGGGCTGGCAGACTCTGGCAAGCTGACCAGCCTAGGTGATGCTCTGAAATCACCAGGACCCAGGAGTTTGCATGGCCCCACCCTGAGGCTGCTGCAGCCTTGGGGACCCACTGCTTGGAGGAGTGTCCAGTGATCCAGGGAAGCTGAGCACCTGCTGCAATTTCTTGTGCCACATGCGATTGTTTCTCAACCAATTAGCAATAATGATTTTTTCTTTCTTTCTTTTTTTTTTTTTTTTTGAGACAGAGTTTCGCTCTTGTTACCCAGGCTGGAATGCAATGGTGCCAACTAGGCTCACTGCAACCTCCACCTCCTGGATTCAAGCAATTCTTGAGCCTCAGTCTCCCTGAGTAGCTGGGATTACAGTGACGTACCACCACACCAGGCTATTTTTTTTTTTTTTCTTTTTTAGCCAGAGTCTCACTCTGTTGCCCAGGCTGGAGTGCAGTGGTACTATCTCAGCTCACCGCAACCTCTGCCTCCCAGGTTCAAGCGATTTTTCTGCCTCAGCCTCCTGAGTAGCTGGGATTACAGATGTGTGCCACCGCACCCGGCCTGAATTAGCAATAATGATTTGTTGCTATACATTGTGTGCCAGGAGCTGGCAACATGCTGGAGATATAAGGGAGGTAAAATCATCATCAAACCTCAGAGGCAGTATTTACTGAGCTCTCACTGTCCACGTTGTATCTCAGTCTATTTAACCCTTTCAGTGTCCTGGGGGTAAGTACTTTTATAATCCTCATTCCACAGATGAGAAAACTGAGGCTCAGAGAGGTGCACTGACCTGCCCAAGGTCACCCAGCCAGCAAGTGGTAGAGCCAGGATTTAAGTCTTGACATCTGGGCTGCTTTACTGTACCACATTGCTTAGAAATTGTCCGATAAGTCATTTCTGGCAAGGAATCTTGCATTTTATACTCAGGGATATTGCTTTGAAATCAAGTTTGTAGTTATGACAAAGTTGGTAGCTCTGTGCTTAGGGAAGGATTTGTGACAACCAATATGGATGGCAACACTTCAGTGGAATGCCTCCCTAGGCGAAAGTTCCTCCTGGGACAGCCCCCTCTCAAGACACTTGGCCTGCCACGTGGACAATATGGACTATTGAAAACATTCTTTTTGTGTTTTTTTCCAGAAATGACCTATTGGAATGTTTCTAACATAGAAACTTTCTTCGTATTTATAAGAAAGCACAGTGTTCTGTACTTCCCACTTAACTTTTGCTGTGAACTTAAAATTGCTCTAAAAAATAAAGTCTATTAAGAAAAAAGGAGGCCAGGTGTGGTGGCTTATGCCCGTAATCCCAGCACTTTGGGAGGCAGAAGTGGGCAGATCACCTGAGGTCAGGAGTTCAAGACCAGCCTGGCCAACATGGTGAAACCCCATCTCTACTAATATACAAAAGTTAGCTGGGCATGGTGTCACCCGCTTGTAATCCCAGCACTGTGGGAGGCCGAGGCGGGTGGATCACCTGAGGTCAGGAGTTTGAGACCACTCTGGCCAACGTGGTGAAACACCATCTCTACTAAAAATTAGCCAGGCCTGGTGGTAGGTGCCTGTAATCCCAGCTACTCAAGAGGCTGAGGCAGGAGAATCACTTGAACCCGGGAGGCGGAGGTTGAGTGAGCCGAAATTGCGCCACTGCACACCAGCCTGGGGGACAAGAGCGACACTCCATCTTAAAAATAAATAAATAATATTCCACCTGGTTCTGGTAAGCTACTAGAAAAACAAATAAATACATAAATTTTTGTTAAATGAACAAGCCGTGGATACATCTTGTATGTTGATACCAACAGTTCTCCTAACAGGTTTTTAGTGTCAATTCTTGCTCTCAGTAAAGAGGCAGAAACACACATAACCACACACAGGTGACAGAAGTCATCAATGACAGATTCGTTCCACCTGCTCCACCCCCTCTGCTGGCCATACCAGTGCTGTAGGCGGGGGAGCTAGGGCTCTCGGAGATGGGCGACATGGGCGAGTGCAGGTCTGGGATCTGGTCCATGCTGAGGGCACAGCTGCGGATGGAGTCCCGAGGACGGGGCAGCGACATACTGTGGAACAGACACTGTCATGGGCAGGGAGCTCCGAGGTCAGGGGCCTCGGCCTGCCTCTGGAACCCTCACCTCTGCACCTTGAACTTCAGAGGTAGAGAAGATTGGAGATCATCAAATCCAACCTCCTGACTGACAGGTACAAAAAACCCGGAAGCCCAGAGGACAGAGGGGACACAGCAAGTCAGGAGCAGAGCTAGGAACGCTGGTGGTGAGCACACCTGGCTTTCTTTTTCTTTTTTTGAGACAGAGTTTTTCTCTTGGTGCCCAGGCTGGAGTGCAATGGTGCGATCTCAGCTCACCGCAACCTCTGCCTCCCAGGTTCAAGCGATTCTCATGCCTCAGCCTCCTGAGTAGCTAGAATTACAGGCATGCGCCACCACACCTGGCTAATTTTGTATTTTTAGTAGAGACGGGGTTTCTTCATGTTGGTCAGGCAGATCCCAACCTCAGGTGATCTGCCCGCCTCAGCCTCCCAAAGTACTGGGATTACAGGCATGAGCCACCAGACCTGGCCACTCGCCCGGTTTCTAGTCAGTATCCTCCCCATGACCCTGCTCTCCTCCATTCCTACCCAGCCTTCCCCTCCACAAAGCTTAGAAAAGCCTGAGGATGAGGCTTGGAGGCACCCAGCTGAGCCAACACTTTTCAGGCTCCTCTGTCCCTCTCTTTTCCTGAGGAGTAGAGGGTGGGAAAGGGGGTACAGGCCAGAATTCAACTACCCCACGAGGTGCCTTTTGCAAGTTAGTCAACTACAACCATTCTCTGGGCAGACACGGCCCCTCATTAGTGCCTTCAGCTTGATAAGCAGAGACTTCCTCCAGCCTGGAGAACTGTCTGGGGAGAGGGGCTAGCAGGAAGGGTGGGGAGCCTTAGGGAGTGAGTGGGACCACCATCCTGACCTCTCCTCTCTGCTCCCAACTATGCTCAGGATGCCTCAGGCACATATGGTCCATGGATCCTGGCATCAATATGTGTACTGGTTCCAAACCACAGGCCAAGTGGCTGCTGTCCACAGGGTATCCATTCATCAACTCCTTGGCTGGGAGTACCCAACCTAGGCCAGGGAGATGGGGCCTCAAGGGCCTGTCCAAGTGCAGGTGGCAAAGGACAGTGGATCTCTTTGCAAACAGCCAGGGAAGCCACAGAAACTTGAGGCACAGAGTTCAGAGTCTACAGACCTGGGTTTGGGTCTTGATCCTAGCACTATCTAGTAAGCAGCTTCCCCCCTCTAAGCCTGCATCCTCATCTATAAAGTGGGTGTATGGGCAGGATCCACCTCCCATGAGGAAGTGGGCACTAATGAGATTGGGCACGTACAATGCTTAACACTTAGGAGGATCTCAGGAACCTTTAGCTGCTGTGGCTCTTCCCAGCATCCAGGGCCTGGTCTTAGCCCCAGAGACAACCGAGTGTGATTAAAATTCACTGAGAACATCCCATTCCCTGTGCAGTGATTTCCATGCTGTAAAGCCCTCTGCTTGGATGCCCACCTTGGCCTAGATGGGTAGGATGAGGAGGGGTGGCATCGGGCTATGGGGACCAGGCCCCTCTCCGGTTCAGGACTCAGGGCTCCCTTGGGGTAGGGAGGGCTGCTTGAATGAAAGCCTTTATAGATAGGAATATGAGATAAGAATGGAGAAGTGATGGTCAAGGGCACGTGACCAGTGAGTGGCAGAGCTGGGACTGCAACCCGGGTCTGACTCCCTGCAAGCCCTGTGTTCTATATTCCACATGGTATGGCCCAACCTTCCTCCTATTCCTCCCTGCACACAGAGGCTCTAGGAGAGTAATTTCATCCCATTTCAGTGTGGCTGGGCCTCCCCTTTCTCACCAGCCCTCTCATTACCCACATCCCTATTTGACAAATGGGGCTCTGGCTGACCTGCTGGGGCAGCCATCGCTGCGAGTGACCTTGTCGGCAGTGAGCCCATCGGTCATGGTGATGCTGCGCCGCTTCATGTGGCTGCCCTTGGGGCCGGAGGGGCTGACGGGGCTGGCAGCCTTGCTACTCCCCTGTCCCAGGCCATAGCTGGCCTCGAGGTAGCGCAGTGGGAAGGTGCGATTCACAGGGCAGTAGATGATGGCACCACTCTGCTCCGACACAGCCTTGCGGCTGCCCACATGATAGCGCACGAGGGCGGGCACGTGGTCAAAGCTCTCCTGCTCAAACAGGTACTGGATGTGCGTGTAGCTCTCGCCCGCCTTCACCACCACCTTGTTGATCTTGAAGTGTAAGGCCTGGTTGCGCCAGCGGCACGTGAGCACATAATCGCCCAGGCTGGTCAGCGAGTCCCGGATGAGGAAGTCACCGTTGCGTTGTACCAAGGTCTCTGAGACCTGCAGAAGGCATGGTTAGGCTGGAGCAGGGCAGGGCCAGGAGAGGGCCGGACCCAGGATCTGGGGGACAGAGCAACCCGGGATTGGGGGAAACAGCAAGATCAGACCCAGGGTATAGAGGGCCCAGTGAACAGAGACATCTGACATCTGATGCTTGAGAGCGGGGATGCAATGACCCTGGTTCAGAGGGGGCACCTCAGCCAGAGGCCCTGGGTCTGCGGCACAGAGGCTCAGGAATGGGAGGACATGACACCTTGGAATGGAAGGCACAGAGACACAGGGTCTAGAGAAGCGAGAATGGTCGTGATCTGAGACCCAGGTCTCAGACCCATCCCTTCTCAGGGTTCTGGTTGGGCAGAGTGAGTTCCTCATCCTCATTCCTCCAACCACCCAGTGCTCTGGCATGCCTCTGGCCCTTGCACCAAGCTGCTTTCTGTTCCTAGAACACTCTTCCTGCCTTGTCCATCTGATGAACTTATTTATTTGTTTGTTAATTTTTTTTATTAATTATTAAGATGGGGTATCACTCTGTCATCCAGGCTGGAGTGTGGTGGCATGATCTCAGCTCACTACAACCTCCGCCTCCCGAGTTCAAGCAATTCTCCTGCCTCAGCCTCCCAAGTAACTGGGATTACAGGTGCCCACCACCATGCCCGGCTAATTTTTGTATTTTTGGTAGAGACAGCCAGGCTGGTCTCAAACTCCTGACCTCAGGTGATCCACCGGCCTCGGCCTCCCAAAGTGCTGAGATTTCAGGTGTGAGCCACTGCTCCCAGTCCCACCTGGTGAACTCCTATCCATCTCACAAAGCCCTCCCTCCTCAGTGTCCCCTCCTTGGGACTCACCCATATTCATGCCAGGCACTCTATTCTTGCATTTCTTCCACTAGGCTCTTACTGTCGGCACCCAGCCCCCCCGGGTCATTAGCCCTCAAGAGAAGCCACCACCTCTTCTACCTCTGCATCGGTGGTGCTTAGCACAGGTCCTGACAGAGGCAAAGATTACAGCATGAATGAAAGAAGGAACAAGTGATCTATCAGCCTAAGTCTGTGGCTTATAAAGTCACCTCGGGGCCGGGTGTGGTGGCTCACACCTATAATCCCAGCACTTTGGAAGGCCGAGGCAGGCAGATCACGAGGTCAGGAGTTTGAGACCAGCCTGACCAACATAGTGAAACCCTGGCTCTACTAAAAATACAAAAATGAGCCAGGCATGGTGGTGTGCACCCATAATCCCGGCTACTCGGGAGGCTAAGGCAGGAGAATGGTTTAAACCCAGGAGGCGGAGGTTAGTGAGCAGAGAACGTGCCATTGCACTCCAACCTGGGCAACAGAGCAAGACTCCGTCTCAAAAAAATAAAATCAAAAATAAAGTCACATTGGCCAAGAAACTCAACTTTGCCAAAACTAAGTAGCCCAAAGATTGGTACTCACTAAGCAAACATACAATAAGCAGATATGTAGACCAGTAACAGTAACAGTAACAATAACAACAAAGGCCAACATTCATGGTGTCAAGCATCATGTTAAACATTTTACCTGCATTGTTTCATTTAATTTTTACAACAAGCCTTTGCAGTAGACACTGAGGCTTGGAGAAGTGAAGCAACTTGTTCAAGGTCACATAGTAAAGGGCAGAGCTAGACCTCATCCCAGTCCATTCTGATTGAATCTACCAAGTAATAGGTCAGGGTCTCCCAGGTGGCTGCAGCCAGGGCTGGGGCTGGCCAAGGCAGTGCATGGGAGGGCCCAGGGTCGAAGTCCCAGCTTGGGGCCCGCTCACCTCTCGGGGGATGCGGCCATGGTACCAGGCGTGGCTGCGGAGATCCGTGCTGCTCAGTTTGAGCTCCTCCTCCAATTCCTTGTGCAGTTTCTCTGGTGATGAGTCCAGGATGTACTTCTCCTTGGAGAACTGGGGGGGAGACAGCAAAAGTTGGCATCCAACTTAAAGCCCCCTTCCTCCTGCCCTCCCAACTTCATTCTACCCTGGGCGAACTCCTCTCCTGGGACTCTGGGAGCACTAAGGCACAGGTACCAGAAAGGTCCATTCCCATGGGTCCCAGAAAGAGTAAAGACATCTCAATTCATTCCACCAAACAACGCCAACTGCATTTCAGGTCCTGTGCTATATGCCAGGGGTGGGTGTGGTGATACATAAATCAAGCCCGGCCCTCAAGGCAGTGCCTAGGCTGATGAGAGGCAAAAGCAATGGGAGCCTCTGAGTAGAGTACAGTCAGCACCACAGCACTGGACAGCGGCAAAGAGCCGGGTGGCTTTTACAAGCAGGAATAAGTCTGGGTGAGGCAGAGGGATCTGGGAAGCCTTCCTGGAGGAGATGGCAGTAAGAAAACACTCATTATGCACCAAGGGCACCAAACTGATCTTGAAGTGTCGGAGGGGGATTTCTACAGGCGAATCTTGGAGGCAAGGCAGCAGGTACTGCAGGAAAAGGTATGAGCAAAACCACAAAGCTGGTTGGACAAGGATAGGTTCTGGGATGATGCATGCTACAGTGCAAGGATGGGGAACGGACCATAAACCGGGACATGGGGACCCTACACAGACATCTGCATTGCCCCTTACAATTTCCAAGGCCATCTCTCCCTTGAAATCCCCAGCAATCCTCACCAGATGGGGAGATCACAGCCCAGCAAGGAAGCCCAAGGCCACTTAGGGAAATGATGCCCAGTACTCCACCCTTCCACCTGGCCAGGAGAGACTCCTGGTTACTGTGGCCTCAAGTTGGAGGCTGATGGATCCCAGGAGCCCTAAGGATAGAGGAAGGGGGGTCCCCAGTGCCAGGTGTACCCCTACCAGAGCCCAGCCCAATCCTGGCTGTGTCGTGTGAGGTCTCTAGGCCTCAATTTCTTCCTCATTGAAATGGGTACAGTGACAGAACCTGCCTCACCTCATGCAAGGATGAAAAGAGACAGCACCCCAGAATACTACTGGTACATGGACATCCTCATCACTGTGAGGACATGGGACAGTCCTTCCTCTCCTTCCCCTGACTCTGGACCCCAAAGATGACTACTCCGAGACAGACAGACACCAGAAGGCAGGATTGATGAGCGAGGGCAGTAAAGGGCCTTCATTCCAGTTGAGTCTCTCCCTGGGATCCCCGGCTCCCCAGAGTCCAAGTGTCCTCCAGTCTACTCCCTGCCTCCTCAGACCATCCACAGATCTTGCCTCCTAATTCTATGGACACATCCTTCACCCCTCTGCTCCCACACTGCCTGGGTTTACCCCAGTCTGCATTGCTCCCAAGACACCATGATTCCCAGTGTCAGAGATAATCTAGAATCTCTGACTCCATTCAACACTGACTAAGTCCCTACCCTGGTCCTATGCCAGGGCTGAGGACCCAAGGTAGCCTCTGCCCTGGGGAGCCCTTGCAGACACTGACAGTCAATTCCAGGTTTCCTGTATGTCCAGAGATGCACAGACAGAGATGGTGCACCACCAACCTAGGCAGGGGGCAGAGTCAGGAATCACTTCCCTGAAAAGTTGATGCTTTTGCTGAAGCCTGAAGAAGGACTCAGGGAGCCAAGCAGAAGCACCAGGGTGGAGAGAGTGGGTAGACAGGTGGGCAGGGAAGAGCTTCTGGGGAGACAGCTGCAAAGTCAGGGCCCTACAGGCAGAACCAAGGGGAGGGAGGGGAGATGGATGAGAAGTTTCCAAGGGGCTGTTGGGGTACGGGCAGGTGTGGAAGGGCTGCCTCAGGGAGCTGGGGTTTACCCGGAGGCCACAGCAGAGCCATGGAAGGATTTGGAAATGTTGGGGCAGGTTTAGTCCACCTGTGGAGAGCAGCCTAGAGTTTTCCAGGCAGTGGTAGGGCAGATAGGGTGTGGGAGAGGGAGTGGGGGAAGGGGAGTTCAGATGTCCATTGATCTATGTGGGGGACTGGGGTGGAGGAGTCAGAGAGGACTCCAGGCTGAGATCCTGGAAGGATGATAGGGCACACTTTGAGTGGGCAAGCCTGGGGCAGGAGCAGCTTGGCGGTGGGCCCATGAAAATGTGGACCTTGAGGAGCCTGCAGGGCTGTGGGGACAGATGGTGGGAGTGGGCGGTTTGCACAGGTGCTCAGAGGAAAGGCGGAGCCTGGGGGTGGGAATTCTGTACATCCTCCACCCATGATAGAAACCGATGTCCCTGAAGGGCAGAGAGGCCCAGGGCTAAACTAGGATCCGGGCCTTCTCAGCCACCTACACTTCTCCAAGGGGTTCCCTATTTCTGGGGGTCCCTGGCCTCTCTCCCTCTCACTTTGCGGTGCTCACACCAGCCTAGTCCTCTTTCCATATCACACCAAACCCTGGGGAGGGATGAGTAGGCGTCACAGGGAAAAAGGGAACCAGGACTCCAGCCTTCTGGTATCCTCCTTGACAAAGAGCATGTGATTGACACCTTCCCCCAGCTCCACAGCTGGAGCTAGAGGGACGAGGGCAAAGGAGGGAGGAGGCTGGGTGTTGAAGAACCTACCCCAAGGCTGCCACGGTGTGACCTTGAGCCAGTCACTTCCCCTCTCTGGGCCTGGGCAGCCTCATCCGTTAAAGAGGGCTGGGAGACTGGGCCCCCCTTTGCCAGCTTAACCACTGCTTCCAGAGAGTTTGGGGGGACCAACTTGGTCCTCCTGCACACCTGAGGGTGAGGTACCCTAGGGTCCTTGTGCCTTGACCTCACCTCGACCTGGGGCCCCAGCTCCCTAGAGTTGGGGGTGCTGGGGTGCGAATGCAGCATCCCTGCGCTCGGAGCCCTGCTATTGGCCAGAGATGATCTCACCGCCTCCCGGCCTGCGCGCGCCTGATTGGCCGGTGCGGGGATGCTGCGCTCCGCTGCCGGCGGGGCTGTCCTTCAGGCGGGCTCCGCGCGCGTGTGTTAGCCTGGGGGAGCGCAGAGCCGACGCGCCTGGCGTCTCCCAGGGGGATCAGGGGGCAGGAGGGCGGAGACCCCCGGACAGTGTCTTAACCCCTTCCCACCAGCGCGAGCCCAGCATCCCTTCCAGCTCCTCTCAGCGTCCCAACCCCAAGCAAAGCCGTCCCCAAAGGATGCTCCGCAGAGAGGCGGGGTCCGGGTCCTCCCCTCCACCCCCTTCCGTTTAACCCTCTCACCGCCGCGGCGCCGTCCTGCACTGCCCACCAGCTGGGCTAGGAGAGACCAGCGCCCCAGGCATGCCCGAGCCCAGCTAGAGGGCGGGAGGGTGGCGGGCACTCTGGCCCCAATCCTGGCACCCGAAGCATCCCCCGCGTTTCCTGCTTCTTACTCAGCCTTCAGACCCCAGCCTAGCGCCCCCGGTACAATGGGGAGCCAGGGTGCCTGGGTCAGCCGCAAGGGCCAGCGTGCCAGGCGGAGGACAGGCAGGGAGCAGGGGACCCCATCTCCCAGTCCTCCCGCCCCAGCTCTCTCCCTGCTGCGGAGGAGGCAGAACCGGACGGGAATCCCCCGCAGCCCGGAATCCCAGGAGTGGTCGCCGAACCCTCACCCTGCGGAGCTCCTGGGCGCCCAGAGGTGAGGTTGGGGCGACCCCGCCCCCTCCCCTGACCGGACCCGACTCTGCCGGGCGACGCGGGGCTGCAGCTCCCTGGCTGGCTCTAGGGCCCCGGGCGGAGCGGCCAGGGGTCCCAGCCCAGCGCGCGTGGCGGGGGCCGAGCCGCCCCCTCACCTGCACCTGCACGAAGGAGCCGCGGTAGAAGCAGCAGGCGGCGGCCGACAGGGCGCTCCACAGGCTGCACCGCTCGGTCATGGTGGGGCCGGGCGGCCGGGGCCGGGACGGTGCTGGGGGGCGGTGGCCGGCGGGGCAGGGGAGCGGGGACCAACCGGCTGGGCACCGGCTGCGCGTGCCTCTCAGCGGCGCGATTACCTCATCGCCTTGTCGGGGGAGGAGCGGGGAGGCGGGGCGGGGAGGCGGGGCGGGGAGACCCCACCCTCCAGCCGGCCAGGGGAGGGGAGGGGGCCATTGTTCCTCCCTCTGCCCGCCCCCCGCTCCCAGCCCCTCGCCCCCCGCCCTACAGTCCCGCGCTCTCGAGCTGCCTGGAGCTGCGGGCGCGGAGCGGACGACCTGCCAAGGGGGGCATTACCGGGGACAGCAGGATCGGGTGGGGTACCTCTGGACCAGCGAGGGGAGGTTCCTGCCTCCCCCACTTGCCGCACCTCTAACAGACCGGGAGCGGGCAAAGACTTTGAATTAAATCATATCTAAAACTAGAAAAATCCCTGTGTGTGCTCGACCAAATCCTTTGTGGCCTCAGGAAATCTCCCAGAGCCCAGGAGTTCTCATCTCTGGTTTGGAACCAGAGACTCTGCTGGGAATCGCGATGTTCACTGACAGACTCACGGTGCAGAGAGCCAGTAAAGCCCAAGAGTTAGGGACGCAGTCTGGTTCCACTGTCCCGTAACTACTGGTGCGCCCACTCCCACCAGCCGCTTCCACAAACTACCACTTACTTGTGGAAAATGCACATGTCAAATGCAGCTAATGCCTGCATTGACCTGACAGAATTCTTGTGAGCTTTCGCTGAGCTGGTGCATGTAAGTTGCCAGGCATGAAGTAAGCGTTCAATAAGTGCATGCTATTATTTTCAAGCTTCCTGTCCTTAGAAACTCTACTTTTTGGCCAAGCACGGTGGCTCACGCCTGTAATCCCAGCACTCTGGGAGGCTGGGGCAGGTGGATCACTTGAGGCCAGGAGTTCGAGACCAGCTTGGCCAACATGGTGAAACCCCATCTCTACTAAAAATACAAAAAAAAAAAAAAAAAAAAAAAAAAAGCTGAATATGGTGACACATGCCTGTAATCTCAGCTACTCAGGAGGCTGAGGCATGAGAATCGTTTGAACTCAGGAGGTGGAGGTTTCGGTGAGCCGAGATTGCACCACTGCACTCCAGCCCAGGCGATGGAGCAAGACTCTGTGTCAAAAAGAAAAAGAAAAAGAGGGCAGGCCCGGTGGCTCATGCCTGTAATCCCAGCACTTTGGGAGGCCAAGGTGGGTGGATCACCTGAGATCAGGAGTTTGAGACCAGCCTGATCAACATGGAGAAACCTTGTCTCTACTAAAAATTAGCCAAGTGTGGTAGCTAATCACAGCTATTCGGGATGCTGAGGCAGGAGAATCGCTTGAACCCAGGAGGCGGAGGTTGTGGTGAGCAGAAATTGTGCCATTGCACTCCAGCCTGGGCAACAAGAGCAAAACTCTGTCTAAAAAAAAAAAAAGAAAAGAAAAGAAAAGAAAGAAAGAAAGAAAAGCAGAAGAAATTGGACTTTTGTCCCAGAACCTTAGGCTCTTCAGTGCAAAGGGAGCCATTGCTGATTTCCCATCAGTCGGGCTTCGGGTCCAAATCCTTCTGGCAGGCTGTGTGACCGCAGGTGGATGAGTCCACTTCTCTGGGGATCAGTTCTTTGTTTTCTGTAAATACATCTGAAGCTCTGAGCATGCAGCCTGGAATTTTATGGTCTTGGAATTTAAGAATTCTTGCCTTAGAATCAAAGGATTCACAGAATAGTTTGAGAACTCTGAAGTTCTGGATGCTGACCCCTCAAAGATGAGTACCTCAAAGTAGGAGGGGGCTTTTGTTTTTGTTTTTGAGATGGAGTTTGTTCTTGTTGCCCAGGCTGGAGTGTAGTGACTCAATCTTGGCTCACTGCAACCTCAGCCATCCAGGCTCAAGTGATTCTCCTGCCTCAGCCTACCGAGTAGCTGGGATTACAGGTGCATGCCACCACACATGGCTAATTTAAATTTTATTTTTTATTTTTTATTTTTAGTAGAGATGGGGTTTCACCACGTTGGCTAGGCTGGTCTCGAACTCCTGACCTCAAGTCATCGACCTGCCTTGGCATCCCAAAAGTGCTCATATTACAGGCATGGGCCACTGCACCCAGCCTAGGAGGGGGCTTTTAGAAACCAACTATTGATTCCTTTTAACCCTCATTTGATTTTTTTTTAAAAGATACGAGGTATCCCTTTGTTGCCCAGACTGGAGCACAGTGGCGTAATCACAGCTCGCTGCAGTCTTGACCTCCTAGTCTCAAGCAATTCTCTTGCCTCAGCCTCCAGAATAGGTGAGTCTACAGGCACACACCACCACGCTCAACTAATTTTTTTTTTTTTTTTGAGACAGTCTCACTCTGTCACCCAGGTTACAGTGCAGTGGCTCAATCTTGGCTCACTGTAGCCTCTGCCTCCTGGGTTCAAGAGATTCTCATGCCTCAGCCACCCAAGTAGCTGGGATTATAGGAATGCACCATCACACCCAGATAATTTTTCTTTTTTTTGAGATGGAGTCTTGCTCCATCACCCAGGCTGAAGTGCAGTGGCAAGATCTCAGCTCACTGCAACCTCCACCTCCCAGATTCGAGCAATTGTCCTGCCTCATCCTCCCAGGTAGCTGGGATTACAGTAGTGTGCCACCATGCCTGGCTAACTTTTTTGTATTTTTTTTTTTTTTAGTAGAGATGTGGTTTCTTCATGTTGACCAGGCTGGTCTCGAACTCCTGACCTCAAGTGATCCACCCGCCTCATCCTCCTAAAGTGCTGAGACAACAGGTGTGAGGCACCACACCTGGCCAATTTTTTTGTATTTTTCATAGAGGGGTTTCACTATCTTGGCCAGTCTGGTCTCAAACTCCTGGCCTCAAATGATCCACCCACCGTGGCCTCCCAAAGTTCTGGGATTACAGATGTGAGCCACCACACCTGGCCTTCCCAACTAATTTTTATATATTTTTTGTAGAAACAGGCTCTTGCTATGTTGCCCAGGCTGGTCTCGAACCCCTGACCCTAAATGACCCTCCCACCTTGGCCTCCCAATTGCTGGAAATACAGGCATGAGCCACAGTGCCCGGAACCTCATCTGACTGAATCTTGAAACTAAAATTAACATTCCTTTGACTTTATCCTTTGGGAGACTGTTTAATCAGTTCTACTGAGCAACTATTATTTATTTTACAATGTTAAAAAAAAACTACATTTTTTTAACCCCTAAAAATAAACTAAAGGAAAAAATATAAAGCTAACATTCTTCACAGGGATCTCACTACTTACCAGGCAGCTGGGGTCTGCGGGATGCTAAAATATGCCCCCTGCATTCCAGCCACTGGCTTTGGTGTCAGTTCTCCCCATGTCCTCCCTCCCATGGTGGCATAAGGGCTCTGGAATTTCTGCTCGACTTGCTGCTGCCCTGGGCCGTTTCTGGGCTCACGCAGTTTACTTTCTGACTTTGTCTACACTCCTGCCTCTGCCAGGACCACTCTCCTACCCATCTCTGCTTAACTTTGTCTCCTGTCCAGCATTTTATTCATGGAGTAATCTCAGTGAATGGTCCCAGTCAACCGCAATGGCCTGACTCCAGTGCCTCCTCCTCCAGAAAGCTTTCCTTGATCTCCAGTTCCCCAGCTCCCCAGCTGAAAGTCATCCCCCACGTCCGGAGCTCCCACAGCTTCTGGGGATGGTGAGGGGGCAGCAGTCTGAGCACCTCCCAATCTACCCCATTACTAGTCACTTACACAGAGTTGTGCAGGTAGCATCTCAGGATGATGAAATGTCCCTGCGGTTAGATGCCAGGCCAGCCCACCCTGTTCCAGACCCAGCTCCCCACTCATGACAATGGGCTCACTGAACCCATAGCAACCCTGGGTTGGAGGCACCACTGTTACCCCTATTTCACATAGGCAAACACAGGCTCAGAGAAGCGATGCCCACACCCAAAGCCAGTGGCAAGTAAGTGGCAGATCTCAGACTAAAATTTGTTTTTTTTTGTTTTGTGGGTTTTTAATATCAGCCTATATCATGCTTTTTTTTTTTCTCTGTTGCCCGGGCTGGAGTGCTGAAGTGCAGTAGTGCGATCTCAACTCACTGCAACCTCCACCTTCTGGGTTCAAGCAATTCTCCTGCCTCAGCCTCCCCAGTAGCTGGGATTACAGGCATGCACCATCATTGCTGGCTAATTTTTGTATTTTTAATACAGACGGGGTTTTGCCATGTTGGCCAGGCTGTTTTCAAACTGTGGCCTCCCAAAGTGCTAGGATTACGGGTGTGAGCCACTGTGCCAGGCGTGAGCCACTGAACCCGGCCTGAGCCACTACGCCCAGCCCATCATGCTTTGATGGGACTAAAATTTGGATCTGCTAGGCGTGGTTGCTCATGCCTGCCATCCCAGTACTTTGGGAGGCTGAGGCAGGAGGATCACTGAGGCCAGGCATTTGAGAACAGCCTGGGCAACGTAGTGAGACCCCATCTTTAAAAAAGTTGTTTTTTAGTTAGCCAGTGGCACACACCTGTAGTCCCAGGGAGTTGGGAGGCTAAGGTGGGAGGATTCCTTGAGCCCAGGAGCTGAAGGCTGCAGTGAGAGACAGAGTGAGATCCCATCTCTTAAAAAAAGAATAATAAAAATAAAAGTTGGATCTGATGGATTGCAAAAAAACAAGCACAAACCACTGTATGATTCTTCCCTGGGTCCCACGCGGACTGGAAGCCCTCTAAATTCAGGGCCTGGTGCTCCTTGCCCTCTGCCTATTCTCAGTACTCAGCACAGGGCCTGGCTCAGGGTCGGGGCTCCTGAGGGTAGAAAGCCAAGGGCCTTGGGTATAGTCCTAGCATCAAACTTGGGCTGTAATCCCAGTTCTTCCTTGTAATATTAGGTGGTTGCAAAAGTAATTGTGGTTTTCACTATTCAAAGTAGTGTGACCCAGGGCAAGTCACCGCACTTCTCTGGACCTCAAGTTTCCCATCTGTAAATGGGCACAAGAAGGCTTTCCCTAGACAGTGATGAGGGAGAAGGTCAAAGACCTCTCATGTAAAGAACAGCTCTCCTCCAGCATCTAGCAGGCAGCACAAGGTGTGCACACAGCAGGTACTGAAAATGTTATTTATTATTATTAATACTATCATTCTTATTTCAAAACTGCCTTTTCTCTTTTTCCCCCCTCCCTAGGCTGGAGTGCAGTGGCATGATCTCAGCTCACTGCAACCTCCACCTCCTGGGTTCAAGCGGTTCTCCTGCCTCAGCTTCCTGAGTAGCTGGGATTACAGGCACACACCACCACACCTGGCTAATTTTTTTGTATTTTTAGTGAGACAGGGTTTCACCATGTTGGCCAGACTGGTCTTGAACTCCTGACCTCAAGTGATCCACCCACCTTGGCACCCCAAAGTGCTGGGATTACAGGCGTGAGTCACTTCGCCCGGCCAAAACTGTGTTTTCAACATTCCCAGTGCCCAGGATAAATTAAGCTTTGGATAAATCTGAGCTGTGCCCATTATCTGTGATAAAGAACTGAGTCATCCTCTCCTGCTCCCTGCTCCCACTGCCGGCACACAGTAGGTGCACAAAGATTGGGTGGGATTGGTGGGCTGCATCCTTTTCATGGACACTGGTGGGGCCCCGTCCAGCTGGCCAGTGGGTGGGGTCGATGATAACAAATATCGGGATGCCCGGAGTTTGGGGCCAGGAGAGAATAGTGGCTGGTGTGGGAAGAAGATGCTGAGAATGAAACTGGATCCAAATGCTGCCTGGACTCCGAGAACCTCCCCTCCTGGGAATACACAGTGAGGTCGGGCTCCTAACAAGACCTGAGGAAGGGCTCTGCCACCTGTCATGGAACAGGCTCTGAGACCTGCAGTGTCCTCTGACCAACCCCTGGCCCTGCCCCTCCTACCTTCACGTAGTCTCCGCCGGCCTCCAGCTCTCCAGCAGCCCTGGAAGGAGAGAAGAGAAGTGAGCGGCCCCAGTTCTGCTTGGCTCCCAGCTGCCAGTCTCTTGCCTGCCGGCCTGGAGCCAGCACCTGGTCCTTGGGACCCCAGCGGGCTCACCCTGAAGACAGGAGGGGGCACTTATCGGCTGGCCTGGCTGCTCCTCCACTTTCCAGCTGTGCACCCCTGGGCAAGCCCCTTCACCTCTCTGAGCCTGGGTTTCCTATCCATAAATCAGGAATAACGACAGTCTCTGCCTAATGGCATTGACTGGAGGACTCAGGCCATAATGAATGTTACAAGCTTATTATGGGGCCTACTTCCCAAACCACTTTCTTCACTGGGCTCCGGACACCACGCTTCCCTGGTTTTCTTCTTTTTCTCTCTGCCTTCCTCACCCACTCCTCCCACCCCACCCCCATCATCCCTGACTGGAGATGCCCGGGCTGGGGATCAGCGCCTGTCTACCTGCCCCACGCTCACTTCCTAGGGCAGAGTGACCCAGTCACAGCCACTGCCCAGAATGCTGTGGAGCCACTGCCAGTGCTAGAGGGCTATGAAATTGATTCTGCCCCCAGGGTGGACACCCTGGAGAGGCCAGAGGCCAGAGGAGGGGCTGTTTTCCCTTCCTTCCTCCTGAGGGCCACCAGGAACCACTCCTCCCACTGCACGGCCTTAAATGCCACCCCTACCCTCAGGCAGCCTGGACCCGCCCCTCCAACCCCAGATCGGAAACCCAGCTACCTCCTGGACGCCTGCTCTTGGATGTCTGACAGCATCTCCAACTTGTCATATCCAAAGCAGAACTGCGGCTCCTCCCCGCCCCACCCCACCTCCCCTGTCTCAGCTGATGTCAGCTTCCTCTTTCCTGCAGCTTCGGCCGGCCGAAAACCTTTCGGTCCTTTGTGCCCCCTCTCTTCCACTCAGCTCCACATCCAGGCCACCAGGAAATCCTGCACTCCGCTGTCAGAATCCATCCTGACTTTTCTCCTCGTGTCCACCCTGTCCCCCCAGTGGGGCCACCCTCGTGTCTCTGGTGGGGCAGAGCAGCCTTCCTGAAGGCTCCGTGTCCACTGTCACCCACAGTCAGCTTCTGCCCTGAGGCCAGAAGGCACCTAAGCTTACAACCTAAGCAAGATCATGGCAAACACACCACCCTCAGCCCTTCAGCGGCTCCCATCTCTGGAAGAACAAAATCTAAACCCCTCTCTGTGGCCGTACAATTTATCATCCAAACCAGAACTTTTCTTCCTTGTGAGAGTAAAGAGGGTACCATGATTATGCCAGAAAAACAGCATAAATTGGGCCATCTGTTCCCCAACCCACAAGGCCCCGCGTGGCCTGATGGTACCCGACGGCCACCCCGCCAACCCTCCAACCTGTCTCCCTCACACATCCTGTTCCTCATTCTGCCTCTGCCCCACCCTCCTTGCCAACTCATTCCAGCTACAGAGTCTTTGCCTCTGCTATTCCCTCTGCCTGCAATGCTCTTCCCCCATGGCTTCGTGAAGCTTGTCCCTCCTTCCTCTTTATTCAGGGCTTTGCTTAATGTCACCTCTTCTGAGGAGCCTTCCCTGATGACCCCACCTAGAATAGTGCCTCGTTCCTTCACTCTGCGTTCCCAACCCTGCTTGATTTTCAATTTTTCCAATTTCTGCTTGAAATGGCCACTTTGTATTTATTTGTTGACTTAATTATCTGATGCCCTATGAAAGTGTTGACTTTGTCTAATTCACCATTGAGACCCCAGTCCCCAGTACAGTGCCTGCAGGAGCTCAAGAAATATTGCTTGCCAGGCATGGTGGCTCACGCCTGTAATTCCAGCACTTTGGGAGGCCAAGGCAGGCAGATCACCTGAGGTCAGGAGTTCAAGACCAGCCTGACCAACATGGCGAAACCCCATGTCTACTAAAAATACAAAATTTAGCCAGGTGTGGTGGCACATGCCTGTAATACCAGCTACTCGGGAGGCTGAGGTGGGAGAATCACTTGTACTCAGGAGGTGGAGGTTGCAGTGAGCCGAGATCACACCATTGCACTCCAGCCTGGGCAACAAGAGCAAAACTCTGCCTCAAAAAAAAAGAAACATTGCTTAAAGAAAAATTAGCTGAGTGTGGCGGCGCACACCTATAATCCCAGGTACTTGGGACGCTGAGGCAGGAGAATGACTTGAACCCAAGAAGAAGAGGTTGCAGTGAGCAGAGATCACACCACTGCACTACAGCCTGAGTGACAGAGAAAGACTCTGTCTCAAAAAAAAAAAAGAAAGAAATATTATTTAAAGGAATGCATGAATAGTAAATAGCTAATGTTAATTGTTAATTGCTGTCATCATTCATTTTGTTAGGCTGGGTTCAGGGTCTCTGGCTAAGAAAGGCCTCAGTCTTCCCATCTGCAAAATGGGGAGGGGAGGTGGAATATTGAAACTCCTCCTTAAATACAGGAGCTTAATATTTACAGCAAAAGAAAGCTGAGATAAAAAATAAAATTGCAGCCGGGCACGGTGGCTCAAGCCTGTAATCCCAGCACTTTGGGAGGCCGAGGCGGGTGGATCACGAGGTCAAGAGATCAAGACCATCCTGGTCAACATGGTGAAACCCCATCTCTACTAATACAAAAAATTAGCTGGGCATGGTGGCGCGTGCCTGTAATCCCAGCTACTCAGGAGGCTGAGGCAGGAGAATTGCCTGAACCCAGGAGGCGGAGGTTGTGGTGAGCCGAGATCGCACCATTGCACTCCAGCCTGGGTAACAAGAGCGAAACTCCGTCTCAAAAAAAATAAATAAATAAAAATAAATAAAATAAAAATAAAATTGTGGGTTCCCCCATCCTGAGGCCAAAAGCTCCTCCTTGAGAAGCTGTCTGATTGCCCTCCCTGTTCTAACATTCTAGTGTTCCTCGAATCTTCTCTTCTAGAAAGTCCTAGATGGTATCTAACCACAGTCCCTCAGGCTACAGCCCAGCTACTGTTGCTGGGCTGTTGGGTTTTCTCTGTCCGGCAGCAGTGGCAGTGAGGTAGAGTGGGGACCCCTCCCCCACCCACCTCCGCCCACTCTTCCCGGGTGAGGTGTCCCATCCCAACATTTCCTGCTATTCAGGCCCGGAAATCCTCCTGCTGCTGGGAACAGATTGGCCGGGACACTGGATCATTCCAGCGCTTCCTCCTGCTTCCTGTCCACTTCCCCTCATGCCCTGGGACAGGGGCAGAGCCTTGAGACAGGGTGCCTGCACAAGAGATCAGGCCTGGGTAGGGTGTCCAGAGCCTATGGGGCTGCTTGGGGCAGAGGCCCAGGCCAGGGAAACTGAGGCTCTGGGGCCACACTTCCACCCCATGGCCTCACCCTGTGGTGCTACAACACCCTGACATGTCCAAGACACAGTGACCACGTCCAGTTACAATCTGCTGCCATCACTTACCTGGACTATTGCCACCACCTTCCACTGGCCTCCCTGCTTCCATCTGTGCCCCTGAGACCTATTCTCCCCCCACTGCAACCACAGCAGTCCTGTTCAAATGAAAGTCAGATCAGGGCTTTCCTCAGCTCCAACCCACTGGCTGGCCCCCAGCTTCACTCACAGTAAGAGCCAAGGTCC
Source organism: Aotus nancymaae (assembly GCF_030222135.1). NCBI lineage: Eukaryota > Metazoa > Chordata > Mammalia > Primates > Aotidae > Aotus > Aotus nancymaae. Next base: position 4,280,734 of record NW_026988414.1, on the reverse strand, counting down.
TCGAAACAGCCTTGCACAGTCTGACCGCAGGGCCCACCACACTCCTCCCCACCGGCACTGTTCCGTCTCCCCACCCCACCTCAGGGTCTTTGCACTTTCTATTCTCTCTGCCTGGAATACTTTTCCTCCAGGTATCCCCTGGGCTCCCTCCTGCTCTTCTGTTGTTGTTGTTGAGAAAGAGTCTCACTTCATCACCCAGGCTGGAGTGCAGTGATGCGATCTCAGCTCACTGCAACCTCTACCTTCTGGGACAAGGTGATTTTTTTGCCTCAGCCTCTCAAGTAGCTGGGATTACAGGCACCCACCACCACGCTAGGCTAATTTTTGTATTTTTAGCAGAGACAGGGTTTCGCCATGTTGGCTAGGCTGGTCTTGAACTCCTGACCTCATCTGATCCACTGGCCTCAGCCTCCCAAAGTGATGGGACTACAGGCATGAGCCACCATGCCTGGCCCTTCAATTCTTTTTGTTTGTTTTTAAGACAGAGTCTCACTCTATCGCCTAGGCTGGCGTGCAGTAGTGAGATCATGGCCCACTGTAGCCTGGACCTCCTGGCTCAAGCAATCCTCCCCTCTCAGCCTCCCAAAGTGCTGGGATTACAGGTGTGAGCCACCACGCCCAGCCCCTCCTTCTGTTCTTCACTAAAATGTCCCTTTCTCAGCAAGGCCTTCCCTGGTCACCCCTTCTGAATGTGTAATCTTCCCCAACTCCCACACTCGCTTCCCTGCTTAATTTTGCTCTGACTCCTCATCTGACTCGGCAGACACTTCCTCTCATGCAGAGACTAGCTCCTCTCACTAGAACATCAGCCCCACACAGACAAGGGTTTGTGTTTCGGTCTAGACAGTGTCAGGAATCATCAGGAACCCAGTAAATATTTTTTTTGAATGAATGAATGAGTGTCACAGCAGCCCCCTGCAGCCCTGAGGACAAAGTCTAGTCCTCCTGGCTGGGCCGTCTGTGACCCAGCCTCTGCTGGTCAAATCTCTTCTCTCTCCTCTCCCTTCATTGGTCTCTGGCCTCCTCAACCTTCCTCCGAAGAGCTCCATTCCCTGCAGCCTCAGGGCCTTCGCATGTGATGTTCCCTCTGCCTGGAATATCCTCTCTCCTTTTCGGCCGGGGTCATTCCTACTCAGCCTTCAGAGCTCATTTGCTTGGAGATTTCTAGAATACTCTCCCTCTCATTGTAATGATCAAATCCAGGAATCAAAACATCCATTTGAAAAACTCAGCTCCACTAATTAATTTATTTATTCCTCATTTTATGAACCTAAAAGAGACTTCTCCTGCCGTATTAGTGGTGAAATCAATTAATAAATAATAGTGACAATTGAGCTAAATCAGTCCTATTAATCATCAGCATTAATTATTTAAATAACCAACCCCTTTCATTGCCTGTATTAACTGATTTGTTCTGATAACTGATACCACTTATTGCATACATTAGCTTAATTAATTGGATTAATGAGCAGTAATTAAAGCCCATTATCCTTTATTTTCCCCCAATGCATGTTTAAATCTGACCTTCACCTTAAGGGCCTCAATCCTGGGCCAGAGTGAAGGGTGAGCCCTGTAGGAGAAGGGGTGGGGAGAGGCTGCCATCCTGCCCAACCCCGGCCCTCTATCATGATGGTGGTCTGGTCCTCTGCAGAGGCCGGTCTTCTCTCTGACCCTGTCTGTTCCCTTGGGCCTTGAGGCTTGGACACATATCCTCAAGTGGAGACCTCCCCAGCCTCTGCCACCTGCCTCTCAGCTTTTCCCCTGGCTCCTACCTTCCCTCTCTGAAGCTCAACTTCCTCATCTGTGAAGTGGGCACATTATCACTATCTCCCCAGAAGAGCTGTGAGGACCACATGAGAAGGAGGGGTGCAAGGTTTCCTGGCCCACGTGGGTCTCCTCTTGCTGCCCCAGCCTCCACCCATGGAGATCTGCCACCCGCCCACCCTGCCCCTCCTGGGAGACTGAAGATGGAGTCTTGCTCTGTTGCTCAAGCTGGAATGCAGTGGTGCAATCTCAGCTCACTGCAACCTCTGCCTCCTGGGTTCAAGTGATTCTCTTGCCTCAGCCTCCTGGATAGCTGGGACTACAGGCACGTGCCACCATGCCCAGCTAATTTTTGTATTTTTAGTAGAGATGGGGTTTTGCCATGTTGGCCAGGCTGGTCTCAAACTCCTGGCCTCAGGTGATCCACCTGCCTTGGCCTCCCAAAGTGCTGGGATTACAGGCATGAGCCACTGTGCCCAGCCTCTTTCCTTCCTTCATGCTCATCTTCACTCACCCACGGTAGAGAAGCAGCAGCCACCTGCCTGCTCTGAGCTTCTCAGTCCTTAAAGGCCCTGGGCAAAGAGAGCTGGGTGGAAAGCCCCGTCTCTCCCAGGACACCAGCCATGGAGGCTGTGGGATTCCCTGCCAGGAAGACTCTTGGCTTTAGCCCTCCCCTACTCCCCAAGATGGGCCACCATTGTACCCTGAACATCCTGCTCGCTCTCTACCATCCGGAGCTCTCAGTCTTCCTGAGTGGGCTGGGGTGTCCAGCAGGAACTCAGGGTGGGCGACAGCCCTGTAAGGAGAAGGCAGAGCAGGGGCCATTCTTCCCAGGGTGGGAAGGGTGGAGCTGAGGATTCTGGGCCCTAAGAGCTGCCACTCAAGTCTCAAAACCTGCCCAAGAAGAGCAAAAAGAAAAGGCATCTACTGAGCGCTGGTGGCTGATGGAACGCTTGTGATCTCGGAGCCCCATTTTACAGGGGAGAAAACTGAAGCTTGTAACTTGACCCAGGGCACGCAGCTGCTCAGACTAGAACCAGATGGCCTGATGTCTAATTCTCTGCTCCGTTCCTTACATGGGTGGACTCCCCCAGACATTGGGAGCCACTTCTGGGTGGAGAAGAGGAGAAGCTGGGGAGGGAAGGCAAAGAAACAGACAAACAAAAAAACAGCATTCAACCAGAGTCCAGAACCAACGTCAGGAAGAGAAAATGGGGTGGAGCCTGAGAGGGCCCTCGGCTGGGAGGCACGAAACGGTGTGGCTCTGGGCAAGTCCCTCTCATCGGGCCTCAGTTTCCCCTTCTACAGCATGAGTAGCTCCTGTTTACTGGTACTTGCTTGGGCCAAGCCCAGAATAAATGCCCCACCTGACATATCCCGCCCCCACAGTGACCCTGTGAAGCAGGTGCTATCACTGTCTCCAATTTACTGATGGGGAAACTAAGGCTCGGAGAGGAAAAAAGACTTGCTCAAGGCCACACATTCAGTGGGCCTCTGAGCAACCGCTGTACCTGACCCCTAGCCTCCCCAGCCCTTACCCCACGCAGGTCCAGCAGCCTGCAGGGTCCCCTGAGGGTTTGGGGGGGATGTGGCTCCAGCTAGGGGTTGGGGGGACAGCCCATCTTTCCCAAGCCAGCCCAGTTCCCACAGCCCAAGGCGGCCGGGGGTCTCAGGGACTGTGAGAAAGTCTCCACAGGAAATGAGAGCCAGGAGCAGCTGGGCCCCTTCGGAAGACAAGGACCAGCCGCCCAGAGCCTGAAGAGGCTGCACAAACGGGGCCCACCACGACCCCCTCCCCAGTGGGTAATCGCTACCAGATGCCCGGCAGCTGACGTCACCCTGCAGGGCCGAGAGGGTCGTGGGACTCTGGGGAGAGTTGGGAATTCTTGGACCAGAATCAACATTCCAAAAGGAAATGGGGTGGGGGGGAGTATCCTGGCCTGTTCTCTGTGCCTGGCACCAGGGCTGGGGCAGGGGCAACACAGGGTGCCCCTGGTTCTCAAGTTCCCGTTTCCTTCAAACAGCTCCTTGGAAGTGAAGGGTGGGGCTTGGATTTCTCGGTGGGAGGCAAAGGACACAGAGGAGGCACTTAAAAGTGACAGAACTGCAGTCAGATCCTCCTAAAAGTTCAAGGATGCAGTAAGCTATGATCGAGCCACTGCACTCCAGCCTGGGCAACACAGAATGAGACCCTGTCTCAGAAAAATATCAAAAATAGAAAAGATCTTCCTAAAAAGAGGTCTTTTAAATGCTGCTCAAGGCCAGCAATGGCTCCCGTTTTGCTTAGAGCCGAAGCCAGGTCCTCACTGGACCCCTCCAGACCCTACGTTATCTGCTTCCATTTCCAATCCAGCCTCCCAGCCCAGCCCCTCCCTGTCCTCTTCACCTTGCTGTGCCCTGGCCACGCTGGTCTCTGCTGTTCCCCAAACATGCCACCTCAGGGCCTTTATACACGCTGTTCTCTTGGCATGCTCCTTCCCAGATAGCAAGACGGTTTGTCCCTTCATGTCCTTTGTTCAAACATCACTTCCTCACTGAGCCTTTCTTTCTGGCTAACCTTAAATTGGCACCGCCAGCTGCTCCCTACTTTCGCCAACCAATTCTAGAACTGATTTTAAATTTTCTCGGTAACAGCTGAGCATGGTGGCTCATGCCTGTAAACCCAGCACATTGGTAGGCCAAGGTGGGCGGATCACCTGAGGTCAGGAATTTCAGAACAGCCTGGCCAACATGGAGACACCCCATCTCTACTAAAAATGCAAAAATTAGCAGGGTGTGGTGGCAGGTGCCTGTAATCCCAGCTCCTCGGGAGGCTGAGGCAGGAGAATAGCTTGAACCCAGGAGGCGGAGGTTACAGTGAGCCGAGATCGCGCCATTGCACTCCAGCCTGGACGACAAGAGTGAGACTTCGTCTCAAAAAAAAAAATTCTCGTACTCTTTCTCTTCTAGTTGACTGCAGAACTAATCTATCTTGTCTATCATCCGTCTCCCCTGTCCTGGAATGGGGACTCCATGAAGGCAGGGTTTTGTCTGCCATGCTCACCACCATCTCTCAGAACCTAGAACAGTGTCTAGGTACATAGCTGTACCTCAGTCAGTATGAAAATGAGTATCATTCCAATTCAACTAACTGCATCATCTCAAGCAAGTTATTAGCCTCACAAAAATCTCAGTGTCTTCGTCTGTAAAATGGGCTCCTTTCCGAGGGGTCATGGGAAGTCATATGAAATAATGGTAGAAAAAGTTTGAGATTTTTACTTGCAGGAGGGGAAATGTGATCTAGTGGTCAAGAGCTTGGGCTTGGGCCGGGTGCAGTGGTGGCTCATGCCCTGGAATCCCAGCACTTTGGGAAGCCAAGGCAGGCAGATCACTAGGTCAGGAGATCAAGACCATCCTGGCCAACATGGTGAAACCCTGTCTGTACTAAAATAAAAAAAAATTAGCCTGGTGTGGGGGTGCGTGCCTGTAGTCTCAGCTACTTGGGAGGCTGAGGCAGGAGAATCGCTTGAACCTGGGAGGCAGAGGTTGCAGTGAGCTGAGATCACACCACTGCACTCCAGTCTCGAGACAGAGTGAGACTCCGTCAAAAAAAAAAAAAAAAAGAGAGAGAGAGAGAGCTTGGACTTAGGAGCTAGTCAGGCCTGGGATCAAATAGTCAAGCCTGACGCTCAATATCTCTGTGACCCCAGGAGAGTCCCTTCCCCTTTCTGAGCCTCAGTCTCCTCACTGGCAAAATAGAGTTAAGTAGAGGCCACTTCACAGGTCCCACGAGCTAGGCAACCCTGTCAGGTGCTCGCTGGTTCTCAGCTGGTGATCGTGCCTGGTGGGACCCTCGCCTGACAATTCCAGTGTGGGTGGGCGTGGGGTAGGGAGTGCCGGGGCTTCCTGTCGCTCTCCAGGCCCCTGCTTCCTCCTCTGTAAGATGGATTGAGGCGGGAGGGTGCCTCTCTGGGACCTGCAGAGAACTGAGGCTCCCTGGGAGGCAGGGGGCAGGCTAAGCTGGCGCTTTCCTTTCTTTTGGGAGCTAAAGGCCCCTCCTCCCTCCTTCCTCTTCATCCCCATGATCTCAGCAGGGAACAGGACACCAGGAAACCCCTGCAGCCTCACCTCTTCCCCTTCCTTCCTCCTGCTCCAGGTGCACCCTGCCTCCCCAGGGGTGGGGGAGGGACACTGTCTTCCCAGCTTAGGCTGCTCCCTATACAGCCAGTGGGACAGCCCCCTCTAGACACTCAGGAACAGGGCCCCCGACCTTGCTTACTGGCAATTCCCAAATGTTCTCCTCCCTAAGCTGGATGGATCCTCAGAGACCATCTCAGGTCCATCTGGGCTACTGGGGAGACTGAGGCCCAGACTGGGGCAGGGCTAGTCTGAGATCTCACAGGCAAGGCTGCTCCCCTGACTCCAGGGCACAGGGCTGAGGTTCAGGGACTCCTGGAAGAAATGTTCTACAACCTCTGGGGGGCAGATGGAGCACTGGGTCCTGGGGCAGTAGAAGGGGGCTCAATCTGGTCTGCTAATCTCATCCTCCTCAGGACACTCCAGATGCAGGAGGGGGAAGAGTCTCCATTTCCTTGGTTAGCTCCTGGCCAAGTGTGATGCCAGAGACACTGCTAGGCCCACCAGGCCTCCGTCCACAGGGGAAGAAAGCTTGAGCTGGGTCCTGGATTTGGCTTTCTCAAGAAAAGACCACCTTTCTCAGCAGCCCTGGCCCTTTTGGAGAGGAATGTGTTGCCCAGGTGTTAAGAGCATGGGCCAGGAAGCTGGGATTAAACCCTGGTTCTGACACTCACTGGCTGTGTCAAACTCAGCAGGCAAACCTTTCTTTCCATATTTATAAAATGGGGGTGATAGTAGTACTTCTCTTCTGGGGCTGTTGGGTAGAGTAGATGAGCAGATGCCTGGCCTGCGGGGACAAAGTTACACCCAAAGAAAGCTGGCTTGGAAAAGTCCCTGATGCTAACCCCACCCCCGAATTTGTCAGTTGCCCCAGGGGTGCAGATTTCCTCCTTCGACCTGTCCTGCTCCCCGCTGGCCCTCCCCAGGCCCAGATCGATCACTCACCCTCGGGACCCCAGCGCGGGGCACCGTCGGCCCACGGCAGTCCTGCTTCCCCCGATGTCGCAGCCTGCAGCCCCGGGACCTCCTAAGCCCAGCTCTCGCCTTTCTCAGGCCACGGAGCTGCAGAGTTCAGAGCCGGACTCCGGGGGCGGAGACTGACCTGTAGACCACGTTCCCCCAGACACGCCCCTACGCCCCTTGCCTGGCCCAACTCCACCGCCTACTCCACCAGCAAGGAAAGACACTCCCGCCTCGGACACGCCCCTCCGCCTCCGGTCTCGCTCCGCCTCCGGTCTCGCTCCGCCTCCTCCCTGTCAGTCAGTGTCGGGAAGGCCGCGCCCCCGAGCACACCCCTCCGCCTAGCCCGCCGGGTTCCAAAGCTCGCTCCCCAGCAGCTCTCGACGAAGCCTGGTAGGCCACGCCCCTAGACACGCCCTCAACTCCGCCTTGCCTCGCCGCACCCCGCCCCGCCCCGCCCCGCTCCTGCGAAACTCGGCTTCCCTGGGTAGGAGGGGCCAGGCTCCTGGTGCAGTCTCCCACCTTGAGGTGCCTTAGAACGCCCCAGGACCCATCAGGCCGTCTCCCCTACATACAATCCTTGGTCCTCTACGCCTGAATGAGGCCGAGTGTAGGAGTGCAGAAGGCAGCCAGGGATGGTGGAAAATATGAGTTTTATTAATCGTAAATATAGCATTCCCATTTACTGAGTGCAGCGTGCCAGCCACTGTGTTGAGATTTTACAGGTATGTTATTCTTGAATCCTCACCACAACCCGACCAGGTAGGTGCTATTGTTATGCCCATTTATCAGATGAGAAACTGAGGCTCCCAGAGAGGAACAGATGTGTCCAGTTAGGCAACCAGTAAGAAGCAGAATCTGGACTGGATTCACCCTGCCCCTTTACATGGTCCTGCTCCTCACTGATCAGGGGTCTAGGCAATCACAGCTCAGAGACAGACGCTGTGCTTGATGTCTCAGGAAAAAGCTGCTCAAACAAGTTACCAGAAAAAAAAAAAGAAAGGTCCCAGATCTGGCCCTACAATTACTTTTGCTCAGCTCGCTTTTTATCTTTATTTTGACAGGCACATGTGACTGGTGTGGTTGAGACAAAGGCTCTGAGGATCCAAAACCTGGGGACTCCTTTGGCTGGGATTGAGGGGTCTCCCGGGGTGTGAAAGACATGGCCTTAGGGTTGAGAAGGTAGTGAGTCCAATGCATGCTGCGTAAGTGTGCAGACTTCAGCTCTGTGTAACATTGGCTGAGTCTCAGTTTCCCAATCTGTAAATGGGGCTAACAATTGAACCTTTGTTTTTTGTTTGTTTGTTTGTTTTCTGTTTGATACAGAGTCCTCCTCTGTCGCCCAGTTGGAGTTCAGTGGTGTGATCTCGGCACACTGCAACCTCCACCTCCCAGGTTCAAGAAATTCTCGCGTCAGCCTCCCAAGGAACTGGCATTACAGGCATGCATCACCATGCCCTGCTAGTTTTTGTATTTTTAGTAGAGACAGGGTTTTACCATGTTGGCCAGGCTGGTCTCAAACTCCTGACCTCAAGTGATCTGCCTGCCTCAGCCTCCCAAAGTTCTGGGATTACAGGCGTGAGCCACTGCACCTGGCCTTAATGATTGAATCTTTTACGGAGCTTTCAGTGAGACATTTGTTTTGATAAAAGCCAGTAAAAATGCTTACTAAATGGGAGGTATTGTCCTATTAGCACAATTTGTATTTTTGTCTGAACTCAACTCACCCTATAACCAACTTAAGCTGATAAATGGTTTTCTAGACTAGGTGGAGGTATTGTCCAGAAGAAATAATTGTTGCGATTTGGGTGAGGGGGGTCCAGGGTAGGGGTCTGGTGACTGGGTTTTGGACCCAGCCAGCAGCTAAGGGCCCATGCTAGATGCTGACAGGGGTTTTGAAGGCAGGGGGTCTCGGTTCACATGGTGGCTTTGTCATTAGTAAATGTGCACCCTGACTGAGGCAGATGACATCACCCTCTGAATTTCAGCTTCCTCGTCTATCCTATGGAAACAATAAGAGTTTCTCCTTACCAGCTTTCTTTTGCTGATGACAAGTGAAGGGTTTAGCACAGTGCCTGTTCTACAGTAAGCACCTGGTTACTGCGTAGGGTTTTTTTTGTTTTGTTGTTTTTGTTTTTTTGTTTGTTTGAGACAGAATTTCACTCTGTCGCCAGGCTGGAGTGCAATGGCCTGATCTTGGCTCACTGCAACCACCACCTCCCAGGTTCAAGTGATTCTGCCTCAGCCTCCTAAGTAGCTGGGACTCCATGCACACACCCAACTAATTTTTGTATTTTTAGTAGAGACAGGGTTTCACCATGTTGGCCAGGATGGTCTCTATCTCTTGACCTCATGATTGGCCCACAGCAGCCTCCCAAAATGCTGGGATTACAGGTGTGAGCCATTGCACCCAGCCTTCTTTTTAACCCAGATGTGTACTGGGTTAAAAAGAAAACATCCCTGCAGGTCCTGCTGTCACCAGCCCCTGGGCACCTACCTTTCTGAGTGCATGCCCCTGGGAGGTCTCTCCTCTTCTACGTCTGCTGTGGGGACCTCAGGCTTTCCAATGGGGTCTGCCTCCACTGCTGAAGGGTTGGGTTCCATTGCCGGGGTGTCCTCCAGGGGACCATTGACCTCCACCACCACCTCCTTGGCTGCCTCCAAGCCTGGGGGGTCGGGCAGACCTCGGGGTACCAGGTTGGACTTGGGGCCCACCTCCTGGGCCTGCTGGGCAGCCTGTGAGTTCTGTGCTTTCTTGTTGCTGGGGCGAGGCATGGTGCCCATGTGGCTGTACATGTCACTGGAGCGGGCATAGGCTGGGGGACTCTTGGGCACCGTCACCATGTCATCCTGCGTGGCTTCAAAGGTGTCAGGCTCCAAATGGGACTGCCTACTGATGGGAGCTGAGGACCGCCTCAGAGTGAAGGATCGAGGGAGGTTGGAGAGACTCCCAAAGCCCTTGAACTTGAAGAACTCTAGCAGAGGGGAAGGGAAGGAAAAGGAGTTAATGGCAATGTTAACATCAATAATAATAATGAAAAACTCCTGCAGTTTCCCTCAGTGAGGGGCTAAAGAGGGCTAGGGGCTTCCTGGACACCCCTTCTAATTGTCAGCACACCCCCAGAAGTGGTATAAGATGGGAGCTTTGGAGTCACATAGCCCTGGACTTGAATTCCTGCTCTTTCACATCCTGGCTGTGTGACCTTAGGCAGGTCACTTGACCCCTCTAAGCTAAGCCTCATTCTCCACATCAGTAAAATAGAGATTCTAGCACCTACCCCCTAGGGCAATGCGAGGATTAAAGAAAAGCCTAGGCCAGGAGCAGTGGCTCACACCTGTAATCTCAGTACTTTGGGAGACCAAGGCGGGTGGATCATCTGAGGTCAAGAGTTCGAGACCAGCCTGGCCACTGGTGAAACCCCATCTCTACTAAAAATACAAAAAATTAGTTGGGCGTGGTGGCAGGTGCCTGTAATCCTAGCTACACAGAATCCTTGAACTCAGGAGGCGGAGGTTGCAGTGAGCTGAGATCGTACCACTACACTCCAGCCTGAGCAACAATAACAGATTCCATCTTAAATAATAATAATAATATGGACTAGTGTGATATCTTAGAAAAAAAATAACAATAGGCTGGGCACAGTGGCTTACGCCGGTAATCCCAGCACTTTGGGAGGCCGAGGCAGGTGGATCATGAGGTCAAGAGTTCGAGACCATCCTGGCCAACATGGTGAAACCCCGTCTCTAAAAAAAAATAATAATAATAAATAATTAAGGCCTGGCACAATGGCTCACACCTGTAATCCCAGCATTTTGGGAGGCCAAGGCAGGTGGATCACCTGAGGTCGGGAGTTTGAAACCAGCCTGGTCAACATGGTGAAACTCTGTCTCTACTAAAAATACAAAAATTAGGCCAGGCATGCTGGTTTATCCCTGTAATCCAAGCTACTGGGGAGGCTGAGGCAGGAGAATTCCTTGAACCTTGGAGGTGGAGGTTGCAGTGAGCTGAGATTGTGCCACTGCACTCCAGCCTAGGTGACAAGAATGAGACTCCATATCAAAAATAAAATAAAATATTATCTGGGTGTGCTGGTGTGTGCCTATAATCCCAGCTACTTGGGAGGCTGAGGCAGGAGGATAGCTTAAGCCCCCGAGTTCAAGGTTGGGCTGCACTATGATGGCACCACTGCACTCCAACCCGGGCAACAGAGCGAGAGCCTGTCTCTAATTGTAATGCTTATTTATTTATCTTTTTTTTTTTTGAGACAGAGTCTCACTCTGTCACCCAGGCTGGAGTGCAATATCATGATTTTAGCTCACTGCAACCTCTGCCCCCAGGTTCAAGCGATTCTCCAGCCTCAGCCTCCGGAGTAGCTGGGATTATAGGCGTGCACCACCATGTCCAGCTGATTTTTGTATTTTTAGTAGAGATATGGGTTTCACCATTTTGGCCAGGCTGGTCTCGAACTCCTGACCTCAAGGGATCCACCCACCTCAGCCTCCCAAAGTGTTGGGATTACAGGGGTGAGCTACTAATAACAACGATAATTTAAAAATGTCTAAAAATGATTCTGCATCTACCAAACATGTGCTGCATGAATTCTCAACATAACTCAGTGACACAGTTTAATCTCCCATTTTCCAGATGAAAAAATTGAGATTCAGAGCAGTGTAATGAACTGAGGTCACGCTGCTGGTAGGTGGAGCAGGTATGCGTGTTTTGCGGTCATGTGGTGGGGGGTGTTCCAGCCAGCCTCTGTGAACCTGGGGCGGGGGTGGAATGAGGAGGGGGTTGTTGCGAGCCTGAGGGTCGCACTGTCTGTGGTTCTCTCTTTCCTGTCAGCTGAGCCCAGCTCCTGACTCAAGAGGCATGGCTGGGGTGATACCATCTCCTGGTTTCCGCGGGGGTGCATGTGAGTTCCCTACCCCCTGCCCCCAGCTGTGGGACCGTCCTTTCTCACCACCACTGACTGACTTCCCCACAGCCTCCAGATGAGCAAAAAGGAAAAACTCTGGCATTTTCCACTTCCTCAGCATCCTCCACCTCCTCAGCTGCTCACACCAGCGCTGAGATGCAGGTAGGATGCTCCCAGTTGAGGAGGGAGGAAACTGAGGTCCAGGGATGGGGAAGGACTTGCCCAGGGTCATACAGCAAGGCCACGGCTGAGCCTGGACTCAGGCCCAGGGCTCAGCACAGCTGGGTCAGTGCTCGGGGCTTTCTTTAGCCCTGCCGGCCCCACTTGGCCTCCTGAGCAAATGCGGCCGCTCTGCCCTTCCGCTGCATGTGGTGGGGGTGGAAATTGCATCAGTGGCCAGAGGGAGGACCCTCAACTGCCTTTTTTCTCAGCACCACTGGTTTTGCCTCCTAGGCACCACGCGTTTGGAGGAGATAGTCAGGGGCAGGAGGGAAACTGAGGCCCAGACTCCAGGGACTGGGATTGGGCCTGCTCAATAGCCCGTGTGACCTCAGGCAAGTCTCCGGGCTTCAGCATTGCCCTCTGTGAAACGCACTCACAGTCTCTGCCCTTTACACCAGCTGTCCTCCACCCTGGTGGGGTCAGATCAGAGGAATCAGTGGATAGAATTTGCTGAAACTGGGAGGGCCAGACACAGGAAAACAGAGCAGTGGGCGAATGTGGCCCTCACCCTGGAGCCTGGTTCTAGTCGCTCTGGGCTCTTTCCCCACCCAAGGTTGGGTCCCAGGCGCACTGCTGTTGGGAATGTGGGACAGCTTCCCATGACACCCCCATCCCCTGCCCCCCCAGTAACTCCCCATCTGTGAGCCCAGGCCCGCGGGCAGGGGGATGGAGTGTTCGAAGACCTCCCCTGCCCAGCTGTGAGGTAAGAGACGGTTAGAGACACAGTGGAATACAGAGATTGAGAGACGCTGTGGGGAGACAAAGAGACAGAGACAAGAGAAGCTCAGAGAGAGAGCACGAAGTCAGTCAGAGAGAGAGACAGATGCTGGGCCAGAGTGACAGCCAGAGAGCCACAGGGTCGCCCAGAAGCAGAGACGTCTGCAGAGAGACAGAGGCGGACAAAGAGAAACAGAAACAAGACCGGCACAAGAGGATCGCTTGAGCCCAAGAGATTGAGACCAGCCTGGGCAATAAGGTAAGACTCCCCCAGTCTCTTAAAAAAAAGCATAATTATTATTATCTTATTTTATTTATTTACTTATTTTTTGAGATGCAGTCTCACTCTGTTGCCCAGGCTGGAGTGCAGTGGTGCGATCTCAGCTCACTGCAACCTTTACCTCCAGGGTTCAAGCATTTCTTCTGCCTCAGCCTCCTGAGTAGCTGGGATTACAGGTGTGTGTCACCACGCCTGGCTAATTTTTGTATTTTTAGTAGGGATGGGGTTTCACCATGTTAACTAGGCTGGTCTTGAACTCCTGACTTCAGGTGATCCACCCGTCTAGCCTCCCAAAGTGCTGGGATTATGGGCATGAGCCACCGCTCCCAGCCAAAAAAAAAAAAAAAAAAAAAAAATTAATTGTGCCTGTAGTCCTAGCTACTTGGGAGGCTGAGGTGGAAGGATCGCTTGCTCCTGGGAGGTCAAGCCTGCAGTGAGCCGAGATTCTGCCACTGCATTCCAGCCTGGGTGACAGAGAGACACCCCGGCATCCAAAAGGAAAAAAGAACCTGGGAGGGCAGACACAGGAAAACAGAGCAGCGGGCGAGTGTGGCCCCACAGAAATGAGACAGTGATGAAGAAACGGATACAGAGAGAGGCCCCGAGGATGCCAGGGATGGGGGACAGCGCAGACGGCACCCCACACTCACTGAACTTTTTGCTGGCCTTCTTGGTCCCCTCCGTCATCCTGGCAAGTCGTGTGAAGCCCTTGGCCAGCTCGCAAGTGGCTGCTGGAGGCTCTGGACGTCAAGGTCGAGATGCCTCTCCCACCTCCCCTTCCCCTTTCTCTCGCCCTCTCACTAGCTTCCTCTGTGTATTTTTAAACCAGTGAAACTCCCACAGCCCCACCCTCCCCACCCTCTCTGCAGGCGGCGGGGGCTGGGGCCTCCCCTAGCCCTGGCCCCTATGGGCCGCCTCCTCCGGCTCAGCAGCAGGACACAGGGCAGACCGCAAGCCCGTGGGACCTGGAGGGTCTAAGGAGCAAGCCGCAGGTTCTGGGAATGGAGCCCAGTGGGCTGGGGGCCGCTGGGGACCTGCCAACAGTTGTCAGGGGGCCCCGCGGTCAGGCTGGGAAGGTGAGGGGAGTCAGGCCTGTGTGCAGGGCGGTTGCTTCTCAGCCTCCATACCCAGGAGGGGGACTGGCAGCCGCAGATCGGGGAGTACTGTGGTCGGGCCTGTGGACTCTGGGCCACCCAAATCCAAGTTCTGCTTTTGGCTGGCCATTTCGCTACAGTGCAAATGTCCTCCCTGTGATGGGGGGATACTGGCAGTGCCCACTTCACAGGGTTCAGCAATTGGTGCAGGGCCTGGCACAGAATCGGTGCCTGCCAAAGCACGGTCACGCTTTCCAAGCTCACAGGGAGATGTCATCATGTGGTCCACTGCACCCGCTGGACAGAGATGGTGAAACTGAGGCACGGAGAGGCGGAGGGATTCCCCCAGGTAGCACAGCTGGTTACTGGCCCAGTCTGGGTCACAATGCTCCCTTCTAGGCCCCTTAACCCATGGGCTGGTTCCTTCCCACCCTACAGACGTCCCATGTGCATGTTCAGGTGGGCAGGACTGAGATGAGGAAATGCAACCTCCCCTCTGAGGGTCATTCTGGACATCTGCAGAGGGTCAGCGGCTGCTGGGGCTGGGGCGGGGCCTAAGCCTCAGTGACCTGATTTCTAGAATGGGGAGAAGTGTGAGGTAGGCAGCCAACCTGCAGGGGTTCGGCGTTTTATCTTGGACCCCAGGCAGACAACCCAGGCTGGGAGAGGAGTCCACTGCCATCTGATAGGGCACTTCCTGCATCTTCCACTAACAGAAACAGCCCCAGAGTGGGTACGGTGCTCACGCCTGTAAACTCAGCACTTTGGGAGGCCAAGTCAGGTGGATCACCTGAGGTCAGGGGTTCGAAAGCAGCCTGGTCAACGTAGTGAAACCTGGTCTCTACTAAAAAAATATTTTTTAGAAAAATTAGCTGGGTGTGGTGGCATGCACCTGTATTCCTAGTTACTCAGAAGACTGAGGGAGGAGAATCACTTGAACCCAGGAGGCGGAGGTTGCAGGGAGCTGAGATCTTGCCACTGCACTCCAGCCTGGGCAACAGAGCGAGACTCTGTCTCAAAAAAAAAAAGCAGAGGCAGAGACTGGACAGACAACCTAGTGTCCTAACTCCCCGGCTGGTGCCCCTAGCAGAAAACAGAGGGTAGGTCCCCTCCTGGGGCTTCTCTCCCAGGAGGCAGTTGCAGTGGGACTTGGGTTAGCTGCCAAGGCTGTACTGCTTCCCGGCCAGGCCTGCTCCCGACTTGCTGTGTGATCCCGCACAAGACACTTTCCCTCTCTGGGCCAAAGTTTTATCATCTGTGAAATGGAGCCACAGCAGCCCCCACTTACTGGGGTTGTTGGGAGGATGAGAGGGGCAAACGCTGATCCAGGCCAGCACACCGTGGGCCTCCGTGAGCTCTGGCTGGGGTTGCTGAGAGATGGGCACAGATAAGGGGGAGACTGGCACAGGACAGGGAATCCTGGCAGGCAGGCACCAGGCAGGAGACCTGGGAATCCCTGCCACAGAGATGCTGTGTTGCTGCGGCAGAGGCGCCGCATCAGTGCTGGGGCCTGTCCTGCTCTGGGCCCGGGCGCTAGGGCAGTTTCTGGCACCCCTAGGAGAATGAATAGGGCTCAGTGTGGCGGCTCCGCTGAGCTCAGAGCCCCCTTTGTGCTGCCTGGAGTGGCCGTTAGGAGTGCGGCTGGGGACCTGCCGGCGGGTGGCTGTCCTGCGGGCGCTCCTCAGCCTGCACTGGAGGGCAGGGCAGCGGGCCCGAGCTCCCCAGCCCAGAGCGCCCGAGCACTTTCCTGCCTCCAGGCCTTCACTCAGGCTGGCCCCATACTACCGGGAATGCCCTCTGCCCTCCTGCCTCAGTCTCTTACATCCTTTACGTCCCTCCAGGCTGACTTGAGCTATGTTGCCCCCAGGATCCCTGAACTCTTTTTTTTTTTTTTTTTTTTTAAGATGGGGTTTCACCATGATGGCCCGGCTGGTCTTGAACTCCCGACCTCAGGTGATCCACCTACCTCGGCCTCCCAAAGTGCTAGGATTACAGGTGTGAGCCACAGCGCCCAGCCCTTTCTTTTTTTTTTTTTTTTTTAATTGAGACAGTCTTGCTCTGTCACCCAGGCTAGAGTTCAGTGGAACAGTCTCAGCACTACAACCTCTGCCTTCTGGGTTCAAGCAATTCTCCTGCCTCAGCCTCCCAAGAGCTGTTACAGACCCATGCCACCACATCCAGCTAATTTTTTAAAATTTATTCATTTATTTAGTTAGTTTTGTTTATTTATTTTTTGAGACGGAGTCTCACTCTGTCACCCAGGCTGGAGTGTAGTGGCATGATCTCGGCTCACTGCAACTTCCGCCTCCCAGGTTCAAACAATTCTCTGCCTCAGAACTCCCAAGTAGCCGGGATTACAGGCACCTGCCACCATGGGCAGCTAATGTTTTTGTATTTTTAGTGGAGACAGGGTTTTACCATCTTGGCCAGGCTGGTCTTGAACTCCTGACCTCAGGATCCACCGACCTCAGCCTCCCTAAGTGCTGGGATTACAGGCGTGAGCCACTGTGCCTGGCCTTTACATATTTTTTAGTAGAGATGGGGTTTCACCATGTTGGCCAGGCTGGTCTCCAACTCCTGACCTCAGGTGATCTGCCCACCTCAGCCTCCCAAAGTGCTGGGATTACAGGCGTGAGCCACCATTCCCAGCCCCCTGCTCTCACTTCTGTCCCCTCTCCTTGCCCCTCTCAGTCTGTGACTCAGGCAGGGACAGTGTGGAGGTCCTATGGAGAGGAGAGAGAAGACAGTCTCATGGACAGGGCAGGTACTATCAAGAGTTGGAGGCCTTAAACTTCATAGGCAAAGGCATCAGGCCCATGCAATCCTGGGTTCAATCCCCACCTCCATGACCTTGGGCAAGTCACATCACCTCTCTGAGCCTCTTTTTTTTCCCCCATCACTAAAATAGGATACATAAAACATCCCTCACATGCTCTCATGGCAGTGAAACGAAATATTTATACCAAGACTATCATTTTGGCTTAATTCTCTTGTGTGTTTATTTGCGTGCTCCAGACCTAAAGCCTTCTGAGAGAGGACAGGGCCCTACCCATCCACGTTAGCCCCCTCTGAGTGAGGACCGTATCATGGGTGCTCCATAGATGCTTCTCTTCTCCCTCCATTGATCTGGCACTGGGGACCGTGTGGGATGATGGCAAATGACCCTGGGCTTTGAGAGTAGAGACCTGGCTTTGAATCTCAGCTTCATGGCTCTCTGGCTGTGTACCTTGGGGCAGGCAACACCAGTCTGGGCCTCAGTTTTCCCTTTTGTAACTTGGATCTAATAATAGCAACCCCCTAACAGGGATGCTGGCAAGTTTCAGGGAGACAACGCAAGCCAACCCCGGGCCAGGCACTGAGTCAGTTCCTGGCTAGTGTGGGCAGAACTGTAATTTTTTTTTTTTTTTTTTTTTGAGAGGGAGTCTCACTCTGTTGCCCGGGCTGGAGTGCAGTGGCGCAATTTTGGCTCACTGCAACCTCTGCCTCCCAGGTTCGAGTGATTCTCCTGCCTCAGTCTCCTGAATAGCTGGGATTGCAGGCATACACCACCATGCCTGGCTAATTTTCCTAATTTTAGTAGAGACGGGGTATTGCCATGTTGGCCAGGCTGGTCTTGAACTCCTGACCTTAGGTGATTTACCCGCCTCATCCTCCAAAAGTGCTGGGATTACAGGTATGAGCCACTGCACCCAGCCAACTTCTGTGATTTTAGAGGGCTGGGGGTATCACATGGCCGTTCTCTGCCCTGTGCCCCTGCTATCCAGTTGCCCCACTGTCTCTTCAGATGCACCAGCAGCCAGGAGCAGCCCAATCCATGAAACCATCTTCTCCTTCCCTCCTATGCCTCCCGTCTGTCCCTGCTCAGAGGAAAATAGGGGGTCCAGGCCAGGGCCAGACAGCTGTCCAGCGCTTCTCTTTCCTGTGTGCCCTCACCTTCTCTGTTAAATGGCAGTAGGACCAGTGGCTCTCTCAGGCAGACATCTACTGAGGACTGGCCACTTGCCCAGCCTTGTGCCAGCTTAGCCGATCCATGGGAAGCAGGAAACATTTCAAGTCAGTGAGAAATCACTCATTTCTTCTCACTTCCACCTGGGTTTTGTCAGCTTGGTGATCTGGGGCCCCAGACCCGGGCAGACTGGGCAGCCGGGCAGCCTTCTGATGGGCTTCCGGCCTCTCCTGCCTCCCTTGCCTGCCTGCATCCCACAGTGGGGACTGAGGGCCTGAGGCCCCAAGGGGAAGTGATGGGCGGATGTTGGGGTTCAGACCGGGGATGGTGGGGTGTAGGTGACAGCTCCACCGGAACTTCTGCTAGGGCCTCTGCCCACAGGATGTGACTTAGGGAGGGCTTGTGGGAAACGGCAGGGCCTGTCCTTAGCTGTAGTTGGATAGTGGAGGCCACACAAGCCCACCGAAGAGCCCTGCCCACCACAATACTGTCCCTACCGGTGGCTCCACCCATGGGCCAGATGGGCGGGGCCCTGAGATGGGGAAGTGTTGGGGTTTATGCCAAACTGACCTGGTTCAAATACCAGTATGGTCACTGGACAGCTGTTTGACCCAGGCCAAGTGATGTCATCTCTGAGTCTCAGTATCCTGATGTGTACAATGGAGGTGACAACAGTATTCATATGGTTGAGTGACAATTGAGATAATTCCCATAAAGTGCGAAGTGTAGGGCTTGGACCATTCATTTTCCCTCAATAAGTTGTCATTACCAGGATTGTTCTGTTCTCCCTCTTTATCCTCCCCACCTCCAGTTTAGCTAACAGCCTCCTGCTTCTAATAGTGTACCCGTGAAGCCCACTGCACACTGCTCCCCGCCTAAACCCCTCTGGGCTCCACACTGCCCTCAGGAAAGGGCCCCTTCCTCCTCAGCCTGACCCTTAGGCCCCTCCCTGATAGTGCCCTTCCCCAGAACAGGACCTCTTGTGACATCAAGGTCACTAAAGCCATTCCTGCCTCCTCCTAGGAGGCTCTGAGGCTAAGCAGTGTGGGGTGAGAGCTGGGAGCCACACCGAGGGCTTATTGCAGGAAGAGAGGGTACTGAGGGTATGGGGGAGTGCCGAATCAGCGTAGCACCGCCCTGACTGCAGGCAGGCTTGGGGGAGACAGTAGAGATTTGCATGGCCACTGCCTGGGGGGCGGGATGTGAACTGGAAAGAGCCTCAGAGGTCACTTTCAGGTTCTTCCGGGACAGACAGAGGCCAGACAGGGGGGCCAGGTCTCAAGATCCACCAGCAGAGGGCTGGAGAGGAGGGGCAGATTGCAGCCGGGCAGAGGCAGAAAAGACGGCTTTGCTGGAGGCTGGTCCTTGGGCAGAGCTGGAGGGGGAATCTGGAGGCCACTGGAACCAGGAAGATGGGGGCGGAGGGAGAAGGGATGGGAGCGATGGGGGAGGGAGAAGGGGGGTGAATGGTGAGCTTGCACCCTCATATAAGGACAGCAGGTCTCCCGACTGCTCTCCTCCTGGCCCAACCGCAAATGGCGTGTCAAGAGAGTCCCCTTCACACTCAGACACCCAGGTTCGGGTCCCAGCTTTGTCGCCGTGTGACCTTGGGCAAACGATCTCACCACTCTGAGCGTCAATGTCTTCTTCTGCAAAATGGGTTAGCGATCCTGACTATGGGGCTATTGATTCAGGATTCGGCGGGAACGCCCAGCACTCTGAGCATACAAGAGAGCGGAGAAAATGGCAGCTGTTTTTTGCGATTATTGACCCGGGGCCCGACCAGCTCTGGCGTGGCACGGCGGAGGCTGGAGTCCTGCGGGTCCCATCCCTGCCCCCCGAAGAGCCGCGCTCCATCAATAGAAGGCCCGGGCGTTGCTTGCTCGCCGTCTCCAGTGCCGCCGCGCCCCCTTGCGGCCGTCGGTTGCCAAGTCAACGGCGGGTGGCGGGGACCGGAGGAGGTGGCGGCGGGGGCCGTTCTCTCCTCCCAGGGCCGGAGGACGCTCCCTCCGCGACTCCCACCTTCGCCTCTCGGGGGGGCACTTCGAGCCGAGGAGGAAGGGGCTCTCCGCGGCAGCGGGCATGTGGGGGTAAACTGAGGCACGCGGCGGGGCGCCCGCAGCCAGGTGCCGAGCGCGGGGCCCCACCTCCGAAGGCAGAGGAGGGGCCGCGGGCGGTGACGCGCCTAGGGCGGCCGGCGGACAGCGAGCGAGCGGGCGGGCGGGCGGTGGCGGCGGCGGCAGGTGCGGCCGCGGAGGGTGGGAGGGAGGAGGGAGGGGGCGGGCGGAGGAGGAGGGGAGGGCGAGGCCGGGCACCTCCCCCTTTATAACGCGCCCCCTCCCGGGCTCTCGGGCCGCCTCCTAGTCGGCTCTTCCAGTCTCGCCCCCTCGCCCGGCTGCCCCGGGCCCGGGCCCGGCCAGGGAGCCCTCAGGCCGCGGCTCGGGGGCCGCCCCGCCGCCCGCCGCCCGCCGCCCGCCGCCCGCCGCCCGCCGCCCCGCGCAGCCCGGCGGAGGCGGCGCCGTCGGAGGAGGAGGAGCAGGGCACTGCGGCTGGCCCCGGATCGGGCGCCAGAGCGGCAGCAGCTTCGGCAGCAGCGGCGGCCCGGACCGATGCAGCGGGACGCGCCGCCCCGAGCCCCAGCCCCGGCGCCCCGGCTCCCCGCGCCCCCGATCGGGGCCGCCGCCAGTAGTGGCGGCGGCGGAGGCGGGGGCAGCGGCGGCGGCGGAGGCGCCTCTGCAGCTCCGGCTCCCCCTGGCCTCCCGGGAACTACAAGTCCCAGGGGGCCTGGCGGCGGGCGGCGGGCGGAAGAGGCGGGGTCGGCGCCGCGGGGCCGGAAGTGGCCGTGGAGGCGGAAGTGGCGCGGCCGCGGAGGGGCCTGGAGCGCGGCGGCGGGACCCGGAGCGGGAGCGGGAGCGGCAGCAGCGGCGGTTGGGGGCGGCGGCGGTTCGCTGGAGGCGGCCATGGCAAAGCAGTACGACTCGGTTGAGTGCCCCTTTTGTGATGAAGTTACCAAATACGAGAAGCTTGCCAAGATCGGCCAAGGCACCTTCGGGTAAGGCTGTGTCCCTCGGGGATGGGAGTCCTGGACTTGCACCTCGTCGGGACGCCGAGGACCCGGCCTGAGGTGGTAGAGAAGCCGCCTGTCTCTGGGCTTGCCCACAAGTCTCTAGGCCGTGCCGCACCCCGCCCGGGCCTGACGGAGCCGGCTGGTAGGGAGGAGCCTGAGGCCCGTGGTGGGGGGCGGGGAGGGGCTGCAGAGAAGTGCCCGTGAGGGGAGCGGGATCTCTCCAAGAGACGCCCTAGTGAGGAGAAGGGACTGAGGGGAGGAAGCAGAGGCTCCGAACGAGACCGGGTGCCGGGTACCGCGTGGGGTAGCCGCCTGTTCTGGTACCCGGCCCGGCCCAGCCCCGCCCCGCCCGGGAGTCTTTTGCTGCTGCCCCTCCTCCTGTGTGGGGGAGGGGCGGGCCCTGCGGAAACGGCCTGATGAGCTCTCTTGGGTCTCTCTTTCCGCCCGCAGGGAGGTGTTTAAGGCCAAGCACCGCAAGACCGGCCAGAAGGTGGCTCTGAAGAAGGTGCTGATGGAAAATGAGAAGGAGGGGGTGAGTACGGATCGGGCGTGCGGGCGGGCCGGCTAACTGTCCAGGACCCCGGGTTGGCTTTCCACCCTGCTGCTTCTACGAGTCTCAGGTTGAGGTTCATTTTGTTTGTAGCAGTTCAGAAATTTCCAAGGAATTTGGCCTCCACCCTAAAACCTAAATGCTTCATTCTTAGGCAATTACAGTTGAGGCCAGGAGGGGGAGTTAATGTTTGCATCGTGTGCACACGAAGTTAGGCAGCCTTTAAACACCATTTTCTTAGTGTTAAATTTTGCTTAATGTAAAAGAGATACATATGCATGGTTTTTGGAAGGTGACTAATAATTATTTAATGTATTTAAAAGGAGCGGTGCCTCCTCCACCGCGTCTTAGCTCTAGTATAGTTTCCCATAAACCTTCAAGGTCTTGCTCTAGCAAGGACGTTTTTAAGTCATCATGTTTGTTGCCAACAAAACAGCCGTAGAGCTCAAGCTTAAAGGCTGAAACTGCGGAGCATTTAGTGGCTAGTAGCCAAGTACTGTTGTTTCAGTTTGTTGTCTGCTATACCCGTTTTACAGATAAGGCTTCTGAGACAGCTGGTTTTCAGAGCACGTGTTCTTGCTTTGTCTCCCAGCTTGTGTCTGAGTGTAGAACCCAGGGCGGGGCTCTGGACTGCGCTGTCTCCTGACCACTTCCCTCTTTCCCACCCAGTTCCCCATTACAGCCTTGCGGGAGATCAAGATCCTTCAGCTTCTAAAACACGAGAATGTGGTCAACTTGATTGAGATTTGTCGAACCAAAGGTAAGTTGTTTGGCTCTTGTGAGAAGATGATGCTTATAGCCTAAGGTTTTGTTTACAGAGTTGGAACTGGACACGCCTAAACTGCCTCTTCTTAACCCAGATGGACCCATGGTGACTGCTTTCTCTGGTCCTCTTTCATCATAGCTGGTGCTTCCCTGGGGCCTGCCACAGCACCTGGCCCAGAGGAGGCACTCAGAAAATATTTGGCCAGTGAAGGAAGGAACAGACGGATGCTCTGGAGGGCATGGGTGTCCGTGGGTTGGGGCAGGAAGAGAGAAGCTGGTTGTGGGAAAATGAGTTGGGTGTGGTTTTCTTGACTTTTTCTTCCTTCTGTTATTCCTGCCTCAGCTTCCCCCTATAACCGCTGCAAGGGCAGTATATACCTGGTGTTTGACTTCTGTGAGCATGACCTTGCTGGGCTGTTGAGTAATGTTTTGGTCAAATTCACGCTGTCTGAGATCAAGAGGGTGATGCAGATGCTGCTTAACGGCCTCTACTACATCCACAGGAACAAGGTGGGGCCAGAGCTGGGAGGAGGGCCCGGACTGGGGCTGGCCTTGGTTCCCATTTCTGGGTGGATGTGACTGAAGAAGCCACTCTTGTCCTTCCTGCAGATCCTGCACAGGGACATGAAGGCTGCTAATGTGCTTATCACTCGTGATGGGGTCCTGAAGCTGGCAGACTTTGGGCTGGCCCGGGCCTTCAGCCTGGCCAAGAATAGCCAGCCCAACCGCTACACCAACCGTGTGGTGACACTCTGGTACCGGCCCCCGGAGCTGTTGCTCGGTGAGGACTCCCGAGCGGGCCGAGGGGGGTGAGGGCCAGGCATCCACCTGGCCCCCATCCCCCACTGCCAGGGCTTCTTGAGCTGCCGGCCCTGGGGCATCGAGCCTCAGGAGGCCCTCGGGCTCAAGGGGCCCTCCTGGTGCGCTCTTCTTCCCAGGGGAGCGGGACTACGGCCCCCCCATTGACCTGTGGGGTGCTGGGTGCATCATGGCAGAGATGTGGACCCGCAGCCCTATCATGCAGGGCAACACGGAGCAGCACCAGCTTGCCCTCATCAGTCAGCTCTGCGGCTCCATCACTCCTGAGGTACGGGGTCTTGGTTTCCATGGGGTGCAGAGATCCAGGCCCCCCTGGCAGAGGGGGAGTGGGGAGTGGAATGGAAGGAGCACTCCTCTCTGGAGAGGAGGCTGGTTTGGAGACAGGGCCTGCCCTTGAGAGCCACACAAGCTGTGTGCCAGTCTCGGTTCCCTCACCTGTTCTGTGGCCTTGGCAGAGCATCTGAGCCAGTGCTGCGTTTCTCTTTTGTGAAACAGAAATGTAACATGTATCAGGGTTGGAGCCCATATTCCAGGTGATGTGGGTAAAAGGGCCTGGCACATGGTATATGCCATTCTGTGGTGGGCACTGATTCTCCTGGGAGGGGTCGAGTTCTCTCTCCAGTTGCAGTCTTGGAGTCTCCGCATGGAGCAGGTATTTTAGTCCTTTTAGGCCTTGACCAAGGGACAAGCCACACACTCCTGACCAAACTCCACCTCTCTCAACACCCCTTCCAGGTGTGGCCAAACGTGGACAAGTATGAGCTGTATGACAAGCTGGAGCTGGTCAAGGGCCAGAAGCGGAAGGTGAAGGACAGGCTGAAGGCCTACGTGCGCGACCCGTACGCGCTGGACCTCATCGACAAGCTGCTGGTGCTGGACCCTGCCCAGCGCATCGACAGTGACGACGCCCTCAACCACGACTTCTTCTGGTCTGACCCCATGCCGTCCGACCTCAAGGGCATGCTCTCCACCCACCTGACGTCCATGTTTGAGTACCTGGCACCGCCGCGCCGGAAGGGCAGCCAGATCACCCAGCAGTCCACCAACCAGAGCCGCAATCCCGCCACCACCAACCAGACGGAGTTCGAGCGTGTCTTCTGAGGGCTGGTGTTTGCCACTATGGCTGTTGTATTCTGCTATGTGACTTGCATCGTGGAGGCGGTGGGGCATTTGAGTTTCTGTCTCTCATGCGTATTTTATTTAATCCCCACCCTGGGCTCTGGGAGCAGCCTGTTGAGTGGACTGGAGTGGAGCATTGGCTGAGAGGCCCGGAGGGCACCAGGGCTCTCCCATCTTGCTCCCTGGCTTTCTGGAAGGTGCCCAGAGGGTCTCCATGGGGTGGGAGGAAGGGCTTACCCACCAGTGACTTTTTCCAAGAGCCCCCAGCATGATGGAAGAGGGGACAGGTCTTTCACTCATCCCCAATCCTATTCTCGGGCTGTGAACTCTGCGTGGGGACAGGGCTGGCCTCAGGAGTGCGCTGTTTTTGGCCTTGCCCTCAGAAGCTGGGGCTGGCACAAACTCTTGGTTTCTTCAACAGGAGAATTTTATCATGTTTCTTTTGGTTCCGTTGTTTGGAGACATTCCTGGACACAGTTTGTTCAGTTAGAATTAAAACTTGAGTTGTTTTTTTTTCCCAGGAGTTTCTGTGTGTTCTGTTCTGTGCTCACGCCACCAGCTCTTCCCCTGTGGTCCGCAGGTTGGGCCTGACCATTGGGACATGATTGTCAAGTCACTGGAGGTCTTGACTCTTTGTTTCTCAGTTCATGTTCCCGTACACAATTGCAAAGGACCTTTGTCTGTTTTTCCTCATGGGTGCCTTCCAGAACACATCTCGGGTCCCTGGTGAGGGAATTTTGGCAAGGGCCTGCTGTGAGCTGTGACTGCGGTTGGTGACCCAGGAGGGCAAATCACTGGAGTGACAATTTGACCTGTCACCTGAGAAGGATGCTTCCTCGGACTGCTGAGTAGAGGGGACTAGGGCAGGCTGGAGAGAGGAAGTGGGCAGAGGGTGGAGGGATTGCAAGTGTCCTGGAAGGTGGGAGTAGTTTTGCACCAGGGTAGAGTGGGTGGGAGAAACAGACTGAAGGTAGGATCCCTGGGACCCTTTGAGGAGCAGTACATTCTGGCAGGCACATTTCTGTGAGCCTGAAGTTGGGGAGAGGCATTCTGGAGATCAATTTACTATGCCCTGTTACAGGTAGAGACCTTGAATAGGGGCCAAGAAGGAAGGTGGGCAAAACTCTTGACCAGAACCATCCTTAACTTACAGAAACTGACCCAGACCACAACAGAAAAGACCAGTGAAAGTAAGAAAAATTCTTTTTTTGAGACAGAATCTCACTCTGTTGCCCAGGCTGGAGTGCAGTGGTGCAGTCTTGGCTCACTGCATCCTCCGCCTGCAAGTGATTCTCTTGCCTCAGCCTCCTGAGTAGCTGGGATTACAGGCACCCGCACTACACCTGGCTAATTTTTGTATTTTTAGTAGAGACAGGTTCGCCATCTTGGTCAGGCTGGTCCCAAACTCCTGACCTCAGGTGATCTACCTCAGCCACCCAAAGTGCTGGGATTACATGCACGAGCTACTGTGTCCAGCCAAGGGAAAAAGTTCTTGACCTGGTGTGTTTTCCTGAGACTTGTATAACAAATTGCTAGAAGTATGCTAGTTTAAAGTAACACATTTATTCTTTAAGTTCTCATAGAGTCATTGGTGTCAGGGTTGGTTCCTTCTGGAGGCTCTGATGGAGAGAGAATCCTTTCCGTGACTCCTGCTGGCTGCTGGCAGTCCTCCCATCCCTTAGGCTTGTAGATGTGTCACTCCTGTCTCTGCCTGTGTTCACATGGCATTTTTCCTTCTATGTGTCTGTCTGCTTTTTTTTTTTTTTTTTTTTTTGAAATGGAGTTTTGCTCTTGTTGCCCAGGCTGGAGTGCAATAGCATGATCTTGGCTCACTGCAGCCTCTGCCTCCTGGGTTCAGGTGATTCTCCTGCCTCAACCTCCTGAGTAGCTGAGATTATAGGCACCTGCCACCACGCCTAGCTAATTTTTGTATTTTTAGTGGAGATGGGGTTTCACCATCTTTGCCAGGCTGGTCTCAAACTCTTGATCTCAGGTGATCCACCCACCTTGGCCTCCCAAAGTGCTGGGATTATGGGTGTTAGCCACCATGCCCAGCCTGTTTGTCTGTGTTATGTGGACACCAGTCTGGATTTAGGGGCCACCCTGACCCAGTGTGACCTCATCTTAATTACCTCTGCAAAGATCCTCTTTCCAAATAAGGTCACATTCTGAGGTTTGGAGGGGACATGAATTCAATGGGGCACATTTCAACCCAGTATAACTAGTAGTTAAAGAAATCCAAATTGGCCAGGCGCAGTGGCTCACTCCTGCAATCCCAGTACTTTGTGAGGCCAAGGTGACGGATCATGAGGTCAGGAGTTCAAGACCAGCCTGGACAACATAGTGAAATCCGGTCTCTACTAAAAATACAAAAATTAGCCAGGTATGGTGGCGGGCACCTGTAGTCCCAGCTACATGGGAGGCTGAGGCAAGAGAATCGCTTGAACCCAGGAGATGGAGGTTGCAGTGAGCTGAGATTGCGCCACTGCACTCCAGCCTGGGTGACACAGTGAGACTGTCTCAAAAAACAAAAAAGATCCAAATTTGGGTCAAGATGGGTGGATCACCTGAAGACAGAAGTTCGAAACCAGCCTGGCCAATATGGTGAAACCCTGTCTCTACTAAAAATACAAAAATTAGCCAGGCCTGGTGGTGAATGCCTGTAATTCCAGCTACTCAGGAAGCTGAGGTGGGAGAATCGCTTGAACCCAGGAGGCAGAGTTGCAGTGAGCTGAGATGGCACCACTGTATTTCAGCCTGGGCGACAGAGCAAGAGACTTTTTTTTTTTTTTTTTTCTTCAAATAGCGTTATTTCCATTTGGTCCAAGGCTCGTAAGGGTAGTTAGAAAGCTGCCTAGTGGCTGGAGGGAGGGGCTTAGGCAGAAGCCCTGTTATTTTGCAAAGGGCCTTCCTAAGTGGCTGGGCTCAGTAGGCTCTTAGTCGTGCTTGAGAGTGAGCCTTTCAAAGAGATACTTGCCCAGGCCAGCCTGTGGGCCGGCCAACCTGCGGAGGTTGGTCAGGTGGTCACCCATCTTCTTGATGATTTTCACTTCCTCATCTAGGAAGTGACTCTCCAGGAAGTCACAGAGATGGGGGTCCGTGCGGGCAGAACCCAGGGCATGAAGATCCAAAAGGGCCTGGTTCAGATTTTTCTCCAGGGCCATGGCGGCTTCCATGGTGTCCAGGGTTTTACCCCACTCATCTTGAGCCGGCTTCTTGATGTCCTGAAAGAGAGCGCCGCCGCCACGCTGGTTTTGCTTCTTCAGGAGACGCTCCTAGCCCTCGCGCTTCTCCTCGGCCAATTCGCGGAAGAAGTGGCTCACGCCTTCCAGAGCTACATCATCGCGGTCGAAATAGTAGCCCAGAGAGAGGCAGGTGTAGGAGGCCTGCAGGTACACATTGACCAGGTGGTTGATGGCTACCTCCACGTCGGTGGAATAATTCTGACGAATCTGGGAGCTCATGGTTGGTCGGCAAAAAGGAGCTAACCACAAAAACGGTGTTAGCAGGTTCCCAGAAGCAGGAGATGACTGAGAAGATGGTCCTGGAGGTTGCAACTGGAGAGGAAATTGGAGGGCGGTAGGAGGCTGGAAGAAAGAGTCCCTGGGATCTGTTCCGTTTAAACACTGTTGAAGCAAGAGACAGATCCGCGGGACTGCCGAACTGCTCGAGACTTTTTATTAAAAAAAAAAAAAATCCAAATTAAAGCTCTTGTGAGATGTCCAGACAGCAGTCAGCAGGATTTGAGTGTGGGAAAACTCACAGGGCTGGCCTAAATGTATTCTCTTTGAAGGATAAAAAGTTCTGAAAGGTTTGTATTCTTTGACTCAGCAATTCCACTTACAGGAATTTTTTACGAGCAGTTATACTATAATAATCTCATTGAACCCTCATTGCAATTTCGATGGTCTCATTTGTTCATTGGCCATATTTGTTAGGTGCATCGTCCAAGGGTCTGTTTGGGACTTAATATAGCTGGAAACTGGTGGCCCTGGTGGTCCACCCCCACCTCAGCAGAGCTCACCTTCCAGTAGGTCCAAACTGGTTTGATTGAGTTCCATGGAAAACAACGAAGTGGGATAAGAGGGAAAAGTAGGGGGCCAGCTGAGGGAGTCAGCGTGTTACAGAAGCAGAAATCAAGAGAAACAGCTTTGTGGGGCGGGGGTGTGGGCACAAGTGCCAAGGGCTGGGAAGCCTTCGGGGAGCTTTGTACAGAGTGTGTGGTTCTTCCTTTATGTTTCTTGGTGTTTCCTCATAGTTAACTAATACATTTGCTCCTGCAATTAAGCCGATCTTTACATTTTTTTTTTTTTAATTAAAAATATAGCCGGGCACGATGACTCATGCCTGTAATCCAGCACTTTGGGAGGCTGAGGTGGGTGGATCACGGGGTTAGGAGTTTGAGACCAGCCTGACCAACATGGTAAAACCCTGTCTCTACTAAAAATACAAAAAAAAAATTAGCTGGGCGTGGTGGCACGTGCCTGTAGTCCCAGCTACTCAGGAGGCTGAGGCAGGACAATTGCTTGAACCCAGGAGGCGGAGGTTGCAGTGAGCCTCGATTGTTCCACTGCATTCAAGGGATTCTTCCATGTTGGCCTCCTAAAGTGCCGGGATTACAGGTGTGAGCCGCTACACCCACCCAATTAAGCTACATTTTAAAACAACCAAGACAGGCCCTAAACCCTGGAGCTGCTGACCCAAGCTCAACCCCACCTCCCTCTTCCCCAGAGTCTACCCCAGGGAGGAACGGGGACTTGCCAGGCAGGTGTGGGTTCTCTAGCTTTGGCCTCAAGCTCTGGTGTGACGTGGATGCTGTTTCTAGCTGTAGAGGGAGGTATGTGGCCTGGAATAAAGGTTCCCAGAGGGCAGGGCCTTGTGGGGCTTTTACCATGTTCCCAGCACCTAGATAGTGCCTG
This sequence comes from Aotus nancymaae, assembly GCF_030222135.1. NCBI lineage: Eukaryota > Metazoa > Chordata > Mammalia > Primates > Aotidae > Aotus > Aotus nancymaae. The sequence continues at coordinate 4,251,480 of NW_026988414.1, read as the reverse complement.
GCACCTGTGAGTCTCAGATACACTGGAGTGAGTACAGTGAACAGATGGCCGAGGAGGCTGTGCAGACGGGAAAGGAAAGGCCTTTGCCAGATCATGGGGATGAGCTTGGGATGTCACCCTGCAGTCCAGGGACTGGGTTCTGTGTCCTGGCTTTTTTTTTTTTTTTTTTAAGAGCCTGGAGTTAGGCTGGGTGCAGGGGCTCACACGTGTAATTGCAGCACTTTGGGAGGCCGAGGTGGGTGGATCACGAGGTCAGGAGTTGGAGACCAGCCTGGCCAAGATGATGAAACCCCATCTCTACTAAAAATATAAAAATTAGCCAGGCGCAGTAGTGGGTACCTGTAATCCCAGCTACTCGGGAGGCCGAGGCAGGAGAACCGCTTGAACCCAGAGACAGAGGTTGCCGTGAGCCGAGATCGTGCCACTGCACTCCAGCCTGGGCAACAGAGCAAAACCTGTTTCAAAAAAAAAAATACAACCTAGAGTCACATCCTGGTTTCCTTTTTTTCTCTCTCTTTTTTTTTTTTTTTTGTTAAAATGGTTGTTTTATATTCACTTTTACTTAAACCAGCCAAAGGAGTACTGATGTCCTTATAATGCAGCCAATACAAGACCTCTTTCCACAAATATTAGCATAACCATCAAAATAGGGACTTCAGTAAAACAGCCAAACAGGGCTGAGGAAATCAATTAAATAGGTTACAGATTAACCCTTCACCTCAATAGAGTTTTAATTTAATTTAATTTATTATTTTTTGAGACAGAGTCTGGCTGTCTCCCAGGGTGGATTGCAGTGATGAGATCTTGGGTCACTGCAACCTCCACCTCCTGGGGTCAAGCAATTCTCCTGCCTCAGCCTCCAGAATAGCTGGGACTACAGACGCACGCTGCCACGCCCAGCTCCCTGGCTTCTTTTTGACCAAGTGATTTGGTGAAACGCCTCTTCCTCCGTAAGTCAAGGGCGTCCCACGTATGCTGTTCTTTGTGTAACCCTCTCCCAGCTAGGATCTTGCCCTGGCAGGGCAAAGGCAAAACGGGCCCTAACTGTAAGGGGGGTGGGCTGGGATAAGGAGACCTGGAAGAGGGCAGATAAAGCCAGCCCCAAGGTCTGGAAGCTTTGCAAGCATAGCCCCCTCCCAATTGTTAGTTCCCCTCCCCTTCCACCTGCCTGCCTGCCTGCCCGCCTGCCCGCCTGCCCGCCTGCGTGCTTACCTTTAACCTCCACCCAGTTGTTATTTAACTCTCGGTGAAGTTCTGACCAGTCCCACACTCCCCTCCAGAAACCTGCACAGAGGCTGAGAAATCCCTGGGGTGATCCTAGGATGAAGGCAGGAACCTATCAGGTAAAACGTTTCTCCCTGCACACTGGAGAAGCCAGAGCTTCTGCCCCCAGTCCCGTCAGGGGAGGGGAGGCCTTGGCGTCTCCACAAGTCACGTTCTCTGATTCAGCAAGCCTCACGGCTCCAGCTAAATCCTGGCCAGAGCTGGCTTGGCAGAGGTGACTTATGCGTCACTTCATGTCCTACCCAGAAGGGGAGCGGGAAACCGAGGGATGAAAGGTGCCAGGTTCCTGGCTGCCTCCCTGCCGACGGCTGAGAAGTTTTGGTGGGAAGGAACCATGGAGGGCCCATCCGGACATTCTTCCTCAGCGAAAACTGCCTCCTTTCAGGTAGGAGAACCCAGTGACCTCGGGCAGGTGGCCTTGACTCTCTAAGCCTCAGTTTCTTGGGGGTAATGCTGCCAGCCCCTCCCTCACAGGGCTCAGCACCCAGCATGCTTGGAAAGTGAGAATAAATCGGGAAAAAAATTCCACATTTTTTTTCTCTGAAAATTGCTAAGAAGGCCGGACATGGTGGCTCACACCTGTAATCCCAGCACTTTGGGAGGCTGAGGCGGGTGGATCAAAAGATCAGGAGTTTGAGAGCAGCCTGGCCAAGATGGTGAAACCCCATCTCTACTAAAAATAAAAAATTAGCTGGGCTTGGTGATGGATGTCTGTAGTTGTTGAGAAACATTAAATTTACCCTGCCCTCATGGCTCCTCAGTGGGGGATATCTTTTAGTTTGTAATTAGTGGTAGGCGGATAACAGCTGCCTACTTGGTATATTCTTGAGTTATGTTTAAATATAGCCCACCTGTGTATTAATAAGAATCACCTGTCTAAGAGCAAATAAGTGGATGAGAGTCTGCTCCGGGCCTTCAGCCTGGAGAGGTGTCAGCCCATGGGATTCCAGACTGTTGTGCTATCTGGGTGTCTGCCTCTCAAATACCTTCGGCGCCGCCTGGGTGGGGGTCTCTCGACCGAGCTTGTTCTTGATATGTAATCCCAGCTACTAAGGAGGCTGAGGCAGGAGAATTGCTTGAACTTGGGAGGCAGAAGTTGCAGAGCCGAGATTGCACGACTGCACTCCAGCATGGGCAACAGACCAAGACTACGTCTCAAAAAAAGAAAAAAAATTAGCCAGGCATGGTGGCACATGTCTGTAATCCCAACTACTCTGGAGAATGAGGCAGGAAAATCTCTTGAACCCGGGATGTGGAGGTTGCAGTGAGCCAAGATCAGGCCCCTGCACTCCAGCCTGGGCAACAGAGTGAGACTACATCTCAAAAAAGAAAAAACAAAAAAAATCCTCCTCCTCCTAAAGAGGAGACTGAGGGTCAGATAGGATCAGAGAGGGGAGATGACTTACCCATGGTCACACAGCACTTCGACAGTGGAGATGGCCAGACAAGTGGCGGTGAGGTGCGAGGACCAACATTAAAGTCGGTAATCGGGGTTTGAGTTGGCTCGGCCGCATCCACGTGCCTGCTGTATCACCCTGGGTGAGCTGAGCCTCCATTTCTCCACCTGTAAAATAGAGATCATCTCTGTTTCACACAATTTCCATGAGATTTCAGGGGCCAAACACAGGGATAAGTGCTTAATAAATGTTTATTTGTTTTGAGACAGCATCTTCACTCTGTTGCCCTGTCGCCCAGGCTGGAGTGCAGTGGTGCGATCTCAGCTTACTGCAACCTCCGCCTCCCTGGTTCAAGGGATTCTCCTGCCTCAGCCTCCTATGTAGTGGGACCACAGGAGTGTGCCACCACACCTAGCTAATCGTTTCACCATGTTGGCCAGGCTGGTCTCATACTCCTGGCCTCAAGCGATTCACCCACTTTGGCTTCCCAAAGTGCTGGGATTACAGGCGTGAGCCACTGCTCCCAGCCAAGTGCTTAATAAATGTTAACAAAAAACAACCCACCCAAAAAGGAGGAACGAGGACAGACAGAGGGCAAGGGTGTTTCAACAGAGGCAAACATTGTGAGCAAAAGCTTGCAGGTGGGAGAGGCCAAGGCCAATTGCTGAAGTCCTTGCCAGCTGGTAGGGACTGTGTCTTGTACGTGGGGGATGAGTCTGGAGGCAGGCAGGGACCAGCCGCAGTGAACTTGTGGGTTTTTAATCCCAAATGCATGACGGGGCAGGAGAGAGTGTAGTAACCCAGGCAGATCTGAGTTTAGAAAGACCTGACCCACTGTGAGGCCCCAGCTGTCTCTGCCCTCTCTGAACCTCAGCCTGCCATTCCACAGTGGGTACCCTCTGTGACGTGACCAGCGTTTGTAAATCTGTATATTCCTTTTTGAATTTCTTTCTTTGCTGCCCTCTCACCCCCAGGACTGGGTGCTCTGTGAGCAGTACCTTGTCTTCTGTTCCCCACAGTGACCACAACATCTAGCTCAGGGTCTGGCAGAGATAATTTCTCCCCAGTGAATAAATGAACGAATGACATCGTTTCCCTGTGGGAAGGTGGGGTTATGGCAGAGTTCCTCAGCCAGCTCCTACCCCAGCCCTTCCTTCCCTCCATGCGCACCTGCAGATCTTCCCGCATGAGTGGGCGCCGGCCCATTTACTGGTTCTCCTTCTCCCTTTGTTTTCTCTTCTCTCCGACAATGGCTGTGTTTCTGTTGTTCTTCTTGGAGAGAGAGAACGCAATGCCATCTCGGACACCAAAAGGCCAGCTGCAGTTCCCTCTCCAGGTGCAGGATGAAGATGCCTTGGATTTTTCCCTTTACACTTTCCTCTAGTTGCTTCTATAAATATTTGTGGCTTTTAAAATAAAAAGCCACAAAGGAGATGAGTGGGCTGTAAAGGAAACACAACAGCTTTTTTTTTGGAGACAGTCTTGCTCTGTTGCCCAGGCTGAAGTGCAGTGGCTCGATCTCGGCTCACTGCAAACTCCACCTTCTGGGTTCAAGTGATTCTTCTGCCTCGCCCTCCTGAGCAGCTAGGATTACAGGCATGGACCACCATGCCCGGCTAATTTTTGTATCCTTAGTAGAGACGGGGGCTTCACCATGTTGGTCAGGCTGATCTCGAACTTCTGACCTCGTGATCTGCCCATCTTGGCCTCCCAAAGAGCTGGGTTACAGGCATGAGCCACCCTGCCTGGCCAGCTTCTTTTTTTTTTTTTTTTGAGATGGAGTCTTGCTCTGTCCCCCACGCTGGAGTGCAGTGGCACGATCTTGGCTCTCTGCAGCCTCCACCTCCCAGGTTGAAACAATTCTCGTGCCTCAGCCTGCCAAGTAACTGGGATTACAGGCAGGTGCCACCACACCCAGTTAACTTTTGTATTTTTAGTAGAGACGGGGTTTCACCACGTTGGCTGATCTTGAACCTTTTCCACCCACCTTGGCCTCCCAAAGTGCTGGGATTACAGGCATGAGCCACCATGCCCAGCTACAAACAGCTGTTAAACACACAAAAAAGTGCTCAGCCTCCTTAATAATAAAATAAATGCAAATGAAACTACTCAGAGAATCAACCATATGATTGGCAGGGATCAAAGCTGGCTGTGTTGCTGAAGATGTGAGGAAATGCTGGTTCATGTGCTGCTGAAGTGGGGGAAACCACCCCTCTGGGGGACAATGTGACCATATGTATAAAAATGTCGGCCAGGTGTGGTGGCTCACGCCTGTAATCCCAACATTTTGGGAGGCTGAGGTGGGTGGATCCTGAGGTCAGGAGTTTGAGACCAGCCTGGCCAACATGGTGAAACCCCATCTCTACTAAAAATACAAAAATTAGCCGGGTGTGGTGGTGTACACCTGTAATCTCAGCTACTTGAGAGGCTGAGGCAGGAGAATTGCTTGAGCCTGGAAGGCGGAGGTTGCAGTGAGCCGAGATCGTACCACTGTACTCGGCCTGGGTGACAGAATGAGACGCCGTCTTGGAAAAAAAAAAAATGTCAAGTGCAGGTCACCTTTGACCCAGCAATTGCATTTCTTGGAATTTATCCATGGGATATGCCATACCAGGAGGAAATGATGAAGGTAAAATGTTATCCACTGCTTGTGATAGCAAAATATTGGAAACCACCCAAATGTCCATCAGTGGGCAACTGGCCAAATACACAGTAACACTTCCACACCATGGAGTACTATGCAACTTCAAAACAAATTAGCCAACGGAGTGGCCCTTATCCTGACACAGCCCAGAATAGGCCCTGGATAAAAAGGGGCACGGAGAAAGCACTAGGCAGGCTTGCCTCACAATCTGCTACTATCTGTGGGTATAAAAGGGAAAGCAATATATGTTTGTATTTGCTTGTAAATGTATAACCTATCTCTGGAAAGATAAGAAACTGATAACATTGACTGCTTTGAGGAAGGAGGATTAGGGTGCTGGAATCTGGGCTCCCAGGGAGGGAGACATTTTGCTATACACTGTTTTGACCCGTTAACTGTTTGTTGTTTTTTGTTTGTTTCTTTGATTGGAGACAGAGTCTTGCTTTTTTGCCCACGCTGCAATGAGGTGGTGCAATCTTCTGCCTCCCACGTTCAAGTGATTCTTGTGCCTCAGCCTCCCAAGTAGCTGGGATTACAGGCGCACATCACCAAACTTGGCTAATTTTTGTATTTTTAGGAGACACAGGGTTTCACCATGTTGCCCAGGCTGGCCTTGAACTCCTTACCTCAAGTGATCCACCCACCTTGGCCTCCCAAAGTGTGTGATTACAGGTGTGAGCCACTGTGCCCAGCCATTCTTTTAACCATTTGAATGATATGTTACCAAAGAAAAATCAGAACTTAAAATGAAAACATAAAAAAAAGGGTTCCCCCACTTTTTTTCTTTTTCTTTCTTTTTTTTTTTTTTTTTTTTTTTTTGAGACGGAGTTTCGCTCTCGTTACCCAGGCTGGAGTGCAATGGCGCGATCTCGGCTCACCGCAACCTCCGCCTCCTGGGTTCAGGCAATTCTCCTGCCTCAGCTTCCTGAGTAGCTGGGATTACAGGCACATGCCACCGTGCCCAGCTAATTTTTTGTATTAGTAGAGACGGGGTTTCAGTATGTTGACCAGGATGGTCTCGATCTCTTGACCTCGTGATCCACCCGCCTCGGCCTCCCAAAGTGCTGGGATTACAGGCTTGAGCCACCGCGCCCGGCCTCTTTTTTTTTTAGAAAGGAAAAAAGAAAAAGCAAGAAAGAGAAAGAAAAAAAAATGAAAGAGAAGAAGAAAAAGGAAGAGAAAGAGGGAGAGAGAACAGGAATATTGCTTTATTGCCCAGGCTAGAATGCAGTCTAAAAATGGGAATTGAAAACCTCTTTTATGCCAATAATTGTGCTTAACAATGGAGACAGGAAGGAATAAGGGAAGAAAATAACAAACAAGCAGCCAACCAATATTTCATTTAAACCTATGAAATGCTATGCGATTACTGAGGAGTGATTTACTTCCAATTATATAGTCACTTTTGGAATAGGTGTGATGTGGTACTGATAAGAATGTATGTTTTGTGTATTTGAAGTGGAGAGTTCTATAAATGTTTATTGAGTTTACTTGTTCTGGGTCTGAGTTCAAGTCCTGGATATCCTTGTTAATTTTCTGTCTCGTTGATCTGTCTAATATTGACAATGTGATGTTACAGTCCCCCACTACTATTGTGTGGGAGTCTAAGTCTCTTTATAAGTCATTAAGAACTTGTCTTATGTATCTGGGTGCTCCTGTATTGGGTGTGTGTATATATAGAATCATTAGCTCTTCTTGTTGCATTGATCCTTTTACCATTATGTAATGTCCTTCTTTGCCTCTTTTGATCTTTGTTGCTTTAAAGTCTATTTTATCAGAGGCGAGAATTGCAACTCCTGCTTTTTATTTATTTATTTATTTATTTTTGCTCTCCATTTAGTTGGTAAATCTTCCTCCGTCCCTTTGTTTTGAGTCTTTGTGTATCGTTGCATGTGAGATGGGTCTGGATGCAGCATACTGATGGATTTTAGCTTTTTATTCAATTTGCCTGTCTGTATCTTTTGATTGGGGGATGTAGTCGATTTAAATTTGGGATTAATAATAATATATTTGAGTTTAATACTGCCATTTGATGCTAGCTGGCTGTTTTGCCCATTAGTTGATGTAAATTCTTCATTATGCTGATGCTGTTTACTTTTTGGTATATTTTTGGAAAGACTGATACTGGTTGTTCCTTTATATGTGTAGAGCTTCAAGCAGGCCTGGTGGTGGTGAAATCTCTAAATACTTGCTCGCAAAAGATTTTATTTTTCCTTCGCTTGTGAAGCTTAGATTGGCTGGATATGAAATTCTGGGTTGAAAATTCTTTTCTTTCTTTCTTTCTTTCTTTTTTTTTTTTGAGACGGAGTTTCGCTCTTGTTACCCAGACTGGAGTGCAATGGTGTGATCTCCGCTCACCGCAACCTCTGCCTCCTGGGTTCAGGCAATTCTCCTGCCTCAGCCTCCTGAGTAGCTGGGATTACAGGCACGCACCACCATGCCCAGCTAATTTTTTGTATTTTTAGTAGAGACGGGGTTTCGCCATGTTGACCAGGATGATCTCGATCTCTTGACCTCATGATCCACTCGCCTCGGCCTCCCAAAGTGCTGGGATTACAGGCATGAGCCACCGCGCCTGGCCACGAAAGTTCTTTTCTTTAAGGATGTTGAATATTGGCCCCCACTCTTTTCTGGCTTGTAGGGTTTCTGCTGAGAGATCTGTAAGTCTGATAGGTTTCCCTTTGTGGGTAACCTGACCTTTCTCTCTGGCTGCCCTTAGTATTTTCTCCTTCATTTCAACCCTAATGAATCTGACGATTATGTGCCTTGGGGTTGGTCTTCTTGAGGAATATCTTTGTGGTGTTCTCTGTATTACCTGGAGTTGAATATTGTCCTGCCTTACTAGGTTAGGAAAGTTTTCCTGAATAATCTCCTGAAGAGTATTTTCCAACTTGGATTCATTCTCTTCGTCACATTCAGGTACACCTATCAAACGTAGATTAGGTCTTTTCACATAGTCCCATATTTCTTGGAGACTTTGCTAATTCCTTTTTATCCTTTTTTCTCTAATCTTGTCTTCTCATTTTACTTCATTAAGTTGGTCTTCGACCTCTGATATCCTTTCTTCTGCTTGATCAATTCGACTGTTAAAACTTGTGCATACTTCACGAAGTTCTCGTGTTGTGTTTTTCAGCTCCATTAATTCACTTATATTCCTCTCTAAATTGTCTATTCTCGTTAACATTTTGTCAAACCTTTTTTCAAAGTTCTTAGTTTCTTTGCATTGGGTTAGAACAAGTCTTTTAATTCACAGAAGTTTCTTATCATCCACCTTCTGAAGCCTACTTCTGTTAATGGAACGCACTCGTTCTCCATCAGGCCTTGTTCCGTTGCTGATGAGGAACTGTGATCCCCTGTAGAGGGAGAGGCGTTCTGATTTTGGGTATTCTCTGCCTTTTTAGGCTGGTTTCTTCCCTTCATTATAAATTTATCTATCTGTCGTCTTTGTAATTACCAACTTTCTAATTAGGTCTCTGAGTGGACGTCCAACTTGTTGATTCCCAGTGCCGAAATCTGAGCAATCCACTGCGCCGGCCAAAACAGTGGTGTTAAGATTGATGGTGCTTTTCTGCCCGGGAATCTCCGGTCTGGCTCCCTTCTTGAGTCCGTCCTTCAATCAGCTGAATAGGCAACTCGGCCTTCCCAGTGCTCCAAACATTGGCCAAAAGGGGACCCAGTCCCACTTACTCTGCACCAAGAACCACCGCGCCAGCCACAAGAGTCATGCTGGCGACCCGTGGGGCTCCTCCACTGGGAATCTCCTGGTCCATGAGCAACAAAAATTCATCTGAAAGCATGGCGTCCTCTCGTTCTCTGCGCTTTCACTGGGAGCTACAATCCCGAGCTGCTAGTGATCAGCCATCTTGGATCTCTCTCCCTTTTTTTTTTTTTAAGATGAGGTTTCACCATGATGGCCAGGCTGGTCTTGAACTCCTGACCTCAGGTGATCCACCCACCTTGGCCTCCCAAAGTGCTAGGATTACAGGCATGAGCCACCATGCCCAGCCCCACTTTTTTTTTTTGAGACAGTGTCACTCTGTCACCCAGTCTAGAGTGCAATGCCATGGTCATGGCTCACTGTAGCCTCAAACTCCTGGGCTCAGGTGATCCTCCCACCTCAGCCTTCTGAGTAGCTGGGACCGCAGGTGCGACCTAAGTTTTGTATTTTTTAAAGAGACAGAGTCTCACTATGTTGCCCAGGCTGGCCTTGAACTCCTAGGCTCAAGTGATCCTCCTACCTGGGCCTCCCAAAGTGCTGGGATTACAGGCATGAGACAGCACATCCAGTTGTAAGGAAAAGTTTTAATGAGGAAAAGAGCTCTATTTTACCCCACTTCTCTCCCTTAAATTGGATGCTTACAAATTTCCCTGTGTTACTATGAAAACTGTGCTTAGATCCTCTAGGAATGCAGTGGGGAAGAAAAATTGTCCTTAGAGACTTTAGAGTAAACAGATGCCCAATGGACCAGGACTTGCCCAAGGCCCCGGCCACCACTTACCATTTCCTATACCGGTACCACGTACTGTGGGGTGGGCGGGGGATCCTCAGGGTTTTCATTGCTGTTCCTTGTTCTCCATGTCTGCAAATCTATTTCTAACTGCAGCTGAGGTCCATAGCTCAATGAGTCAGATTATCATAATTGTCAAGAACTGTCTCGTTCTAGAGAAGGCCTGTAACAGGCCAGAGGGAAGAAGTGATCCAACTTCTTTGCTGAGGGCAAAGAGAAAGAAAGATAAGATTCAGCAATGTGTGGCCAGGTATGATGGTTTAAGCCTGTAATCCCAGCACTTCCCAGCACTCTGGGAGGTCAAGGTGGGCAGATCACCTGAGGTCAGGAGTTCAAGACCAGCCTGGTCAACATGGCAAAACTCCATCTCTACTAAAAATACAAAAATTAGCCGGGCATGGTGGTGTGGTGCCTGTAATCCCAGCTACTCAGGAGGCTGAGGCAGGGAATCACTTGAACCTGGGAGGCAAAGGTTGCAGTGAGCCAAGATCTTGCCACTGCACTCCAGCCTGGGGGATAGAGGGAGACTCTTCCTCCAAAAAAAAAAAAGATTCAGCAATGTGGACAAGCTTTCCACCTTACACCGGAGGAGGGAGTCCGGCTCTGGGATCTCATTCTTGCTCATTCTTGGAGGAATGGCTAGAGCACCTATGCCACCTTTTACAGATGAGGCCACCAATACTAGATCTGGAAAAAATACTTGCTCTACAGAGGAAAGAAACTGAGGAATAATATCTGTGCTGTACACAAAATACTTTTTTTTAACTTTTTGAACCTTTGATTGATTTATTTAAAAAGAGGGGGGTCTCGCTGTGTCTCCCAGGCTGGAGTATAGTGGTGCTATTGTAGCTCACTTCAGCCTCGAACTCCTGGACTCAAATGATCCTCCTTGGCCAGGCACAGTAGCTCACACCTGTAATCCCAGCACTTTGGGAGGCCGAGGCAGGTGGATCACCTGAGGTCAGGAGTTAAGACCAGCCTGCCCAAAATGGCGAAACCCTGTCTCTACTAAAAATATAAAAAATAGCTGGGCGTGGTGGCGGGCGCCTGTAATCTCAGCTACTCCAGAGGCTGAGGGAGGAGAATTGCTTGAACCCAGGAGGTAGATGCTGCAGTGAGCCGAGATTGCACTACTGCACTTCAGCCTGGGCAACAGAGTGAGATCAAAAAAAAAAAGGTCCTCCTGCCTCACCCTCCTAGGAGCTGGGACTACAGATGTGCACCAGCATGCTCAGCAATTTTTGTTTTTTGTAGAGATGGGAGTTTCACCATGTTGCCCAGGCTGATCTAGAACTCCAGGCTTCAAGCAATCTTCCCGCTTCAGTCTCCCAAAGTACTAGGATTAAAGGAGTGAGCCACTGCACCCAGCCCACAAAGTGCTATTATAACTGACATGAAAAAGCTGATCAAACATTAGAAAAATGGTCCAAAGATGGGTGAGGCAGCTCACTGAAATAAATGCATGGGAAGATGCCCAAGGTCACTACAGCAGGGGAATGAAACAGTGAGATGGCTCTCTGCATCCTGTGGTCTGGAGGCATCCTGGGAGAGGGGTGCTTCATCACACAGAGCTGCTGAGATGCCAAGGTGACAGCAGCATTGGGGAAAAGGATTGCAAACATCCCTGGACCAACCCGACCCCTCCATGCAATCCAACTCACAGAAATCAAGCCCTTCGATATACAGACATATCCATAGCAGCAAAACACTGAAGGCAGAATGAATGCCATTCTACAGGCGAATGCAGGATGCTCCCAGGAAGGCCAAGCAGCCATTAAAGACGCTGAATTAGCAGTGCCCTTGGGGAGACAGGGAAGGAGGCGCAGAGGCTAGGAATAAGGACTCTGGCTGGGCACGGTGGCTCACGCTTGTAATCCCAGCACTTTGGAAGGCAGAGGTAGGTGGATCACCCGAGGTCAGGACTTCAAGACCAGCCTGTTCAACATGGCAAAACCCAATTTCTACTAAAAATACAAAAATTAGCCAAGTGTGGTGGCACGTACCTGTAGTCCCAGCTACTTGGGAGGTGGAGGTTGCAGTGAGCCAAGATGGCGCCAGGGCACTCCAGCCTGAGCAACAAAGAGAGACCCCATTTCACACACACAAAAAAGTGTTTGCTAAGTAAATGTCTTAGGAAATAATAAGCTTTTTATTGAATAAGGAAGTTCAGTTGCAGCCAGGCTTGGTGACTCATGCCTGTGATCCCAGCACTCAGGTAGGCCCAGGTGAGAGTATTGCTTGAGGGCAGGAGTTTAAGGCTGCATGCAGTGAGCTCAGATTGTGCTACTGCACTCCAGTTTCAATTATAGATTGGAACCCTGTCTCTAAAAACAAAAACTTTTGGCCGGGGCGCAGTGGCTCATGCCTGTAATCCCAGCACTCTGGGAGGCCGAGGCGGGCGGATCACAAGGTCAAGAGATCAAGACCATCCTGGCTAACACGGTGAAACTCTGTCTCTACTAAAAATACAAAAAATAGCCAGGCGTGGTGGCACACGCCTATAGTCCCAGCTACTCAGGAGGCTGAGGCAGGAGAATCGCTTGAACCCAGGAGGCGGAGGTTGCAGTGAGCCGAGATCACGCCACTGCACTCCAGCCTGAATGACAGGGTGAGACTCCATCTCAAAAAACAAATTTGTTTTGAAAAGCTAAGATGCAAAACCTATTGTCACCTGCATTGGCAAGACCCTATAGATGTCTACGTGTGTCTGGTTTCGTGAGCATAGAAACTATGGGACACACAGTTAGCTGTCAACAGGACTGCCAGAGGAGGAACTGTTTGTGGTGTGTGTGGAGGGGAGGGAAGTAAGCAAAGCAAAAATATTTAAAACTTCATTATTATTATTTTTTTGAGATGAAGTCTTGCTCTGTCACCCAGGCTGGAGTACAGTGGCGTGATCTTGGCTCACTGCATCCTTTGCCTCCCAGGTTCAAGTATCCTGGGAGAGGGGTGCTTCCGTCACACACAGCTGCAGCTGGGATACCAAGGTGACAGCAGCACTGGGGAAAAGGATTGCAAACATCCCTCAACCCAGCCCGACCACTCCATGCAATCCAACTCACAGAAATCAAGCCCTTTGATGTACGCACATATCCATAGCAGCAGAACACTGAAGGCAGAATGAATGCCATTCCACAGGCGAATGCAGGATGCTCCGGGGAAGGCCATGCAGCCATTAAAGATGCTGAATTAGCAGTGTCCCTGAGGAGACAGGGAAGGAGGCGCAGAGGCTAGGAATAAGGACTGGCTGGGCACGGTGCCTCACGCCTATAATCCCAGCACTTTGGGAGGCTGAGGCGGATGGATCACAAGGTCAGGGGTCCACAGGTGAATGCAGGATGCTCCCGGGAAGGCCACACAGCCATTAAAGATGCTGAATTAGCAGTGTCCCTGGGGAGACACTGAGGGCAGGAGGTGCAGAGGCTAGGAATAAGGACTCTGGCCGGGCACGGTGGCTCATGCCTGTATTCCCAAGACTTTGGGAGGCCGAGGCTGGTGGATCACTAGGTCAGGAGTCCACAGGTGAAAGCAGGATTCTCCCAGGAAGGCCACACAGCCATTAAAGATGATGAATTAGCAGTGTCCCTGGGGACACGGGGAAGGAGACCCAGAGGCTAGGGATAGGGACTCTGGCTGGGCACAGTGGCTCACACCTGTAATCCCAGCACTTTGGGAGGCAGAGGCGGGCGGATCACAAGGTCAGAAGTTGAGACCATCCTGACCAACATGGTGAAACCCTGTCTCTACTAAAAATACAAAAATTAGTTGGGCATGGTGGCGGGCCTCTGTAATCCCAACTAATTCGAAGGCTGAGGCAAGAGAATCTCTTGAATCCGTGAGGCGGAGGTTGCAGTGAGCCAAGATGGTGCCACTGTACTCCAGCCTGGGCGACAGATAGAGATCCCATCTCAAAATAAAAGTGTTTGCTAAGTAAATGTCTTAGAAAATAATAAACTTGTTATTGAGTAAGAAAGTAAGTTGCAGCCAGGCATGGTAACTCATGCCTGTGATCCCAGGACTTTGGTAGGCCCAGGTGAGAGGATTGCTTGAGGGCAGGAGTTTAAGGCTACAGTAAGCTCTGATTATGCCGCTGCACTCCAACCTGAACGACAGAGTGAGACTCCGTCTCAAAAAAAAAAAAAAAATTGTTTTGAACAGCCAAGATCCAAAAACTATTGTCACCTGCATTGGCAAGACCCTATAGATGTGTACATGTGTCTGGTTTCATGAGCATAGAAACTATGGGACACACAGTTAGCTGTCAACAGGACTGCCAGAGGAGGAAGTGTTTGTGTATGGGGGGAGGGGGAGGGAAGTAAGCAAAATAAAAAATATTTAAAGCTTCATTATTTTTTTTTTTTCAAGACGGGTCTTGCTCTGTCACCCAGGCTGGAGTGCAGTTGAGCGATCTTAGCTCACTGCAACCTCCGCCTCCTGGGTTCAAGCGATTCTCCTGCCTTAGCCTCCCGAGTAGCTGGGATTACAGGCTCCCGCCACCATGCCCGCCTAATTTTTGTATTTTTTTTTGAGACGGAATTTCGCTCTTGTTACCCAGGCTGGAGTGCAATGGCTCGATCTCGGCTCACCGCAACCTCCGCCTCCTGGGTTCAGGCAATTCTCCTGCCTCAGCCTCCTGAGTAGCTGGGACTACAGGCACGCGCCACCATGCCCAGCTAATTTTTTGTATTAGTAGACGGGGTTTCACCATGTTGACCAGGATGGTCTCGATCTCTTGACCTCGTGATCCACCCGCCTCGGCCTCCCAAAGTGCTGGGACTACAGGCTTGAGCCACCGCACCCGGCAATTTTTGTATTTTTAGTAGAGACGAGGTTTCACCATATTGGCCAGGCTGATCCCGAACTCCTGACCACGTGATCCGCCCACCTTGGCCTCCCAAAGTGCTGGGATTACAGGTGTGAGCCACTGTGCCTGGCTTCATGATTATTTTTATGCAGTCATTAAACTATATACATGCATATGCATAGAGAAAGTCTCCCTGACTAAAAAATAAGGAAACCAAGAGAGGAAGAACTTCTCTATCTCCCATGGGGTCGGGGCGGGGCACCCCATTAGTGTGTGAAGAGCAGAAGTCCAGCCAATGATGCACTCTTCCCAAAACATTACTTGCTTATTTCGAAATCAGGCAATTTCTCATAAATATTTACTCTCAATGCTGGGAAGAGGGAGAGGGGAAGGAGGTACTGAAACTCCATCAGTCATCTGAAGGACTGCCTTTTATCAGAGTGATGTTCCCTAGTGGGTTGTTTGCAGTTTCCTCCTCTCCAGTTCTGGGCCTCAGCTGTCGAAAGGATTTCACCATGCAACTTTTTCATGCTAGCAGTTGGGGCCAAGAAGATAATAGATGGGAAAAAGCTCTGAAAACTCCAAGATGACAAACAGGTACCCTCCTCACTCACAGAAAGGAAGGATTACTGCCCCACCATTCCCAGGTGGCCCTCAAATCCATCCTCTACACAGTACCAGCTGATGGGAGTTTCCAAAGTGTAAATGGAATCATGTCATCTGTCCTTAAAACCATATATTGTCAAGGCCAGTCGGTAGTTCACACCTCTAATCCCAGCACTTTGGCAGGTAGAGGCAGGAGGATCGCTTGAGCCCAGGAGTTCAAGACCAGCCTGGGAGCCATCGTGAGACCTTGTCTCCACAAAAAGTTTAAAAATTACCCGGTCATCGTGGTGCATGCCTGTAGTCCTAGCTAACCGGGAGGCTGAAGACCCAGGAGACTGAGGTCGTGCTACTGCACTCTAGCCTGGGCGACAGAGCAAGATCTTGTCTCAAACAAAAACGAAACAAAACAAAAACCCATTTATTGTCATCCAAATTCCTTATCTGCCTACAAGACCGGGCGGATCTGGCCTCCTGCACTCTGGAAGCCACAGGCGCCTCATTCTCTCTCCAATCTCTTGCTTTTCACACATGGTTCCCTCCATTGGCCTGGAAACCTCTCTCCCCACCCTGCCACCTCCCCGACTCCCCCATCTCGCAGGCCTCCGCCGGGATGTCGCTTTTCCAGGAAGCCTTCCCAGTCTCCTCAGGGCTGGTTAGGGGCCCCAGCAGTTTCGATGCCTGGGCTTTGGCTGTCAGATTCGTAAAGGCAGAGGCCAAATCCCCGCTGCCTGCCGTCTCCTGGGACTTTTTGGGGCCGGGATGCGATGACCTCCACCAGGTGTCTGCACCTCTGTCATCCTATCCCTGCTCGGAGCAGAGACTGAGGGCTGCTAACTGGGACTGGCTAGTTTGGGACACGCTGTGGGGGGCCTTGGGAGGATGTTGACGAAAGGAGTGAGTGCCCGCTAAGGGAGGGGACGTCCCGGAGCGTGCCACTCACAAACAGGGTCCCGGGCCTGCACCTCACCAGGATGGTGCACACGCGAGGCGTGGCTTTTTATTGGTGCAAAGGGGCGAGGAGGGAGGGAGTCTGGGGCGGCGCTGACTGGTGGCGAGCGGGGCAGGGCGGGGTGAGGCAGCGCTGCGCTGATTGGTGGGGGGCGGAGCTGGGTGTCTCCAACCTGGGCCTAGCGCGCTGCGCGGGGCGGGGGCCGCAGGGACTATGTCGCCGGTGTGGAGCCACCTGCGCGCTGCTCTGTTTCTGGCAGCGGCTTCTGCGCGCGGCGTAACGACCCAGGTCGCGGCGCAGCGGGGCTTGAGCGCGTGGCCGGTGCCACAGGAGCCCAGCATGGAGTACCAGGTATCAGGCGGGCCAGCGGGCGGGAGCGCGACGACACGTGGGCCTGCGCTGAGCCTCAGAACATCCGGGCTCCGCTAACGGAGAGCGTACCGGGAGCCCCGGACTGGGGCACTCGGGGGGCGGAACATCCTGGAGCCTGGGGGTGGGGACAGGGACCAGGAAGTTGGGCCCAGGCCGCCTGATCTGGGAATTCGGAGACTAGCGTCCCCGCCCCGGATTGGAGAGTGGGAAGGGGCACTGGAACTAGGATCCAGAAGCCCAGAGGCTCGGCGGTGGTTCTGGAGTTCAGTGATCCCGAAGTCTGAACCTGTAGTGGGAGTGGGGGAAGAGGAGAGGGAAGAGACTCAGAAATTCAAGCTTGGAAGATCCAGGAGTATGGATGGAGTGTGGAGTCTCAAGAATTCAGAAGATTGGGGATCTAATTGCCTGGAATTGGGGGACAGGCAGGAATCAGGGGTAGTGGAGGGCCCCAAAACCTGGGAACAGAAAATGTCTGTGGGCACTATGCCAAGAGCCAGTTGCCCTAGACCAGAATCTGATGCCACTCAGGCGGGTGACACTGGTTTGATGATAGTGGGTCCTCCAACCAGCCGTGAGGTCCTGAGGGTGGGAGACACGGAATATGAGGCCTGAGGGGAAGGAAATAGCACCCCAACTCCCACTTCTATTGTAAGCCCTCCTGAAGCTGTACCTACCTGCCCTCCTGGCAGAGTGACACCTGGCACATCCCTCCTCCCTCTGAGCCCCCTCTTCCTCATCTGGTTGCCCTTCTGTGGGTTCGAATGTGGAACCTGAGTCCTGAGGGTTGTGTTGAAGCCTGAGGGAATTCCAGAATTTGAATACCCCAACCTTCTGTAGTTCTGGCCCCACCCTGGCAGAGAGCAGTGGACCCCATTGGAGGGAATGAGGGCAAAGGCCTAGGAGTGAAGCCGAAGGAGTCTGGACAGGAATCAAGGCTAGCCCGTTAGTCATGCCACCTTCTTTGTGTGGCACTTCCTGGGTGGGGCTGAACTGCCCCAGGCTCCATCCCTTTTTGCTAGAGCTGGAAAGTTGCCCTGCTCTCTTTCTGTTGCTTAACCTATAGGCTAGGGTAACAGGGCTGGCAGGGCAGGCCTGGTACTGCCCCTGTTGCCCTGGCTTGGCCATTGGCCTGCTGGCTGTTTCTGTGCCTTTGGACCCTGAGTGAACCTTAACCTGCTACCTGGGCACTGTGGTTGCCAGGATGCCGTGCGCATGCTCAATACCCTGCAGACCAATGCCAGCTATCTGGAGCAGGCAAAGCGCCAGAGGGGTGACCCCCAGACACAGCTGGAAGCCATGGAACTGTACCTGGCACGAAGTGGGCTGCAGGTAAGGTAGAGAGGGTCTGTGACCACCTCTCACCCCATCTGTGATTTCCCTAGCTGAAGTGGGGACCTCATTTGTCTGTCCCAGGTGGAGGACCTGGACCGGCTGAACATCATCCACGTCACTGGGACGAAGGGGAAGGTGAGGGGCAGGACCCAGGGGTAGTGGGTCCACTTAGTGGGCTGGCAGGGTAAAGCCTGCCCAGACAATCGCTTTTCTTTCAAGGGTTCCACCTGTGCCTTCACTGAATGTATCCTCCGAAGCTATGGCCTGAAGACGGGATTCTTTAGGTACTGGGTTATGGAGGGATGTGGTGTTTCTGTCCCAGTGGACCCTGGGGGGCTATCGAACCAGCCAGTGCTTCAGGACCAGAGTCACCCCCAGGAGGTCAGCTCAGCTGCATTCTCTCTGCCCAATGTTTATTCATTCAATAAACATTCAGTTAACACTTACCACATTGGCCCACATTTATGGCAACCTTTAATTAACTTTATTTTATTTTTCAAGACTGAGTCTTGCTCTATCGCTCAGGCTGGAGTACAGTGGCACAATTTTGGCTCACTGCAACCTCTGCCTCCTGGGTTCAAGCGATTCTCACACCTCAGCCTCCTGAGTAGCTGGGATTACAGGTGCCCGCCACCACACCTGGCTAATTTTTTTTTTTTCCAGTCAGTCTTGCTCCGTCACTCAGGCTGGAGTGCAGTGGCCGATCTCGGCTCACTGCAACCTCTGCCTCCTGGGTTCAAAGCAATTCTCCTGCCCCAGCCTCCCAAGTAGCTGGGATTACAGGTGCCTGCCACCACATCTGGCTAATTTTTGTAATTTTAGTAGAGACGGGGTTTTACCATATCGGCCAGGCTGGTCTCAAACTCCTGACCTCAAGTGATCCGCCCACCTTGGCCTCCCAAAGTGCTGGTATTACAGGTGTGAGCCACTGTCCTTGGCCTTAATTTTCATAATGAAAAACATTGGGGAAGGGGCAGCAACTTGAATGTATAAACTAAAAATGTAGCAGGAGGCTGGGTGTGGTGGCTCATGCCTATAATCTCAGCACTTTGGGCGGCTGATATGGGAGGATCACCTGAGCCGGGGAAGGTCAAGACTGCAGTTAGCTGTGATCATGCCATTGCACTTCAGCCTGGGCAACGGAGCAAATCACTGTCTCAAAAAACAAAACAAAACAAAATTACATAGCTGGAATAGTCAGATGTGTCTTTAAATAACTTAAAGTCCAGGTTGAGTGTGGTGGCTGACAACTGTAATCCTGGCACTTTGGGAGGCCGAGGTGGGAGGATCACTGGAGCTTAGGAGTTTGAGACCAGCCTGGGCAACATAGTGAGACTTCATCTCTATAAAAAACATTAAATGAAAAAGAAAAAAATTTTAAAGTCCATATATAAGTTTAAAGTCACATAGAGATATTTATCAGTTACTATGTCTCCGGGGTAAGGAGCAGAAAACTGCCTTGCAAGGGCTTAAACAATAAGGGTGGCTTGTGCCATCTGGGTTAGGGCCTCCCAGGTTGACTGCAGATAGGAGTCCTTCTGCTATGCGGGTCTCTGCTGTGGTTTTTCTCTGGAGGCAGCGCTCCTTCTTGGTCTCACTTGTCTAGATTCACACAAGAGGATGGCCTGGTAGAACTGGGATCACTCAGGTCTGGCGCAGTGGCTCACGCCTGTAGTCCCAGCACTTTGGGAGGCCGAGGCAGGCAGATCACGAGATCAAGAGATCGAGACCATCCTGACCAACATGGCGAAACCCCATCTCTACTAAAAATACAAAAAATAATTAGCCGAGCGTGGTGGTGTGTGCCTGTAGTCCCAGCTATTCGGGAGGCTGAGGCAGGAAAATTGCTTGAAACTGGAAAATGGAAGTTGCAGTGAGCCGGGATCTTGTCACTGCACTCCAGCCTGGTGATAGAGTGAGACTCTGTCTCAAAAAAAAACAAAAAAAAAAAACTGGGATCACTCTTCCTGTGCCTCACATGTCTCTCCTGAGCCCAACACCAGGAACATCTGAAATCAGATGCCTAAGGTCATTTCAGGCCAATATGTTTTCCCTAAATAGTTCTTGTTCAAAATAAAGAGATAGGAGGACTTAATACTTGAGGGTCTTTGAGGATTGAAACATAAGGCACCAACCTGTCTTCTAAAATCATTTTTTGGGCCAGGCGCAGTGCTGTAATCCCAGCACTCTGGGAAGCCGAGGCGGGCAGATCACTTGAGGCCAGGAGTTCAAGACCAGCCTGGCCAACATGGTGAAACCCTCTCTCTACTAAAAATACAAAAAAATTGGCTGGGCACAGTGGCTCATGCCTGTAATCCCAGCACTTTGGGAGGCTGAGTTGGGCGGATCACCTGAGGTCAGGAGTTCAAGACCAGCCTGCTTAGCATGGTATAACCTTGTCTCTACTAAAAATACAGAAATCAGTGAGTCATGGTGGCGCACACCTGTAATCCCAGCTACTTGGAAGGCCAAGGCACAAGAATTGCTTGAACCCGGGAGGTGGAGGTTGCAGCGAGCTGATATCTCATGACTACACTCCAGCCTGGGCGACAGAGTGAGACCCTGTCTCAAAAATAAATAAATATTAGATGTTACTAGTGACTAGTGGTTACAAAAATAAATAAATAAAAATTAAAAATACAATCATTTTTGGGGTGAAAACCCTAACCTTTATCTTGGGCCCATGTGGCCCTGAGGGCCAGCCCAGGGCTGCAGCTTGAACATTGCTGGCAGGCTTTGTCTCTGAGAGCTGTAAGACAGATGGCATTGTGGAGCAGATGTCAGCAGAGTGACTGATTGGTATGGGACTGTTGAAGCCCATAGAATGTGCGAGACCAGCCTGGGTGAGGAGGGGCTGTCTTAGTTGAGACCTGTGTGGTGAGCAGGGTGAGCCAGGTGCAGAGTCCTGGATATAGAAGAGGGCGAGGACTGGGGGTCTACAGATGGTCCAAGGGGGATGGGACACCAGGAACAGACCAAGGGACACAGGAGAGGTGAGGCACAGAGGCCAGTGGCATCAGCTCCTGCAGGGTGGGGGAAAGCCAGGACGCTCGGGAAGGGAGTCCTGACGACCCCAGCTGTCCCGGCAGCTCTCCCCACCTGGTGCAGGTTCGGGAGCGGATCCGCATCAATGGGCAGCCCATCAGTCCTGACCTCTTCACCAAGTACTTCTGGCGCCTCTACCACCGGCTGGAGGAGACCAAGGTGCCCCGTGCAGGAGGGCTGGCGGGTGGGCGGAGTTGGGGGTGCTACCTGTTCCAGCACCCCGTCTCCCCAGAGGAGGGGCTGCAGGGACTCTGGGCTCTGACATGTCCCTGTGCCATAGGACGGCAGCTGTGTCTCCATGCCCCCCTACTTCCGCTTCCTGACACTCATGGCCTTCCACGTCTTCCTCCAAGAGAAGGTGTGTGCCCTCTCCCTAGAACCCTGCATCTGAGGTCTTGGGAACAGGAACCTCAGCAGGCCTGGGGGCTCCCTGCTTCCATCCGGCCTCTGGGCACCCTCATACCCCCTGCTGTGCCCTCTGATCTTTGGCAGGTGGACCTGGCAGTGGTGGAGGTGGGCATTGGCGGGGCTTATGACTGCACCAACATCATCAGGTGAGCACAGTTGCTCGGGGCAAGGGGTGGCAGCCAGGACAGCCTCACCTGCCACCTGGTGGCTCAGGGCAGGGCCCTCATGGCCTCTTCCTCTACTGCAGGAAGCCTGTGGTGTGCGGAGTCTCCTCTCTTGGCATCGACCACACCAGCCTCCTGGGGGACACGGTGGAGAAGATCGCATGGCAGAAAGGGGGCATCTTTAAGGTGACCAGGCAGAGTGGGGGAAGGAAGAGGCGTGGCAGGCTTGGGCCTCGCTAAGCCCAAAGATGCAAGGCTGGGGCAGGGCCATTGAGGACAAGGTCCTGGGCATCAGTGGGGTCTGCACTCCCATCCTGGCTTCGCTGTGTGACTGGAACGAGTTGAGCCTCCTCTCCAGCCTGTTTCCCCATTGAAACATGAGGGATAGCTGGGCATAGTGGCTTATACTTGTAATCCCAGTACTTTGGGAGGCCGAGGTAGGAGGATCACGTGAGGTCAGGAGTTTGAGATCAGCCTGGCCAACATGGTGAAACTCCATCTCTACTAAAAATACAAAAATTAGCCAGGAGTGGTGGTGTGCACCTGTAGTTTCAGCTACTGGGAAGACAGGCAGGAAAATTGCTCGAACCCGGGAGGCAGACGTTGCAGTGAGCCAAGATCATGCCGCTGCACTCTAGCCTGGTGACAGAGTGAGACTCTCAAAAAAACAAAACAAAATAATAACAAAAAAAAACCCCAGAAACATGAGGGCTGAGAGGCAGTGGTAGCCCAGACCCAGGGATGTGGGGCCAGATAGGAGTGTGGAGGAAGATGCCCAGCAGCCCTTTCTCTCTCCTCATTCCCTCCACAGCAAGGTGTCCCTGCTTTCACTGTGCTGCAGCCTGAAGGTCCCCTGGCAGTGCTGAGGGACCGAGCTCAGCAGATCTCAGTGAGTCTGATTGGAATGGGGCAGTGGCGGTGGCGGGGTTGTGTGTCCCTCCTGTTTGAGGAGGCACTCCGTCCTTTGGGGCCTCAGTTTGCTCATCTGTGCAGTGAGGAAGCTGGGCCAGCTGCCGGGCCAGCTGGAACACATCTCAGTTCTGGGAGCAGGGCTTGGTGGCTGGGGGAGGGGAGGGCCTCTGCTGACCTGCTCCTGCCTCTCTCCCCCAGTGTCCTCTCTACCTGTGTCCCCCGCTGGAGGCCCTGGAGGAAGGGGGGCTGCCGCTGACCTTGGGCCTGGAGGGGGAGCACCAGCGGTCCAATGCCGCCTTGGCTTTGCAGCTGGCCCACTGCTGGCTGCAGTGGCAGGACCACCATGGTGAGTGGGCAGCTGAGTGGGCAGGCAGGTGGGCGGGACCTGTGGAGCCTGCCTAGGAGGGTCCTGGGCACACTCGGTCTCACACACCCTGCAGATGCTGGGGAGCTGAAGGAATCCAGGCCAGGCCTCCTGTGGCAGCTGCCCCTGGCACCCGTGTTCCAGCCCACATCCCACATGCGGCTTGGTGAGTTGGACCTTCCTGCTCAGTGCCCTTTCAGATTTTTTTAAATTTGTTTTCTGTTTGGGAGATAGAGACAGTTTGAAGTGGTGCCTAAGAGAAAGGACTCTGAAGTCAGCAGACCTCCCAGGCCTTGAGTTCATCATGATCTCTTTCTGAACCTGTCTTCTCATCTGCCAAATCGGATGATGATGGGAGCCATTGCCAAGGGCTGTGGTGGGAATTTGTTGAGGTGACATCACTAAGGTGCTAAGTCCAGAGCCTGGCCAATGTGGGATAAAGTGCCAACCAGTGGTAGCTGCTGTCACTGTCACTATCATCATCATCAGACCCTGAGGTCCTGGAGGATGGCGATCCAGTCATCTCCCCCAAAGCTTTCAGCACCCAGCAGGTGCTCATGCTGTTAAACCCCTTCAGCAAATGGTGGGCCCACTGTGTGCCATGCCTGGTGTCAGGGGCAAGTGCCAGGTCCTGGAGACAGGCAGACCTCGGATCACGTCCTGGCTCCATCTAAGGGCTCTCGGGCTGTCAAACGGGAATCATACATGATAGCAGCCTCTCTCAGGGTTGCCTGGAAGATTCAACCAGATGAGGCAGCCGAAAAGCCCAAGCCAGTGTGACTAGTGCTAGTAAGAAGCTCCCGGGCTGCCGCTGCCGGGGTCCTCAGAGTGCTCAGAGGGCGGGTGCAGCCTGTGGGGTCGGGGAGAGCGGGCTCAGGAGTGTGTGTGCGGAGTTGAGGACTGGGTTGGGAGAGGGCCTGAAGGACTGCCTTGCTGCCCTCCCCCAGGGCTTCGAAACACGGAGTGGCTGGGCCGGACGCAGGTGCTGCGGCGCGGGCCCCTCACCTGGTACCTGGACGGCGCACACACCCCTAGCAGCGTGCAGGCCTGCGTCCGTTGGTTCTGCCAGGCGCTGCAGGGCCGCGAGAGGCTGAGCAGGTGAGGGGCGGGGCCGGAGGCGGGGCCAGAGCCGGCCCATGGGGAGGGGAGGGGCGAGCCCACATGGAGGGGCGGGGTTGTGGGCGGGGACGGGGGAGTGGGCCGGTGGGAGGACCGGGGCGGGGCAGTGGGGGGCGTTCTCTGACCCAGCTCCTCACCTCTGGCTCAGTGGGACCGAGGTTCGAGTCTTGCTCTTCAATACCACTGGGGACCGGGACTCGGCGGTCCTACTGAAGCTGCTGCAGGTAAGGAGCCGACTTGGGGGTTGGGCGGCAGGCAGTCCTGAAGCCCAGGGTCTGGCGTGACCCTGGAGGGTGTCAACTCCTTTCCTTTCAGTTGTATTGGGGATTAGATGTGACAAGATGCATGTGCTGGTTCCGCCAGGCTTTGCAGGGCCACGGGGAGTCCAGTCACAGGCCATTACTCATTCTCCCATGTGTCCAGACTCAAGTCCAGGCTTAAGAGGAGGGCCACCTCGTGGCTAAAGGTGCAGGCTCTGGACTCATTTATCATGCCCCTTTAGGCACTAGCATATCACCCTGGATGAGAGGTGGCATTTCCCTGAGCCTCAGTTTGCCTTTCCATAAAATAAGGTGGCTGCTAAGAGTACCTGCTTCTCAAGTTTGGTTGAAGGAGACACTGGGCCTTTCCCTGCTTGGGGAAACTGAGGCTGCCCCAAGCTGTCAGGGCTGAAGTGGCCCCTAGGTATCGTCTCCCATTTCACAGACCAGGAGGCTGAGGCTGTATCCAGAACCTCTCCTATGTACTCACAGCCTTTTCCCAGCCTGGATTTGGGGCCCCCTCACTATCTGAGTGACCTTAAGCAAGTCCCCTTGACAGGTGGCCTCTGTTCCCCCATCTATATAGTAGGCTGGGGCTTCACTGCCCAGGCCACAGGCCAGGCTGGGTATGCTGAGGCAGATGGGGGCAGGGCACTGAAGTACCTTGGCTGGGTTCATACAGAATGATTCTAGTTGTGAGGGAGGCTGCATCTCCAGAGATGTGGGCTCAGGGGTCATGTAGAAGTCGGGGGACATCTTTTCAGGGGTCTGACACCAAGTCTTTCCCTCGGCCTTCTAGCCCTGCCAGTTCAACTATGCCGTCTTCTGCCCCAACCTGACAGAGGTGTCATCCACAGGCAACGCAGGTGAGAGGTGACAGGCATGGTCCCTGGGGAGGGGCTGGGGGCCCTGAGGTAGCTTCCAAACTGGAGTTTTGGGGTAGGAGATGAATTTGTTTGATTGTATAAGCACACTTTAGTGTACTGACACACTTATACACCAAAATATACTTGTTTTAATTTTTTTTTTTTGAGACAGAGTCTCGCTGTATCGTCAGGCTAGAGTGCAGTAGTGCGATCCTGGTTCACTGCAACTTTCGTTTTCTGGTTTCAAGCAATTCCTCCTGCCTCAGCTTCCTGAGTAGCTGGGACTACAGGCACACACCACCGTGCCCGGCTAATTTTTTTGTATTTTTAGTAGAGACGGGGTTTCACCATGTTGGCCAGGATATTCTCGATCTCTTGACCTCATGATCTGCCTACCTTGGACTCCCAAAGTGCTGGGATTACAGGCGTGAGCCACTGCGCCTGGCTACTTGATTTAATTTTTGAGACAGAGTCTTACTCTATCACCTAGGCTGGAGTGTAATGTCATGATCTTGGCTTACTGCAACCCCTGCCTCCTGAGTTCAAATGATTCTCATGTCTCAGCCTCCCAAATAGCTGGGATTACAGGCATGTGCCAACATGCTCAGCTAAATTTTATATTTTTAGTAGAGATAGGGTTTTGCCATGTTGGCCAGGCTGGTGTCAAACTCCTGTGCCTCAAGTGATCCGCCTGCCTCAGCCTCCCAAAGTGCTGGGATTACAGATGTGAGCCACTGTGCCCAGCCAGCATTTTTTATTTTATATGAAATAGAGTAGAATAGAAAATACCAGTGTGCATTGCATGAAGTAAGGGTAGGTCTTGTTTGGTGAAGATTGTTCTGTTCCAGGCATATGTATAAGTGAGTGAGTACTGAGTTGCAGTGTAAAATGTGTTTTTTACTATGTAGCGTGTTAAAAAAGTTTGAAATAGTACAAAAAATGCAGATCCCAGGCTGGCCATGGTGCCTCATACCTGTAATCCCAGCACTTTAGCAGGAGGATTGTTTGAGCCCAGGAGTTAAAAGCCAGACCTCATCTCTACAAAAAAATAGAATTAGCCAGGTGCGGTTGTGCGTACCTGTGGTCCTAGCTACTCCGAAGGCTAAAGTGGAAGGATCGCTTGATCCTGGAAGGTGGAGGCTGCAGTGAGTCATGATTGCACCACTGCACAGCAGCCTGGGTGACAGAGCAAGACCCTGGACCCTGTCTAAAAAAAAAAGATCTCCAGTCCCCACATCAGTCTAGCTGGGGAGACTTCTGGAATCTGCATTTTTTTTCTATATATTTAATTTTTTAAATTGTACTTTAGGTTCTGGGGTAAGAATCTGCATTTTTAACTAGCATCCCCAGAAATACCTGTGCCCACTTGGTGATGGGGTCCAGTTGGATGTCCATTTTATAGATGGAGACAGTGAGGCCAGGGTGGGGAAATGGTGCCTAGTGGGCAAAAGCTTTAGAGCCGGACTGTCTGGCTCTGCCTCGTGACCTTGGGCAAGTCACTGAACCTTTCTGAGCCTCTTTCTTCATCGTGTCCATGGAGAAGACCACTAGCAGACTGCTGGCCTGACGCATGTAAAGGGCCGGGCACTAAGCAGGTGCTCATGGTGCACCCGCCCCTTCTCCAGCCCTGTCCCCTACTCCTCCCCTTCAATGACATGCCTGTCTCTGCCCCACAGACCAACAGAACTTCACGGTGACACTGGACCAAGTGTTGCTCCGCTGCCTGGAACACCAGCAGCACTGGAACTGCCTGGACGAGGAGCAGGCCAGCCCGGCCCTCTGGAGTGCCCCCAGCCCGGAGCTTGCTGGGCCTGCATCCTTGCTGCTGGCGCCCCACCCACCCCACAGCAGTGCCAGCTCCCTTGTCTTCAGCTGCATTTCACATGCCTTGCAATGGATCAGCCAAGGTCGAGACCCCGTCTTCCAGCCACCCAGTTCCCCAAAGAGCCTCCTCACCCACCCTGTGGCACGCAGTGGGGCTAGCGTACTCCATGAGGCTGCTGCCGTCCACGTGCTGGTCACTGGCAGCCTGCACCTGGTGGGTGGTGTCCTGAAGCTGCTAGAGCCTGCACTGTCCCAGTAATCAAGGCCCAGGGTTGGAGGTGGGAGCCCCCCACAGCTGCCTGCATTCTCCCCATGAACTCACATACTAGGTGCCTTTTGTTATCTGCTTTCCTGGTTCTGTCTAGACTGGCCCAGGGACCAGGGCTCTGGGATGGGAGGCCAGGAGAGGACGTCCTCCGTTTTGAGGCTCTGTGCCTTGGCCTTTCCTTCTTCCCCTTCCTCCCGGCCGAGATGGCGGACGGCTGAGCTGGGGGCTCCCCAGGTTTCTCACTGTTCCAGTGGCCTGGCCACTCAGCCTGTCTTCCCCCACACCCCGCCTGCCTCCTGGCTCAGGCCCAGCTTATTGTGTGTGCTGCTGGCCAGGCCCCGGGTCCTGCTGGGTGCTGGGTGGTAGATTTCCTCCTCCCAGTGCCTTCTGGGAAGGGAGAGGGCCTCTGCCTGGGACACCCTGGGACAGAGAGTGGCTGGAGTGAATTAAAGCCTTTGTTTTTTTAAAGAAATGGCAAAGCCTTCGACTGACACTTGACCCCCTTCTCCCTCAGCAGAGGCAGGGAGAGAGGGGCTGCCTCAGGTGGTCAGGGACCTGTGCTGTGTAGAGGGAGCCTGGCTGCGTGGCCAGGAACAAGTCCGTCCTTCCCTGTGCACCTCAGGTGGCCCGTCTGTGACATCAGAAGACTGGACTGATGCCTGTTGACTATATGCCAGGCAGTGCTTTCTGCAGACCCATCTTATGATGTGAATTATACCCACTTGACAGGCGAGAAATCTGACTGGCCCCAGGAAGCATGTGCCTACGGTTACAGGCCAAGTGGCAGGCTCAGGATTTGAACTCACAGCAGTCAAGGGCCTGTGTTCAGAACCCCAGAGTGAGTGTGGCTGGGGCTTCCTGGGGTTTGCTTTCTTGCAGCCTTAGTCCCGTGGTGTGCTGCCGAGGGGTGATAGGCAGAGGGCAACTGACTGAATCAAAACCTGCTATGCCTTGGCTGCTGATACTGTTCAGGATGCCACCCCTGCCACCAGGCCAAGCCCAGTGGGGGCCAGGGACAAGAGCAACCCTGTCCTCTGCCCTCACCCTAGCCCTGTTTTGAATGTCACTGCCCTTCTCCCAGCTCAACCCAGCACTGGTTTCATGGTCTGATTTATTGGTGGTGAATACATAGGGGCAGGCCCAGGACAAGCAGCTTGGATTCTCCCTCTGCCGGCTGCCTGATCGGCAGAGGGGCCTCTGTGTGGTAGAGGAGCTAGGCTCCCAGTGCCCACTGTTCTTGCCACCCTCTGGGCTCCGCTGGGCTCCTGTCTCCTCTGCCAGTTAGGCAAGTCCAGGTGTGGAGGCTACAGGGATAGATCCAGGTGGCTCTGGGCTGGGCCCGCTTCTGTTCCCAGCAGGGAGGTGCTGTCGGCCTGGCTGGGCTGGTCTGGATCCGTTTCGAGTTCTCCCCTCCTGCCCAGCTCGGTTCAGCAGTGCTGGATCCAGGTTCAAATGACAGGGACTTGGGTTTTTACAACTGTGTGGCAAGTGGTCTCCATGGTCCTGGACAGCCGTATCCCAGGCTGGGTTAAAGGTTCTGTGGAGTGGGGTGGAGAGACCCCAAGATGTTCCAAGACAGTGGCCCTGCTGGCAGCAGACCTCTGAGAGGGAGGCGGGAAGGGCAGGCGCAGAGAGCAGGCTCCATCCTGGGTCCAGTGGAGGACTGGCTCCCAGGGTGAGTTCATGCCTGCGCTCCTGGCTGGTGGCTGCTCAGTCTCCTGCTGGGCGAGTGCGGGGGACCCGGGGCTATGCCATGCTGCTGGTGGAGCAGGGGGTGCTCTGGGTGCTCCCGATGCTGTGGTTGGTGCTGCTGCTCTCTGAGGAGGCCGGGGCAGCCACCGCCACCACGGGCTCCCGCTTGCGGGGGGGACCTGGGAGCAGGGGCAGGGGCGGAGGTCAGGGTCCTGGCCAGGGCTCCCCAATCTCTCAGAGGCTTCACTGGGCTCCCCCGGGTGGGTGGACGGGTCCGGCATGCTCACTGCGGGGGCCTGGGGTACTCACGCGTGTGCGAGTAGATGTACCAGAGCGCGGCGGTGAGCAGGGCCCCGATGAGGAAGGCACCAAAGGTGATGCCCAGCACGGCGGGCAGGAGGAGGCCTTTGCTTGTGCAACCTAGAGAGGGCCAGCGCCATCAGCACTGCTGCCCCCGCCCCATCCCCTACCCTGTTACACTGGCCCGTGTGGGCTTTGGTGCCAGCCCTGCTCAGCCATAGACCCTCAACTTCTCTGAACCTGTCTCCTCTTGTAGCAAATGGGCTCATCACAGCCAGGCCTGGCGTTGAGCCAGGGTTGCTATGACCATCCACCTAGAGGGCCCAGCCAGGCCTTGTGGGTTGTGCCTCTGCCCCTCAAGGCTGATAGAGATGCATTTTCAGGGAGAATGGATGCGGTAATGTGAGGAAACTGAGGCTCAGGAGTGCAGAGCCTTCCTCATCTGCTGTGTGACCTTAGGTCAGCCCTGCTCCTCTCTGAGGTCTTTAGCAGGCAGAGCGAGGGCTAGAGCGGCTCCCAGCGCCCTGCAGCTCTGCTGTTGGACTGTTCCAAACCTCATTCCCTCCACGTTCCTGACTCCTGTGTGACTGCGGGCCAGGTGGCCTTCCCTTCAGCCTCTGAGGTCCCATCTGTGTCATGGGGTTATCAGCCCTGCCTTCTTGGTCCTGGGCTGGGACTGGAGGCTCCATCCTGGCCTGGATGGGGTGGCAAAGAGGTAGATGCCCCCATCCCTCACCCCTGCCTTTGCCGCCAGTGTCAGGGACTCTTCTCCCTGGTGTGGGCCTGGGCCTGTGGGGAACTGACGGAGAAGCTAGAGCGGGCGTCCTGCAGGGAGGGGCCTCAAGGAAGGCAAGGCCAGCACCCCCACCCCAAAGGGCCTCTGTCCCACCCAGGGGGCTCCAATCTCCCAGCAAGGTCAGCCAGTAACCGTGGGGATGGAGTGGAGCTGTAAGTGGGGGCAGAGGCCTAGACTCCCACCCCACAGGGCGGTCCTGAGCAAGGGCTCTCCATCTGCAAAGTACAGCTCTGGCCCCTGCGCTAGGCTGCTAGGGCGCTGGGAAGCCCTCCTCCTTCCCCTTCTTGGCCGCTTTCTCTGGGGTCCCCCTGCCATGTACTATGTGCCCAGGCCGTTTCTCGGGGCTGCCCGCTGTGCCTTACTTTGACCTCAGCCGCTAGAACAAACTTGAGATACCCGGAGGAAGCTCACCAGACAAGTCAGGGCTGATGTTTAAGCGCATGAAGACAGTGCTGCGGAATTCCTGGAGGAGGGAGAGAGCAGCATGTGGCACCGCCTTCGGAGGCAGCTTCCAGCCTGTTGCCTGGCTCTGTGACCCCGGCCCACCCTAGAGCCTCGGCTTTGAATCCCATCTCCACCGCTTCCTAGCTGGATGCCTTTGGGCGAGTCCTGGAAGATCTGTGCTGTGAGAGGGGGCCTAGTGGATGATCCTTGGCTGCTGCCAGACTGTTTCCTGTGAGTTTCTGGAGGCCCTGATGCCCAGGAGCACTGTGGGAGCACTATGCATCCCGCACCCTTGTGAATGCTTTGGAGCTACGAGCCAGGTCAGCCCAGGGAGGAGGCTCCCACAGTGAGAAGCCTCTCACTCCTCTCTGTGGCTGGAGGGAGAGGCCCACTTAGGGGAGGCTTGAAGGCCTCCCTAGCTTCATGTGACCAGGTAATTTTGTAATCCTGGAGGCCTGTCTGTGCAGGGCCTGGGGGTGACTCTGGGGGCATCCAGGACAGACTGCCTGAGAGTGGGGCTCAACAGATGGTGAAGTGTTTTGACTGGCAAATACAGAAAGCCAGGAGTGTGTGTCCTTTGTCCCACCTCTCTTCCCTAAGGTCTCCTGTTCTTTGAAATGATGCTGGTGATCATAGTACATGGATGTGAGGGTGGCTGAATTCCTGGGTGGGATGGTGGGAAGATGCGTGGATCCCTGGGTGGGACGGTGGCAAGATGCGTGGGTGCCCGGGTGGGACAGTGGTAAGATGCGTGGGTGCCCGGGTGGGACGGTGGCAAGACGCATGGGTGCCCGGGTGGGACGGTGGGAAGATGGCTGGGTGCCCAGGTGGGACGGTGGGAAGATGGCTGGGTGCCCAGGTGGGACGGTGGGAAGATGGATAGATGCCCGGGTGGGACGATGGGAAGATGCGTGGATCCCTGGATAGGATGGCAGGTGGTTGGGAGGGTGGATGGATGGACAGATGGACAGTTGCAGCTGCATAGCCTACCATTACCCAAGACACAGCAATCCCACCAGAAAGCTCTAAGGTGGCAGAAAGTGCCACTGGCAGCCAGACTGCCAGGCCATGTGCCTGACTAAGGCTCTGCCCCTCACCAGCTGGCCCCACATCCCCATGGGCTGCCATGTCTCTGCCTGCAAACCACAGTCCTGGAAGCTCCCACTTGAAGCTGGGCCCAGCCCAGGCTCCACTCACCTGGGACCCGGTCTTGGGACGCAAGGCTACAGTGCAGCGGAGAGTGCCAGCTTTGGGTATGGGTGCTGTGTAGACGTGGAAGAGGAAGCTGAAGCGTGGGTCACCCTCAGGGCTTGGGGACAGCAGGTTTACACAGCTGCTCTTGGCCATCCGGCCCTGGATGAGTTCCATGGTTCCTCCCTCAGGCCCCAAGTCCAGGTGGCAGCTGTCTAGCTCGAGTAGGAGCTCGGGGATCGGGGGTGACATTTTCACCTGCACGGATAGGTAGGGCCATGTGCCATGGGCAGTTTGCTCTTAACCCCACCCCACCTGCTGCCTTGAAATCTCAGCTAGAAGGAAGAGTTCCCACTTGAGTCCTCATGGTGGAAGGCAAGGCATGGGCCTTCCTGGGACAGAGGAGGAGGACAGGACGACATCCTTGTCAGTGTCCCTTAGCAATACCTTCTCTGTCTCTCCCTTTCCCATGCACCCAGGATGTCTCCCTCCTGACTGTGGGATTCTCATCTCCTCTGGAGTCATGAGGGAAGAAAGGCAGAGAGGAAGTTCTGGAGCTGGGAGGCCTGAGGGGTGACAGGCTTGCCAAGTACCTGCACAAAGCCCTGCTGCCCCAGCTCGATGGTGCTGGAGGCCTGGAGGAAGCGCGAGCTGAGGTAGAGGCCCAACTGGAAAGAGAGGCTGTCCATGTTGAGGCAGTACACCTTTTTCTGGGGGAGGACAGGAGGGAGATTCCGTCAGTCCAGCAACACCAACCGGGAGGGCGAGGGGTGTAAGAAGGAATGGAGGTCATGGCCCCATGGAGTTGCCTGACTCTCTTCCTCATTTTTTTTTAAACAAAACAAAACAAAACTAATGTTTGGCTGGGTGCGGTGGCTCACACCTATAATCCCAGCACTTTTGGAGGCCGAGGTGGGCGGATCACAAGGTCAGGAGATCGAGACCATCCTGGCCAACATAGTGAAACCCCATCTCTACTAAAAATACAAAAATTAGCTGGGCGTGGTGGCGCGTGCCTGTAGTCCCAGCTACTCAGGAGAATCGGTTGAACCCGGGAGGCGGAGATTACAGTGAGCCAAGATCATGCCACTGCACTCCAACCTGGTGACAGAGCAAGACTCCATCTCAAAAAAATTTTTTTTTAATCTAATATTTATCAAGGAGGCATCGGGTGCCAGGCTGTTTGAAGAGCTTCCACATGGCATCCCACTGGCTGCCCAGAAGCACCCTGTGGCGCAGAGTCCTTTCTTAGGCCACCTTTGGGCCCACAAAACTAAAGTGACTTGCCCAAGGCCACACAGCCAACATGTGCTAAGCCCTCTGACTTGAGAAGCTGAGCGCGTCACCCTCCACAGTCCTGCTCCCCTCATATGGAAGGGGAGACCGAGGCATGCTGGAGACATGGCTTGCCAGGAGTTTCCCAAGGCCTGCTCCCTCCCAAGCCAGGAAAAGGCCCCCCACCCAGCAGCAGCCCCAGGCGGGTTAGCATGTGACCGTCCATCTCACCCGCTGTGGTGATGAGCTCGACAGGATATTGACCACCACCTGTGAGGACAAAGCCAAGGAGCTGGTCAGAGCCAGAAGGGACCCCAGAGGGTATCCCCCAACACGCCCATTTTGCGGATGGGGAGACTGAGCCAACCAATGGCCAAGCTTGTCTTGTGTGCTGAGCCCCTGTGCCCTGCTCTCCCAAACACCCCTCACCCTGGGGGATCAAGGAGGCACCTGAGTGGGGCACCAACCAGCCTGGACCTGATACCTTTCTGGCTCCAGCTCTTACCTCATTGCTGATCATATTTGCTGTCACTACCATGCCACAACTGGAGTAAGTGCTGCGCAAGACAAACTGGTCACCACTGTCCTCGGCCTGACAGCTGGAGTCCCCTAAGGTCAGGCCCGTGATGGTGCACCTCAAAGCCTGGGTTGGGAGAGGGGACACCATCAGAAGGCACCGGGGTCTCTGTGGCCTGTCCGTCACTCCCCAGCACCAAGGACTGACCACAACCCAGGGGTCCCAGGCCACAGTCATTCCCCTGCCCTCCTCCCTCTTCACTTTTGTTAGATGTTATCATCCTACACCACTTAAGACTTCTTTTTTTTTTTTGAGATGGCGTCTGACTCTTGTTGCCCAGGCTGGAGTGCAGTGGCTCCATCTTGGCTCACTGCAACCTCTGCCTCCTGGGTTCAAGTAATTCTCCCTGCCTCAGCCTCCCAAGTAGCTGGGATTACAAGCACCCGCCACCATGCCTGACTAATTCTTGTATTTTTAATAGAGATAGGGTCTCACCATGCTGGCTGGGCTGGTCTCGAACTCCTGACCTTAGGTGACCCACCTGCCTTGGCCTCCGAAAATGCTAGAATTACAGGCATAAGCCACCATGCCCAGCCCACTTAAGACTTCTTGAACTTGCTCACTTTTGCACTAAGCCTTGTCCTAAGCAATAATAACTGTGGGATCATGAATTTTCTTCTTATATCTAACAAAATAAATATAGAACTATTAAAATATTCCTTCAAGTTGCACATATAATCATCACTCACAGTCCCAGGGGCATGAAAACCCTACAAGCATAATCCAGTCTCACGCCTGGGGTGGGCAAAGTATTCCTATCAAGATCCAGGTAGTAAATACTGTCATGCACCGCAGAACAAGTTTTGATTGGCAACAGACTGCATATACGATGGTGGTGTCTGGTTCCCTAAAATTATAACGCAGCTGAAAAATTTCTATTGCCTAGTGTTTGTGGTGATGCTGGTGTAAGCGAACTTATTGCACTGCTGGTCATATAAAAGTCTAGCATAGGCCAGGCGCAGGGGCTCATGCCTCTAATCCCAGCACTTTGGGAGGCAAAGGCAGGTGGATCACATGAGGTCAGAAGTTTGAGACCTGCCTGGCCAACATAGTGAAACCCCGACTCTACTAAAATTATAAAAATTAGCCAGGTGTGGTGGCACACACCTGTGGTCCCAGCTACTTGGGAGGCTGAGGCACGAGAATTGCTTGAACCCGGGAGGCGGAGGCTGCAGTGAGCTGAGATTGCATCACTGCACTCCAGCCTGGGTGACAGAGCGAGACTCTGTCTCTAAAAAAGAAAAAGAAGGCCGGGCGCAGTGGCTTATGCTTGTAATCCCAGCACTTTGGGAGGCTGAGGTAGGCAGATCACCTGAGATTAGGAGTTCGAGCCCAGCCTGGCAAATATAGTGAAACGACCTTTCTACTAAAAATTCAAAAACGTAGTTGGGCATGATGGTGACGCCTATAGTCCCAACTACTCGGGAGGCTGAGGCAGGAGAATCACTTGAACCTGGGAGGTGGAGATTGCAGTGAGCCAAGATTGTGCCACTGTACTCCAGCCTGGGTGATGACAGAGTGAGACTCCATCTTGGAAAAAAAAAAAAGAAACCACTGTAGCCAAATTGAAAGACAGCAAATTAGGGGACATGGCAGCCAAAGGACCAACCTTTTTTTCTTTATTAAAACTTAAAAAATCATCAAGAAAAACACCAAGCCTCAATGATAAAGAGA
Organism: Aotus nancymaae; assembly: GCF_030222135.1. Taxonomy (NCBI): domain Eukaryota; kingdom Metazoa; phylum Chordata; class Mammalia; order Primates; family Aotidae; genus Aotus; species Aotus nancymaae. The sequence continues at coordinate 4,216,405 of NW_026988414.1, read as the reverse complement.
CTGAGGTTCTCATCACTCACATGGAGCCATGCCCACACTCACTACTACCCAGAGAATTATAACTAAAACAAGGATGGAACGCCATATGCCACCTCCCACACTGGCAAAGGTTTTTCTTTTTTAAAATTCTGGAGAGAAGAGGTTGCGGTGCTCTCATAAATCAGCAGTGAAAATTCAAATCATCTTTGGAAAAGTGGGTTGGCAACACGTATCGAAACTTCATTCATTTGGATCCAGTAATTCTGCTAATGTGGAAATCTATCCTAAGAAAATAATCCCATGTAAAGAAATGTTTCATACACAATGACATTTTTTGCATATTTATAATATAGAATTGGAAACAACCTAAATGTGTAATAAGGGAAGAGGAGTTAATTATACTATGTCAATATGATGGAATAATACGTGCTCATTAAACATATTAGGTACAGGTGTCAACGCTCTAAAAATACGTTAAATGAAATAGCAAGAGACAGGTGAACACATCCTTTATGATTACATTAATATAAGAAATTCCAGAAAAAAAATTCCAGAAAAAAGTACACCAAAATGTTGGCAGCCATTGTCTTTGGGTGGGAAGGTTAAGATTTTCTTTTCTAATTTTCACATATTTTTTAAAGCATATGTTTTTTGCTTGTTTGATTTGAGATGGAGTCTCGCTCTGTCACCCAGGTTGGAGTGCGGTGGCATGATCTCGGCTCACTGCAAACTCCCTCTTCCAGGTTCAAGGGATTCTCCTGCCTCAGTCCCTCCCAAGTAGCCGGGATGTCAGGCACATGCCATCATGCCCGGCTAATTTTTTCTGTTTTAGTAGAGGCGGGGTTTGTTGCCCAGGCTGGTCTCGAACTCCTGAGCTCTGGCAATCTGCCTGCCTTGGCCTCCCAAAGTGCTGGGATTACAGGTGTGAGCCACCGTACCCAGCCAGCATGTGTTATTTTTATAACAAATACATTTGTTTGTTAACCAGCCATGATCATATTGTGTAGGTTTTTTTCTTTCTTTTTTTTTTTTGAAACAAAGTCTTACTCTGTTGCTCAGGCTGGAGTGTGGTGGTGTGATCTCGGCTCACTGCAGCCTCTGCCTCTCAGGTTCAAGCGATTCTTGTGCCTCAGCCTCCCAAATAGCTAGGATTACAGGCATGTTCCAGTACGCCTGGCAAATTTTTGTATTTTAGTAAAGACGGGGTTTCATCATATTGGCCAAGCTGGTCTCGAACTCCTGACCTCGGATGATCTGCCCATCTCAGCCTCCTAAAGTGCTGGGATTACATGCATGAGCCACTGCACCTGGCCTGGGTAGGTATTCTGCTAAGTGACTACCCAGCTCAGGGAGCATTTAGGATTAATAATGGCTACCAAGTGCTGGCATTATTTACTGAGCACTTAATATGCACCGCATCTGACTGTGCCACATGATCGGCCTAACAGACCTCCTTTAATTCTCACCACGTGGTAGGTACCATTATCAATCCCATTATACAAGTGAAGAAACTAAGGCTTGCAGAGGGACATGACTTGCCCCCCTACCTGGACAAGGACCCCAAGAGTCCTGGCTAGGGGAGGAACCAGATGTCCATGTCATCCCAAGCCAGAGGGCCAGGAGTTCCCTTACCGCAACAAGCTGTTTCTTTAGTACCAGGGTCATGATGTCATCAGCACATGTTGTCTGGATCAGGGTCATGAGCAGCTCCGGGCTGCAAGTGTCCTTGGGAGGAGTGGTCTGGATTGGTGCGGGTGAGGTCTGCAGCCTACCACCTGTGGGGTAGCAGAGGCAGGCCAGGCAGATGGTCATATGTGTGTGCGCTCACTGTGCGCCGGTACCAGGCGCTTCCTTTTTTTTTTTTTTTTTTTTTTTTGAGATGGAATTTCCCTCTGTTACCCAGGCTGGAGTACAGTGGCATGATCTTGGCTCACTGCAACCTCCGCCTCCCAGTTTCAAGCGATTCTCAGGCTCTTCTAGAATTAGCTACTTCCATTGTTGCCATGTGCAGATGAGAAAAATGAGGCTCAGAGAGGCTGATGTCCCTTGTCCAGGCTCACACAGAGGTGCTTCACCAACAGTGTGGCCACTGACCCAAAGGAGGGGTAGGGAAAGGAGGGGCCGGGGAAGGTGCTCACCGCAGCTGGGGGCCCGAAGTGAGACAACGCTGGCCAGCGGTAGCTCCACGAAGGATGCCACAACGCTGGCGTTGAGCAGCTTGGCCTCCTCCAGCAGGCCTTGGGGTGTGTCTGGTAGGTCAAAGCCACGAATATTCTTCTCTGGAAAGATCTTGAAGGAGTATTCTCCAGTGGTCTAATGGTGGGGAGAGAGGCAGAGCAGGGGGCCATGGACACAGTCTATGCCACAGCACGCCAGCCAGGGTTATGCCAGGCCTTGGTCCTACTGTGCCCCCACTCCTGCTGTGTCCTTTGCCTGACCCCTTCCCTCACCTACGGGCATAGGAGGTTTGCCCTTCAACTCAGCTCGGGGGTTCACCTCCCCAGGGAATTTCCCTGATCCAGAGGTTGGGAGTTTGGGTTTTGTGTCCCGGGAGGTGCGCGAAACTCACCCAGATCTGCATGTTGTGGTTGGCGTCGATGAGCCAGGACACGTAGGGGGGACCCTGCAGGATGAGGATGGCGTCGGGGTCCCCAGACGCGCAGCTCAGTTCCACCTTCACCGTCACCGTCCGGGGCCTGTGGGGAGACAGACGTGGATGGAACGCTGACGTGGACAGGCCAGGCGGGGAGTGAGGCCTCACGTCGGGTGGGTGGCGGCTGCACTCTCACCTGCTCAGATGTGGGTCCATGGGATGGGGATGGGACTGGGGCCAGGCTTGCGCCCAAAGGGGAGGGGCCCGTAGGTGGCGAAGCCTAGAGTAGGAGAGGGCGGGCGGCGGGACTGGGGCTGGGGCGGGGCCGGGGCGGGGCTTCATGAGGGACGGGCCTCTCAGGGGTGGGGCCTAGCGTCAGGGGCGGGGCGAGACCCTTACCCAGAGGAGTGGCTCGGCAGGACCCTCAGGATGTACGCCTCCTTGTAGCCGGCCACGCCTTCCAAGCGGCAGCCCTGGACCAAGTGGGTGCGCGGCCGCCACTCGAGCCTGCGGCCCATGTCCTGGCTGGCTTCCGGTAGGCAGAAGGACAGGGACCTCTGGGCTGCGGAGACACACGCACCTCAGTCCCTTCCCCGAGCAGCCCTGCACCTAACAGCCTCACCGTCACCCACAGCCAAAGGTGGTGGTGGCGGGGCAGGCAGGAGGGTGCCCCAGTGGTGGAGAGGCATCGGAGGACCTAGGTTCTAACTCCCCTTCCACCACTTACCTGCCAAGTGATCCTGTGCAAGTCCCCGGGCCTCTGTTTCCTCATCTGTCAACACACGGTTAATATAAGGGATGAGCCCATGACACATGTTAGGGTGCAGTCCCAAAACAACCCCGCACATCACCCCACTTTAGTATTTCTTCTAGCATTTAGCAAGACCTGAAAGTATAGATTTATCCGTGTACATGTTTATTGTCACCTCCCTCGTCACAGTATCAGCTCCAGGAGGGCAGGGCCTGAGTCTGCCCCCAGTGTCCCCAAGCGCCTAGCATAATAGGGCTTTGGCACATAATAGATGCACAACAAATAATATGAAAATGCTGGGTTTTTTAGGTCAAGAAACTGGCATTTCACATGTTTCAATCTGATATTTGGTAGAGGAGCCATCGCTGTCTTAAGGCAGCACTGGCTTGCTGGACATGGCCTGCACCTCATTGTGTCCCCTCTTGCACTCTTGGTGCCCAAGTTTGAGGTGTGGGCCAGAGGAAGTTTCCCTTCCTCCTGAGGAGTGTCATGAGCCCAGAGAGGTTGTTGGGGAAACTGACCTTGGCCCAGTCGGAGGATGATGCTCTGGGGGTCATTCAGCTTGGCAGCAGAGGTGACGGGGCTCCTTGCAGCTGCCCAGTCGAGGATCTGGGTCATGGTGGGGAGGGATGGCAGCTCTGTGGTGTTGACTCCTGGGGGCCCTTGGAAGGTGACCAATTTGGGGTTCTGGGGAGACACATGGGAGGCTCAGAATGCTGTTCCTGGCTCTGCATCCCCTCTATCTCATGTAGGAGGTCAGGAAATAATTTGTGGAGTCAGCCACTGGCTGAGAGAAAGAGGCCAAAGCTGAGAATGCTGTCTGATGGATCTGCAGTCAGCCCAGAGCCCCCTAGCAGTCAGATTGGCCCCTTCTCCCTTCCACACTTGGGGAGACGGATGAACACACAGCCTTGTTTATCCACCTGTCCAAACATCACCTACCCCTCCAGAGCTGTTCTCATTCAGCCCACATCTATGCCATCATGTAATTCTGGCTCTCCCTATGCTCTGAGGGTCTGCGGGGGACAAAGTCTACCTTGCCCATCCTTACAGTACTTGACACATAGTAGGCACTGAGAAATCTTTGTCCAATTTTGTGCTGGGCCCTGGGCCCATCACAGGATCCTGACATGCCAGCCTCACCCTGATACCCGGCACGTGGTGGGTGCTCCCTGCTTATGGGAAGAAAGAGAGAAAGGGAGGAAAGAAGAAAGGGATGGATGAATGAATAAATGAATTAAAAACAGACAGCAGTGGTCCCTGCCCTGGGGGATATTACCACTCAGAAACTAGACATGCATCAAGTCATTTGAAGCAATAGGAGACAGATTTTTATTTAATAAGAAACAAAGGAGCCAGACAAATCTGCTGGTTGGACAGGAATGGGGAATCTGGGTGGCTCTGGCGTCTCACTGCCTACCCTGCCAGTGCCTCAAAAGAGATGGGGGTCGGGGGTGAGGAGGAAAGCAGACAGGGAAGACTTCCTGGAGGAGCGACTCTGGAGAGCTGAAGGATTCAGAGGAAGCTGTTGGGGCCACTGACTGAGCTCCTTTGTGTACAGTCTCCAAAGCCAAGGGCATTGAGCTGAGTGAAGCAGCAGCAGCAGAAGGGCAGAGGGCTTCAGGCTGGATTTTTAAACATTTTTTTTGAGAAAGAGTCCTGCTCTGTCACCCAGGCTGGAGTGCAATCGTGCAAACTTGGCTCACTGCAACTCTGCCTCAACATCCCAAGTAGCTGGGATTACAGATACCCACCACCACATCTGGCTAATTTTTGTGTTTTTGTATTTTATTTTTTGTTTGAGACGGAGTCTTGCTCCATCACCCAGGCTGGAGTGCAGTGGCGTGATCTCAGCTCACTGCAACCTCCGGCTCCTGGGTTCAAACAATTCTCCTGCCTCAGCCTCTTGAGTAGCTGGGATTACAGATGCGCACCACCACACCTGGCTAATTTTTGTATTTTTAGTAGAGATGGGGTTTCACCATCTTGGCCAGGCTGGTCTTGAACTCCTGACCTCATGATCTGCCTGCCTCAGCCTCCCAAAGTGCTGGGATTACAGGCACGAGCCACTGCACCTGGCCTTTAAACTTTTTTTTTTTTTTTTTTGAGACAGAGTTTTGCTTATTGCCCAGGCTGGAGTGCAATGGCACATTCTCGGCTCACCACAACCTCTGCCTCCTGGGTTCAAGCGATTCTCCTGTCTCGGCCTCCCAAGTAGCTGGGATTACAAGCATGTGCCACCACGTCCGGCTAATTTTTTGTATTTTTAGTAGAGACGGGATTTCACCATGTTGGCCAGGATGGTCTCGATCTCTTGACCTCATGATCCACCCGCCTTGGCCTCCCAAAGTGCTGGGATTACAGACATGAGTCACCGTGCCCAGCCAACATTTTTTATTGTTATTTTTTAGAGATGAGGGTTTCACTATGTTGCCCAGGCTGGTCTCTAACTCTTGGCTTTAACGGACCCTCCTGGCCCAGAGTGGTGGCTCATACCTGTAATCCCAGCACTTTGGGAGGCCGATGTGGGTGGATCCCCTGAGGTCAAAAGCTGCGTGGCCCCAAAAGGAAGGTGACACAGTCAGGCCAGAGCCCGCGGCTGCTGCCATGACCTTCCAGCTGGCGAGCCAAGTTTCATGTTCCTGCGCCACCCTGGGCTGCAGCGGCTCAGATCCCAGCCCAGCGTGAGAAAGCAGGGAGCCATGGTGAGGCCACGCCCCCTCTGGGGCCTCAATTTCCCCTTCTGGGCACTGAGAGATGGACCTCAAGGAGTCAAACCCTCTTGTCCCTGGTGGTTGGATTTGGCCCCCTCCCTCTTAGGACCTTCATATGCTGGCTTGGTCATGTCTGTCTGTCTCTGTGCTGTCCCTGTTGCCAGTCTGGAAGCTTCTCCCCTGTCCCCCACGCCCAACTTCGCTCAAGCCTGCCTCCTTCCCACAATGGGCACATTTCTTTCTATGCCTCTCTCCGCTTTGCTGTCTTTGCTCTCTCCCGGGCTCTCCCCATCCCACCCTCTGCTTTCTGTTGTAAACAACAGCTGCTCACATCTGGGGGCCACCTCCCAGACCTTCCACATGGAGGAGGCAGTGCTGGCAGGCCACCCCACCTCCTCCAGCCCTGAACCGCTGGAAGTGGGTCCCAGCTCACTGACCTCCTCTCTCTGGTAGATATAGCTAACACTTTTAAAACTTGAGGTTTTTAGTTGTTGTTTTTTTAATTTTCCCAAATTCACAGCTAAACTGAAAACTTGAGTTTTTAAAAATAATTTTTCTCCAAAGTAAGCCAAGTCCATTTAGAGTAACTCTTGCAAACTCAACAAAGTATAAAGAAGCACATAAACGTCTCTCCTAATCCCACTTCCCAGCCATAACCACTGTTAACTCATTATCAGGTTTTCTCCTGACCTTTTTCCTCTGTCTTTAAATATTTTCAAATATATGTCATGTAACTTTTTCAAAGACAATGAAAAGATTATCATATGAAATATTGAGTTTAGTTGGCCCACTGGACAGAGAGGTAAACTGAGGCTATGCAGTAGATCAGAGTTGGCCAGGGCTGCACATCAGCCTGACCCCCCACCTCTGGGTCTAGACTCTTGATCGCAGTCCTGCTACCTTCTGGGTTCTCCCTGTCAGAGACCATTGGATTCACCAGGCACGACCTTGGTGAATAATGTCAGGATGAAAGGGAGAAGCAGGGCCGGGCTGCTGGGGTGGGAGACCCCGGCCCACAGAGATGGACAGCAGGGACCTCCCATGGCCAGAGCCTCAGGCCGGGGTTGGAGGGAATACTCACATAGGCCAAGTGCAGTGGGATTTCCAAGGCCTGGAGCTGCAGGAAGACATTACTGTTTACACTGAGGACCAGAAACACCTCTCGGGGCTGGGTGCCATTTTGCTTGGATGCCTGGAGAGTCAGCTCCAGTTGTGACAGGTCCTGGGGCGCACAGAGGAGAGACACACACAGACCATTCAGATTTGCATAGGTTGTGCCACCCAGATAGGCAGTGATGACTTTCGTGCCTCCACTCCACTCACCTCGCCTGCTCTGTCCACCCTCGCCTCCCAGTGCCCAGGGTAGTGCCTGGCCCTCAGGCCATCTCAGGGAATTTACACTAAACGAATGAAGGAGGTAAGCCCAGCAAATCTGAAGAGAGAAAAAAAATTAGGCTGGGTATGTTGGCTCACGCCTATAATCCCAGCACATTGGGAGGCTGAGGCAGACTGATCACTTGAGGTCAGGAGTTTGAGACCAGCCTGGACAGCATGATGAAACCCCGTCTCTACTAAAAATACAAAAATTAGCCACATGTGATGGTGGGCACCTGTAATCCCAGCTACTCAGGGGGCTAAGACCAAGAATCGCTTGAACCCAGGGGGCAAAGATTGCACTCAGCTGAGATGGTGCAACTGCATTCTAGACTGGGTGACAGAGTGAGACTCCATCTCAAAAAAAAAAAAAAATTGGGATGAGTCCAAAATTCAAGGATCAAAATTTATTTATTTTTTTTAAATTTTTTTTTTTTTGAGATGGAGTCTCACTCTGTCGCCCAGGCTAAAATGCAGTGGCATGATCTTGGCTCACTGCAACCTCCACCTCTGGGTTCAAATGATTCTCCTGCCTCAGCTTCCTGAGTAGCTAGGATTACAGGCACATGCTACCATGCCCAGCCAATTTTTATATATTTAGTAGGCATGGGGTTTCACCATGTTGGTCAGGCTGGTCTTGAACTCCTGACTCATGATCCACCTGCCTCAGCCTCCCAAAGTGCTGGGATTACAGGCATGAGCCACTATGCCTGGCCAAGGTTTATTATTTTTACTGAGCACCTGTTGTGTACTGGGCCTTAGGGAGTGTCCTATGGGTAGAAGCAGCGATCCCCACATTGTCCCCACCACCTTTCCTGCTGTCTCTGAGTGACCGCTCTGCTTCCAGGCTACATGAGACAGTCACAAGTGCTCTCCCAGCTTGCAGTATTCCTGCTTGCCTCACCATTTGAAAGTACTAAAATGCTGGGGTGTTGTTTTTGGTATAATGCCATCATTTTGATATAAGAATGTGAAGTTGAAATCATTTGTCTTGAGACGTACCCACTGCATTAATTTTTTTTGTTGTTTTTTTAAGACGGAGTCTCACTGTGTTAGCCAGGCTGGAGTGCAGTGGCACCATCTTGGCTCACTGCAACCTCCGCCTCCCAGGTTCAAACGATTCCCCTGTCTCAGCCTCCCGAGTAGCTGGGATTACAAGCATGCACCACCATGCCTAGCTACATTAAAATTTTTAATTGCTTAATGGTATATACATTTAGAATGTTTTTATAACAACAATTCCTACCTACCATGTAAATAGGGCCTATTAAGTCCTAGACTGTTCTAAGTGCTTTACACATTAACTCATTTAATCCTTGTAAGAACCTTAAGAGGTAAATACTCTTTCTTTTTTTTTTTGAGACAGAGTCTCACTCACTCTGTGGTCAGGCTGGAGTGCAGTGGTGCCATCTTAGCTCACTGCAACCTCTGCCTCCTGGGTTCAACCAATTCTCCTGCCTCACCCTCTCCAGTACTTGGGACTACAGGTGCCCACTACCACACCCAGCTAATTTTTGTATTTTTCATAGAGACGAGGTTTCACCATATTGACTAGGCTGGTCTGCAACTCCTGGCTTTGTGATCTGCCTGGCTCAGCCTCCCAAAGTGCTGGGATTACAGGCATGAGCCACCACACCCAGCCTTTTTTTTTTTTTTTTTGAGACAGGGTCTTGCTCTGTTGTCCAGGCTGGTGTACAGTGGTACAGTCATGGCTCACTGCAGCCTCAACCTCCTGGGCTCAAGCAATCCTCCCTCCTTGGCTTCCCAAAGTGCCGGAATTATAGGCATGAGCCATCATGCCCAGCCACCATTCCTTTTTTTGAGACAGAGTCTTGCTCTGTTTCCCAAGCTGGAGTGCAGTGGCGCAATCTCGGCTCACTGCAACCTCTGATCCCAGGTTCAAGCAATTCTCCTGCCTCAGCCTCCCGAGAAGCTAGAACTACAGGCATCCACTACCATGCCTGGCTAATTTTATATTTTTAGTAGAGGTGGGGTTTCACCATATTGGCCAGGCTAGTCTCTAACTCCTGACCTTGTGATCTGCCCACCTTGGCCTCCCAAAGTGCTGGGATTACAGGTGTAAGCCACCACGCCCAGCCTTCTTTGCTGGAGTACAGTGGTGCAATCATGGCTCACTGCAGCCTCAACCTCCTGCCTTGGCTTCCCAAAGTGCTGGAATTACAGGCATGTGCCACCATGCCTGGCTAATTTTTGTATTTTTAGTAGAGATGGGGCTTTACCATATTGACCAGTCTGGTCTCGAACTCCTAACCTCAAATGATCATCCCATCTCTGCTTCCCAAAGTGCTGGAATTACAGGCATGAGCCACTGTGCCCAGCCATCCATTGTTCTTATTGTCACTTACAGATGAAGGAACCGAGGCCCTGAGGTGAAGTCATTTGCCCATGATGACACAGGAAGTCAGTCAGGGGCTGGGATTCCTATCTGGGCAGACCTGTGCTCTCACATTTTTCTACACATTTTTGTGTAGCGTATCCACCCCAAGCATATTTTTCTACACGTTTTTCCCAAGAAGAAAAAGAATACAGCAATCCACAAGGCAGTGTCTGTTGAAAGAATGACCCCAAGGACTTTCTGAACTAGTGGCGTGTGAACAGGTGAGTACTGAGAATAAGGCAGGTAAATGCCTCGGAAGCCGTGCCGCCAACTCACGAGGACAAAGACATATGGAGTCTTCTGGAACAGACTCTCACTGCTCTTGTACAAAGCCGCCAGTCTAAAAGATGACCCAAACATGCTCTTCAAAGCTATGAAGAAGGGGAAGGATATTTCAAGATGAAGACACCAGTGGAAAGTTTTGAGGTTTAACTTCTAATCATCTTGCCATTTCCTCAACTGACATCACAAAGCCAGGGACAGTGTTTTAACTGCTGGAAAAATCTGCCCAGAAATATTTCCATTACTCAGCAACGATATCATCATCACTCTTTGCTTTTAAGTTTGCTCTTTAAAACACAAAACAAATAATAGTTGTTTTTTTTTTTTTTGAGACAGAGATTTACTCTTGTTGCCCAGGCTGGAGTGCAGTGGCGGGATCTCGGCTCACTGCAACCTCTGCCTCCCTGGTTCAAGCGATTCTCCTGCTTCAGCTTCCCCAGTAGCTGGGATTACAGGTGCCCACCACCGCGCCTGGCTAATTTTTTGTATTTTTAGTAGAGATGGGGTTTCATCATGTTGGCCAGGCTGGTCTCGGACTCCTGACCTCAGGTGATCCACCCACCTTGGCCTCCAAAAGTGCTGGGATTATAGGTGTGAGCCACTGTGCCCAGCCAACAGTATTTCATTTTTAATGTGTCACAAATATTTTGTTTGCTTTTTTTTAGGCTAGTCAAGTGAAGCAGGAGAGTGAGAATAGGGACGGAACAAAGCAATCTGTAACTAGTTGGGATCAATTACTTGTAAACATCCATAAGTGTTTTTTCATTTTAGTGTGCTATTTAGGTTGGTTATTTTTAAATAATTATTTTATGCTAATTTATGAGATATGTTTCAAAAACAAATTTTTTTTTTTAGATGGAGTCTCACTCTGTCACCCAGGCTAGAGTGCAGTGGCGCAATCTCAGCTCACTGCAACTTCTGCCTTCCGGGTTCAAGCGAATCTCCTGCCTCAGCCTACCAAGTAGCTGGGACTACAGGAGCCTGCCACCATGCCCGGCTCATTTTTTGTATTTTTAGTAGAGAAGGGGTTTCACCATATTAGCCAGGATGGTCTCTATCTCCTGACCTCATGATCTCCACCTTGGCCTCCTAAAGTGCTGGGATTACAGGTGTGAGCCACTGCACCTGGCCCAAGGTATGTTTCTAATTCATGTTTGTGTAAGTTCATGTTTTGATTAATGTTTTCTAATGGGTTTATAACTTTTGGTTTTCCAAATATATTGTTTCATCAGCTTTGAATGTGTGTGTATGTATTTTTTTTTCTTTTGAGATAGGGTCTCCCTCTGTTGCCCAGGCTGAAGTGCAGTGGTGTGATTGCTCTCTGCAACCTCCACCTCCAAGGCTTAAGTGATCTTCCTGCCTCAGCCTCCCAAATAGCTGGGACTATAGGCATGCATCAGCACACCTGGCTAATTTTTGTATTTTTTGTAGAGACAGGGTTTTGCCACGTTGCCCAGGCTGGTGTTGAACTCCTGGACTCAAACGATCCACTCACCTTGGCCTCCCAAAGTGCTGGGATTACAGGCATGGACCACCATGCCTGGCAGTTTTAAAAAATATTATGCTTTCTAAAGACTTTAAAAGTTGAATACTGTATTTAATACCATATTTTAATAAAATATGAAATACATATCTACATGTCAGAAGTGACATTTTGTTCCAGGATTGTGATCACACACACACACACACACACACACACACACAAAGAAGAGAAGAAAAAAGAACCAAAGTCAGGCTAGGTGGCTCATGCAAGTAATCCCAGCCCTTTGGGAGGCAGAAAGATCACTTGAAGCCATGAGTGCGAGACCAGCCTAGGCAACATAGTGAGACCTTATCTCTAAAAAATAAATAAATAAAAATAAAGTAGGATTGTGAGCATTCCTGGAAATTCATGGGAGCAACGCGATACCCACCTTTGTGGTGTTGGGAAAGGGCCTGGCACAGCCGAGCCGCCAGCAGTGCTGAGAATGAACCCGCTCTGGCCTCTTTACCCCGATGGGGTGTGTACTTGAACCATCGAATATGGTTGCACATGTGTATATATTAAAACAGCTCAGCTGTACACTTCAAATGCCTGCATTTTAACTTAATAAAGCTGTTTTTTATCAAAGCAGCTGAATATCATTGAATTTCTGATACAGAAATCCTATAAAATAATTTCTCATGGTTCCAGCTCCTGGGTGCCCAGGCCTGTGCTAAGCATGGGCGTGTGCTAGGAGGGAAGTGGCACGGATATTCTCCCATTTTACAGACGCAGCATAGAAGCTGCTGGGGGACAGGACACGCTGTCTCACACCTGTAATCCCAGCACTTTGGGAGGCTGAGGCAGGTGGATCACTTGAGGTTGGGAGATGGAGACCAGCCAGGCCAACATGGTGAAATCTCATCTCTACTAAAAATACAAAAATTAGCCGGGTGTGGTGGCACTCACCTGCACTCCCAGCTACTCAGGAGGCTGAGGTAGGAGAATCACTTGAACCCAGGAAGTGGAGGGTGCTGTGAGCCGAGATCGTGCCACTGTGCTCCAGCCTGGGTTACAGAGCAAGACTCTGTCCCCGCCCCCCACCGAAAAAAAAAACAAAAAAAAAGAAAGAAGCTGCTGGGAGTGGCCAAGTCAGAAGCCCAGCACACATCATCCCGGTGCCAGAGCAGGGCCTGCAGTCCCTGGACCATATCCTTCCTCTCAACTGCACCCAGATTGCCCCACAGTCCATCACTGTCCAGCCCCATCTGCTTCTCCTCACTTGGAGGATACAACTGCGAGGCCCACACAACAAAGAGATGTGCCCCCTGGACAGGCAGATCGTGGCCAGGAGACAGCACAGCCTGCAGTGGATGAGGACATCCGCCCTCCGTCCCATGGCGACACCCACAGGTCAAGTGTGCTGCCGGAGCCAGAGTACAGTCTGGTGGCCAACTCCTGAGTGGAGAGGAAGGAGCCCTGTGACCATCCTGTCCTGCTGTGCTGCTCTGCCACTGTCCCTGTTCCTCTATGCCTCAGTTTCTTCATCTGTGAAATGGGGGCAGGACAGGATTGAGAACCAATACCAGGTAGGGCTCTGGATAAAGGAAGTGAAAACAAAGGGAAGGGCAGGTCACAGCCTGGTCACGCTGGGGGTGAGGGGCGTCTGGGAGGTTGGAACTTTGGGATGTTTGTCGGGACACCCAGCTCTTGTCCCAGAGCTCACAAACCAAAGCTACCACTCAGTTGTCACCAAGTTCTTCGCTGCAGGGTTGTGGGCTGGTAGGAGGTGCAGGGCTTGAGTCACATGGCAAGTGAGTAGTTTGGAAACTCGGGGGGCTGGAAAGCTGGGTGCTCGGGTTCTCTGAGCTGCGAGGCCAAGCTGAAACCAGCTGGTTACCAGAAAAACCCGGTCAGGGTTTCCACAGCAAACATTTCCCTCCCCACGGCCCTGACTCACTGCCGTGACCACTCACACGAACATCGACTTCCCCCTTCTCTCCTGCCAGGGACCCCAGAGGCAAAGAACTACGGCGCCAGCCTGGCCCCCAACCCCAAGCTCCCAGCCTTCCTCATGGGACCCTGGGAATTCCGCAGTCTGGCCAGCCCCTTGCCCCCAGCCCAGCCAGCCTGCGCCTGCCTGGCCCCCTCCCTGAGCGGGTGGGCGGGAGACCGTGTTTCTATTTTTGTGCCAATGTCCCACAGATGCCATTGTTGCCCAGCAGTTGGTGGCGGGAAGGGGGGATTTCAGTGAGGAGGCTGTGAATGCTAGTAGCCACTTATAGAAAGTCGCTTCCAGCAATTATTCTAGCAGTGGAGCCTCGGGGCTGCCTGCAGCCCCCACCCGCCCAGGGCCTGACCAGAGGCGGTCAGATCGGAGCCAGCCATCCCTCTGTCTACCCCAGAAAACTCAGATCGTCCTACAGGCAGGGTGGCAGGGGAAGGGATCAATGCCAGACAGACCTGAATTCAGATGGGGGCTCAGTCATTAGCCTATGACCCTGGACAGTCACGTTGCCTCTCTGGGCCTCAGTTTCCTGATTTGGAAATGATATTCCCACTTCATAGACTTATGAGGATTCAGTGCAATTCTGCCTGCAAAGTGGGTTGTCCAGTGCCCAGCTAAACATGTGGGAGTAGCCTGGTTTTTTTTTTTTTTTTTTTTTTTTAAGACAGAGTCTTGCAGTGTCAACCAGGCTGGAGTTCAGTGACACGATCTTGGCTCACTGCAACCTCCACCTCCTGGGTTCAAGCAATTCTCCTGCCTCAGCCTCCTGAGTAGCTGGGACTACAGGCGACTGCCACCACACCTGGCTAATTGTTTTTTTTTTTTAGTAGAGACGAGGTTTCACCATGTCGGCCAGGCTGGTCTTGAACTCCTGGCCTCAAGTGATCCACCGCCTCAGCCTCCCAAAGTGCTGGGATTACAGGCGTGAGCCACCACGCTTGGCTTGCCTGGCTTTTAATCCCTCTGATTCTCCCCTCGCACGTCATCCAAGGAGAGCCACCCATGGTTTAGCGGCTGGGAAACACGGGCCCAGTTAGAGGTGGGCTGCAGCTAGTGAGAGCTACGAATCTCTCAGCCGTGCCTGGCTGTGGCATCCTATCTGTGAGCCTCAGCCTCCCGCTCTGTGCAGGGAGGAGATGAGCTCAGTGATGTTCTAGAATTGTGTGGCTCCTCAATCCCAGGCTGCCTCTCAGGGGTCCCAGCTCTAGGAGTCCTGGTTTCCAGCCGGATGGCCACAGAGTGGGTTTCCAGAATCCCCTGGAGAGATACTCTTCTTCCTCAGCTGAGGGGGCCCCTAGTCTCTCCAGCCCTTCTGGTGATCAGCCCCAGCATACTCACATCTCAGACTCATGTGCCTTTCTCAAAGGCCAGCACTGGGCCCAGCATGGGGCTTCTGTGTTCTCAAAGCAGGACAGAAAAGGCGTAACTCTGTCCTCAGGAGCTTGGCAGAGAACAAGCCAACACTTCCGAACGACCAGACATAAACAGCAGCCGACACCATCAGCCCCCTCGTGAATAGCCAATCAGCAAATGCTTATAAGAATGTACAGTTTTTCCTTCCTTCCTTTTAATCTCTCCCTTCCTCCCTTCTTTCTCTTATCCATCCATCCATCTATCCATCCTGTCACTCATCCATCCATCCATCTATCCATCCTCCCATCCATCCATCTTATCTATCTGTCCACCCACCCACCCACCCGTCCATCCATCAGATACTGATTCCCAGGCTGATTCTGAGCTGAACACCAAGGATGCAGCAGTGAGAGGGCAGGCACAATCCCTTCTCAGTCCATCTGATGCCCCCAAACCCCAATCCTGCCCCTTCACCAAGCCTGCCTCTAAAATTTGCAAGGCCTGAAACAAGAATACAAATGGCAGCCACTGGCCCCAGTCCTTCCTCCTTCTCATCACTGTGGTTCTGACAGCCGAGCAAGGGTGCTCATGTGTCCACATGTGGACAGCTCAGCCCAGATACCCAAACTCCACCATGACTGCCTCCCCAGGTAGCCAACTCGACCATCCTTCAGGTCTGGGGGAGCCCACATAGCCATGCAATGCTCCCCTGGAGGATGGCACAAGAAGGATCCCTGCATCCCTGAGAGGAGGTTAGAAGGGAGGGGTGCAGGTTTCGGGGCAGGGGGCGCGTACATCCTTTTGGCCCTGCAGATTCCCCACTCTGGGAGAGGGCTGTCACTGGCAGAGGGCTGGAGGGCGACCACTTCCCCCAAGGCCCAGGCAGGGGTCCCCTTTGCCCAAGCCTGAGGGTTGCAGTGCCCTCCATGGCCTCCTACAGCCTTCCAGGACAGTCAGGCGGTGCTGGGGTCCCTCCGGCTCTCTCTCTCTCTCTCTCTGCCTGAGTGACCTTGCCCGACCCTCTGAGTCAGTGCTAGGGCCTGACAGGCTCTGTCTGTTCAGGAGTGGGTGGGGTCTCAGCTGCCCCAAGTTTGCCCAGGACGGGGTGAATCACTGCTGACCCAGCTCTGCCCTGGCCTGGCTGCCTGTGCGTTTGTTAGGAGGATAGCAGATCGGTCCAGTCAGCCTGACGGGAATCGCTGAGACACGAGGCTGGTTTCCTGTCTCCGAGGGTCAGGATGTGACCCTGGGCCCCCTCCCGGAATCCAGGCTCCGGCCTGCCCTTCAGGGACCCAGTGAGATCCAGCCTCTGCCCAGCGGGTCTGTCTGCAGACCTGCCCAGCACACGCACGGAGCTGCACTTTCCCGAGGCTCTCGGTTGCCTCCGCCCATCCACCACCCACCCACAGGAAATCTGAGGATTCTGAGGGATGGACGGGAAAGCCGCTTCTCTGTGCCAGGGATCGAAGGAGCCGGCATAGGTCAGGAGGGATTGGGCTGTCTGTGACAGCCACCACCCCTGCTACCGCGGCCAGCCCTTATGCTTCTAGGCTTTTGCTGTGCAGCGGCTTCTGGTGGAATGCCCTCTACCCTGCTCCTGAGCTAGACACCAGAAGCCTTTTCCCTAATGTCCCTCCCTCCTCTACCTTCAGTGCTCATCCCCCTATTACCTGCGGCTCCCTGAACCCCCACTTGCCGATCCCACTACTCAGTACCAGGGCTGCTGATGCCACCTCTGCCTCCCTGGCTCTACCTTCTCTCTGCATCATCAACATAGGCTGGGCACCTGGTGAGGGCAGTGTAAAGGGCACTGTGGGCTCTGGACCCCACTCTTAGGGACTGTCTGGGGACGAAGTTACCTCCCAGGGAAACCACAGGGTCCTCAGTGGTCACAGCAGTAGTAGCTGGTGGGATCATGGGCTCAGCCCTCGGGGCAGGGAGACCAGGAGCACTGGGAGGAGGGAGGCCAGCTCGGTGAGGCTGGATCTCAGCCTGCCCTGCTGAAAATGAATTCACAGCCCTGCCCCATTGATCTTTTTTTTTTTTTTTTTTTTTTTGAGACAAGGTCTCATTCTGTCGCCCAGGCTGGAGTGCAGTGGTGTGATCTCAGCTCACTTTAACCTCTGCCTCCTGGGTTCAAGTGAGTCTCCTACCTCAGTCTCCTGAGTAGCTGGGGTTACAGGCATATGCCACCATGCCCGGCTAATTTTTGTATTTTTAATAGAGATGGGGTTTCACCATGTTGGCCAGGATGGTCTTGAACTCCCAACCTCAAGTGAACCACCCGCCTTGGCCTCAAAGTGTTGGGATTACAGGCGTGAGTCACGACTCCTGGCCTCCCCCATTGATCTTGCGGCAATAATCATTGAGGTTCAAATTATTCAACTGATGTGAAGATGTTCTGTAAACAGTAACGACCCTGGCAAAATGAGGATGTTCACAGGCGAGAGATGGAATCCAGAGAGAGATAATAACGACAATAACAGCAGCCACCGTACGTTGAGCAGTTGCTCCGGACAGGTCCTGCACTTGCTGTTTTGCCCGCACCAACCCGCTGGATTCTTACAACACCCCCATGAGGCAGGTGCTGGCAATGGCTCTTTGTTTCCCATGGGAAAATCAAAGGTCAGAGGTGGCCCAAGGAGATGTGGCTGTCAGAGGTGGAGCCACCGTTCAATTGGAGGGCTGTCTGGCTCCAGAACCTGTGTTCTCCACCCCTGCATCAAGGTCACACAGCGGTGCACACATTTGTGCACGCACGCATGTATTCACTCATATGTTCAAGAGTTATTGGGGCCAGGCGCAGTGGCTTACACCTGTAATCCGAGCATTTTGGGAGGCTGAGGCAGGTGGATCATTTTAGGTCAGGAGTTCAAAACCAGCCCGCCCAGCATGGTGAAACCCTGTCTCCACTAAAAATACAAAAATTAGGCTGGGTACGGTGGCTCACATCTGTAATCCCAGCACTTTGGGAGGCCGAGGCAGGCGGATCACCTGAAGACAAGAGTTCTAGACCAGCCTGGCCAATGTGATGAAACCCCGTCTCTACTAAAAATACAAAAATTAGCCGGATGTGGTGGTGCACACTTAGACAATCCCAGCTACTCGGGAGGCTGAGGCAGGAGAATCCCTCGAAAACGGAAGGCAGAAATTGCAGTAAGCCAAGATTGCGCCACTATACGCCGGCCTGGGTGACAAGAATGAAACTCTGTCTCAAAAAAAACAAACAAACCAAAACAAAAACAACTCTACTTTAAAATACAAAAACTAGCAAATTAGCTGGAAGTGGTGGCAAGTGCCTGTAATCCCAGATACTTGGGAGTCTGAGGCAAAAACGAAAAACAAAAAGAGTGACGGGGTGTAATCCAGGCCCTGGGTCAGCTTCTGCGACTCTGTGTATTCAGGGGAGCTCCTGTGCCCAAGAAAGGTGTGTCTACCAGGGAGTGGGGAGGACCACCCTCTGCACTCCAGGGTGCTGTGCGAGGTGCTGGCCAGGGACAGATCCAGGACTGAACCCCGGGTTTCCTGGACCCAGATGTCTCCACCACGTCCTCAAATGAACATCCCTTGCAGGCCTGAAGCCTGCAGCCTGGCTCCCTGACTTAAAAGTTGGAAGCTCCATGGACTGAGTTCTCTAGAAGAGGCAGAGGCTGACAGGAATATTTTGTTGTCATGAACTCAAGGATTCTTGGAATATGACATGAGTTACAGTGGCACTCTGCCATGCCCCGAAAATCCCTCCAAGAACTGTCATTGCCCACAGGATAATGATCAAACTCTTTTTTTTTTCTGAGACGGAGCCTCGCTCTGTCACCCAGGCTAAAGTGCAGTGGCATGATCTTGGCTCACTGCAACCTCTACCTCCAGGGTTCAAGCGATTCTCCTGCCTCAACCTCCTGAGTAGCTGGGACTATAGGCGCGTACCACATACTGGGCTAACTTTTTGTATTTTTAGTAGAGACGGGGTTTCACCATATTGGCCAGGCTGGTCTCAAACTCCTGACCTTGTGATTCGCCCACCTCAGCCTCCCAAAGTGCTGGGATTATAAGCGTAAGCCACCGTGTCCAGCTCAAATTTTTTTTTTTTTTTTGAGATGGAGCCTCGCTCTGTCACCCAGGCTGGAGTGCAGTGGCACCATCTCAGCTTACTACAACCTCTGCCTCCCAGGTTCAAGCAATTCTCCTGCCTCAGCCTCCCAAGTAGCTGGGATTACATGCCTGGCTAATTTTTTGTATTTTCAGTAGAGACAGGGTTTCACTATGTGAGCCAGGCTGGTCTTGAACTCCTGACCTCATGATCCACCCACCTGGCCTCCCAAAGTGTTGGGATTACAGGCCTGAGCCACCACGCTCGGCCTCAAACTTCTTAATATGGTGAAGTATGTTTTGCCATCTCCCCGTCCTGCAGGGGAACCTCCAGCTCCTGCCACATGATGACCCCAGACAGAGTCTGCTCCCTCTGCCTCTGCATTCACTGTGTTCTGTGGTTTCCACACCACTTCCTTCCCTTGGTGAGCTCCTGGACATCCATGATGTACCTTCCTCCAAGCCTAAGTCTCCTTAGCTTCCGAGATCAGACGAGATCAGGTGTGTTCAGGATGGTGTGGCCATCATCACAAGCCCTGCCTAACCTGTAGCAGCTGGGGTGCCCCGGCCCTGTGCTCCCTGAGAATGCACCAGTACCCTGGATCCTGGCTGTCTACACACCTGTCTCCTGTAGACCTGGACACCTGCCAAGAGGCCCTCCTCTCACCCTGGCCCAGTATTGAGCCATTAGGGTTCGGGGATCGTGGGCGCCCAGAGGAGGCACAGGGACCCGAACATTGCCACAAACAGCGTGAACTTACAGCGGCAGTCGCGTTTTGAATATCATTCCCAAATTTGAAGAAAAATGACAATGCCTATGAAAACCACACAAAGTGTGTTTGGGGCTATCTATGATTTGGAAATTATCAAAGCCCACAGTCCTCGTGGAGGGAGGGCGGTGGGGAGCAGGGCCCCCTGATATTGGTGGTCTGAGCACTGTCTTATCACTGCACAAACACCGGGCAACTTAACAGTTTTAGGGGCAGATTGGCCATAAGTTTACCCAGAGCTGACACCACGAAGTCATTATCAGGATCTTGGCCACATCGGCCAGGTGTGACCTCCAAGCCAACCAGGCCAGAAGCCACCTGAATGCTGAGATCCACTGGGGAACCAAGTGACAGGCTGGCTCTGGCATCCCCAGGGATCTGGTGTAAACATTGGCCCTGAGCGTGTCACTCCATTGCTCACAACCAGCCTCAGTGTCCTCCTCCAAGAAGTGGGGATAATAACAGACCCCAGCAAATGAGCCTCAGAGGCTTATTTGAGATGC
Source organism: Aotus nancymaae (assembly GCF_030222135.1). Taxonomy (NCBI): domain Eukaryota; kingdom Metazoa; phylum Chordata; class Mammalia; order Primates; family Aotidae; genus Aotus; species Aotus nancymaae. The sequence goes on along the minus strand of NW_026988414.1, from coordinate 4,196,132 downwards.
TTCATTTCTGGCATAGAGTCGGCCCTAGCACAGTCTCTAGCACGCAGCACTTAACAAAGGTGTTATTATTATTTTTGAGGCAGAGTCTCGCTCTGTTGTCCAGGCTGGAGTGCAGTGGCGCGATCTTGGCTCACTGCAACCTCCGCCTCCTGGGTTCAAGCGATTCTCCTGCCTCAGCGTCCTGAGTAACTGGGATTATAGGCAAATGCCACCATGCCTGACTAATTTTTGTACTTTTAGTAGAGACAGGGTTTCACCGTGTTGGTCAGGCAGGTCGAACTCCTGACCTTGTGATCCTACCGCCTCAGCCTCCCGAAGTGCTGGGATTACAGGCATGAGCCACTATGCCTAGCCTTGTTATTATTAAGAAGAACAAAAGTATCAGACAAACTGATGGTGGGCTGGGGTCTCCTGGGGAGAATCGTCTCTAGGCCAGCAGCAGCCTTTGGATCTCTGAGGGTCACAGATGTTCAGTAGGGGACATTCCAGGGAGAAAGATCTGGGCTCAACTGAGAAGCACTTTTTTCTTTTTTTGAGACAAGGTCTCACTCTGTTGCCCAGGCTGGAGTCGAGTGGTGCGATGTTGGCTCACTGCAAACTCCCCCTCCTGGGTTCAAGCAACTCTCCTGCCTCAGCCTCCCAAGTAGCTGGGATTACAGGCACATGCCACATGCCCAGCTAATTTTTGTATTTTTAGTAGATACAGGGTTTCGCCTTGTTGGCCAGGCTGGTCTCGAACTCCCGACCTCAGAGATCCACCTGCCTTGGCCTCCCAAGTGGTGGGATTACAGGCGTGAGCCACCACGCCCAGCCCAAGAAGCATTTTTCAAAGTCCAAGCTGCCCAGAGTGGAGCTGCGTCCTCTGAGATCCCATGAGGTCTCCACATTGGAAGTGCATAAACAACACTCACCTGGTCCCTCCACCCGCCTGGCTCTTCTCTACTCAGCTCTTCCCACTTGAGTCTTGTGGAGGCACCCATAAGATTGCCCTGATCCAAACTCTGCCCCTAGAAATGCCACCTCTTACAGACCCTGTGAGATGCCCACATCACCCTCTTGGCAGGGGTCCTGATGAGGACTCAGCCACTGACAGCCACGAGGAAGGCACCCGTCACCCCGTCTGCCTTGGAGCTTCCTCTGAGCCCCCACCCGACCCTGCCATGGGACACTCACCCTTGGGAACTCCAGGAAGAGGACATGGACTTCGAGGACGGCGTTGGGGACCTGAGCCACACAGCCCTCCGGGACCTGGCTGGTGGTATATGTCACCTCGCCCCTCTCAGGGTCCAGAGGCTGAAGGTCACAATGGACTGTTTCTTCAAGATCTGTTGGAGAAACATCCAGAAAGAGGCCAGGTGAGAATAAGGTGACGACACTGACTCTACTTTCCAAACATCTCCTAGGGACTCGACACGCACTTTACTGCACTGTCACAGCCACCTTACGGCATGGCTATCATTATAGCTATCCCATGGATAAATAAACCCAGGCCTGGAGAGGAAACATCTCCTGCTCAGGGTCACAGTGCTACTAGGTATAGGACTGATGAATAAGAGGACACCCAGCTAAATTCAAATTTCAAATAAACAATGAGTATTTTTAAGTATTAGTGTATTGCAAATACTGCATGGAACATATTAATCCTAGATAAATTTTCATTGTTTATCTGAAATTCAGATTTCACTGGGCCTCCTATATTATTTATTTATTATTTTTTGAGATAGAGTTTTGCTCTTACTGCCCAGGCTAGAGTGCAATGGCATGATCTCAGCTCACCGCAAACTCCGCCTCCCGGTTTCAAGTAATTGTCCTGTCTCAGCCTCCCAAGTAGCTGGGATTACAGGCATGCACCACCACGCTTGGCTAATTTTTTGTATTTTTAGTAGAGAAGGGGTTTCTCCATGTTGGTCAGGCTGGTCTCGAACTCCCGACCTCAGGTGATCCGCCTACCTTGGCCTCCCAAAGTGCTGGGATTACAGGTGTGAGCCACCATGCTGACCTTTTTTAAATTTAATTAACTAATTAATTTTTTTTAAGATGGGATTTTACCGTGTTGCCCAGGCTGGTCTCGAACTCCTGAGCTCAGGCAATCCGCCCACCTCGGCCTCCCAAAGTGCTAGGATTACAGGCGTGAGCCACTGCGCCTGGCCCTATTTTTTATTTTTTTGAGGCAGACTCTGCTCTGTTGCTCAGGCTGGAGTACAGTGGCGAAATCATAGCTCACTGCAGCCTCGACCTCCCAGGCTCAAGTGGTCCTCCCATCTCAGCCTCCTGAGTAGCTGAAACTATAGGCATGCACCACCACACCCAGCTAATTTTTGCATTTTTGTAGAGATGGGGTTTCACCATGTTGCTCAGGCTGGTATTGAACTCCTGGACTAAAGGGATCCTCCCACCTCGGCCTCCCAAAGTATGGGGATTACATGCATGAGCCACCATGCCTGGCCTATTTTTATTTGATATATCTGGCAACCCTAACTTCGTGGCAGGGCCCAGGTGTGAACTGACATCTCCCTCCAGTAAGGCAGGAGCTGAGATCAGGAGACAAAGCTTCCCCTCTCGTACCTCAAGGCGGTGGGAGGAATGGTCTGAAGGGGTTGAGACTTCCCTGGCCCCAAGGGACAGGGTGAGCCGACAGGGCGGCCCAGGTTCGGAGGGAGGCTGCGGGAGCCCGCAGAGCCCAGAAACACAGGTCCTGAGGGAAAGGAATGGAATTTCACCCTGACCTAGCAGGAGAGGAAGAGGAAATGAGGCCCCACACCTCGTCCTGAGGAATGTGCCAGGGAGGAAGGGGGGCTCCGGAGGAGGGAAGGAGGACAGAGAAGGGGAGACTGTTTGGAAGTTTGTGTCTCCATCTTGTCGCGCTTACTTCCTGTTTTCTTGGAGATCAAAGATGGGCGCGGAGAGACTGGCCTCATGTCCAGCCAAGGCCGGCTCGGAGGAGGGGGCAGGGAGGCTTCCTCCGAACCCCGGGCTGTCTGGAGCCTCCTTCTGCACCTTCCCACTGCACGCTGGGCTCTGGGCCCCAGAAGTCAGCAAAGGACGTGGGACAGCAGCCCCTTGCCATGGCAATGCCCTTCCCAGCTCTATCTTGTGAAGAAGATCTGGAAGAGGACCCTTGGCTGCCGGGGGCCCAGGCCTTGTATGTCCTCTCTCTGGCCCTATCCTGCACGTCCCAGGGACTCTGGAGTGCCTGGGCATAGTGGCATTTTGGTTAAAAGCAAGCTCCCTGGAGCCAGACCGACCTAGCTTGCCTCTCAGGCCCAATGCTTACAAGCTATTTGGCTTTGGTGAACGATTTCACCCCTTGAGGCTTCAATCTCCCGGTCTGTAAAATGACAGCAAATAGAACCCACATGATCCACAGAGGTGGTTGGGAGAACTCCATGAGACTGGGCACATGGCATTCTTTCTTACATTTCTATTTATTTATTTTTCAGATAAGGTCGCACTCTGTTTCCTAGACTGGTGTGCAGTGATGTGATTATGGCTCACTGCAGCCTCGAGCTCTTGGGTTCAAGCGATCCTCCTGCCTCAGCCTCCTTAGTAGCTGGGACTACAGGTATGTGCCACCACGCATGGCTAATTTGTTTTATTTTTAGTAGAGACTGGGTCTCGCTATGTTGCTCAGGCTGGTCTCAAACTCCTAAGCTCAAGCAATTCTCCCGCCAGAGCCTCCCAAAGTACTGGGATTACAGGTGTGAGCCACCGTGCCTGGCTGGCAGTTCTCTTAATTATTTTACTGACCTCAGTCACTGTAGAATTGACTGGTCTAAGAGGTGGGGTGAAGTGGCACGCTGGGCAGCCCGCAGGTGATGCTCCTCTGGGATGGAGAGGCCACTGGGGTCTCCCTCACCCCAACAAACTCAAGGGCCTGTGCCACCTCCTGTCTCCACCTGCTCTGACCCAGCAGCCCCCGTGTTCTCCCCACCCTCTCCTTTCCTCATCAGTGAGCACAGGTTCCTTGGCTGTTACCTAGTTTAAGCCTCTCCTACTCAGATGGGGAGACTGAGGCCTGGAGGGGCGGGACACGTCAAACTTTCACAGCACATGGCTGACCAGGCCGGGCCTCGGACCCACGTCTCCCGACATGACCTAGTGTTTGGCCTGCAGATTGTCACAGCACCTCCCTCTTTCCCTTTGGGACTTTCCCTGCCCCCTCCCCAGACTTCCAGGAACCCCAGTTCCTCCCGGATTGCTGAGGCCGCCTGGGGCCACCTCCTCCATGCCGTCAGCTGGCGGGAGAGGCCACAGGCCTGGCCATTATGTAATGATCAGATAACAGGCCTGGCGGGGAGATCAGATAAGAGCTCCATTTATTTTGGGGACTTTTCGAATCCTGGCCACCCCCACCCCTCAGACGAGAATGGGGAGACAGGAGGGAGTGTGACGCCTGGGCCTGTCTCCCGGAGCCTGAGGCGGGCCCAGACCAAGCTGAAAACAATCCTCTGGCACCAAGGGAAACGCCAGGACCTCCCGGGACTGGGTCAGAGGAGGAGCCACTGGGGGCCTGGGTGACTGGAGCCCCAAGTGAGAGACTCAGCAGCCACCTCCCACCACTGTCCCCTCTCCACCCACGTGCACACAGCACCTCCCAGACCTTCCAAACGGCTACCTCCAGGACCTTGGAGGACGATCAAGAAAAACAGCTCTGGAGCCAGATGGCCTAGGTCAAATCCCATCTCTGCCTCTCAAAATGCTGGTCACCTTGAACAGAAGCCTGACCTCTCTGAGCCTCAGTTTCCCCATTTGCAGACCTGCAATAATTGCTGTAGCTGCTCCCATCATGCTTACTGGGAGCCTAGGTACCATTTCAAGGCTTTACATGAGTGCACTCATTTGATCCTCACAGCAGCCTCATGAGGTGGCAGCTGCTATCACACCCATGCACACTCGAGGAAACTGAAGACCAGGGTGGTTAAATAATGTGTCCAAGGTCACCTGACTACTCAGTGCCAGGGCCTGGATTTAAGGTAGTCGGGCTCCAGCAAGCTGTGGGCATTCGCAAGCTGACTGTCAGTTTGATGGGGCAACCCCTGTCAAGTGCCTGGTACGGAGGAGCTGCCCCAGACACAGAAGCTGTGAATATTATTTCGTCATACCAGAGCACAGATACTTTTCTTCCCTGCCTCTCTTTTTTTTTTTTTCCTGAGATAGAGTCTTGTTCTGTCACCCAGGCCAGAGTACAATGTCTCAAGCTCGGCTCACACAACCTCCTTGTCCTGGGTTCAAGCGATTCTCATGCCCTCAGCCTCCTGAGGAGCTGGGACTACAGGTGCACCACCACGCCCAGCTAATTTTTGTATTTTTTGTAGAGACTGGGTTTTGCCCTGTTGCCCAGGCTGGTCTCAAATACCTGGGGCTCAAGCAATCTGCCCGTCTCAGCCTCCCAAGGCAGACACTTTTCAACAAGAGTCTTTTTTGCTGCAAAGCCTGTCCCACCTTGTTCAGCACCACACCCCGCCCAGCCATCCTTTACTCTTTTCAGGTTCAATTACAGCCACACAGGTTTCCTAGCATCCAGCCCAGTCACTGTGCCCAGCCACAGCAAGGTCTCAGCGCACCTTGGCCCTGGGCGCCCCCGTGGTTCTGCAAAGCCTGCAGAGTTAAGTTCCCACACTGCAGCCTGAAGTGGAGGTGAAAAGCACAGCGATCAGCCCGATGTGGTGGCTCACACCTGTCATCCCAGCATTTTAGGAGGCCAAGGCGGGTGGATCACCTGAGCTCCAGAGTTCGAGACCAGCCTGGCCAACATGGCAAAACCCCATCTCTACTAAAAATACAAGAACTAGCCAGGCGTGGTGGTGTGCACCTGTAATCCCAGCTACTTGGGAGGCTGAGGCAAGAGAATTGCTTGAACCCAGGAGGTGGAGGTTGAAGTGAGCTGAGATTATGCCACTGCACTCCAGCCTGGGCAACAGAGCAAGACTCCGTCTCTAAAAAAAAAAGAAAAGAAAAGAAAAGAAAAGCAGCAATCTGACAGATGTCAAAGATGCCGAGGGTTCAGGTCCTGATTCTGCCACCCGCCAGCTGCCCTTCCATCCTCAGGGTTCTCATCTGTAACATGGGGATGAGGGTCATCACAGCTTCCTATGGAGTCGGCGAGCCAGCTGGTAAATGACACCAGCACAGCACTAGGCCAGGTCCTGATAAGTTGGGGTTGCTCAGGAACTGGTGACTGCTGTCACAATTATTTATGCCTAGTCAGTGGGGAGATGTGGGCTCTTCCCTCAAACACACCTCGTTCCTGCCCCTACCATGCCCTTTCCCAGACCAGCACTCATCCTTTTTTTGACCACCTGGCCTGTTTTTGAGAGTCGGGGTCTTGCTCTGTTGCCCAGGCTGGAGTGCAGTGGCGCAATCATAGCCCACTGTAGCCTCTACCTCCTGGCCTCAAGCAGTCCTCTGCCTCAGCCTCCCAAGCCACCACAGGTGTGAGTCACTATGCCTAATTTTTTTAAATGTTTATGGAGAAAGGTCTCGCTATGTTGCCCAGGCTGGTCTTGAATGCCTGGCCTCAAGTAATCCTCCCACCTCAGCCTCCCAAAACATTGGGATTACAGGCACAAGCCACTGTGCCCAGCCCCTGGCCAACTTCTATTCATCTTTCAAAACCCCGTCCTGGAAATCTCATTGCAGTCAGTCCCTCCTTTCTCAGCTGCACTTGTCCTCGGATGTCCTTGGAGAACCCCACATGCCCAGGTGTGCTGTTCTGTCAGCGTGTCTGCACTCCCAGCAGTGACTTCTTCCAGGACAAGGAGAGTCCACACCCTTCCATGTCCCATCACTTAGCCCAGGGCTCAGAGCAAACATCCATTTGTGGAATTGGCTGCTCAGGGCTGCCTCTGACCTTCTGGATGACCCACATCAAGTCCCTTCACCCTTCTGGGACTCTGTTTCCCCACGGCTAGTGGGAGGGGAAGAGGGAGGGATGGTTAGGACATACTCTAATTCTACTGGGGTTCTGACGGTCTGTTTCACCTAAGGATGAAGGCAGGAAGAGAGGGCAGGGCATAGATGGGGCTTCTGAAAGTAAAGGCGGGGTCCCAGGGGTTGTGCCCCGGATGGGAGGGCCATTATGGGGACTAGGGAAAAGGCTGAGTGCCTGCGGGGAGCAGATCAGGCAACAGGAGGATCCTCATCCCCTCCCCTGCGGCAGCACGGTGCAGAGCTTGGGCCCAGGGCTCAAGCCCCGGTGGCCCATTTCAGGGCAGTGTTACTGGGCAAATCTCTTCACCTAACTGAGTTACACAAGTGCCTCAGTCTCCTCATCTGTCAAATGGGGGCAGCAGGAGTGTCTCCTCCGTAGGGCTTTTGCGAGCATTAAGTCTGACAGTACACATACCACACACGCCTAGAGCAGTGTCTAGCATACAGTAAGTGCTAAATAAATGCCAGCTGTTATATCATCTTTTTACTCCACCCCCTACCCCTGCCACAGGGGTTGAAGCCAGCTAAACCCTGGATGAGGGTCCCCTTCGGCCTCCAAGGCTGGTACCCCAAAGCCTGGGCTGAAACTAGGAGCAGGGCCTCAGAGCCAGGATAAACAGTTGTCCAAGTCTCCAGCATCTGGGCCACAAAAGTCGTGGAGGGAAAAGAAGCTGAATTTGGAAGCAGACAGCCTGGAGTGGAAATCTGGACCTGTCATTTGACCCAATCCTCAATTTTCTCATCTGTAAACTGGGGATAGAGGCAAGGAGAAGCTGGCGCTATGCCTGACATGCAGGGGACAGAGGAGAGGAGGCTGCCTCACTCTTGCCCAGATCTCCCTCCAGCACTGGGGCAAACAGACTGGTCTGTCGCCAGAGGGCCCAGCACCAACCCATCTGTGACCACGAGCAAGTCCCTCTGTCCCTCTGGGTCACATCTGTCTGGATGAGGCGAGGGAGAATCCTAGTGGTCACATTCCCCGTTTCCCGGGGAACCCACCCTCTCCTGGTTCACATGGCCCCTGCTCCAGCCTCTTTGTCCTCCTGGCAAATGAGAACACAGCCTCTAAGAGGTGGGTGTTTGTGGTCTTGGTCCTGCACCACTGACACTTCTCCTGCTAGTCCCAGACCCCTCCACAGGCGGCCAGCTGCATGGGGGCTTCAAGTCCTCCAGCAAAGGATCCTCCACACTCAGGAAACACTCTTCAACCCCAGTCGCCCAGCACAGGCAACGAGCCCCCGCAACCCTGCTCCCGGAATGAAATCCACATGAAATAATCCAAAATACAGGAAAAGGTGCATGTACCAGAACTGTGCATCACGATGGTATTTATAACTAGAACAAAGGGGAAACCACCTAACTATTTAACAATAAGGGATCTGCCAGGCAAACGGTGACAGGTTGATGGGACAGAATTTTCCAGAACTGCAAGAGGATGGTCATAGAGTCCACAGGACAGCACAGAGACCTGGTTTGAAAGAAGTAGACAAAAGACTCCCAAAATGCGGACCCATCTGGATTAAAAGTAGCTTAAAAAGTAAAAAAAAAAAAACCAGTAAGCCATCTACCACCATGCTAACAGTACCTGTATCAATAAAGGAATTCTGAGGTGATTTTTTTCTCTTTTCTTTTTTTTTTTTTTTGGAGTCTTGCTCTGTCTCCCAGGCTGGAATGCAGTGGCACAATCTCGGCTCACTGCAAACTTCACCTCCCGGGTTCAAGCAATTCTCCTGCCTCAGCCTCCTAAGTAGCTGGGACTACAGGCACGTGCCACCACACCCGACGAAATTTGTATTTTTAGTAGAGACGGGGTTTCACTGTGCTAGCCAGGATGGTCTCAATCTCCTGACCTCGTGATCCGCCCACCTCGGCCTCGCAAAGTGCTGGTATTACAGGTGCGAGCCACCATGCCCAGTCCCTTTTATTTTTTTGAGGGGCAGGCTGAGGCAGCTATATGGTTAAACTACGTTAAAAATAAAAATCTTTACGTGCTTTTTTTTGATACAAAGTCTCGCTCTGTCACCCAGACGGGAGTGCAGTGGCCAGATCTCTGTTCACTGCAACCTCCGCCTCCCAGGGTCAAGCAATTCTCCTGCCTCAGCCTCCTGAGTAGCTGGGATTACAGGTGCCCACCACCATGACCAGCTAATTTTTGTATTTTCAGTAGAGATGGAGTTTTGCCATGTTGGCCAGGCTGATCTTGAACTCCTGACCTCAGGTGATCCACCAGCCTCAGTCTCTCAAAGTCCTAGGATTACAGGTGTGAGCCACCATGCCCAGCCTGCTTGTTCTTTAAAAAGCAACAAAAACCCAACATGACATGAAAATGTGTCTTAGAAAGTGAAAGTCCCATAGAGAAAACCCCAGGCCAGAGAATAGTAATAGGGGGTTAAATAGAAAATTCTATTCCAGAATTTTCTCAGTGCATATTGTACATTATCACTGTTTTATGGTTGCCAGAATGGAATTATTGTTCTTTGGGTACGTAACGCCACGTCCCTGACGTCTGTCTGTGGCAGTGTTCACATAGCTCTGCCTTCTTCTTGGCACCTGCTGCATGATATCTTGGTAATTTATTTTTTGAGACAGAGTTTCACTCTGTCACCAGGCGCCAGAGTGCAGTGGCGCAATCTCAGCTCACTGCAACCTCCGCCTCCCGGGTTCAAGCAATTCTCCTGCTTCAGCCTCCCAAGTAGCTGGGACTACAGGCGCGTGCCACCATGCCCAGCTAATTTTTGTATTTTTAGTAGAGACGAGATTTCACCATGTTAGCTAGGATGGTCTCGATCTCTTGACTTCGTGATCTGCCCGCCTCGGCCTCCCAAAGTGCTGGGATTACAGGCGTGAGCCACCGCACCTGGCCTTGGTAATTTATTAACAATCTTTGCTCGTGGACATTTAGATCATTTCCAGTTAGCTATCGGGTTTTTGTTACATGTACCCATGGATCACATCTCTTTACAGAGTTGGACAAATCACTGTAGAAGGCCGACTTCTGAAGGTTGAGTTGTGAGGGTAACAAGTTACATTCATGAATTCCAGACCCATTTCTAGGATGTCAGGGTCATTCCTACCCCCACCCCCAGCAGGGACCTCTGGGTTCCAGGCCCTGGCCCCAGGTTCCCCTCTGCCCTCCGTGGGCCTCAGCTTCCCAGACCACAAATGAGTTGGGCTGATGACCTGTTGTACCTTTGAGCCTGTGACCCCTGGAGCACCAGGACCAGCTCCTACCCACTCACAGGACCAGACTGATACATTTCCAGGAGTTTTTCCAACTGGCTGTTACATGGCTATTACTATCTATTTTGAAAAAAATCATGAATGTCCAAATTTATTTATTCCTGTTTTACACCCCCGACTGTCACCTCTGCTCCCAATGCGATCTGCCCCTGCAAAGACCCTGGAGAACCAACCACCGGGTGCTACTGGGCACCGATTCCCAGCTCTGGGCTTGGGGAGTTGGTGGCTTGAAGTCAGCCGAGTGGGAGTACATACGCTGTGGAAATCCACAAACGCTATCCACAAATTGAGCCCCCCACCCTGTTGTTAATTCTTTACCAGCACATCACTGCCTTTGATCCTTTAAAACCAGGCCCTAAACGTCTGCAAGGACCTTTCTCTAACGACCAAGATTAAGAGAGTGCGACCACAGCAAGAAATGCGGGAGACGGGGCGGGAAGCCTGGACAGCCGAGGAGGCAGATCCTGGAGCTGAGGCGGGCGCTCTGTCTCAGCCGGGTGAACTTGGCAAATCCGAACCTCCATTTTCTCTTCTGTAAAATGGGGATGATGGCAGCAGCCATCTTGCAGGGTCCTTGTGAGCCGTATTAAGAGGGGTTGCCCTATCACACCTTGCTAGCAGCAAACGTCTGGGGAGCTGGGGGCCGGGAGTCAAACCCCTGCTAAGTCACTTACTGCGTCTGAAACTCAGTTTCCTATCAATCAGGTGGTGGGAAGAGCTTCAGAGACCCAGAATCAGGGACTCTAAAATGCCGTGGGGTGGGGAAGTGGGGAGAAGGTGGCCGCTCCACTGCCATTTTCCTTCCCCTTTCTCCCCACTCTGTTAGCTCACTTTTGCCCCCTTCCCCCCAGATCCCTCAGGAAGCCCCTGCATGCGCAGGTGGGTCAAGGGATGTCCACAGGACTGGTCAGCGCCTTGAGATGCCCAAGGGGTAGGGAATGGGACGTGGGGATGGGGGTCCCTGGCTCCTCGCTGCCCCTCCTCTAGTCAGTTTCAGAAAGTAGCAGAGGCCATGACCCCTTGGAAGAGTCCCCAGGCCGAGGAGTCCCACAGAACCCCTAACCTGGCCAGCATCCCCTCCTAAACCCTTCCTGGGGGTCAGGGAGCGGAGAGGGAGGAAGGGCAGGGCCCTGCAGCCTTGGCCTGTTCAAAGGGTTCTGGGAGCTGCTCAAAGGCCCTGGGAGGTAAGCTGGAGGAACTTAAGGCTAAAAATAAACACAGAAGTGACCAGCCTGCCAGAGCCCTCTCTGCAATGATCCTTTACCACCAACCTTCTCAGCAGCTCTGAGAGGGAAGGAAGTCTGTTATCCCCACTTTGCTCAGAGGCCCGAAGGCAGTTCTCAAGATCACACCACGAGGAAGACCCTATGTGAGATTTGAACCCAGAGCCAGCACTCAGAGCCCAGGCTGTGGGCCCTCCTTCCCACCCATTCCTCCTTGGAAAACTCAAGGCCCAGAGAGGGCAGGAAACTCTCCCGGGGCTGCACAGCATTCTGGGACCTGGGCTTCCAGTAATGGAACACAGCTGGGAGAACAGACGCCAGAGGCTAGGGTTAAAGTGAATGAGTCAGCCCAGTTTGCCCAAGGCTTTCAACACCCAAAGTCCTGCATAACCTTTTAGTTTCAGCAAACTGGGAGGGTCGGTGACCCTGAAAGCCCCAAGGATGGCCCTGCTGGGTGTGAGCTCAGGATATAGGAAGGAGGCCGGGTACACTTGGGGCCTGGTCTGTGCACCGGAGGCCGAGTCTCCCCACCCCGGGTCCCTGGACACCTACTTGCAAGGCTGAGGCTGCAGCTGGCCAGCAGCAGGACGACGGCCAGAGGGAGTATGCCACGGTCCATGCTGTCCACGCAGGGGCCTGTGTGCTGGGCCTTATCCGGTGTCCAGGGGCAGGGCTGCAGGTGGGCGCCGGGGCCGGCGTGGGCTCGCACGGGGACCCGAGGGGAGCAGGCAGCTGGAGCGACGGCGTCCCTGCTCCAGCCTTCTGAGGTGGCGGCCAAGGGGTCAGGAGAAGTAGACACAGGGACGTGGGGCTGGGTCGGGGTCGCTGTCTGACGAATGGGCGGGGAGGGGGTGCTGGGCTCCAGTGGACGGCAGTGACGGCAGCAGTCCTGGCTGGGCGCAGATGGAAGCTGGGGTATGACCAGCAGCAGGGAGCTCCCAGCTCATCCAGCCCGGCCCAGGGAGGCAGGAAATGCGCTTCCTTAGAGAAGGGGCTGGGCCAGGCCGCCTGCCAGGCGGATAGAGGAAGTGCCACAGGCTTTGTCGCTGGGTGGGGGGCCCTGGGATGGGGGGAGGCAGTTGGATGCGGGGGAGGCAGTAGGGTGGGGGGGAGGGCCCAGGCTCTAGGCTTGTCTCCCCAAGCACCCCACCCTCCCATCCCACCCACTCCAAGGCGGGTGGGTGGGGATGCATCAGGCAGCCCCACAGAAGAAAACAATCACCCTAACGCCCACCAAGGAGCCCTTTCAGGGGGCTGGGCTTGGCTAAAGTAGTTTCTGTGGAACTCGTGACCCCATGTGCTCAGTGATCCCATTTTGCAGATGAGGAAATAGAGACCCGATGTGTTGAGATTACTGGTCCAAGAAGATGGTAGTGCTGGGAGCCTGCCTACCTCCACCACCTCACGTCTCTTCGGGCACCAAACCCAGCCTACTAAGTGCAATTGACACAGGGCTGCCCAGCAGGCAGGAAACCTGAGGCTCAGGCTAGGGAGGGAAGTCCCAAAGTGGCATAGCAAGGTGGCTAGGGCCAGGGTCTCTGGGCTCAGAGAAGCTGCCCAGGGCCACACACTTCACGTCTGATGCCTTCATGGTGGAAAATCCTTCATGGACCAAAGACAGCTCCAGGCCGGGTGCAGTGGCTCATGCCTGTAATCCCAGCACTTTGCGAGGCCAAGGCAGAGGTTCACTAGAGGTCAGAAGTTCGAGACCAGCCTGGCCAACATGGCGAAAGCCTGTCTCTACTAAAAATACAAAAAGTAGCTGGGCATGCTGGCATGTGCCTGTAGTCCCAGCTACTTGGGAGGCTGAGGCTGGAGAATCACTTGAACCCAGGAGGAGAAGACTGCAGTGAGCCGAGATCAGACCACTGCACTCCAGCCTGGGTGACAGAGTGAGACTGTCTCAAAAGAGGAAGAAAAAGACAGCTCCAAATGATGGGGACTTTAATGGCACTTCTGAAGTTAGATGGCTCTGGGTTCAAATCCTGCTCTGCTTACTCTGAGCCATGAAACCTTGGGCAAGGTCCCTCAATTCTCATCCCCCCTGCTTGCAAAGCAGGGCACGATGGAGACTTCCTGGCCAAGCTGTTGAGATTTCCGAGGGTCAGGACACTACAGCACTGAGCCCTGGGACATACAGGAGACACTTCTCCATCAGTGCTCCCTGAGCTGGGTGACAGTCCCCAAACTGTTCCATGTTCATTCTGCAAACAGTAAGCACCTACTGTGTGCCCACCATGGTACCTCACAGGTAGCACCCAGGGCCAGGCCCATGGAAGCTCAGAGAAGGAAGCCTGATCTACCTGGAGGGGCTGGCAGTAGGCCTGCCCTTGGAAAGACTGGGTGAGCTAGGAGTGGGGAGAAGGGGTAAGGAGGGCATGCCAGGCAGGGGTGCCAGACTAAGCAAAGGCACAGAAGCAGGAAGCAGTCGGACCACCATGGGACCAGCAGGGGTGTGGTGGGGACAGGAAGCTGGAGAGACAGAGTGTGGCCCTGCATTGGGAGGGCCTCAAATGTCAGGACTTTGTCCTCAGGGCCACTGGGAGTCATGGAGGGTTCTTGAGCAGAAGGACGCTGGCAGAGCTGGGCTTTGAGAGGGCAGATCTTTATTTGTGCTGGCAGGACCCACAGTGAGATGGAACCAGAAGGTTCTTCTCCCTGGATCAACCTGTCCTGGATACAGGTGGAGAAATTGAGGCTCAGGGAGGGAGGAGGAGGCTGGAGCCCTGGGCACCTCCGGAGCGAGGATGTTGGTCCGGGGTCTGAGGCCTGGCTCTCTGTGCTTGTCTGCTGGCCCTGGTGAAAAAGAGTCTGCCAGCCACGTGTTTGTCTCTGCAGGAGCGTCACAGGGGCCAGGAGGGTGGGTGTGGTTCCTCGGGTGGGGATTGGGGATAGTTTTGCTCGCCCAGCCTTGTGGCTGCCTGGCCAGTTTGCAGCCAAGCACAGCTGCGAGGTCAAGGGAGAGCGTCCTCCCCCAGGGGGCCACCCTGAGGGGGTATCTCCTCTGCCTTTTCCTGTAACCTCGGAGACAGAGACGAGGCCACGGGCACTGCGAGGCAAAGCGTGGCTCCTTGGGGGTTCAGGAGTGGCTGTGAGGTTTCTCCAGGCCGCAGACCAAGATCTGTGCCCCAGCGACAGTTAATCCAGCCTTAGGGGCTGAGCGCTGTCTGCACCAGGGCCCGCCCTAGGCGTTCACCTTATCAGCTCTGAATCCTCACAGGCGCTCCAGGAGGTGGGCACAGTTACACCCCCACTCTACAGAGGAGGAACCCTAGCTACAGGGTGGTGACCCCAGGGCTGCCCGGCTCCAAGCTCATCTCCTCCCTCCCCGCCACCACCCGCTGAGTTTGGAGTGAGGGACAGATGTGGCAGGGGCTGCGGGTGTCACAGGGGGTTTGGGGCGTCTGAGGCAGTAACAGGGACCCCACAGGAGGCTCTTCCCAAATACACTGCACAGTCTATCCCCACCCACCTTGTAAACAAGACCCCGTGGATTCTCTAGAAAGCAGTAGAGACTCCAGGTGGACTCCAGGAAGAACTGGGGCCCGTACCCCAGACACCTCATGGAGGGAGGAAGAGATTGGGACCACAGAGAGTGGGGGGTGAAGCAGAGGTCGCCTCTGCTCCCACAGCACCCTGACCTTTACTGTCACACCCCCAGCCTGCGTGCAGCCATCTGCATGTGTTTCTGTACTCAACTAGAAGCCCCACGAGGGCAGAGACTTTGATGCCCTTTGACGCTGTGTCCCCGACACAGAGCCCCGGGCTTTTGGCTCTTGAGATAGATTTGTTGAAAGCATGAGGGACCGGCCGGGCGCAGTGGCTCACGCCTGTAATCCCAGCACTTTGGGAGGTCGATATGGGCGGATCACAAGGTCAGGAGTTCAAGACCATCCTGGCCAATATGGTGAAACCCGTCTCTACTAAAAATGCAAAAATTAGCCGGGCGTGGTGGCACATGCCTGTAATCCCAGCTACTTGGGAGACTGAGGCAGGAGAATCGCTTGAACCCAGGAGGTGGAAGTTGCAGCAAGCCAAGATTGTACCACTGCACTCCAGCCTGGGCGACAGAGCAAGACTCCGTCTCACTGGAAAAACAAAGAAAGAAAGAAAGAAAGAGAGAGAGAGAAAGCAAGCAAGCAAGCATGAGGGACCCTAGAAGGCAAGGCAGGGGTGGGGATCATGGAGGCCCAGAGAGGTGGGCTTGTCTTGGTTCCTAGGAGCAACGGCCAGTCCTGGACTGGGTCTCCTGCCCCAGGAAGCTCAATGGCCACACAGCCGGGCACAGACCTGGGGTTAGCCCACATCCCCAGCTGCACTCTCCCTCCTGCGGGACACATCCACTTCCCCACCCCACCCCTGAGGAGACCAGAGGAGGCAGGAGGAGGAGGTTCCATCCTCCAGCCCCTTCCCTGCAGGGTCACTGCATACTGGTGGCCCCCCTCCACTGAAGGCCGCGGTCCTACTGGGGACCCCCTCCACCCAGCCCTGTTCGTCTGTGAACTCAGCTCCTCCCCCGGCCCCTTCAGGCTGAGGGTGGTCACAGCCCATGCCGCTGCCAGCCCTGGGCTTCTGCACTGTCCCCTGGGACGTCCCTATACCCTGACCACACCTGTGTAAACAGACCCTTCATCAAACTCTCCTCTAATTATCCTACTGGAACGTGCCATCTGTTTCCTGCCCGGGCTCTGACTGATACAGATGCATTCAGGTGCCATCGGAACACTGGAGACACGCATGGCTGATGGCCAGGCCCCTGTGCCAGGACCCCACAGAGGGCAGATGCACTTATTCTGCTCCTTCTTCCTCCTGGCCGGCCAGGAAGGCCAGGGCTGCAGGAAAGGACGGAGCACGTCCACCTTGGCCACTGGCCACTGAAGGAATTTCAGGCGGCCCCCAGGGACCCACCAGGCGGCCGACCGTCTCCACCACCAGCCTGGAGCCAGGAGCCGTTGATAACAGCAGGACCAGACCCACAGGACAAAGGAAAGAGAGAGAACTGGCCTGGGAGCGGGGTGCCCAGGCTCTGCCGACGCTGGCCAGGTAGCCCCAGGCAAGATCTTTTTTTGTTTGTTTGTTTGAGCTGGAGTCTCGCTCTGTTACCCAGATCAGTGCAGTGGCGGGTTCAAGCAATTCTCCTGACTTAGCCTCCTGAGTAACTGGGAGTGCGCACCACCACACCCAGCTAATGTTTGTACTTTTCGTAGAGATGGGGTTTCACCATGTTGGCCAGGCTGGTCTTGAACTCCTGACCTCGAGTGATCCACCCGCCTCAGCCTCCCAAAGTGCTGGGAATACAGGCGTGAGCACCGCACCTGGCCAGATCTTTCTGCTTTCTAAGTCTCAGTTTCTTCACCTGCACAAGGGGAGGGCAGCCTGCTGGTCTGGAGGAGTTCAAAAGGCAAGACAAAAATTAGAATCACGCCACCATCCACAAACTTGCCTGGCCCTGTGCAAGTGCCACTTTGCAGTCACTTCAGTGGCCAAGGCTGTCATGTCAGCATTTCACAATGGAAGAAGCTGAGGCTCAGGTTGGCAAGGCCACCGGGCTGGGAAGAGGCAGAGGATCATTCAAATCAAGGCCTTTTTTCCCTTGGCTTCCAGAACATTCTGTCCTGGCTTTCCTCCCACCTTCCTGGTCGTCTTATCTGTCTCCTCACTGGTTCCTCCTTGTTCCCCCAGGGTTGGCCTCTTCCGTCTCTGTTTACCCTCACTCCCAAGTCAGATTTTTCTCACAGACCCTGGGACTTAGGCTCAAATAATAGAAACAAGCATTTAGTGGTCCTGTAGGTAGCTTTGCGGCTGTGAGGCCCTCCCGTAACCACCAACCTGTCGCTTTTTCTTTCACTACTCATCACAAGCTCATCTGTTGATTTCGTTGCCCACCAACGAGTCTTGGCCCTAAAATATGACGCCCTAGACTGTTGCTACTCAAAGTGTGGTCTTAGTTTCTTCTGGAAGCTTCTTAGAAATGCAGATTTGAGCCAGGCACAGTGGCTCAAGCCTGCCGTTCTAGCTACTCAGGAGGCTGAGGCGGGAGGATTGCTTAAGCTCAGGAGTTCAAGGCTGCAGTGAGCTGTGATCATGTCACCGCACTCCAGCCTGGGTGACAGAGCAAGACCCTGTCTCTAAAAAATAAAAAATGAAGGGCCGGGCACGGGGACTCATGCCTGTAATCCCAGCATTTTGGGAGGCTGAGGCAGGTAGATCACATGAGGTCAGGAGTTCGAGACCAGCCTGGCCAACATGGTGAAACCCCTTCTCTACTAAAAATACGCAATTAGCTGGGCATGGTGGTGGGCACCTGTAATCCCAGCTACCTGGGAGGCTGAGGCAGGAGAATCTCTTGAACCCAGGAAGCAGAGGTTGCAGTGAGCTGAGATCGTGCCACTGCACTCCAGCCATGGTGGCTCACACCTATAATCCCAGCACTTTTGGAGTCTGAGGCAGGTGGATCATCTGAAGTCAGGAGTTCAAGACCAGCCTGGCCAAGGTGGTGAAATCCCATCTCTACTAAAAATACAAAAATTAGGCGTGGTTGTGCGCACCTGTAATCCCAGTTACTCATGAGGCTGAGGCAAGAGAATCACTTGAACCTGGAAAGCAGAGGTTGATCTCAGTAAGCTGAGCTCACACCACTGCACTCCAGCCTGGAGACAGAGTGAGACTCCATCTCAGGAAAAAAAAAAAAAAAAATGAAGACTCTTAGGTCCTGTCCCAGACCTGCTGGATCTGAACCTGTGTTTTTACAAGATTCCCAGGGGAATCGTGTGTACGTCAACGTTTGAGAAGGCCTGTTCCAGACAACCTCGGCTAGACAGCAGCTTTAAATACCATCTAGATACGAAGGGCTCCCGACTGGATGTCTCCAGCCAGAACTTCCCCCCGTCCCCAGGCCCCTGGATGTCTGATATCTCAGACTCCATACATTGAAAACTGGGCTCTGCTCTTTCTCTGCAAACTGCTCCTGCCTCAGTCTCTCCATCTCAGACCTTGATCTCCTCCCACTGCACAAGCCTTGGGGTTGACCTTGTCTCTTTCTCTCATGCCCTCATCCAAGCCACAGCAAATCTGGCTGACTGTCCCTCAGATTCCCAGGGACTGTGGAATCTGGCTGCTTCTCATCACCCACAGCCACCTCCCTCTTGGAATATCACAGTCCGCAGCCCCTGCACTGAGCCCACTTTGCTTCCACCTTGCCCCCAGCCCTTTCTCCGCTCTCAAGGGAGCCTGAGTCTAATTCCATCCTGGCTGTGCTCGGCACCCTTCACTGGCCATCCTCTCCCTCAGAGTCAAAGCCAAAGCCCCTAAAAAGGCCAGTGAGGGTCTCCCTGCCCCCTCTTCAGCCTCCCCTTCTGCTCACTGCCCACCCATTCCACTCCAGCTCCTTGCTATTTTGAAAACGTGCCAAGCACAGGCCTACCCCAGGGCCTTTGCACTTGCTGTTACTGCTCCCAGAAGCACTCTTCCCCTCGGCAACCACAGGTCTTGCTCCCTCATTCCTGATCAAATGTCACACGGCCAGCAAGGTCTTCCCTGAGCAGCACATTTAAAACAGCCCTCTTCTCCCACTAGCAATGGGCCCACGTGGCACCATCTGACACAAGATACTGTTTTTTTGTTTTTGAGACAGTCTTGTTCTGTCACCCAGGCTGGAGTGCAGTGGCATGATTCTCAGCCCACTGCAAACTCCACCTCCCAGCGGATTCTCGTGCCTTAGCCTCCTGAGTAGCTGGGGTTACGGGCATATGCCACCACGCCTGGCTAATTTTGAATTTTTAGTAGAGATGAGGTTTCACTATATTGGCCAGGCTGGTCTCGAACACTTGAGCTCAAGTGCTGCACCAGCCTCAGCCTCCCAAAGTGTTGGGATTACAGGCGTGAGCCGCCGCGACCCGCCCACACGCTATACACTGTTGATTGATTTGTCTTCCTTTCCAGAACAGAAGTTCTATGAAGACTGGGGTTTTGCCTTGTTTGCTGCTGAATCCCTGTCACTAGGAATAGTGCCTGGCCTGGTCGGTGTTGAAGAAGCTTGTGAATCAACGAGTGGGTTTGACCACTGGCCGTGTGCCCAAGGTCTCATAGGCGATGATTTGAGTCCCCAAGGTGTGGGTGTTGGGGGCATTCTGAGCCCAGGGACAGGGTCTCTGAAGAGGGGGAATGAATCCCCAAGAGTAGGGTCTGGTCATGTCCTGCCAGACCCTACTCTGTTCTAGAAGAGCAGTCCCTGAAAGCCACCCTCTCTTTCCCCAAGGAAGGGGCCCTGAGAGCTGCAGCCTCCAAATTCTGGGTGAAAGGGACTCACCCAGCACCCCCGGTGTTGGGATTACAGGTGTGAGCCACAGAGCCTGGCTTATTGTTATTTCAGTGTATATTCCTACCATGGCAACGTGGACAGGGACCCACACACTAGAACCCCTGGGCACAGGGGTCTCACCCCATGCCCCTGCTGCTATGCGACCTGGAGCCAACCACACAGCCTCCCTGGGCCCACTTCCCTAGTGAGGAAGCCCTGTGCGCACAGGCTGCACGTGTCCAGTGAGGCTCCTGGCCCCCACCCCTCTGAAGCGCCCCCATCTCGGAGCCGCCAGGCCTTCCTGTTTACGCGAGGCCCCTAGATCGGCTGGGAGGCGACAGCCTTGGCCTCCTCTGCTCCCCACTTCCTTCCTCTCCCACTTCAGCGCCTCCGGCCCAGGCCCTCAGGGCCCTCGAGGCCAAGACCTGGGGGTGCAGTCTGGGGGGGTACATCTGAGGCCACTAACCAGTGAGTCCCGCCCGGGAGCACTCCCGTCTCTGAAACCCCAGGTCATAGAGGCTCTAATCTCACTGGCTGGTTAGAATATTCCAGCACCTTGGGACAAGCCACTGCCTGGAGTGTCCCTAGAGACAAGAAGAGTGTGACAGCATTGACATTATCCAACCCAACACCACACCCATCTCTCAGTTCACCAGTGGGGGTGAGCACTCGCTGACCCTGGAGGGCCCCCCTCTCCACACTCCTCCCTGAGCTCCTGCCTCCACAGGCCCCCTCTGGCCCTCCCTCCCCGAGCAGGATCTCCCGAAGCTACTCACAGTGTTAACCGCAGACCAGCAGCCTGGGGGTCACCACCCAACCTGGATCTGCTGAATCAGAATCAGCTTTTTCACAAGACACCCCCGAGGATATTCATGCGGGCACCAAAGCTGGAAGCGCTGCAGATCTGACCTTCCTGTCTGGATTTAAAACCCTTCATGAGCCTCGCCTATTAGTCTATTAGGTATTCGTGTCCCAAAGGCTTAACCTGAATCTACGAAGGCTTTACAATTAACTTAACGGTTTACAGAAATGTTGAGGTTAGAGGAGCGAGTTGACCACCGCCACAAGGAGTTACAGGTGAATGTAGAAGGGTAAATTTTCTGCAAAACAGCTGCTTCCTTCACAGAATGATGGGGACAGTGGTCCTAGATTAAAGGAGATCTTGCCAGGTGCGGTGGCTCACACCTGTAATCCCAGCAATTTGGGAGGCTGAGATGGGCAGATCGCCTAAGGTCAGGAGTTCAAGATCAGCCTGGCCAACGTGGTGAAGCCCAGCCTCTACTAAAAATGCAAAAATTAGCCAGGCATGGTGGTGCACGCCTGTGATCCCAGCTACTTGGGAGGCTGAGGCAGGAGAATCGCTTGAACTTGGAAGGTGGAGGTTGCAGTGAGCTGAGATTCTGCCACTGCATGCCAGCCTGGGAGACAAAGTGAGACTTCATCTCAAAAAAAGAAAAAAAATTTAAAAAGTAAAAGAGATCTTGGCGGCTGGGCACGGTGGTTTAAACCTGTAATCCCAGCACTTTGGAAGGCTGAGGCAGGCCGATCACCTGAGGTCAGAATTTCGAGACCAGCCTGACCAACATCGAGAAATCCCCCCCCAGAATTAGCCAGGCATGGTGGCACATGCCTGTAATCCCAGCTGTTAGGGAGGCTGAGGCAAGAGAATTGCTTGAAGCAGGAAGACAGAGGTTGCAGTGAGCCAAGATTGCGCCATTGCACTCCAGCCTGGGTGACAGAGTGAAACTCCATCTAAAAAAAAAAAAGAGAGATCTTGACTGAGCTCAGTGACTCATGCCTGTAATCCCAGCACTCAGCCTTGGAAACATGGTGAAACCCCGTCTCTGCAAAAAATACAAAAATTAGCCAGGTATGGTGGCGCGCGTCTGTAGTCCCAGGTACTTGAGATGCTGAGGCACAAGAATCGCTTGAGCCTGGTTGGTGGAGGCTCCAGTGAGCCAAGATTGCACCACTGTACTCCAGCCTGGGCAACCAGAGTGAGGCTGTCTCAATAAAAATATAAATAAATAAAGAGATCTGGTGAACATCACAACCAAACGTGGTGTGCAGTGCTGGATTACATCCAAGTTTCAACAAACAGGCTATAAGACACATTTTGGAGACACGGGGGAAAGCTGCACACAGGCTGGGTATTAGCTATTATGACAGTGTGTGTGTGAGAGTGGCGGGGGCGTGAATTTAGTGTTACTGAGATTCCAAGTTGTGGTTATTTAGGAAAATGTTCTTATTTTTGGTCATACTTTATTTATTTTATTTTTATGTATTTATTTTTTGAAACAGGGTCTCACTTTCTCATCCAGGCTGGAGTGCAGTGGCATAATCTTGGCTCACCGCAACCTCCGCCTCCTGGGTTCAAGTGATTCTCTTGCCTCAGCCTGCCAAATAGCTGGGATTACAGTGCTGGGATTACAGGCATGAGCCACCACGCCTGGACTTTGGTCGTATTTTAGGGGCAAATTTTTCTCATATTTGTAATTTACTTTAAAATACTTTGGCAAGTCTGCGCGAGGTGGCTTATGTCTGTAATCCCAGCACTTTAGGAGGCCGAGGCAGGTAGGTCCCCTGAGTTCAGGAGTTTGAGACCAGCCTGGCCGACATGATGAAACCCTGTCTCTACTGAAAATACAAAAATTAGTTGGGTGTGGTGGCGTGCACCCGTAGTCCCAGCTACTCTGGAGGCTGAGACATGAGAATTGCTTGAACCTGGGAGGCAGAGGTTGCAGTAAGCCGAGATCACACCACTCTGGGCAACAGAGTGAGACTCTGTCTCAAATAAATAAATAAAAATAAAATACTTTGGCAGAAGTTAAGGAAGGAAGTATGGGAAAATGTTAACAATTGGTGAATGTTGATGAGTATATGGGTGTTCATTATATTTTTTTCTTCCAATTTTCATTTAAAACAAACAAACAAAAAGCAAAAACTGGTCAGATGTGGTGGCTCACACCTATAATCCCAGCATTTTGGAAGGCAGAGGCTGGAGGATCGCTTGAGGCCAGGAGTTCAAGACCAGCCTGGGCAATGTACTGAGACCCCGTCTACAATAAAAAATAAAAGTTAAGCCAGGCGTGGTGGTTCGCATTTGCAATTTCAGCACTTTGGGAGGCTGAGGTGGGCAGACCACTTGAGCTCAGGAGTCCAAGACCAGCCCGGGCAACATGGTGAAACTCTGTCTCTACCAAAAATACAACAACAACAAAAAGTTAGCTGGACATGGCGGTGTGTGCCTGTGGTTCCAGCTACTCGGGAGGCTGAGGTGGAAGGATTGCTCGAACCTGGGAGGCAGAGGTTGCAGTGAGCTGAGATCGTGCCACTGCACTCCAGCCTGGGTGACAGAGTGAAACTCTATTTCAAAATTAATTAATTAATTTAATTAAATAAATAAAGGCCAGGCACGGTGGCTCACGCCTGTAATCCCAGCACTTTGGGAGGCCAAGGCGGGTGGATCACAAGGTCAGGAGTTCAAGACCAGCCTGGTCAACCTGGAGAAACCCTATCTCTACTAAAAAATACAAAATTAGCTTGGAGTGGTGGCACATGCCTGTAACCCCAGTTACTCAGGAGGCTGAGGCAGGAGAATCTCTTGAACCTGGGAGGCGGAAGTTGCGGTGAGCCAAGATCGCACCATTGCACTCCAGCCTGGGCAACAAAAGTGAAACTCCATTTCACCAAAAAATAAAAATAATAATAATAATAAATAAATAAATAAAAATTAAAAAAAAATAGCTGGGGGTGGTGGTGCACACCCGTAGTCCCAGCCACTTGGGGGCTGAAGTGGGAGGATTGCTGGAACTCAGGAGGCAGAAGTTGCAGTGAGCCGCGATCACGCCATTGAACTATAGCCTGGGTGACAGTCAGACTGTTGCAAAAAACAACAAAAACAAAAGAACAACCATGCGTCTTACCCTCTCACTGCCCTTATGAGAAAAGCCAGATACGCGGGTCGCCATTTGAAACGCTGTGAGTCTGGTTCTTACACCGCCGCCTCGTCTCTTGCTACTGCGACCCCTCTAGCCTGCATTACAGCCCCCTCTGCGGTCTCAGCTCTCCCCACACCCTCAGGCCCTTTCCACCTCTGTGGCTCTGCAGAGCTGTTCCCTCTGCCCTGCCATGCCCTCTGTCTTGTGGTGAACTCCCAGGTGTCTTCAGGGCCCCGCCCCAGAGCTCTCACTCAAGGAACCTCCCACCACTAGGTCCCCTCTGAGCTTGGGTGCACTCAGCTGCCCAGAACTGGTCTTGGTTGAGTGGGTCTGGTGGGATGTTGTGAGCAGAGGTCCTCCCCTCGTGCCAGGAGCCATATCGCAGCCGGTCAGGGGCCTCGGAGCCTCTGTCTTGCTGGCACGGCAGGTGCTCCGGCAACGTTCGCAGAATGAACAGACATGCTCGAAGGAAATTCCCGAAGGAAGGTTTACAGTGGCAAGGATGGGGTGGCGATTCCCAGAGCTTTAAACTTTTTGTGTTTCCAAGTTTTCAGCAAAGAGGGTATCTGCATCTAGACAGACAGATGAAAGAGAGGGAGAGAGGGAGAGAGATGATAGATAGACAGATATTGTTTAAGTGGATAAAGTGATTCTTTGATGAATAGTTTGACAATTTGAATCAGCTTAGGTTTCACAAACCGGGACTCACCCGGATGAATGAAGCTGTACTAAAAATAAGGATAAAGTAGATGTTAAAGAATTAGGACCCACCCCACCAAACCCCTCCTTATCTTTACCACTTTGTCTTCATCCTGAGACAGAATGGATGTGTGAGACAGTGTGTGTGCGTGTAACGGTGTGTGAGTGGTTTGTGTGTGCATGCTCGAGTGTGTGTGGTGTGTGCATGTGCATGTGACTGAGTGTGCAAATGTGTGTGAACATGAGTGGTTTGTGTGTGCACGTGTGTGTGAATGTGTGTGTGCAGGCGTGTGTGACTGTGTGTGAGTGGGAGTGCAAGTATTGTGTGAGAGTGTGTGTGTGAGTGTGAGTGTGTGAATCAGGCTTGGCCGATGCAGGACCCAAGACCTGGAGCTCGCTGCATCCCTGCGCACCCCACGCTGCAGACGCAGAAATCTGAGGATGCGCTGCAGAGGCTTCCGCACAGCCCCTGCCCCCTATGGCCCCACCGGGACAGGATGGCACCCCCTACACCATGCCTGTCTCCTGCTAGCTCCACTGACCTCCTGTTTCTTTCTTTCCTGTTCTTCCTTTCTCTCTCTCTCTCTCTTTTTTTTTTTTTTTGAGACAGAGTCTCGTTTGTTGCCAGGCGCCAGGCTGGAGTGCAGTGGCACGATCTCGGCTCACTGCAACCTCCGCCTCCCGGGTTCGAGCAATTCTCCTGCCTCAGCCTCCTGAGTAGCTGGGATTACAGGCACGTGCCACCATGCCCAGCTAATTTTTGTATTTTTAGTAGAGACGGGGTTTCACCATGTTGGCCAGGATGGTCTCAATCTCTTGACCTTGTGATCCGCCCGCCTTGGCCTCCCAGAGTGCTGGGATTACAGGTGTGAACCACTGCACCCAGCCTCTCTCTCTCTTTCTTTTCTGTCTCTCTCCTTCCTTCCTTTCATCCTTCCATCCTTCCTTCCTGCCTGGCTTCCTTCCTTCCTCTCTCTTTCTCTCATTCTTTCTCTCTTAGACAGTTTCACTCTCGTTGCCCAGGCTGGAGTTCAGTGGTACAATCTCCGCTCACTGAAACCTCTGCCTCCCGGGTTCAAGTGATTCTCCTGCCTCAGCCTCCCTAGTAGCTGGGATTACAGGCATGTGCCACCACACCCAGCTAATTTTGTATTTTTAGTACAGACAGGATTTCACCATGTTAGCCAGGCTGGTCTCGAACTCCCAACCTCAGGCGATCTGCCCGCCTCGGCCTCCCAAAGTGCTGGGATTACAGACGTGAGCCACCGTGCCCAGCCTCATGTTCGTCTTTCAATAGATTCACCTTTTATAACTTAAAATGGTTTATTGTAAAGAAAGCTTTAAATAACCAAGGGAAATGAAAAGCCAGCCCCACATGCCATGAACAGCCCCAACTGTTTGGATTTCATTCCGGCAGGCGTGGCCCTCAGAGGCTCTCTTGGCTCCAAAGGAAGCCCAGCTTGGGCCAGATCAGGTGTTAAGGACACCTGAGCACTAAATTGAGTCTCAGTCATGAGGTGAAAGAATGAAAGAGCTCAGGAAGAGAAGATGGTTCTCCCCAGGGGATTCTGGGATGTCCCCAAGTCATCTGGGCCCAGCACTCTTCAGGCCAGGCTGCTCTGGTCCCCAGCCCCCATGGCCGTGGCAATGGACAACATACATCCCTCACTCAATGGGTTCTCGTCCTGACCTTGAGGTGGGGGTGAGGGAGACATTGAGCCTGTTTTAGAACTGGAAATGGCTCCAGTGGGGGGCTGTATCCATCGCCACACAAGGGGAGGTCCTTCAGGTCTCACCCCATGACTCCCCCTAGTCAATTCTTTTTTTTTTTGAGATGGATCTTTCTCTGTCACCCAGGCTGGAATGCAGTGGTGCAATCTTGGCTCACTGCAACCTCCACCATTCAGGTTCAAGCAATTCTCCTGCCTCAGCCTCCCAAGTAGCTGGGAATACAGGCGCATGCCACCATGCCGGCTAATTTTTGTATTTTTAGTAGAGAAGGGGTTTCGCTGTGTTGGCCAGGCTGCTGTTGAACTCCTGACCTCAGGTGATCCTCCTGCCTCAGCCTCCCAAAGTGCTGGGATTACAGGCGTGACCCATCATCCAGCCTCCCCCATTCAATTTCAATGACATGACTCCACACCCACCCATGCCATTGAGATGCCCTTTTCAGACCCTCAGAGCCTCTTGCACCAAGGAAGCCAATTCACTGCCCACTGGGCTGACTGGCATGGGCCGCCCCCACTGCCCAGGAAGGCCTACTCAGCCCACGACCTTGCTGTGGGCGCAGTCCAGGACCCGGTGAGGGCCAGGCATGGAACATGTGCTCAGAGAGATGCGGTCAGAGCCAAGGGTACAGAGCAAGACGCAGAGGAGCCCGGGCTGGAGCCAGCTCTGCCTGAACGTGAGCCTCTAGGAGCAGGGGCCCCGCCACTCGGTCAGCGCCAGGTCCTCAGGCCAGACATGCCCTGTGCGAGGAAGGGCCCTGGGCCTCCCAGCAGAGCTTGAGGAGGGTGGCTGGCAAAATGGGGGCTGAGCGGCCTAGAAGGGATGGAGGGTGAGGGGCACAAGCACATGAATCAACTCCAACTGGAAGCAAAGAAAAAGGAGCATAACCAAATGTCCTTAGAAATTCCTTTAGTGCTCAGCTGTCCATGAAAACAGGATAAGCAGCTTCCTCCGCCTGTGCTCAGCCGGGCAGGGTGGAGGCGCTGCGCTCAGGCCAGGAGGACCTCGGATCAGGACGGGTGGGGCGGGGCCCAGAGCGGGGAAGCAGCTCCAGCGTCGCTACTTCAGGGTGTCCAGGTGGGTGCAGACCTGGGAGAAGACACTGTCCACGGAGCCCTCGGCGTTGACCTGTGGGGAGACGGGCCACGAGGGCGGAGTCGCCAGGCGGAGCGGGGTGGGCCTCACCATGGCAGGCCCTAGAAGCCAGGCCTGCCTCCCCCAGCCCAACCTGATTGACAGCAGTCCCCCATTGAACCAGTGGGGAAACCCAGGCCCAGGGACAGGGGCTGGCCTGAGGCTGAGCCACGCAGGAGCCCGTGTTTCCCGGCGCTCCCCTGGCCCAGCAGGGCACACCTTGCGTACGATGCCACGTTTCTCATAGAAGGCGATGACGGGTTCTGTGGCCTTGTAATAGGTCTCCAGCCGCTTTTTGATGGTCTCCTCATTGTCGTCCACACGCCCACTGGTCTCTCCGCGCTTCAGGAGCCGCTGGGTCATGGTCTCAGGGCCTGCGTCCACATACAGCAGCAGTGTGGGCTGTCCAATCTGCAGGCGGGCACCATGTCACAGGGACCCTGTTCCTGCCCCCTAGGGCCATCTCCTCCCCATCTTCCCACCTCTGAGGCCCCACGAGATACCCCCTTGGACCTTCAATCCCTTCCCCAAGGCAGCCTGAAAGACCTTCCTAAAACCAATCCTCCCTACCACTCCCCTGCTCAAACCTCTACCATGGCTCCCCAGTGCCCTCAGGAGAAAGTCCATACTCCTTGCCAGACTTAGAGAGCCTGACTCTCTCTGTTCTAGGCTCTCATCGACCTCCTTCCATGCCAGGCCTGTGCTCATGCTGCTCCCCCCGCTAGGAGCCCTCTGCCCCAAAACTGATCCTAACTCACCTTTACCTCAATACCAAGCACTTTCCATCAGGTTTCAGCCCAGAGCTCACTTCTTCAGGGCAGTCTTTCCAGTTCCACCCCCACCCCCCATTGCTCGCTGCCTCCTGGAACAGGCTCTTCCAGCCCTTTCTCTCTCCTTGAGAAGGTCTCTCAAGGGGCCCCTGAGGGCAGGGAGGCATCTGTCTCACAATTTGCCTTTGACAAAGGAACAAGGAATGAGGGAAGGGATCATTGGCTGCTGAGTTCTGGGGGGTTCTGAGCAATGTCACTATCACTGGGACATTATGTCGTCTACGTCATCCACATCATCTATGGGACACCTCAGAAAGGCAAGAGGAATAAGGCTCTGCAGCCCCTGCCTTGCTCAATCCGGCCACCAGAGCTGGGTAAGGAGTGGCCAACTGGGAGGGCAGAGCCACCCCAGAGCCACCCATGGCTGCCACAGCCTCAGGAATGGGGTGGGGACCTTCAAGCCCTGCCTCCTGCTTCCAACTGCCTGGGTCTGTCCTCTGGGGCTTCTGCACAGCTTTGACCCCTGACCCCTGTCTAGGCCTCGGGGCGCTGCCTCTCAGGTCAGGCTGTTTCTCGCCTCTGTCCAGCTGTGTGACCAAGAGACTTGTCCCAGGTCACACAGCTGGACAGAGGCGAGAAGCAGCCTGATCTCCAGCATTAGACTGACCTGGACCCAGGCTCACCCCTGCCTCTCTCTGTCCAGCTGTGTGACCTGCGGCAAGCCCTTTGTCCTCGCCTGTGATACCCATCCTAACACTCATCCCTAGCTCCTGAATAGTTAAAGGTTCAGGCTGACAGCGTCAGCTGCCTTCAGGGAGGACAGCTCCTGCTGTCTGATGACCCCGCACCACCCAGCAGCTGCTCTTATCTTACAGATCACCGTGGGGGCAAAGGCTGGGCCTGGACCCAGCAGTCTGACCTCAACTTCAAGGCCACCTGCCCCACCCCCTATCATCCATTAGCTGCTGAGCTCCTTCAGGGCACAGATTCACAGTCTCTGGTTCATCTGGGTCTCCAGAACCACACACAGTAGGCTCTTTGTAGACCCTCTGGCAGAGGTGGTAAATCTAGGAGGGCCAGCTCAGCCTCTGGGCTGAGATTCTGGCTGTGGGGCCTCAGTTTCCCGGTCAGAACAATGGGCATTTAGGCTGGGAGTCCACACCGAGCACTCCCAGTACCCAGAAAAGCCCTGGGCCCTTGGCCTGGTTAAGCCGGCCACACTTCCAGGCTGACCCTTCCTCCTTTGGTGAAGCCCTGGCGCCCCCTGGTGTCCAGAGCTAAGAAGACCAGCTGCCTGGACCCCTGGAGGCCAGGGCAGGGCGGAGCCTCGGGCTGAGTCTTCGGTCCTCAGCAACATCCGTGGGAGTGGTGGGAGGGGGGACTTTTTCTTTTTCTTTTCTTTTTGAGATGGAGTCTCACTCTGTCGCCCAGGCTTGAGTGCAGTGGCATGATCTTGGCTCACTGCAACTCCATCCAGCCAGGTTCAAGTGATTCTTATGTCTCAGCCTCCTGAGCAGCTGGGATTACAGGTGCCCGAAAGCACACCTGGCTAAATTTTGTATTTTTAGTACATGGGGTTTCGCTATGTTGGCCAGACTGGTTCTGAACTCCTGACCTCAAGTGATGCGCCCTCCTTGGCCTCCCAAAGTGCTGGGATTTCAGGTGTGAGCCACCGCTCCCGGCCAACTTTCATTAACTCTATTTTCTAGATGTGGCCCTGAGGGTCACAGGTGATACCACACAGCTGGTATGTGTGGGCCAACCCAGGACATCCCTCAGAACTGTGGCACCTGACCACACCGTCGGGGTTCTGAGGTCTGAAGGAAGCCAGCTAACCCCCATTTCAGATAGGGAAGGCGAAGGGCAGAGCGGGGTAGACGCTTTCCTGAGCTCTTGCAGCCATTCAGAGGTCAAAAAATAGTCTCCTACTCCCAGATGAGGCTGGAAGCTACGGAAGCCTGGAAGGTCCCATGGAGATGGGAAGTGGGATGGGAGTCTCATCCTGCCCCAGCCCACTGGGATGCCCGTTAGGCTCCCCCAACCTTGCCGACCTCTCCCTCCTAGGCCCTTGCAGTCCCATCTGTTTCTCCCAAGGAGCCTTGTGACACCAGCGCTAAAAGTGCACGCGTGTGCTCATGTGCATGTGTGCGAGCAGGCGTGCATCCCTGCATATGTGTGCTGCATCCATGTCATGCACAGGGTCTGCTGCTGTGAGTATGCATGTGTGCACATGCCTCTGGCCCTCTGTGTATAAACTTGCAGGCCTTGTGCACACGTATGCATGTGTGAGGTGCCCTGTCCTGGGAAAGGTGTGTCTGCAGGGCACTTATGCTAGGAAGCTCACGGCCATCGTTCTCCAGGCCTGCTCTTTGCAGCCAGGCTCCTCATGACCCCTGGAAGGAGACTGATGCCCCTCCATGGCCTTTGCAGCCTCCAGCCAGACTGGAACTTCCATCTCCCATGTCACCCCTTGTCGCCCTGCCCACATTTTCTGTTCTCCCCACACTGGCCTTGCCCTTCCATCCCTGCCAGTGCTGTTCCCTATCCCTCTGTGTATTTATGGAGGGCCAAGCCCCACACCTGAAGGGCACATCTTATCCAGTCCCCACACTGCCCCTTAAGGCAGCTGTGACCTGGTCCCCCACAACTCCCTGCATTTTGCAGATGGGGAAACTGAGGTTTGGGAGGCAGAATGACTGGCCCAAGGTCTCAAGCTGTTGAGCTGGAATCCGAGCCCAGGTTTGGGAACTCCCCTGCCTGGTGCTTCCCCTTCTTCTAGACTTTGAGAAAGTCTTCCTGGTTTTCCTCCTCACCCACACTCCACGAATCAGCCTCTGCTCAGAACTCTGCCCGGCACTGCGGCCCCCACAGGCCAGCCCATTCGGGTCAGAGCCTTACCCGCCGCTCAAATTCTTCTCCCTGCTGCACCTCCCGCGGGTAGCCGTCGATCAGGAAGCCTTTGGAAGTGTCAACTTTGGCCACCATGGCATCCCGGAGCATGTCCAGCACTGTCTCCTGGGGCACAGCAAGGGAGGAAGGGGCCATGAGCCTCTCCTCCCCACCCCATCCCTCCTCCCAGCCTTTGCTCACACTGCTGCTGCCACCTGAAATGCCCCCTCCCCTATACAAATGTCCCAAACAAGCCTCCCCGTCTTGGAAGCCTCCTCGGAATTGTGGAGAGCTCGACAGTGAATGAATGATGCATTCACTCAACAGCATTCACTGAGGCCCTCCTTCCAGCCCGGTGCTGTCCTGGGTCCCGAGGACACCGCCATGGGCCAGTCAGACCTTCCCTGCCCTGGGAAGCTCAGGGGCTGGCGAGGGCACAGACAGCTCCACAGCTGATTTCTCCATTCCCAAGCATGGCACAGGTTGTACGGGAAGAGAAAGGGGGGCTTCTGAAGTAGAAAACTGGGGAGTCGTAGGCCAAACCTGGGGAGTTAGGGAGGTCTGAGAGCCGAAGAGGAAAGAATATTCCAGGCAGGAAGGAGTGCGGCCAGTTTGAGGGGACAGAGGCCAGAGTGGCTGAAGGATGGAGGGCAGGGGGATAGTGGGGGGCAGGGCAGAGTCCTGCAGGGTCTTGGGAGCTTCTGGAAGGAACTTTCTGTCCAGGGCAATGGAGAACCACGGAAGAGTTCAGAGCTGGGGGTGGTCACTGTCAGCTTTGCCTGTGTGTCGTGGGCTTTGCTGCTGGTGGGACACCCACTCAGGGTTACTGTCACCTCCTCCTCCTCACCCCACCAGGGCCCACTCACCAGCGGCACCAGCTGTCCCTTCTCCATGATTTCCGACAGCTTCTTGCCCCTGGCCGAGCCCGAGCTGACCTCGGCGCGCAGGAGGTCCCCGGTGGAGAGGTGGGTGTAGCCGTATGTCTGCACGATCTTCTCACACTGGGTGCCCTTCCCCGAGCCAGGCCCGCCTGCAAGCGCCCGCCCATTCATGGACCCTGAGACACAGGGCTCCAGGAGGGACAGGGGCTGCCAGGGTCCCCCAGTGAGGGAGGGGCAGAGCCCAGCAGCAGCCCCAGGCCTGGGCTCCCTCTGGCGCCTGTGAAGACCCTTGCCGCGCCACCCGCCTGCCCGCAACTCACCCACCACAAAGATGATCTTGGTTTTCTTCAGCTTCTCTGCGGGAGAGAAAAGGGGAGCAGGGCTCAGTCACTCGCTGGCCCCACAGCCAGAGGCACCTCTGGAGTCCCAGGCCTGTGCTGGGCCTCAGGCGGAGGGACAGACACCGATGGTGCTCCTGTCAGGGGGCAGACAAGTCACAGCCCAGAGTGAGCAGGGATGTGAGAGAACGCTCAGAGCCTGGGAGAAATCAGAGAAGGGAGGGCACTCCCGGCAGCCACACGGGTAGGGGCAAAGGCCTGGAGGCTAAGAACTCTCAGCACAGCCAGCGGGCTGGGCCACCAACCCTCATGGCACCTCCCTGCGGGTGGCTGGACCCCTGGGGCTGGTCACCTCTGGCTCTCAGGTCATCTTCTCTGCGGGGGTCACTTGAGGAGCAGCAGCCCATGGTCCCGTCCTGCTGTGTCTCCCGTGTCCCCTGCCCTTCCCCTCCCAGGCCCTGGGTCGGCCCATCGCCCGCCTCCCCTGGCAGTGCCAATGTGGGCTTGGCAACCACAACATAGGTTGCCATGGAGATGGTTGCCGGGGCGAAGGGCTGTGGTGGGCACGTGGAACTCTTGCCCAGAGAGGGCGGTGAGCTTGGCTCCAGCCTCTGCCTCAGCCTGCCTGCAGTTCAATCCCAGCAAGGACACAGCCCCACTGGGCAGAGGGAAACTGAGCCCAAGAGAGGCAGGGCCTGCTTTAGGGATGTCAGAACCAAAACCAGAACCCGAGTCTCTCCCTGGGCTTTCAGGCTTCCCTGCTTCCTAGGGAAATAGAGGACCAGGCTGTACCCCACCTTGCTGTGTGACTTAGGAAAGGCCTGCCGCTCTCTGGTTCTCTGACCCTTCCCCAGGGAGGAGGTGGGCTGGGCGGCTCCCAGGGGCTCTCCCAGCCATGAGGCTGGAGGCCTACAGGAGCTGTTAGAACAGTTCCTCTTGGGGGCTCCTGTCCTGGGGGTAGGGGAGGCCACACCCCTGCGGCGGTTGATGTTTGGAGCTCAGGAGTGGATGCATGACAGCTGCTTTTAGGCGGCAGCAGCAGGCCTGCCAGGCACCTTTCAGAGCTGCCCAGGCCAAGGCGCAGTGCCAGGGACTGGACGGCTGGTGCTGCCAGCAGCCGTGAGCGGGCCTGTTCTGCACTCTCTGCCCGCCTGTGCCTCCCTCTAGGTCCCAGCCTGTAGGAGCCAGGAGGGCCCAAGACCTCCTCGAGGCCTACCCCCACTGGATGACAGGGAAACTGAGTCCCAGAGAGGTACAGGAACTTGCCTTGTCCTCACTAGGCCTGGTGTTCTGTGTATCTGTGACCTCCCCATGGGGCAGGGTCTCAGCCCTATAAATCCAGCATAGTGGGTGAGCGCTGGGGCCCCCAGGAGCCTTGGGGAGGCCTCATCACTTCTAAAATTAATCTTGGAAATGGCACATTCTGTGAGAGGCCAGAGGAAGATACTGGAGGCTCCCAGCCACACCCCCTCTGGCAGCCCCAGAGCCTCCTCCAACCCCTCCCCCGCCCACAGAATGTCTACCCCATAGTACACCCCCTTAACAGACAGGCACGCTGAGGCCAGGCAACAGGCAAGAGGAGACGAGGCTCATACCTTCCATCCTGCCGAGGTCCTGGGAGCTGTGTCAGCGCTCTGCAAGACAAGGGCACGGGTTGGGGGATTTTCCTCCTCCCCCTGACTCACCTTCCGCTAAGCCACACCCAAGGCAGCCGGTGTGTGCCAGGCCCGACACATGGTCTGAGGGCAGAGGAGGCCACTGTGGGCAGGGAAGGCCCAGGACCTTCCCTGAGAAAGTCACCTTGGAAAGTCACCTTTCCTCTCTGGCATCCATGGCCTCACCTGTCACAGGACGGCAGTAGCCCCCTCCCATCCACCTGGGTTCCCGTTTTAGGGGCTGGGACGGTGAGGATGGCACCGAGGGACATGAACAGCAGCCACAGCAACTGCAGAGCTGCTCCCCTCAAAACTCCCAGAAAACAGGGCGTGGGGCCAGCGTCTGCCCAGGTGCCTTGACAACGCTCCCCAGGGCCAGAGGGAAGCTGCCAGGAGGCGGGAGGTGGCCAGGAACTGTGTGTCTGGGACGTGGTTTGGCCGGGGAAGCTCTAAGGGACACAGAGGCCTGGGGTGGAGGAATCTCCGGGAGCCACTCGCATGAACACAGCCCTTTACAGTTGTCAAAGTGAGGCAGTCCAGGCCCTCCCCTCTACAAGTCCAGCACCCAGCCCCATGCATGGCCCTGCCCCCCCCCACCCTTTGAGGATCTGGTTTTACTGCCCCCACCTTGCCTGCCCAAGAGCCCAACCACGCCTGGGACCCCACCCTGTGCTGCCACAGCCCCTGGGACCCCCACCTTGCCCCCATCTCAGAACCACCCTCTGGATACCTGTGGCCCTACCTCTCCACTCCCACCTACCAGCCCTCCCCAAGGCCACTCACGACCACCACAGCCACACTCCCCTCCAGCCTTGACCCCCAGCCAGCATCCCCACCCACACCAGGATCTCACCCCAGGCAACCATGCCACCCTCTTCTTGGCTCCCCAGCCCTGTGCAGGCCTCTCGCCCCAGCCCCAGACATCCATGCAACCCAGACAAGCCCCAGAAGCCTCAGAGGCTTCTCAGACTCTGCCCTCCCCGAGTCCCCAGCTCCAGGCCACAATGGCTAAGCCACAGGCTGAGTCAGTGTGAAGGCTCCCCTCTCCTCTCTGCAGCCCTACACACCCACTACCCGACCCTCCACTCCCCACCCTCTCTCCATCTGTCTCACCACCATGTCCTGTGCTAAGCAAGGGGCCTGGGCCACTGCCCCCGCCTCCACATGGGCCTCAAAGCCTCCACACCCTGCCAGGCAATTTGCAGGATTTTCTCTGGCAAGCATTACACCACATCACACACCTGCTTACAGCCTTGCATGTGTGGCCCCCTCGGCTCCCTGACAAAGCCCGCACCCCTTGACAGAGCAGACAGGGCCTGGTGAGCTGAACCCTGCTGCCCTCTGCAGCCCTATCAGCTGCCACTGGCAGATGTTGTACCCAATGCCTGGATGCCTTTCCCCACCTTGCTACTGTGTGGGACTCAGCTTAGGTGCCACCTCCTTCAGGAAGCCCTCCTAGACTGCCTTTCACTCCCACAGTGGCAGGTGCCTCCTAGGAACCTGCCCGCACACCATGCTGTACTGGGCCTCTCTTCTGTGCTGCGGGCCTGGGGTCCCACTGACTGGGCCTGGCATGGGCTGAGTGCAGGGCTAGGGGGAGCCTCATTCCCTCCTCACTGCGGTCTTGGGACGAAACTGAGACATGGGGAGGAGGACAGACTGGCTCGAGGGCTGGCTAGGGTCCAACGCAGCCCAGAGTTTCTGCTGCTCTGGGCCTGGCACCCACTAGGAGCTGAAGTGGCTTTGCTGATGGCCCTGCTGCCCCAGGCAGGAGTGGCAGCCACTTTTCCTGCTGAGTGTGCCTCAGCGGGGTCAGGCAATGCCAGGCACCCCTCAGCAGTTGCCCACGGGAGGGGGAGCGTCCTGGGCCAGGGACAACCACAGTGAAGACCTGAGAGGTGGCCCGGACCCCACCCTGCCCCGCCCCCTCCTGGTAATCTAAGCCCCTCTGTTCTGCTGGCACCTGCCACTTTCTTGCTCCAAAATAACTTGGGTCGTGAGGAGGCCTCACAGAGTCCAGAAGGCTAGGATGGAGTTGGGTTACGCGCTAAGCACCAGGCCTTATAAGGCCCCTGGGTCAAGGCCCCAGCGGCTCCTAATATGACTGGGT
Organism: Aotus nancymaae; assembly: GCF_030222135.1. NCBI lineage: Eukaryota > Metazoa > Chordata > Mammalia > Primates > Aotidae > Aotus > Aotus nancymaae. The sequence continues at coordinate 4,160,295 of NW_026988414.1, read as the reverse complement.
GGTCTGCTAAGGGACCTGTGGGACTGAGGCCCACCCAGAAGGACAGTGACTTAACCCCAATCACAAGGCAAGGCCAAAGCAAGCCCTGGTCTGCAGCCCCTGACCCAGCCTAGTTGGTTCCCAGTGGTTGGCAACTGACTAGGGTTTGAATCTCAGCTCCAACACTCAGCTGTGTGACCTTGGGCAGCTGGCGTCTCCTCTCTGGGCCTGTCCTGCTGCTGCTGAGGAGTACGGGGTGGCCACTGAGCAGTGCTGTGGGAAGGCCCCAAGCGCTGGCTCTGGGGCTCCGGTCAGGAGTCGAGGGTGAGCCCTGAGCTTCTGGGGGGTGTCCTCCAATGCACCCAGCACTAGAAGTGGCGTGACAGGATAGCCCCCCCAGCACAGAGGCTGCCCCTGTCCAGGTCCCCTGGGGCAGGGAGCCAGGCCACAGCTTCTTCTCCCTGGGCCCCAGCTGGGACGTGCCAAGGGCAGTGACCTGGAGCCCCAGGAGTGCCAGTCGGAACAAAGGGGTGACTATCTGGGAGGCTGTGGGTGAGTGGGGGGCTGCAACACACACACATGCACACACACACAAGCACGGATCCACAAAGGCACAGGCAGCGAGGCACCGATCCCCAGCGCCCGGGAAACACAGCCAAGCAAAACACACACGGATCACAACCACGGATACACAGCCGCACAGACCCCGGAGAGCCCGGCACCAGCACGCCCCCACCCTCCCCGCGGAGGCGCCCCCCCCGACATGCGCGGGCACGCACTGACCTGGGGAGGGGTACGGGTGGCCGCCGGGGCCGGTGCGTGCCCTACCCGTCCTCGCGGCCGCCGGCAGAGGCGACTATTTATAAGGCTGTCAGCGCGCGGCATGCCGGGAGCCGGCGCTCCCGAAGGCAGGGAGGGCGGGAAGGAGGGAGGGAGAGCGGACCGGGGACCGGGAAGGGGGGCGGGACCGAGCCCCAGCCCGGGTGCGCAGCGAGACCGCGCCCGGCACCGTGCGCCCCGCACCGTGCACCCTCAGGTGGCTGTGCCCACATACGCGCACTACGCTTTACAGCTGGCCGAGTTTTCCCTTTCGGTACCCCCACTGTGCCCAGGGTACACTCCAGGGTACAAGGCCAGGCTTTCCCTATGATATAACTGGAGAAACTGAGGCTCGGAGAGGAGCGGCTCTTTGCACAGAATCCCATAGTGCATTGGTGACAGAAAGGCCAGACCAGGGAGCCAGGGGACTGAGGCATGCACTCAGGGGCTTTGCTGACCACAGTCCCCAAGCTGGCCCTCAGAGCCTGGCCAGGGGCCCTGGCCAACACCCATCTGGGACTCCTCCTCCTCTGTTGGGAGGCACCCTTCGAGCTCCTCTGGGACTGGAACCCCCCAGGACCCAAAAGACCACCCAGTAAGGTAGAAGATGATAAGAAACCATCCCTGCTCCCATGGAACTGCTGGGCAGCTCCCAATGAGTGAGTGCTAGGATGTGGGACATTCAGAAGGCTGTGGATAGGCAGAGAGGGGATTGGCGGTCCTGATGAAAAGAATGGCTCCCATTAACGAGCACTCACTGGCTAAGCAGTGGATTCAAACCGCACCTGTGAATCCTGAGACATAGCAGAAGAACAGGAGGCAAGCAAGTGAAATAGGCTTCGCGAGGCTCCCTGGTAGAAAGCCATGTGTTTGTCCAGCGTTTTGCAGGGGGACTGACACATAGTAGTAGATGCTCAGTGATGTAGCAGGGCAGGGATGGGAGCCCAGGACTATCCAGCTTTGGAACTCACACACTTGACCACCAGACCACATTACCACCTTGAAGACAGCAGCCCCGAATGGTGAGGTGGGTGGAATTTGGAATTTGTCTTATAGGCCCTAGGGAGCCATAGAAGGTATTGGAGCAAGAGAGTGAGACTACCAGGAGATTGAGATCGCCTTCAGTGCTGGTGCCTCAGCAACCACAGCAGCCAGGAGACCAGGAGGCGTGGGTCTCTGCCACCTGTGATGTCAGACAAGTCCTTACTTCTTGGGACCTTAGTTTCACCATCTGGGGGCGGGGGCAGGTGCAGTGGGGTGAGAGGTTCTGCATTAGAAGCTGTTTGAAAGACCTTCTCAAGGGTATGTGCATTGGCACCTTTGGGGAAAGCAATTGACAAAGTAAATCAAAATTTCAAATGCACTGGGCATGATGGGTCACACCTGTAACCCCAGAACCTTGGGAGGCCAAAGTGAGAGGATCACTTGAGCTCACTTGAGCCCAGAAATTCCAAGACCAGTCTGGGAAACATAGTGAGACCCTGTATCTAAATATAAAACACACACACACACACCCCTTCAAATGTGCACTTCTACTTTAAGAAATTCATTTCAAGGAAACACGTGGGCACAAATTTACACAGGAAGGTTTTAAAATGCCAGTGGGGACTGACTGGGATGATCGCACAGCCAAGGTGGGTGAGGAGTTGGCAATGTTGGCATAGGGTATGAGTGAGAAAGGAAGCCCAAGTTCTTTGTGGTTAATGGGACAAGAAGCTTGAGACACACATAGCATTGGTGAGAACCAGGCAAAAGGCCCCACTGTACTCCTCTGATCCCACTTGCATAAAAATTACTTGAGTCTGGGAGCGGTGGCTCATGCCTGTAATCCCGGCACTTTGGTAGGTGGACGCAGGAGTGTCACTTGAGGCCAGGAGTTCAAGACCAGCCTGGGCAACATAGTGAAACAGTCTCCATTCTTTAAATGAGAATAATAAATTTTTAAAAGACTCTAAACATGCAAATGCGTATGTATGTGTGTGTATATGTAAAATCTATTCTCAGACTTTTTTTTTTTTGCACCTTAACTCTACGAAGTTAAAATCACATTGTCTTACAATCAAATTGACAACATCTTAGAGTGGGTGAAATGAAATAGACACAGAGGGCAGGTGTGTGCATATGACCACCTAGCCGGACTGGCTGGAGATGAGACTTCCACTTCCTACTTAAAGGCTTCCCCAGGCTTTCTTTTTAAACTTTTTTTTTTTTTTTTTTTTTTTTTTTGAGACGGAGTTTCGCTCTTGTTACCCAGGCTGGAGTGCAGTGGCACAATCTTGGCTCATTGCAACCTCTACCTCCCAAGCTGAAGTAATTCTCCTACCTCAGCCCCCAAGTAGCTAGGACTACAGGCATGCACCACCATGTCTGGCTAATTTTTGTATTTTGAGTAGAGACAGGGTTTCACCATATTGGCCAGGCTGGTCTTGAACTCCTGAGCTCAAGTGTTCCACCTGCCTTGGTATCCCAAAGTGTTGGGATTACAGGTGTGAGCCACTGCGACCAACGCCCCCAGGCTTTTTTTTTAAGAGTCAGGGTCTCGCTTTGGTGCTCAGGCTGGAGTTCTATGTCGCAATTATAGCTCACCACAGCCTCAAATTCCTGGGCTCTAGCAATACTCCTGCCTTGATCTCCCAAAGTGCTGAGATCACAGGTGAGTGCCACCATGCCCAGCCACCCAAGAATTTGTGTTTTTCCATACAGCAAGCATCTATTACTTTATATATAAAACAATTTTAACATGGATAAATCTTAGGGACATTATGTACGTGAAATAAGCCTGTCACAAAAAGGCAAATACTGTATGATTCCTTTACTTTTAAATATCTAAAGGAGTCAAACTCATAGAAAAAAAAAATAGAATGATGGTTGCTAGGAGCAGGGAGAATGGGGAGAGGGAGTTGCTGTTTAATGGGTACAGAGTCTCAGATCTGCAAAATGACAAAATTTTGGAGCTTTGTTATCTAATAGTGTGAAAATTGTTAAGATGGTTAATTTTATGTTATGTGTTTTTTACCACAATTTTTTTTTTTTTTTTTTTTTTGAGATGGAGCCTTGCTCTGTCACCCAGGCTGGAGTGCAGTGGTACAATCTTGGCTCACTGCAACCTCTGCCTCCAGGATTCAAGCGATTCTCCTGCCTCAGCCTCCCCAGTAGCTGGGACCACAGGTGCCCACCACCACGCCGGCTGATTTTTTTTTTGTATTTTTAGGGATTTCACTGTGTTAGCCAGGATGGTCTCAATCTGCTGACCTCGTGATCCACCCGCCTTGGCCTCCCAAAGTGCTGGGATTATAGGTGTGAGCCACCACACCTGGCCTACTGCTATTTTTAAAATAAAATAAATAATTTTTTAAAATAAAAAAAATCAATTTTAAGTATCTGTCTTATTTTATTTCCATGTGAACTATGGATTTTCTACCAATTCTGGAATAGTAAAGTTTCAGAATTTTAATTCCCAGGTATAACCCAAGGAAAGAAAAAAAAAGAGAGGGAGAGAAAAATTGGAAGAGGGAAAGAAAAAAAAATTGCATGAGCCTGGGCACCGGGGCTCACATCTGTAATCCCAGCACTTTGGGAGGCGGAGGCAGGAGGATTGCTTGAGCCCAGGAGTCTGAGACCAGCCTGGGCAACATAGCAAGACCTTGTCCCTACCAAAAAAAAATTTTTTTTAAAAATTATCCAAGCGTGGTGGTGGCTGCCTGTAGTTCCAGCTACTCCAGAGGCTGAGGCAGGAGGACTGTTTGAGTCCAGGAGATCAAGGCTACAATAAACCATGATGACACCAGTGTACTCCAGCCTGAGACACAGAGCATGACCTTGTCTCAGAAAAAGAAAAAACTTCATGGAGGAAAGATCTGGAAGATTATACCCTAGACTGTTACAGGGAATAGGACCCAGTGATATCCCCCTTTTCTATTTTATATCATCTGTATTAAGTTGTTATGATCAAAAAATCTAAAAACAAACATAAAAATGAAACGAATTTTTAAAACATTTAAAAATATTTTCTAGTTTGTGACATTTAGGAACATAATTAAAATGAAAATATTTTGGTTACGGCCAAGTGCGGTGGCTCGCGCCTGTAATCCCAGCACTTTGGGAGGCCGAGGCGGGCAGATCACCTGAGGTGAGGAGTTCAAGATCAGCCTGATCAACATGAAGAAACCCTGTCTCCACTAAAAATACAAAAACTTAGCTGGGCATGGTGGCGCATGCCTGTAATCCCAGCTACTCAGGAGGCTGAGGCAGGAGGAGAGCTTGAACCCTGGAGGCGGAGGTTGCGGTGAGCGAGATCACGCCATTGCACTTCAGTCTGGCAATAACTCCATCTCAAAAAAAAAAAAAAAAAAAGAGAAAAGAAAATATTTTGGTTAAAGAAAAAATTCTGACCAGGCATGGTGCTCACACCTGTAATCCCAGCACTTTGGGAGGCAGAGGCAGGCAGACCACTTGAGGTCAGAAGTGTGAGACCAGCCTGACCAACAAGGTGAAACCCCACTTCTATTGACAATACAAAAATTAGCCAGGCATGGTGGTGCACGCCCGTAATCCTAGTTGCTTGAACCAGGGGGACAGAGGTTACAGTGAGCTGAGATCGTGCCACTGCACTCCAGCCTGGGTGACAGAGCAAGACTGTCTAAAAAAAAAAAAAAAAAAAAGGAACGAAATAAAAAATTCCAAGACTTGAAAACAAGCTGGCATGGGGGGTTGCAGGGGATGTACCGGGACCTCCTCACTCTGAAGTTCACATGTGGACTTCAGCATGTAGGGGGACTGGGAGCTGCTCCAGGAGGGCTAGCTGGTAGGGCTGAGCTCAGTGGAAACTACTGAGCATCCGCAGGAAACACATGGTTGCTGGAAACAGCTGGACCAGAAACCCAGAGAGAAGCGGCTGCCGCTCATTAGGTTTGCACCTGGTGGGAGGCGCCCCCTCCCAGGGAGGGGTGGGGTAGGGCCCTCTGCACAAAGGCGAGGAAGCACCGACCTCACTGAGGTACCTGGGAGAGGGGTGCAGGTGCAGACGGAGGTGCAGGAAGGCCTCGAATGCCAGACGAGGCAGTGGGTTTGGAGCTGGCCAGTGAATGGGGAGCCAGTGAAGGTTTCAGGGTGAAGAGGGCCGTAATGAGGTGGGCTTCAGGAAGCTCACTTTGGCAATGAGTGGGCCAGTCTTCACTGGGTCACCTGAAGGGGTAAGAGTTTGAGGAGCTGGGGACTAGGCCCACCAAAGTCCCACCTCCTGATGCTCCATTGAACTTCCCACTGGGGAAGTGACCCCCTCTTGATGCCCCTCCTACTGACCTCCCCCTCATGCCCACCCATGGACAGACAGAAGAGCCACAGCATTCTGGGAGAAATTCTACCTCAAAACCTCTGCCTGGGCCGGGCGCAGTGGCTCACGCGTTTAATCCCAGCACTTTGGGAGACCCAGGCAGGCAGATTGCTTGAGGCAGGAGTTCGAGACCAGCCTGGGCAACATGTGAAACCCTGTCTCTACTAAAAATACAAAAATTAGCCGGGCATGGTGGCAAGCGCCTGTAGTCCCAGCTGCTTGGGAAGCTGAGGCATGAGAATCACTTGAACCCAGGAGGCAGGGGTTGCAATGAGCCAAGCTTGCACCACTGCACTCCAGCCTGGGTGACAGAGCAAGACTCCATGTCAGAAGAAAAAAAAAGAGCCACCAGCACAGTGGCTCACAGCTGTAACGCTGGCACTTTGGCAGGCCAAGGCTGGTGTGTCAGAAGGTCAGGAGATCGAGACCATCCTGACCAACATGGTGAAACCCCGTCTCTACTAAAATACAAAAAACTAGCCCAGCGTGATGGCACGTGCCTGTAGTCCCAGCTACTCAGGAGGGTGAGGCAGGAGAACTGCTTGAACCTGGGAGGCGGAGGTTGCAGTGAGCCAAGATAGCACCACTGCACTCCAACCTGTTGACAGAGTGAGACTCCATCTTAAAAAAAAAAGAGGAAGAAACCCATGCCTAGACCCAGATTTCCAGAAGCCTTTGCATGGGGTTGGATGGGTGCCACATTCCCACATTCCATGCCCTGCCCACACATGGCTTTCTGCTCCCCATGTAGACTTTACATGGAGTCCCAGTCTCTCCAGTCACCCTGGCCCCACTGCCACCAGTGGTCTGGTTGGCTCCTGGGCCCTGGGCCATGCCACCTGTCAGCCTCCTGCCCATCCTGTGGTGGTCCCATTTGACTTCTCTAAACAAGAAGGATGGAGGCTCTGTCCCCCTGAGGCTGACATTTAGGGCCTTGTGCTATCTGGCCCCAGGAAGTCTCATCTGTCACTGCTCCCTCCTGCTGCAGCCTCACTGCCTACTGGGTGAAGCTGGGGGTCCCACCATGAGACTTCTCTGTGGGCCACTACTCCCACCTGACACTCCCACCCTCATCAACCGTGTCTAATACAGTGCACGGCATGCAGCTGCTTATTAGCTATGCGAATTGAGAGGCAGATGCAAGGTGCCATTCATGCCTTCCAGCCCCAGTCGCCACCATCCTGGGTGGCCCGGTGCCCAAAGGGCTCTCTTTCCTGCCCCCAGCAGGTCGGGGCCCCTGGGAGATCCCAGCAGGTTGCCTGCTCATGTCTCACACAGTCACTCTTTGTTAGGCCTCGCTCCAGAGGACATCTTATCTGCTCAAACAGGTTGTAATCTCTGGAGTCACAGACCTCATGCCTCCTGCCAACCTGGAGTACACAGCCCTCTTGCAGAAGCAGGAGGCAACTCGGAGACCACCCACTCGCCACAGCCCTGCCAGGGTTGCAGCCCCGCCAGGCTCCTTCCTGCAGGGTTTGGCAGGAAATCCCAGCTCCCAGACCCTTACGGAGCTGGGAGATCTCTAGCTCTGTGGCCTGGGATGTCTTTCCCCGACCCCTTCTGCACTCCCTGCTCCAACTCTTCCCCCAGCTTCTGTGGGAATTCTTCCTAGTGCACCACCACGGGGCTCCTCCCTCCCTGGAATCCGAGCTCCTTGAGGGCAGTGTCTGGTCTACTTTTGCCCTTGAAGGAATTGGGGCTCTCAGAGGTGAAGTGACTTGCCCAAGGTCAAACAGGCAGGGTGAGGTGGGGACAGGAAAAGCCAAGTGGGCCTGGCTCCACACCCCCACATCCCTAGAGCTCCCAGGTCTCCACCCAAGCTGCACAATATACAACTCACTGGCCACTGGCTGCTGAAAACGCTGAGGATGGCTTTACTGAGAGCCCCCGACTGGAGGACATGGTTCTGAGGCCGCAAGCAGCGCTGGCCCAGAGGGCTGCACTAGACCCAGGAAACACAGCACATGAAGCCAGAGCATAGGTGTGTTTATTCCTGTACAAATCATTATAAAACCAAGTCTGGGGCAGTCGCTGCCCCTACCCATCACCCCAGTGTGCAATGGCTAGCTGCTGGCCTCCTCTGTCTGATCCCTCCAGCCTCACAGCCTCCTCCTGAAGCCTTTCTCTTTCAGGCTCCAGAAGAGCAGAAGACAAACACATTCCACTGAAGCCCAGCTTTAATAAAGTGCCTGATACAGAGCCAGAGGACAGAACCCAGGTGACACAGCTCACGGCAGCCATCCCAGGACGACAGGGGGTCAGGGGAGACCCTTGGAAGCCCCCAGTGGCTCCAGACAAAGGGACAGCCCCAAAGGCACCTCCAACAGTTGGAAAACCTCCCTGCTGGAGGGCAGAAAAGGAGACCTGACCCTTTAAGACCAAACTAATGGCAGCTGGCTGAGGGGCTAAGAAAACAGCTTAAGGTTTGTCCTATTCCCTTCAGAGTCCCCCGACCCTGGAGGAGTTTGCGCAAAAATACCCTAAAGTTTTCCAGGAGGTGGAGAAGGTCACCCCAGACACCCTAAAGAGCTGAGCCTCCCAGCAAGGGATAATGGCTGGGGGTGGGGGCCCACATGGGAAGGACAGACCCGAGGGTGCTTGCAGGGGAGGTGGAAAGGGTTTCAGACTCCACACTGGAAACTGGCGTGGGCAGAAGGGTACCAGAGAGGGGAAAGGGTTTGTCCAAGGTCACTCAGAGCAAAGCCAAGACCTGGACGCCAGCCTCCCACTTCTGGGACCTCCCTACCACCCCCACAACCTCCACAACTCCGCAAATTCTCTGGCCCGGCCTCCAAACAGCTTCTACACCCACACAATCTCTCTTTCTGGTGCTAGGACTTGAGGGGGCAACACCAAGTTCTCAGCTCCTTAGGACAGGACCCCATTGTCCCAGCCGAGTGGGGAGTGATTGGGGGGGTCCATTCCTGGGGCTCTGAACCAAGGCCTCATGGGAAAGGACATGTCCTTAGCCTCAGATTGACTCAGAAATACCCCTCTACCCTGATTGACTGTGCTCAGACCCTGACTGCACAAGAAAGACACCCCTGATTAATCACATAGACTCCCAAATCCCTGATTGGCCAACGGATTCCCCAGGCCCTGATTGGCTGGAGAATACATCCTCCTCAAGGCCCTGATTGGCTGAAGAATACATCTTCCTCAAGGCCCTGATTGGCTGGGAGACACTCCAGTGAGCCTTGATTGGCCAGAAAATGATCTCTGGCCCAGCGGCTGGGCGGAGGCCGCATCTCCTCTGACCCTCATGAGGTCCCACAGGCTAGGTTGGCCTAGGTCCAGGAGGGGTGGGAGAAGGTGATGCCGTACAGCTGGGCCCACGACGAGAAGACTCTCTTCTCGGTGATGAAGCGGTGGTGGTTGCCCTTGCGGCTGTGCTCATTCTGGATGTAGGTGACACACTCATCCGGCCCCTTGGGCTCGTAGTAGTGGTAGGGCATGCGCTGGAGGCGGGGCCGCTGGCTGGGACAGAGAAGATGGGCGTCATCAGGCCAGGGTAGGCACTGGCAGGATCTTTGCCCTGTCAGCCCCTCACCTGCCGTAGGACCTCAAAGGGAGAAATCCTCATGCCTCTTGGGGCCTTAGTTTCCCCATCAGTAAAATAAGTGCAGGGTACATTAGGTTTGTAACCACCAAACTTTTTTTTTTTTTTTTTTAATGCAGTGGCACTTTTTCCTTTCCCCAAGAGGGCGGCAGTGTAGAGCAGTGGTGAGGGCTGTGGGCACTGGAGCCTGGCCCCTCTTCCTGCTGTTTGGGGACCTCCAGCTACTCATAAACATCCTTCTCAGTTTTTCTCATTTAATAAATGGAAAGAATAACAGTCCTTATCCCTTAAGGTTGCTGTGAAGAGTAAGTGAGCTAATACATGTAGCCATGCTTTGTACCTGGTCAGTATTCAGTAAAGTATAACTGTCCCCTAGTGGGCTTTTCATGTAATGCTACTACTAATAGTTATTAATAAATAAACTCTGGCTGAGCTTGGAGTGGAGGCCCCTGAGGAAGCAGAAGAAGCCTACATTCCTGCAGAACAGTTTAAAAACAATGAAGCAGAGTCCCTCAAAGGCACCTCCAGCCAAGGTTTCCAGGCCCCCACCAGCTCCATCCTGCAGCCAGTGCCTGGGTGTTGTCCTGGGAGGGCACCGGCAAGGAGGGCTCACCTGCAGTAGTTGGGGGGGACCATGCCATAGACGTGCACGTGGTCACACAACTCCACCGCGATCACCATGGTAAACCAGCCTGTGCTCAACCACGAATGAGACTTCTCCCTGGGGACAGAGAGGGGTCATGATGAGGGCACATGCCAGCAGAGATGGGGGCAGGTGACCCAGGGTCACCCACATGGAGTTCCCTGGAACTTCCCCCATCCACCCATTGGGGCCCCATCCCCACCTCAGTTACCCCAAGTCCAGCCTCACTGTGGGAGCATGGCATGTGGAAGAGGGCTGTCCAGGCAGAGGTAAGGGGTGTGGAGGGAGCTCCCTTGAGGAGAAGAACGGAAACACGGCATGCTGGGAATGAATTGTCTCCTGGGGAGCCGGGTCACAGTTGGGCAGGCTGAGTGGCTATGACCACAGAGTATGCTAAAAACAGCTGTGCTAATGCTAGAAGCAAACTCCTAAGGGGAGACTAATCAGATGAGTTCCTGCTGGAGTGACTGCAGTTCAGAGCAAGGCCTGGAGGAGTAGCCCAGAACCAAGAGCTGTGCTCACACTACAGTGGCCACTAGCCATGTGTGATTGAGATGGGCTGTACGTGTAAATACACACTGCATTTTCTTAGGTAGTGTGGAAAAAAGAATGGATGCCAGGTGTAGCAGCTCATGCCCGTAATCCCAGGACTTCAGGACCAGGCTGGGAAACATAGTGAGTCCAAAAAATTAAAACTTAGCCAGGTGTGGTGGCATGTGCCTGTGGCCTCAGCTACCTGGGAGGCTGAGGTGAGAGGATTGCTTAAGTCCAGAAGGTTGAGGCTGCAGTGATCTGTGATCATGGCATTGCACTCCAACCTGGGTGACAGAGCAAGACTTTATCTCAAAAACAAAAACAAAATCCTCTGGCAAAATTGACAAAGAAAAAACAGAAGACATAAATCATCAATATCAGGAATAAAAGAGAGACAATCACCACCGAAGACCCTATAGACATTAGAAGGAGAATAAGAAAATTCACAAACAACCACATACAGACATTGGACAACTTAGATAGAATGGACCAATTCCCTAAAACCCATAAACGACCATAACTTACACAAGATGAAATAGACAACCTGAATACCCTGTAATTAGTAAAGAAATTGAATTCACAGCTTAAAATCTTCTGAAAAAGAACTCTCTGGGCCCAGATACTGTCACTGGCAAATTCTACCAAATACTTCAAGAGAAATAAGCACAATTCTACACAGTCTCTTCCAGAAAATAGAAGAGGGAACATTTCCCGATTCATTTTCTGAGACCAGCATGTCCCTGAGGCAAAAACCAAGCAAAGACAGTACTAAAAAAACCTCTCATGAACACGCACACAAAACTCCAGTCTGGGCCACAGAGCAAGACTTTGTCTCAAAAAAAAAATAAGTAAATAAAATAAAAAATAAATACATACATTCCAAACAAGTGAGTGTGGAACAGGGTGTGTTCCAAATAAAAATAAATAAATAGGCCAGGCATGGTGGCTCATGCCTATTAGTAATCCAAGCACTTTGGAGGCCAAGGCGGGCGGATCACCTGAGGTTGGGAGTTCAAGACCAGTCTGACCAACATGGTAAAACCCCGTCTTAAAAAAAAAAAAAATTTAAAAAATTAAAAAATAAATAAATAAATAAAACTTTATGTTTTATTCCAGAAGTACAGAGCTGATTCAGTATTCAAAAATCTTAGCCTGGGCAACACAGCAAAACCCAGTCACTACTAAAAATACAAAAATTAGCCAGGCATGGTGTTGCATGCCTGTACTCCCAGCTACTAGAGAGGCTGACATGAGAGGATCACTTGAGCCTGAGAGGTGGAGGCTGCAGTGAGCCATAAACATGCCACTGCATTCCAGCCTGGGTCTCAGAGCAAGACCCTGTCTCAAACAAAACAAAACAAAAACAAGCAGTCAATATAATCCACCATATTAATAGTCTTAAGAAAAACCACATGATCATATAAATTGCTGCAGAAAAACATTTCATAAAATTCAATATCCTGTACCAATAACAATTCTCAGCAAACTAGTAAGAGAAGAGAACTTCCTCAACCTGCTAAAAGGTAGCTACAAAACACCTGTAACTAAAATCATACATCATGATGAAAGACGGGATACTTTCTCCCAATACTTTCTCCCTAAGACTAGGATCAAGGCAAGGAAGTCCGCTCTCACCATTTCCAACACAATTCAACATTGTACTGAAAATCCTAGCCAGTGCAATAAAGCAAAAAGAAGAAACAGGCATACAAATCAGAAAGGAAGAAATAAAATTGTCTTTATTTGCATGCCACATGATTATCTGCATGGAAAATCTGAAAGAATCTACAAAAATCTCCGAGAACGCTGGGCACGTTGGCTCATGCTGTAATCCCAGCACTTTGGGAGGCAGAGGCGGGTGGATCACCTGAGGTCAGGAATTTAAGACCAGCCTGGCAAACATGGTGAAACCCCATCTCTACCAAAAATACAAAAATCAGCCAAGTGTGGTGGCGCACGCCTGTGGTCCCAGCTGCTTGGGAGGCTGAGGCAGGAGAATAGCTTGAACCTGGGAGGCGGAAGTGCAACGAGCTGAGATCGTGTCACTGCACTGCAGCCTGGGCAACAGAGCAAGACTCTGTCTCAAAAACAAAACAAACAAACAAACAAAAAATCTCCTAGAACCAATAAGTGACTTTAGGAAGGTTACAGGATACAAGGTCAACACACAAAAATCTTTCTTTTTGAGGCAGAGTCTCTCCTTGTCACCCAGGCTGGAGTGCAATCTCTGCTTACTGCAACCTCTGCTTCGCGGGTTCAAGCAATCCTCCTGCCTCAGCCTCCTGAATAGCTGGGATTACATGTGCATGTCACCATGACCAGCTAATTTTTTGTATCTTTAGTAGAGACAGGATTTCACCCTGTTGGCCAGGCTGGTCTTGAACTCCTGACTTCGTGATCCATCCGCCTCAGCCTCCCAAAGTGCTGGGATTAAGGCATGAACTACTGCAGCCGGCCACAAAAATCAATTTCTGTATGCCGTTTCTATATATTAGCAATTAACAATTGGGAACAAAAAATATTAATACCATTTATAATAGCCTCAAAAAGTTTTAAATATTTAGGTAGAAATCTAAGAAAATACGTGTTAAGAGCTAAGTTGAACACATTAGGTCAAAAAAAAATTAAAGTTGCTTTCACTACTTTTTTCCTTAAAGTGATGTAAGATGTAGTCTCACTCTGTCACCCTGGCTGGTGTGCAGTGGCATCATCATGGCTCACTGCAGCCTCGACCTCCTGGGCTCAAGTGATCTTCCTGCCTCAGCCTCTTGAGTAGCTAGGACTACAGGTGCAAGCCACCACATGCACCTATTCACTGATTTTTAAACGTGATTACTATGAAAATAAATTACATATGTGGCTCACATAGATTTCTATTGGGCAGCACTGGCCTAGCTTTCCCAGGGAGATGAGTCACAGCAGGGCATGCTGGGAGTGATGTATCCCTGGAACAGAGCATGCCAGGAGCGACTATGGGCAGACATGCTGGGAACAGACAAGACTTTACATTGTGTACACTATGGGGAGCTTCTCTCAGAAAGATGCTAGGAGTGACTATGCAACCTCAGAGCAGAGCATGCTGGGTGGAAGCCCTTGTGCCCTCAGAGCAAGGTATGGCAGGAGGAAGCTCTCTTGGGCAAACCAGGTCATGCAGAGCATGTTGGAAAAGATCCATATGAACAGCTGGACATGACGAGAACTCTCCTAGGAGGCCCAATCAGAGGACAGCAGGACCTGACCATCCCCTCAGAGCAGTGCATGCTGGGAGCAACAGGCCTCAGGACAGAGCATGCTGAGAGGGAGCACAGGGCTGGCCAGAGGGGCAGGCGGGAGGCTGGTACCTGTCCTTGCCCGTCTCACCCCGGAAGAGGTCGTCAAATTGGCGCATGCGGCCGGGAGAGACGGCATATGCTTCCATGTTGGGGAACGCCAGGCCCGCCCGCTGGATCACACGCACGAGGCTGCCCTGGGGCTTCTGCATCTTGCTCGGGGGCCCCCAGAAGATGAACACGGTTTCAGGGGTCCTGTTGACGAACTCCTGGGGCCTCCGCAGCACGCGGAACACACTGGAATGGGCCACTACGCGGTAGGTGGTCTTGTTGCCCACATCGGCTGAGTAGCCCGTGGTGGGCGCATCATTCATGCGGATTGTACACTCAGCCTGCTCAATCTCAGGGCCCAGCTTGGTGCCCAGCAGGTGGCTGGAGCTGCTGACAATCACACATTGGTGGCACCGAGAGGGCAGCGTCTGGGGGACAAGGAAAGTCAACATTATTATGGCCATTCCGTGCTGGGGCCTGTGCTCCATACATCCAGGTCTCCAGGACCCAGGAATTGTTATGCCCATTTTAAAGACAGGGAAACTCGAGGCCCATTCACTGAACATTCAGCACACATTGATAGCAAGCTGGCTAATGGCCAAGTCACGGGGCAGAGCAAGGAGCAGAACAAACCAGGCTTCTGCCTTCAAGAAACATGTGGGGATACAGACCAGAATGCACATGATACATGCCAGGAAAAAAAGGGAAATAGGGCCAAATGGCTGGGTGCAGTGACTCACACCTATAATCCCAGCACTTTGGGAGGCCGAAGCAGGCGGATCACTTGAGTTCAGGAGTTCGAGACCAGCCTGGCCAATATGGTGAAACCCTGTCTCTACCAAAAAATACAAAAATTAGCCTGGTGTGGTGGCGTGTGCATGTAATCACAGCTACTTGGGAGGCTGAGGCACAAGAATTGCTTGAACCGGGAGGCAGAGGTTGCAGTGAGCCTAGATCGTGCCGCTGCATTCAAGCCTGGACAACAGAGCAAGACTGTGTCGAAAAAAAGAAAGGAAAGAAGAAACAAAGAAAAGAAAAAAAAAAGGAAAGGAAAGAGGAAAAAGCAAAGGAAAGGTTTAAAAAGGAGAGGAAAGAAGAGAAAGGTAGGGGAGGGGAAAAGGGGGGGGGAGCAATTCGAGGGGAGGGGAGGAGAAATAGGGGCAAGTGACCCAACAGTGACTGCAGCTGGGGCTACTTTAGAAAGGTGGCCTGGAGTTGAAACCACTTTTGCCAAAAAATTGTAACAGTGAGAGGAATCTAACATAACTGACTCCATCCTGTTTCTGACTTCACAGTCTAACCACCCTTGCTCATTCCTGTGCATAGGCCAAGCTAACTACAAGAGGAATTTACTTTACAGTTTAACTCTGGAGCAAAGATGGTAACAGCCCCTTCCCAAAACGAAACTCCACTTTGCTTGGGGACTAAAACTATCTTTGTAAAATTAATAAAAGGCCACAAGGTAACAATTGAGATAGAGGCCTGGACTCTGCTAGGATACAGGTATAGTAAAATCATTTGTTTTACTTATGTCCTGCTCTTCCTGGATGCATGATTGCCTGCATATAGTCAGTTTGATAGAAGGTGGTCACTAATAATTGATTATCTCACCCCCTGTACACCTGTCTGTCAAGCTGTAGGCATAAACTATAACCAGTCATTATCTCTTAGCTTGCTTTTCTGCTAAGATGTAGCTATAGTTGAATTATAGATAGTCATTGTTTCTTAGTTTGCTTTTTAAAATATAGATAACGTCATTATTGTTTTTAACATAGATAACATCATTATTGTAAAACCTGAGTGTTTGAGATATTTTTCAGACCTTGCAATCTGGTGGACCAATGGATGCCAACCAGACCAGTGACCCATGGCTCCCACCCAGGAACTAACTCGGTGAGTGAAGACAGTTTCAACACTTCTATGATTTCATCCCCAACCATTCTCTAGTCTTCCTGCCTGCCAAACTATTCTTAAAAAACCCTAGCTTCCAAATTCTGGGGGAAGCAGATTTGAGAAATATCCCTCATCTCCTTTCTTGACTGGCCCTGCAATTATTAAAATCTTTCTCTGCTGCAACACCCACAGTCTCAGTGTATTGGCTTTTTCTGGGCAGCAGGCAAGAAGAAGCTGTCAGGTTGTAACAGAGAGGCCTCTCTGAGCTGAGATATGAAGGGTGAAGAACCACCTAGGGAAACATATTCAAGGCAGGAGAAACAGCCAGCACAAAGGCTCCAATGTGGAAATAAAGGTGGTGCACTGAAAACCAAAAGAAGGCCATTCAGTCGAGGCAGAGTCAACAAGTGGGAGAACAGAAGGTCATAAAGTGGAGAAGCACAGTGCCAGGATTTGAACCCAAGTCTAAGTGACCACAGATCCCCAGCTCTCCAAAGAGGACATCTTCCAAAGGTACCCATGACATTTCCACATCACCCAGAAACAAGAACCATCTTGTTATTAAGGAAGGTATGAAAGCCACTCTAGGCCTGTTTCTCCATGGCTGAAATGAATGGGTTGGAACCACATGCTCTCTGGGGTCTATTTCTTGCCCATGGAATTCCCATTCACCCTTTAAGGCTAAGCTCAAATGCCACCTCCTCCAAGTCAGCCTTCCCTGAGCCCTTACTCCAAGATCCACCAACACATCCCACGTACCTTGACTGGCGCTCCCACTTTTCTGAGCGCTAGTTTTTCTGGCTTCCTCTATGATGCTGGAAACACTGAAAGCCAGGCTCTGCCTCTCCTTTCCACATCACCCACACTCAAGCTGTCCCACCTTCATTCCTCTTTCAAGGGTTCTTAGGGTAAAGAAAGACTCACTTTGATGTAAATCTGTCTCCAAACACTTGCTAATGTGCCCTTTCCTAGTGAGGATGTGGCCAGAGCCCAGGCTCTACATTTTGCATGCAAAGGCCCTGAAGAAAATATAGGAGGGTCAGTGAGGAAGAAGAAAGAGATACTACAGGATGAACCCCAGAAATACAACCTGAATTTCATGGCTACCCAAGGCAAATGGAAGTCCCCAGGAATGACTTTTGGCCTCTTTGCAGCTACAACTTAGCAGGGGGTAGGAAAATACCATCTCCTTCCTTCCCTCGCTGTGTGGTCTTAGACAAGTGACTTCACCTCTCTGAGCCTTGGTTACTCAGTCTCATCAAGGGGGATAATAATGCTGCCCTCATAGGGCTTGTATGGGGATTACTGGTGATCAAAGTGCCTGGCACACACAGGCACTTGATAAAGGGCACACACACAAAAGCCGGTATTATTACTACTTTTGTGTTGTCAAATGTCCCAGTGTTCTGCTCTCAACCCTGTGTGGGCTCCCCAGCAGAGACAGAAAGCAGTGAAAACAATAACACATTTCCAAAAGGATTCTGATTCAGGAGATGGTAGGATATTAGCAATGAGTGTGGAGACTTGGAGAGAACTGAGGCCCAGAGAGGGGCAGGCACTTATCCAAGGTCACACAGCAAGCAAGGAGCTGAAATCACCGGAGGTAGGGCCTCGACTCCCAGGGTCCACCTTTCATTCAGGAAAGAAGGAAGTGGGGGAAGTGGTGATGCCGAGCAGTGGGGAGGAGCTGCCACCAGCCAGGTCCCAGGGAGCTCCCCAAAGTGGCTGCGCTACCTTGTTGCCGAGAATGGGGACATAGCCGTCAGTGATGCTCCACTTCTTGAGGTTGACAGGCCGGCGGCTACGGCCCCGCAGGGAGCCGTAATGGAAGACCTCATTGGCACTGTTGGAGCTGTAGAGGATGAGGATGGTGATGAGGGCAAACAGGATCACGAACACTGCTGACCGCTGTTCCTGGAGAGGGGAGAGGCCAGTGAGGGCCCAGCTGCCAGGAAGGCTCAGCACCCCAGCTCCTTGCCACCTACCATGCCTGGCTAACTCCTGTTTTTTGTTGCAGACCAGTCCAGGCACTACTTCCTCCAGGAAGGTCTCCTTCAGCTGCCTCAGTACCCCCATCACAACACTGATCACACAGCATTCAAACTGCCATCTCTCCAATTACACTGTAAGCTCTGGGACTAGGTCAGCCTTGCTCCCCACTTTATCCCAGATCCCAGGGCAGGGCCCGGAACACAGAAGGTTCTCAGGGAGGGTTTATTGCACTGGATTGAATGTGTCAGGATTCCCTACAGCTGCAACTAAGAGGGTGTCTAAAGACAGGTGGGACATCTGAGTGAGAGGGTCCAGGTCTTCTGCCAACAGTAACTCTCCAATGTATTGCCTCTAGCTCCAAGTTTATCCTTTTTGTCTGCTCTGTGGAAGTGGATCTGGGCCCTTTAAATATTTTCCCTTGTCAGTTAGCTGCATATTAAGCTTTGTGACTAGAAGGTGCTGGACAGACACTGCAGGAGGAAAAGCATTTGCTTCTTGGTTCTGGTGGGCTTGCTAGGGAGGCTCCTTCAGTGGACACAGCCTTTCCAGGAAGGGCATCTTAGCCACTGACCAGAGGCCAGGAGTGCCAGCAACTCGGGCACATTGCCTCTGGCTCATGCTGTGATCACAGCTTCTCTGAAGTCCAGCTCCCACAGCGCACTCAACCACCTGCAGCACCTGGAGGCTGGTGGCTTCCCCTCCCTAGGCCAGCTTCGTACTAGAGCCATCCAGTGGGCCATAGCTAGGCCTTCTTCAGCAAGGCCTGGAACTCAGCCTTTGTAGGGGCAGGGGATCTCCTTAGATGAACATCTGCTATTCCTGTATGCCTCAGAATTCCAATCCCTTGTTACTCCAGTGTCCTATTACAATCAATAATTTTTTGCATTAAACTTTTCCTGTGTAATCACTGTGTAGTTTCTTTCTCCTGATTAGAGACTCCATCCCATTTCCAAACCTCAGGCTCCACCAAGGCTGCAGTGGATCCTAGGGAAGGGGCATGCTGGGCCAGTCATGTAGTAGGTGCTCAGGAACGCATGAATGAATGAAAGAACGATGGGGAATCCTGACATTCTCAGGGTCACGTTCAGGCAGCATCACCTTTGACTCTGACCAGTGCACCCTCCCCCCATTTCCTGCTCACCTCCACCTGCCCACCCCTCTTTCCTGCACAGCACTCCACAGGCACCTCAGCTAGTCCCTGACCACCATAGACAGACCAGGGAGGGCAGAACTGACCCTGGGCCGAGGCACAGGCAGGAGCTTGCCCTAAGCCACTCAGATCAGTGGCCAAACCAAGGCTTAAACCTGGGCCTCCCAAGCACTAGTGGCTTCTTGAGGGGAGGGAGAGACTGGTGGTGGCCAGAATCTGAGATAGGTCCAAAGGAACCAGTTCCATAGAGGGAAGTAAGAGACTCAATGCGGATAAGAAATGAAGGGAGACTTACTTTGTTGCTACTCATTTCTCTCCTGCGTCTGCTGAGGGGTAGGTGTCGGCGTCCTGCAGGTGGCCCTGGGGACAGGGATGTGGGTTCACACCTGCAAGCCACCAGAAAGGGTTATTATGGCCTGGGGGTCCTCCTTTGGGTCCAGCAAGCCAAAGGCTACACCTTCTCTGCCCCCAACTAGCTCTTCTATGCACCCAGAACTTTAAGGATGAGGACTGTACCCATTTTGCAGATGGAGACACTGAGGGCCAGAAAGGGCAGGAATCTGACTGCAGTCCCACAGCCTGGTGGCAGCAGAGCTCTGCCCATTCTCCTCCCTGAGCAGGGGCCTTCCCACACCCAGGGAGCTGGCAGGGCCAAAGCTGGCTCCCCTGCTGGAGGACCTGACCTCCATGCAGCAGGAGCCCGCCCCATTAACACCTGCTCTAAACCCTGCCTTGGTTCTCTGTGGCGTCAGAATAAAGCAACACCCTTGTAGCCCCCAAACTCCTCTGCTCTTACTCCCTCTCAGGTTGGCTTGGAACGCCCTCCCTCCTACGGCCTCCTGACTCCCACTCATCCTCCAAGCCTCTCACGGACCAGGAACTCCCTTAGGTCCTTCCATCCCCCCAGGCTAAGAGCTGCCTGCAGGGTACAGCCCACCCAGGTCCTCACTCAGTTTCCCCTGTGCCTCCATAGCCATGGAGATGCAGGAATATCGCTGCATGAACGAATGCATTAACAAGTAGGATCTCTCTAAGGGCACAGACTCAAGTGTCAGAGGCTCGGTTCTAGTCCAGGCCCTGCAGTCTCTGCTAGGGCTGACTCCACATCTGTCAAATGGCTGTAATCACAGTCTCAGAGGTGGCTGGGGGGCCTCTGGAGACCTGGCAGTGAGGAGGCCGGCCCAGCTCTGCTCCGCACACCCCACCGCTCCCTCTCCCACCACCCAGGACCCAGCTCCTTTCCAGACTTCCACTTCCCCACCTGTGAAAGGGAAAAAGTACTGTGTCCAGACCACCTCCAGCAGACAGGCAGGGGGCAGGGCGGGCGGGAGTGCCGAGGGAGGAAACTGGGGCTGCCACTCTCTCCACCCGCTGACCTAGCCGCTGTTTACTCCTACAGGGCCACCAGGAATAGCCAGAGAATCTCAGGCCAGAGGAGGCTTGGCGCACACACCTAGCTCCTGGTTGGTTAGGTCCTGGCCCCGCCCCCTCTCCAGCCCCACCCCCTCCCCGTGGGAGCCCCCCTCGTCCTGAGCCCGGCTTCAAGTTTCTCCAGGGCCGGCCCCTCACAGCCAGTCAGGGAGGCCCGGACTCCCATCTAGTCCAGGCCTCGCGGTATACAGCAGAAGGGGCCTCATAAGAAGCGAGGAGCGGCTTGTTCTTGCCCTCACAGACCGTTAGAGCAAAAAACAGGAGTCCAGAATCCTGGGGTGGCCCCATGAACCCTGAGACCTCGACATTCAAGGCAACCACGGTTCCAGCCGCCTCTATCTTATAACGCGTGGCCACCCTTTCCTGAGGATGCCCCATACCCGCCCCCCACTTTCCCACCTTTGCCCGAGCTGTGCCCTCAGCCAGGACCACCGTCCCCCTGGTCCGCCCCGTCACAATCCTGCTCTGAGAAGGCCATGTCAGTGCAGCATGTCAGGTGCCACTGCGAATCCCGGTTTCACCACTTACTGGCTGGGGGGCCTCGAGCAAGCCATGTGACCTCTCTGAGCCTCAGTTTCCTCATCTGTGAAATGGGAACAATAAGAGTCGGTAACTTAGATTGTTGGAAGGATTCAAGCAGATGTGGCAAGGGGCACGAAGGGCTTGAAAATAATCCCACATTGGTCGGGCGCAGTGGCTCACGCCTGTAATCCCAGCACTTTGGGAGGCCAAGGCGGGCGGATCACGAGGTCAAGAGATCGAGACCATCCTGGCCAATATGGTAAAACCCCGTCTCTCCAAAAATACAAAACTTAGCTGGGCGTGGTGGCACGCACCTGTAGTCCCAACTACTCAGAAGGCTGAGGCAGGAGAATCAATCGCTTGAACCCAGAAGGCAGAGGTTGCAGTGAGCCGAGATCGTGCCATTGCACTGCAGCCTGGTGACAGAACGAGACGACTCCACATCAAAAAAAAAAAAAAAAGAGTGCTCCCACAATGCCAGAAGCCGTTAGTCTTGCGGTTACTCACTGCTCAAGGCCCGCCTCTCCAGTGTGTCAGTAAAACACTCCTACTCCCCTGACCCCAGACCAGCGACTTTCCCGGAATATCAAGGAATACGTGTGGGAATACGCTTTAAGCATCACCCACACACTGAATCCCGGCAATGCATGGTAGGCATTCTTGTTGCCCATTTCACAGATAAGGAGACTGAGGTTCAGAGAGGCAAAGCGCCTTGCGGGGCCGCCCAGAGCCAGCTTGGCAGCCTTGTTTACAGGCTCCTTACACGGAGCAGCCCAGGGCTGAGCCTGACTTCGTCTCCCTGGAGGATCCCCCTCGGCTGGAACGGGTGTGCGCCCAGGACGTGGCCCGACACCGGCACCGGGGCGGGGGTCTGAGGGTGCTGGCCTGTTGGGGAAAGGCTTGCTCAGGCTGGGGAGGTGGCAGACCCGCGCACTGGCCCCGGAGCATGGACTCAGCCCCCAAGGCTGGACGCGCAGGCGAGCTGAGCAGGAGCCGGTGGGGGCCACACCCTGCCCTCTGTTTGGGGGCTTTCCTTCTTCCAGCCCCGGGAGTCCTCCCGCAGGTCGGGAGGCACCCACGAGCCCGCGTGGGAGGAGGGCTCCAGGGAGAAGGGGGAGGGGGGCTCCTAATTCCGAGACGAGGCAGGACGCCAAGCCGTTGGGTCCACCTGGTGGGGGCTCACCCTGCGCGCCCCTGGCGCCAACCCCCTCCCCAACTCCTGCACTCCGGGGGTCCCGAGCCCTAACCCCAAAGAGGCAGGACCGCTGACGGGGTAGTCGGCGGCAGGAGGCCCAGCGGACCCCGCGACAGCCCCTGGGCGCGAGGACCGGGACCTCGGGGCGCGGCTACCGAGGGAAGAGGGGTCTAGGAGAGCCCCCGGGGGCCCCGCATCCATCCCCATCCCCGGCGATTCGCAATCTCCCCTCCTCGGCGTCCGCCGCCCCCGCCCCCGCCCCCGCGCGGCGCCAGCTCACCTCCGGCGGGGAGCGCCCGGCCCCCCGCGGCCCCCGAGCCCCCTCACATGGTGTCGGGAGCCGAGCGCCGGGGTCCGCGCTCCTCAGGCCGCCCAGGCCCCGCCGCACCCGCGGCCCGCCGGGTCCTAGCGCCGCCGTCCCAGGCCGGCCCCGGCCTGGGAGGTGGGCGGAGCCTCGGGGCCTCGGGTGGCTCCGCCCCCGGGAAGCGCGGGCGAGGAAGGGAAAGGGGAGGCGGAGCGGGTTTCTGCCGCCGCGAGAGCGCCTCGGTCGCCCCACTGGGCAGCCCGGGTTGACCACCAAAATACAACAGCCTTTCAGCTCCCTGTAGTGTGGATCGGGCCCACTTCTAGCTTTCTTTATTGCCACCACGACCCCAGATGGGGAAACTGTCTGGTTGAGGGCTTTTCGGCCCCGTCCCCCAGCCATGTGGAAAGGGCCTAATTCCCGATAAAGGAGGCCCTTCCTCCCCTGCAGGGAGGGTCCCTTATCTCACTCTACCCTGGCCCGACTCAAGACCAGCAACCTTCCCCCCCAGCAACTCACTAAACCAGTCACCATCCGCCCCATCAGCTCTCCCGTAACCTTCCGTCCCACTAGCTCCCGCCCGGCAGGCTTCCTGCCCAGCAACCAACCTAGCCAATTACTACCTGCTAGGTCAGCTCTTCCACCGCCCCTGGCCCTCTGTCCCTAGAAAGCCGACCGAACAAAGAAAGCGCGCGCGATTCCTCCCTGCCCGCTCGAGTCGCCCGGAGATCCCAATAAAGCCGATGCTGGTCACCACGCGTCTTGCCTTGTGTTGGTCGAGCGTCTGCCTGCCTCCGTGGGTCGGGGTCCCACCGTCGGGGTCGCACACCTGGTGCCGAAACCCGGGAGGTTCGGGCTGCTGGGCTGCCCGCGGCCCCCTCCCCCGGCGACCCCTCTGGATCCGGCTGTTCTGCACTCTGAGTAAGGTAGGATCGATTTTATTACTATTTTCCTGCCTTGCCTTTCCTTCCCCGTGGGGTGCACGGCAGTCCCTCCCAACCCCAACTCCACGGATCTCTCGCCAAGCGCCGGCCGGCCTGAGCACGATCCTCCAACCAGGCTCCAGGAGCCTTTTGGAAGCGCCGGACAGGGGACGCCCTCTCTGACTCTTCCTTTTTCCAATTCTCCGAGTATTTGTAGTGTTCGGGGGACGCCTCGTCCTACATTTACTCTTTCCGATTCTTCGAGTATTTGTAGTGTTTGGGGGACGCCTCTTCCTACATTTACTCGGTAGTTGGCAGGGAACCACTGCCGCGCCACCCATGGGGAACGCAGAGTCCAAAATACCCCTTAACACTCCTCTTGGGTGTTTGTTGCGAAATTTTTCCAAATTAGGATACTCGCAAACCTTAAGACAAAAGAAACTTATTTTCTTGTCTCAAGTGGCATGGCCTCAGTACCAGCTCGATAACCAGTCACATCGGCCCCCGACTGGTACTTTCGATTTCAACATCCTTCGTGATCTTGATAATTTCTGCCGCCGCACCGGCAAAGAGTGCGAGGTGCCTTATGTGCAGGCTTTTTGGGATCTCCGTACCCACCCGGACCTTTGCTCTGCTTGTTCCACACATCAGGTTCTCCTAGCCCAGGTTCCTTACTGTAAACCCTCCGCCATTTCCGCCACTGGGTACCTAACTATGCGGCCCTAGCCAAGCCTCTGTATCAGGCCGCATCTGTACGGGACCGCTCTCTTCCCAGGGCACGGTTACCCAGGCTTTTAGGACACTCCTCAAAGCTTTATGTACATCCACCATCCTGGCCTTACCCAATCCCAGCCTGCCCTTTCACCTGTACACGGATGAAAAGTCTCACACTGCAGTAGGAGTCCTAGCGCAGCCAGTCGGAAACACCCTCTTACCAGTGGCCTACCTCTCCAAACAACTCGACCCCACTGAAAGGGGATGGCAGCCATGCCTCCGCGCCCTGGCTGCGGCGGCTGCCCTCACCACTGAAGCTCTTAAAATCAATTTACAGCTTCCCCTTCAGGTGTTTTCCCCCCATAGGCTGACTGAACTTCTCACCCACCGGTCACTGCCACGTCTGGGGCCATCCAGAATCCAACTAATACACCTACTCTTCATTGAAAATCCCGACATCACTCTTTCACACTGCGTGGCCTTAAACCCGGCCACTCTCTTCCCCAGCCCCTCAGGACCTGCTCCAGACCACCATTGTCCTGAAATCCTGGCTGAGGCACAGTCCCCTCGCCCAGACCTACAGTCAACACCTTTGCCGACAGCCCTCACTCTGTTTGTCGACGGCAGCTCCATCCCGCATCCTTCTGGCCCCAAGACGGCTGCCTATTGCTGTAGTTACACAAACAGACATCATTGAAACTCATTCCCTTCCCTTGGGCACCACCTCACAACAGGCCAAACTAGTGGCCCTCATTCAGGCCCTAAAATGGGCCAGAGACAAAGAGGTTAACATCTACACAGACTCCAAATACGCCTTTCTCATCGCCCACTCCCATTGCATGATCTGGAAAGAACGAGGCTTCCTCGTTCTTTAGTGTTCTTTAGTGCCTTTCTGCACTAAAGGCACCCCTGTCTTAAATGGCAAACTTATTGCAAATCTCATTCAAGCTGTCCAACTCCCCAACAAAGTGGCAATCATCCACTGCAGGGGACACCAAACCACTGGCTCTGCAATAGCAGAAGGCAATGCCTTTGCTGACAGGGTGGCTAAGGACACTGCAAGGAATCACCCGCCCCCTGCCCATCTTTATTTCCTGTTCAAATCATACAGCCCACGTTACTCAGACCAAGAAAAACAATCCCTACAAAACACCCCAGGAATTGCCTTTAAAAATGAGTGGGCCTTTAAACACAACCTTCTCATTCTCCCAAAACAACAACGAACTCAAATAATCCAGGATATTCACAACTCTCTTCATATCGGGCCCAAGGCCCTGCTCCACTTCCTCAGTCCACTCCTACATCCAGACGGCCTCTCCCAAACCATTCATGAGGTCCATGCGAAATGCCTCACATGTGCCAGGATTAACCCTCGGGTCCTGCCACCCCCGCAAGCAACTCCACCAATTACGAGGGTTTCTTCCAGGCCAAGATTGGCAAATTGACTTCACTCACATGCCTAAACACAAGCAGTACCGATATCTTTTAACCATTGTTGATACCTTTTCAGGCTGGATTGAGGCTTACCCTACAGCGTCTGAGTCTGCAGAAACGGTAACCACTCATCTAATCCAGGACATTATACCCCGCTTCGGACTCCCAGCCACCATCCAGTCTGACAACGGTCCTGCCTTTGTCTCCAAGGTTACTAACGCTGTCTCTACTGCCCTAGGAATTCAGTGGAAGTTACACACCGCCTACCACCCACAATCCTCCAGTAAGGTAGAGCGGGCCAATGGCCTCATCAAAGAGCAGCTAACAAAGCTCATGCTAGAGCTTCGCCAGTCTTGGGTAACCTCGCTTCCCATTGCCCTCGCCCGACTAAGAGCAGCCCCTCGGGGCCCCTCACAGCTCAGCCCGTTTGAGCTGCTGTACGGCCGTCCTTTCCTGCTCTCAACCCCTCCACCTCCTGACGCCGCTCCCTTAGAAGGGTACCTCCCCTATTTTACCCTTCTCCGGAGTCTCCTCCGTGAACATGCTAACGCCTCTCTTCCCCAGCCTACCCAGCCATCTGAACAATCCCAAAAGTTCTCCCCTGGGGACTCGGTCCTTGTTAAATCCTTGTCCCCAAAACCTCTCACTCCAAGGTGGGAAGGCCCGTATACAGTCATCCTCACCACCCCTTCTGCCATAAAAATAGCTGAAGTCCCGTCCTGGATTCACCTTTCTCGGGTAAAAAAGGCTCTCCATGGACCCCCCTCATGTTGGAAGGCTGTTCCTACTGGCCCTCTGTCTGTCAAACTTACCAGGGCATAGTGGTCACACCCCTTACATATGGAGGTTCTACCTAACGGAAAACCATACCAAAACCTCCTTCATTTGTGACACTCCCCCATACAGCCACAATCGTCTTCTTACAACCTCTGATTGTCCCTCTACAGGATGCAGTGCTCCTATATATCAACTTTACTCGCTTTAACAATGTGCCTTCTGCCTCATGGGGACCCGGCTACCCTATTATATGCTTCTACCACAAGCAACCGGGCGACTGCAAAACGTCCTCATGGCACCAGTGCATAGGTTGTGTCTGGAGCTCATGCAATATAGACCCAGTCTCCCATCACCCTCGCTACCTCAACCCACAAAAGCCTTCGCGTATACAAGTCATCAATAAGGGAGGTAGCGACTTTGAGTACTCTCTAAAAATACCTGACCCCTGGGACAGTCGTTGGACCTCCCCCCAAAAGGTATCAGTATATAACACCCCTGGTACCTCCTATCCGTCTTCCCATCTGTACATATGGCGAACGTATGAACGCACAGTACACGTAGTCCATACCGCCATAAAACAACAGGAACAAGCCTTAACCACTCACCTGCAGCCACAGTCATCCCCGTTTTCCTGGCTGACTTTCTTGAGGGAAGGACTTAAGGTTGCTAATGCCTCCGGACTAACTAACCTCACCTCATGTTTCATGTGTGCCGTATTAGGCCAAACCCCTTTCGTCGCTGTCCCCTATCCCATCCCTCCAAACACCCACACCTCGGCCTCTACCCCTCCCTTCTCTCCCATCAAGGAAGTAAATCTCTACACTCCACCTGAGTTAACACAGTTGCCAGTATGCTACTCCTTAGGCCAAAACTTCACTGGCTGTAACAGAACTTTTCCAGTAACTACCAACTTAACTGCTCCACAAGGAACGTTCTTTTGGTGTAATAACACCTTGTCAAAAACCCTCCACAAGGGCCAACCATCAACCCTTTTATGCCTCCCAGTAACCCTCGTCCCCCGATTAACTGTCTACTCACCGGCAGAATACCAAATGCTCCAAGTGCCTCACCACCGTTCCCGGAGAGCTGCATTCCTGCCTTTAGCTGTAGGCCTATCCCTTGTCAGCTTGGCAGTAGCCGCAGGGTTGGGAGGAGGAGCACTAGTCCAAACTCACTCCGGAATAACCCAACTTGCCTCTCAATTACAGGCTGCCATTGAAAACTCTGCTGAATCCCTTGCATCCCTCCAAAGACAAATCACCTCTGTTGCTCAGGTTGCATTACAGAATCGAAGGGCCCTAGACCTACTCACCGCGGGACAAGGAGGCACCTGCATCTTCTTGCAAGAAGAGTGCTGCTACTACATTAATGAATCTGGCCTGGTAGAAACCAGAATCGAAAACCTACAAAAAATCAAAACCAACCTACAAAATCAAAAATTTTCAGCTGATGCCACGGCGTGGTGGTCTTCCTCTATGTATACCCTCTTATCCCCGCTAATCGGGCCCCTGGTAATCATCTGTTTGCACCTGCTCATTGCTCCTTGTTTCTTACAGTTCTTACAGCGGCGCTTCCAAGAACTCACGCGAGTCACCATCCACCAAATGATGCTCCAGCCCATGTCTGATCGGCCAGAATATCGCTACACACCTCTCCAGACATCCTAACTCCTACCCCAACCCCACGTCGCCCCAAAGTCAGCAGGAAGTAGCCAGAAGGACGACCGCCACCCTTTTCCTCTTTAAGGAGTTGGGAATGTCTGGTTGAGGGCTTTTCGGCCCCGTCCCCCAGCCATGTGGAAAGGGCCTAATTCCCGATAAAGGAGACCCTTCCTCCCCTGCAGGGAGGGTCCCTTATCTCACTCTACCCTGGCCCGACTCAAGACCAGCAACCTTCCCGCCCAGCAACTCACTAAACCAGTCACCATCCGCCCCATCAGCTCTCCCGTAACCTTCCGTCCCACTAGCTCCCGCCCGGCAGGCTTCCTGCCCAGCAACCAACCTAGCCAATTACTACCTGCTAGGTCAGCTCTTCCACCGCCCCTGGCCCTCTGTCCCTAGAAAGCCGACCGAACAAAGAAAGCGCGCGGGATTCCTCCCTGCCCGCTCGAGTCGTCTGGAGATCCCAATAAAGCCGATGCTGGTCACCATGCGTCTTGCCTTGTGTTGGTCGAGCGTCTGCCTGCCTCCGTGGGTCGGGGTCCCACCGTCGGGGTCGCACAGAAACTGAGTTCCGGAGCACGGTGTGCTTGGACTCCGTTGAGTTTCTCCCTGGGCTTCCCACTGAGGGCCTCCAGCTCCCTGCCCTGAGCCTTGCACCTTGCAGTCACCCTGGGTGAACTCAGGGTTCACCCTCAGATTCAAGTCCAGCCCTGCCATCCGCCAGCTGTGCTGCCTTGGCGCATAAGTTCCCTTCTTCTTGCCGCTGGAAAATAGGGAGAACAACTTCACAGAGCTGGGAAAATTTAAGTTCCTTCTTGGAACAGGGCATTCATGACATCACTCTGTGTCATAAGGGAAAATAACCTAAGTAGCCATTGCTAGGGGACGGCCTAAGTTAAGGCACAGCCTGCCGAAGTGCACGAGGAGGCTGTTAAAATAAATGATGCAGGTCCCTATGCCTTGGTAGGAAAGGATGACCAGGATATTTACGTGAAAAAAGCATATCATATCGGCTCTCAGGATAATAAAAAAAAGCAAGTTAAAGAACTGCCAGCCCGGCGCGGTGCCTCAGGCCTGTAATCCCAGAACTTTGGGAGGCCGAGAAGCGTGGATCACCTGAGGTCAAGAGTTCAAGACCAGCTTGGCCCACATGGTGAATCACTCACCCCTGTCTCTACTAAAAATACATAAATTAGCTGGGTGTGGTCTCAGGCGCCTGTAATCCCAGGTACTCCGGAGGCTGAGGCAGAGTCGCTTGAGGCGGAGATTGCAGTGAGCCGAAATCAGTCCATTGCACTCCAGCCAGGGCAACAAGAGTGAAACAACGTCTAAAAAAAAAAAGAAACTGCCTTGGAAACAAAGTTGTAAACATTTGCATTCCATGGCTGAGTAAACATGCCCTAGAGAAATTCTTGCAGATGTGCCCAAGGAGGTTCATAGCAGCATTGCTTGAAATAATACAAATATCAGGGAAAAGCCCACATGTCCATCAACAGGAGAATGGAATTGTTTTACACCATGGAAGGTCCTCACTGTGAAATAATACATAGCAGGGTAAAATGAACAAGCTACAATTACATGGATGAATCTTAGAGACACAAGGAGTGAAAAAGACACATCTGGGAAGATGAGTAAAAACTACACAATATATTGTTTAAGCATACAGTAGGCAGTAGCCCACCTCACAGCCAAGGACAGGAGACAGCTTTTGTCTCTTTTAGTGATTATAGTTTTAAAAGCAAAAGTCAGCAGGGTGCACTGCTCATGCCTATAATCCCAGCACTTTGGGAGGGGAGGCGGGTGGATCACTTGAGATCAGGAATTCAGTACCAGCCTGGCCAACATGGTGAAACTCCATCTCTACTAAAAATACAAATAAATTAGCCAGGTGTGGTGGCGCATGCCTGTAATCCCAGCTACTTGGAAGGCCAAGGCAGGAGAATCCCTTGAACCTGGGAGGCGGGAGGCAGAGGTTGCAGTGAGCCAAGATCCTGCCACTGCACTCCAGCCTGGGCGACAGAGCGAGACTCTGTCTCAAAAAAAAAAAATAAAATAAATAAAAGCAAAAGTCAAGAACAATGGGGGAGGAATCGAAGTGGTATGCAAGTTATAGTAACTGGTCTTCAAGTGGGGACTGAGTTCAAGAGGTTCATAATATTTTTATACTTTATAACTTTGTTTTCTTTCTTTCTTTTTAATTAGATGGAGTTTCACTCTTGTTGCCCAGGCTGCAGTGCAATGGCATGATCTTGACTCACCCAAACCTTCCGCCTCCCAGGTTCAAGAGATTCTCCTGTCTCCCAAGTACCTGGGATTACAGACATGCGCCACCACGCCTGGCTAATTTTGTATTTTTAGTAGAGACAGGGTTTCTCCATGTTGGTCAGGCTGGTCTCAAACTCCCGACCTCAGGTGATCTGCCCGCCTCAGCCTCCCAAAGTGCTGGGATTACAGGTGTGGACCACTGTGCCCAGCCTATAACTTTCAAATATGACACCGTATCACAATATTTTAAAAGATGCAAAAAAGAAATAAAACAAAATAAGGAAATGTCTTTTGCCTATCACAGTGATTAGTGTTTTTGTTTTTTGTTTGTTTGTTTTTTATTGAGATGGAGTCTTGCTCTGTCACCCAGGCTGGAGTGCAGTGGTGTGATCTTGGCTCACTGCAACCCCCACCTCACAGGTTCAAGCGATTCACCTGCCTCAGCCTCCTGAGTATTTGGGACTACAGGTGTGAGCCACCACGCCCGGCTAATGTTTTTGTATTTTTGGTAGAGACAGGGTTTCACCATGTTGGCCAGGCTGGTCTCAAACTCTTGACCTCAGGTGATCCGCCAGCCTCAGCCTCCCAAAGTGCTGGGATTACGAGCGTGAGCAACTGCGCCTGGCCAGTGATTAGTGTTAATAGTGGTTATTTCTGGAATGATGAGATCTGGGCTGCTTTTTTTTCTTTTACTTTAACTGTAAATTTCCAAAAATTTTAAGAAAATGGTCACGCAATTTTTTTTTTTTTGAGACGGAGTTTCGCTCTTGTTGCCCAGCCTGGAGTGCAATGGCGGTATCTCAGCTCACTGCAACCTCTGCTTCCCAGGTTCAAGGGATTCTCCTGCCTCAGCCTCCTGAGTAGCTGGGACTGTTACAGGCGTGTGCCACTACGTCCGGCTAATTTTGCATTTTTAGTAGAGACGGGGTTTCACTATGTTGGTCAGGCTGGCCTCAAACTCCTGACCTCAAACGATCCACCCCCTTGGCCTCCCAAAGTACTGGGATCACAGGCGTTAGCCACCGCACCAAGCCCACGCAATATTTTTAAATATTTTAAAACGTATTTTTTAATTTCTAAAAACAAACTGCAACATATAGCATACGTTTTTTGCTTGCTTTTTAAAAGCCATAACTATCCATGCATAGTAGTTGTAAATGCACACACACAGTGTCTGGAAGAATCCACAGGCCTACCCGCAGTTGATTCCCTATTAAAGTGAAGGTGGGGCGGGCAGGTTGGGTGCGACCTTCACTTTTCCCTTTATAAACTTCTAGGTTGTTTGCATTGTACTTATATGGGAAGTTAATAACACTTTGTTTCCAATTAAAACAAAGGTCAGCAGTCCCCCAGGGACCAGCCTCCAGGCCGTAAAGGCACTGCCCACCAGGCTGGGAGCGGGTGGCCCGCAAGGGTGGGTTTGAGGCTTCCTGCCCCCGGTGCCCACCTCCACCGGCTTCCTGAGCCTCCGACCAAGCCCCACCCATGGCCCTCCTAGGTCGCTGACCCCGCCCCACAGGCAACAGGATGGAAAACCACTGAGTGGGGTCAGGGTGGTCAGGTGGGAGGCCTGATGAACTTGACTTCTGAGGACTCAGAGGAGTGTCTCTAGCCCAAGGCCACCCAGGGGGTTGGGGGAGGTATCAGGGAAGGAAACATCCTGTCCCCAGCCCTTCTCACTAACCCAGGCCAGCGACCCGAACCAAACACCCAGAAGTGAGAAGGTGCTTCGGCCCCACTCCTGGACCGGAGGGGCCTGCCATGTCTCTGGGCACAGGCTCACTCCAGCAGGCTTTGCCAGGGCTGGCTTCCCTTCTTGGGCCCCAAGAACGACAATAACCGTCTCAATAACAGTAATAACAAGGATGAGAAACAGAGCAGCTTGCTCTGTGCCAGGCACTTTGCAAACACACCTCATTGAACCCTTAAGGTGGCCTATGAGTTGGGTACTGCGGTTAACCCCCTTTCCAGAGGAAGAAACAGGCTCAGAGAACACCCAGGTGGCAGGGCTGTTTCCACCAGGCCTTTCTGTTTAATAACCACAGACTTGTTCTACATGAAGTCTTAGGCCTGTGAGAGCCAGGCCAGGCCACACCAGGACATTCCTGCATGGTGGCTGTGGCCAGTCCTGGTGGTCCTCCCCCAAGCCCTTCCCCCATGGTCTGGGAGAGCTGGCCTCTGCTTCGGCCCTTCCTGCCCCAGGGGTAGGAGACCCCCATGTACTTCCCTGCTTCCTGACCCTTAGCAAACTTCTTTGAGCTGTTAGGATTTTTCCCTTCCGTGGTATTCTGGAAAGAGCCCTAAGAGATCCCCTCACCTGCCCCAGCTCCCAATTCACAGAAACCAAGATCACGGATCAGAGAGACTAGAATTTGCTCAAGACTCTGCAGCGGTCCTGGGCAGAGTCAGGCTGAGAGCCAGGCCTGGGGACTCCAGCCTCTCTCTCTCTGTGCTTTTGCCTAGGGGAGGGGCTGCTGGAGAGGAGAGGCCTGTGAGAGTGACGGGCAGGTGGGGGCCTGCACACCGCAGGTGCTCCACAGCCCAAGACCTGGGCTCCCGGCAGAGACACAGTGGGTATGGAACGAGGAAGTACTGTCTCTTCCCCAACAGAGGCTGGAGAGGGCCGAGGGGCCTAGATGACCCTAGATGCTGGGGCCCACCAGTCCCCTGAGGCCAGATGTTCCTGTCCTCACCTGGGTGTGAGGTTGTTTCATTTTGTTCCTTACAAGATGAAGGTATGTGAGCTGTGAGTGAGCTCCGAGCCTGGCCCCATGGCCCTTCTAAGGAAAGGGCCTCTTAGGACACCTCCAGGCTGTGAGGCTTACCTGGCTTCCCCTCTGGGCTTGGAGGAGGTAGGGAAGGTCTCCAGCCAGTCTGTTGAGGGGGCAAAGGAACCAGGGTGTGAAGAGGAAAACAGGTCCAAAGAGTGGCTGCAGGTCCAGTGATCCCCGGGGCTATGGCAGCTTCCTGCCCTGGGCTCACCTCAAGACAGCTACAGGGACTGCTGCGGCAAAAGCAGAGAGTCTTCAGTTTCCTGGTCAAGACAGCCTTCAGCAGACCCCGAACCAGCCACCAGACCTGTCAACGTTCATCTCCGACTGCCTGGAGGAAGTGGCTGATGCTTCGCTCCTGCCAGGTCACCACCCCCAGAAAGACTCACAGTTTGCGCCAACCCAGCAGTAAACACCCCACCCCTGAGGGCAGGGCCAGGACAGAGGAGCCTCTGCGTCCTGGGCCCAAGGGTTGGGTGAGCATTTTCCTAGGGGATGGAGGAGTAGGAGTAGGCAGCCTCCCCAGAGAGGGTGGAGTTCAGAATCAGCGGACCCTGGGCCTTGGACACCCAGGATGAGGCAGGGAGCATGGAGACAGCTGATGGGGCAGGGGCTTCCTGCCATATGTCGCCAACAAGGAAGGGCAGGGCCAGCCGAGGGCAGACAATGCCACAGAAAATGTTGGCTCCAAACCTCGAGTACCTGCTATGTCCTAAGCCTTGGGGACAGTCCACTGTCTCTGAATCCATGAGGTGGGGACTACTTTAACCTTTTACAGATGACAAAACTGACACCCAGAGAGGGGCACTAATCTGCCAGGTCTCCAACAGCAGGAAGTGGGGCCAGAAAGAAGCCAGGCCTTGACTCCAGGGCCCTCCCTCTGAGCCCAGAAACCTCCTTACCTATGCCTGACACCTGCTCAGAGCCCCTCGCTCTGTGCTGTGGTTTGCTGCCAGCCTGCTCCCTGCTTCGGGAGATCAGGGCTCTCCTCCCCCGTCCCATGCCTGCAGAACCTTCTGGGCCCGCCTGGCACTGGGCAGTGGTGATGGGGCGGGCAGCGCACAAAGGCAGTGCTGTGAACCAAGTGCCAGGCCTCCAGCCCATTCTGTGAAAGCCAGGCGTGGGAGGGAGAGTGTGCCAGGTCACGCAAAGCCCCCAGCACCACTGGTTACATAATTTCTGGGATCCAGTGCAAAATGAAATGCAAGTCCTCTTGCAAAAAAAATAAAAAAAGACTAAATATTTCAAGTTGGTGACAGCAGAGCATTTGCATAGGGCCCTGACCCCTGGAGCTGGCAGCTAGAACCCAGGGCTGCATCCCAACTGACAGCCCAAGGCCCTGGCCCCATCCTCCCTGAGTCTCCCAGACCCCAGATGAAGTAGCGATGCCTGGAGGGGTGATGCTTGTGGGCTCTCTCCAGCCCGGAAGTGCAGGGCTGAGGTCCTTGGGCTCAGCTCTCAGACCCGGGATTGCACCCTGGCCAAGCCACTCCACAATTGTCTGGCTTCAGCTGAGTGGCCTCAGCTTATCTGTAAAACGGGTTAGCACCAGCCCTCCTCTGAGGATGGCAAGAGTTCGCTGCTGGGTCTTTTTTTCTCACTTTAACAGGTGAGGAAAGGGCGGGCTGAGCCAGGGCTAGACTCCCACAGCACCCGCCCTGGGCTGCTCTCTGCCTTCCTGTTTTGCAGGGAGACCGAACCTACTTTCTTTTTTTTTTTTCTTGAGACAGAATCTTGCTCTGCCATCCAGGCTGGAGTGCAGTGGTGCAATCTCAGCTCACTGCAACCTCCGCCTCCCGGGTTCAAACGATTCTCCTGCCTCAGCCTCCCAAGTAGCTGGGATTACAGGCATGCACCACCACCTCCTGCTAATTTTTTGTATTGTTAGTAGAGACAGGGTTTCACCATGTTGGTTAGGCTGGTGTCAAACTCCTGACCTCAAGTGATCTGCCCGCCTCGGCCTCCCAAAGTGCTGGGATTACAGGTGTGAGCCACCACACCTGGCCTGCTTTTATTTATTTATTTATTTGTAGAGACGGGGTCTTGTCATGTCGCCCAGGCTGGTCTTGAATTCTGGTCCCAAGCAGCACTCCCGACTCACCCTCCTAAACAGTGGGATTATAGCCGTGAGCCACTGTTCTGGGCCCAACCCCAGATTTAATGGGTAATTTAACTTGCTGTTTGACCCAGGAGCAATTCGGGTGCAGGAATTTCCCTCCCACTCGGAGTCGCTTCCTCCTGGCCCTGGCTCTCCTCTCACTGTGTGCAGAGCGGGGTTCCCAAAGAAGCCTCTGACCTGAGGTCAGTTTCCTGGGCCAGAGCAATGAAAGGACCAGCCCCCAGAGGAGCCCTGACCTGCTGGGGAAGGGGCTGGGCTGGGGCCACCAGCAGGAGGTTGTTGGGGAAGAAACTGAAGCCCAGCCAGTGCGTGCTTGGGTAGCGCCTCAGGGATTCCAGTCAACAACTTCTGTGGCTGTGACAGGGAGAGGCCCCAATCTCCACCCCTAGACACATGACCAGACTAGAGACAGTGTCCAGAAAACACACGTTTACCCGTACGTTCGTGATACAGCCCTGGCAGTCACAGCTCCAAGGCCCCTTCACCCAACAAACCCCAGGCTCTCGGTTGCCCCAACCAGGGTGACCGGCCTGAGAAGTGTGGCACCAAAAGGTGGTAGGGGTGGCTGGGGAGGAAAGACGAGGACTGGCACAAGGTCATGATGCTGGTGAGTAGGGGACCATCAACCCCAGGGACAAAGGCCACTTGACAGACCTGGAGGTGGGGTGAGCCCCCAAATGCCATGAATTACTCAAGAAGTAGAGGTGGAGACAGGGGTCCCCCTTCCACTCTCCTTCAAGTCATGAGGCCTGAGATGGCTCCAACTGTCACCAGAAAGGGGCAGGAAGGAACCTCAGGTCCACCTGGCACGTGACAGGAGGCAGGATCCATAAATTAAATGTTTTTGTGGAGTGTGATGGCCCAGGATGGGACATCGCACGGCATGGCAGCCACCAGGGCAATGGAGGCTACTCAGTCCTCCAGGATGGATGGGCGAACACGATGGGCCTCTTCTTGGCCCAGCGGGAGAAGACCGCCTTCTCAGTGATGAAGCGGTGGGCGCTTCGGGGCGCCTGCTCGTGCGCCAGGTACATCTGACATTCATCCAGCCGGCCCTTCTCGAAGTAGTGGTAAGGCACTGAGGGGTGGCTCTTCTCCCTGCAGGGTGGGGAACAGGCTGGTGTGGGACAGAACCCACCTCCCTCCTGCTACACACTGCCTCCTACCTCGACCACCCCTCAGCAGGCCCCATGGGCTCATGGAGACCCATGCCCGATCCCTGGGGAGGCCAAGACACAGAGGGGAGTAGCAGACCCCAAAGGCCAGAGTTTGTGTCCCAGCTCAGCCTCTTGCAAGCTGGATGACTCTGGGCCAGAGATGGACACTGTGACCGCAAGAGCCCATGTGTGAAATGCAGATGGTCACATCCATTTTCCAGAACAAGTGTATAGATCAAGAGACGGAGACTGCAAAGTACCCTGCTAGTGGTGCTGGGCTCCCGGTGAGGGAGGGGCCCCTCACTCCGACGTCACAGAGCCACCAGCCCTGCATACCCACCTCCCCATCAGCATCACAGGGGCCAGCTGTGTGGCCAGGGCCATGGCTGGGGCACAGGGACACCTGTTACCTTGCCCATGTACTGGATAAACCCATTTCAAAGAGAATGGGGTGAAAATGGGTGACCTTTTCTGAATTCGTTAGTTTCCATGATATTGAAATATAATAATATAGACTGGGCGTGGTGGCTTACACCTATAATCCCTGCACTTCGGGAAGCCAAGGTGGGTAGATCACCTGAGGTCAGGAGTTCAAGACCAGCCTGGCCAACATGATGAAACCTCGTCTCTACTGAAAATACAAAAAATTAGGCCGGGCATGGTGGCTCATGCCTGCAATTCCAGTACTTTGGGAGGCTGAGGCGGTAAGATCACGAGGTCAGGAGTTTCAGCCCATACTGGCCAACATGGTAAAACCCCATCTCTACTAAAAATACAAAAAATTAGGCCGGGCATGGTGGCTCATGCCTGTAATTCCAGCACTTTGGGAAGCTAAGGCAGGTGGATCATGAGGTCAGGAGTTCGAGACCAGCCTGGCCAACATAATGAAAACCCATCTCTACTAAAAATACAAAAATTAGCTGGGTGTGGTGGCACACACCTATAATCCCAGCTACTCAAGAGGCTGAGGCAGGAGAATCTCTTGAACCCAGGAGGTGGAGGTTGCAGTGAGCCAAGATCGCACCACTGCACTCCCTCCTGGGCGACAGAGCAAGACTCCGTCTCAAACAAACAAAAAACACACAAAATTAGCCAGGCATGGTGGCACGTGCCAGTAATCCCAGCTACTTAGGAGGCTGAGGCAGGAGAATCACTCGAACCCGGGAGGCAGAGGTTGCAGTGAGCCGAGATTGCACCACTACACTCCAGCCTGGGCGACAAGAATAAAAGTCCATCTCAAAAAAAAAAAAGAAATGTAATAATATCACAATGGTACCAAATCATACCATAAACATATCTGAACTTAACGTCACAATGACATTTTAATATCAAAAATTAAAATGTGTATGCAACATATCACCGATACACACATATCAGTGGTATATACTGTGGGAAGCACTTTTGAGGATTATTCCCTCCTAGACGTTTCAACAACCTTCCAAGGAAGATGTGGTTCTTTTCTCTATTTTCCGCATAAGGAAACAGAGGTTCTGCGGAATGGCATGTCTGGCCCGTGACCAGCCTGTGGCCACGGCAGCAGCGCTGGGGTTGTAAGACAGCCTGCTTGACACTGAGCTCCTTCCCAAGGCCCAGTGCCCAAGGGGTATCTGTGCCATGGTCACCCACCATGAAGCCCACACACCCTGTGCCCCCACAGCTCCCAAATCCCCTGGCTTAAGGCCTGGGAGGGCTCACAGTCCTCCCCACGTCCCCACGTGCCTGGCCTGGCTGGTCTGACCTGCAGTAGCTGTCGCTGACCATCCCATAGACCACGATCTCCTCACACAGCTCCAGCGCGAGGATCATGGTGAACCAGCCGGTGCTGAGGAAGGAGCCCGACTGCCTCCTGGGTGTGGGAGGGTCGGGGGGATGCTATCAGCAAGGGGCCATATGGTGACTCCAGCCTCCAGCGGCACTTGGTACCTTCCCAGCCCAGGACCACATACCTCAACCTCTTGGGGGGACCCTGGGGAAGTCTGGGGAGGGGGCAGAGCCAGCCCAAGGCCAGCAGTGGGCGACAGGCAGAGTGGCACACAGACCCAGGCCTGTTCACCTCCTCAGCACCCAGTGGGGCTTGGGACCAGCTACGCTTCGCAGGGTTTGAGCAAACCCCGATGATGGGTGTGGGGGCTCTGGCCACATCCTCTCCTCATCTAAGGGACCAGGCCTGGGAGACAGCAGGAGGCAGCAGGGCGCAGTGGTTTGATGTAGGGGTTTGTCTGGAGTCAAAGGGTCTTCTACTTGAACCCTGGCTCTGCTATGGGCATCAGTCACATTTGCTTGTGAACCTCTCCTGAGCCTCATGACCTGTCCATGAAGTGGAGATAAATTCTAGGTGGTTGTAGGGAGGGAACACTGTCAGCCTCGCCCCTGCCCCCATGCCCCCATGCCCTACTCAGAGCAAGGGGCTAGGTGGTGGCCCCAGCCTCAGCTCTCTAGAGGCAGCAGCCCTGGGTACCCTCCCAGCCGAGGGCTACCCCCCTCGACCTCTACAGAGCAGGTATGAGCTGGTTCATTCATTCAAACTGAGCACCACCCAGGCCCTGGGCTGGCACTGAACCTACCTCATCTGGTGCTAATATTCCCAAGGGAAGGAAACAAATCTATAAATCTATAAGCAAGATGATGGCAGAGGGTGACACCATTGCCAAGCCAAGGAAACAAAGGAATGGATAAAGAATGCCAGCATGGGAGGCACCCCTTCAGATGGGGTGGTCAGGGCGGGCTTCCCTGAGGAGGTAACCTGAGTAGCAAGAGAACCCTGTCAGGAGAAGATCTGGGAGAAGAACATTCCAGGGAGAGGGAACAGCACGTGCAAAGGCCTGCAGGTAGAAGTAGGCGTGGATATCTGAGCCCCAGTCAGTATGGGTAGAACAGGGAGAGTGAAGGAGAGACAAGGTCACAGCAGCAGGCAGGGGCTGGCTCATGCAAGCGGGCCGGCCAGGACTGGTGCAGTGGGAAGCCTGCAGCTTAGGTCAAGGTGACACCCATAGTCCATTGCATGTGGCAGATGATGGTACAAGGGGAGCCAGGGGCACAGCCCAATTTTCTGGTGGATACACCAGAGGCTGACTTCTATCTCCCAAGCGCTCGCAGCAGAGGCTGGCAGAGGAGCAGGTGTGTGGAGGAGGGACCGGCAGAGTCAGGAGTGCCCTTTTAGGTATGGCATAAAATGAAACCTTGAATGCACAGTGCTTCACCCAGTGCCTGGTGAGCAGAGGGCTGTTATTGCTCTGTTCCTTTTTTTTTTTTTGAGACAGAGTCTCGCTCTGTTGCCCAGGCTGGAGTGCAGTGGCTCAATTTCGGTTCACCGCAACTTCTGTCTCCAGGGTTCAAACGACTCTCCTGCCTCAGCCTCCTGAGCAGCTAGAATTACAGGCATGTGCCACCACGCCCATCTAATTTTTGTATTTTTAGTAGAGATGGGATTTCACCATGTTGGCCAGGCTGGTCTCAAACTCCTGACCTCAAGTGATCCTCCCACCTCGGCCTCCCAAAGTGCTGGGATTACAGGCATGAGTCACTGCACCCAGCCTCTAACTTTTGTTATCCAGAAGGGATATCAGAGATCAAGTTAGAGCATCCCCTGCAGAGAGAAGTGCCCTTAACGAGAATCACTAATCACTTGAACCCGGAAGGCAGAGGTTGAAGTGAGCCAAGACCATGCCACTGCATTCCAGCCTGGGCGACAGAGCGAGACTGTCTCAAAAACAAAACAAAACAAAACAAAACGCCTATTTCTTCTTAGAGCCTAGGGCTCAGAGAGGTGATGTGATTGGCCAGGATAACACGGCTGGTGAGTAGAGGGACCAAGCTCAAGTTCTAATCTGGCATAAGCCCAGCTCTCACTACCTACCCCGCCTGGCCCACTCACCTTCCCATCTGGCACACTGCTAGATTCTTGTCGCCCAGGCTGGAGTGTAGTGGTGCAATCTCGGCTCACTGCAACCTCTGCCTCCCGGGTTCGAGTGATTCTCCTGCCTCAGCCTCCTAAGTAGCTGGGATTACTGGCACGTGCCACCATGCCTGGCTAATTTTGTGTGTTTTTTGTTTGTTTGAGACGGAGTCTTGCTCTGCAGAGAGAAGTGCCTCCCCACACTGGCTAGTGCTTCCCATCAAGTGCTCAAAAGACCCGACGGCCCTCAACACAATTTCGGAATCTAAATCTGTGTGACAGTTTCCTGAAGGACATCCCCTCTGCCTCCGTGAGTGCCGACCTCCCAGGCCTGATGGAGCAGACCTATGATGGACAAGAGACTCCTGGGGAAGGAAGGCCCCCAGCTGCCAGGGAGAGTCCAGCAGACAGGCCCCAGGCTCACCGGTTCTTGCCTGTCTCGTCCTGGAAGATCTGGTCACAGTAGGCCATCATGCGCTCGGTGAAGGTATACACCTGCAGGCCGGGGTACATCCTGGTGAGCTGCAGCAGCGTGCGGTAGGTGCGGCCGCCGAGCACCCGGTCCATGTGCCTGCCCTGGCCCCACACCACGTAGAGCGTGTCTCGGGCCTTCTGGAAGTAATGTGAGTAGTTGCGCAGCAGCAGCGGCACGCTCGTGTGTGAGATGACACGCAGGGTGCTGCGCTGGCCCACGTCCGCCTCAAAGCCCACGGTGGGCGCCTGGTTCATGCGGAACACGCATTCAGCACCGTCAATCTCAGCACCCAGGCCTGAGCCCAGCATCTGGCCGGAGCTGGACACCACGGCACAGCTGCGGCACGGCTCTCGGACCAGCGGCTGCAGAGCAGGCAGGGAGAAAGAGACGGAGGGGCGTGAGCACGCAGCTTCCACCCCCTGCACCTCCCCCAGGAACATCCAGCAACCTTGCTTGATCAGGTATCGGCTCGAAGGACTGTTATTAACCCATTTTGCAGGCTGGGCAGCAGGGGTGACTATACCAATATCACAGTCATGCCCAGTGTCGGAGCTAAGGTTCTGCACTCAGCCCCCACTTCCTCATCAGCCATATTTGTGGTCATTCCTGTTGCTGCCTCTGAGGCCCTAATTGTCTCTACATAATAAGTCTTTATGAGGATTGCTTGAGCAAATTTTTATAAAACACTTAGAACAGTAGCTGGCACAGACTGGAAGTCATATAAGTATTTGTTAAGTAAACATGAGCCTCAGCTCTTCAGAATCACTCTTAGGCCACTCCCTCCCCTACACATGCCCCTCCCACACTGTGCCCAGTTTCTAAGTAAAAGCAGGATCGTCAGTGCCCAGGACAGCTGGGGGACTCCCTGGTCCTGAGCCTGAATCCTGGCTCTGACCCCTCCTAGCTATGTGGCCTGAGCCCAAGTCACTGGCCTCAAGTCTCTCATCTGCAAAATGGGGAAGAAAACAACATCTGGACCAGTGCAGTGGCTCAAGCCTGTAATCCCAGCACTGTGGGAGGCCGAGGTGGGTGGATCACCTGAGGTCAGGAGTTCAAGACCAGTCTGGCCAACATGACGAAACCCCATCTCTACTAAAAACACAAAAATTAGCTGGGCATGGTGGCGCATGCCTGTAATCCCAGCTACTCAGGAGGCTGAGGCAGGAGAATCCCTTGAACCCGGGAGGCAGAGGTTGCAGTGAGCCAAGATCTCGCCACTACGCTCCAGCCTGGGCGCCTGTAGTCCCAGCTACTCGGGAGGCTGAAGCACGAGAATCACTAATCACTTGAACCCGGAAGGCAGAGGTTGAAGTGAGCCAAGACCATGCCACTGCATTCCAGCCTGGGCGACAGAGCGAGACTGTCTCAAAAACAAAACAAAACAAAACAAAACGCCTATTTCTTCTTAGAGCCTAGGGCTCAGAGAGGTGATGTGATTGGCCAGGATAACACGGCTGGTGAGTAGAGGGACCAAGCTCAAGTTCTAATCTGGCATAAGCCCAGCTCTCACTACCTACCCCGCCTGGCCCACTCACCTTCCCATCTGGCACACTGCTATATCCACTGAAGTGCAGGGGACCCGGCACGGTGGGCTTGGAGCCTGAGGGGAAGTGGTGGTCCAGGCACGTGGCCAGGCAGAGGGGCAGGCCAGCCCAGCAGCACAGGAGGATGTAGACGGCAGAGAAGACCACAGAGCACAGGATGATGAGCAGGAGCCGACCCTGAGGGAGACAGTGGCCATGGGGGGCGTATGTGGGGAGGGGATCCTAGAAGCTGCTCCGGAGCTGCACCTGGCCTCCTGGGTCTAGACTCCACTTCAGCAGCTCCTAGAACAGCAACAGAATCCAGCCTCCATTCACTGGGCCTTACTTGGGGAGGCCAAGCTCTGGGCACATAAGGCCCTGGAGATAACACTGTCATCATCCCGACATTCTAGATAAGGAAAGCAATTTGGGGTGAAATGTGTAGTTCAAGGCCATACAGCAAAGAAGCAGCACAGTGGGGCCTTAAAAACCGGCTGGAGCCGGGCGCAGTGGCTCACGCCTGTAATCCCAGCACTTTGGGAGGCTGAGGGGGGTGGATCACGAGGTCAAGAGATCGAGACCATCCTGGTCAACATGGTGAAACCCCGTCTCTACTAAAAATACAAAAAATTAGCTGGGCATAGTGGCGCGTGCCTGTAATCCCAGCTACTCAGGAGGCTGAGGCAGGAGAATTGCCTGAACCCAGGAGGCGGACGTTGTGGTGAGCCGAGATCGCGCCATTGCACTCCAGCCTGGGTAACAAGAGCGAAACTCCATCTCAAAAAAAAAAAAAAAAAAAACGGCTGGAAAGCCCATATTCCTAACTAGAGGCCAGGGTGTACTATGCGGCCTGTGGCTCTCTGTCCCTCTGGCCATGTTTCCTCCTTACAAACTGGGGACTGATAATGCCCACGGTGTGAACTTATGGGAGCAGAGCAGTGAAAGCATTCTGTATACTGTAAAGTGCTGTGCACATGACAACGGGAAAGTGATGCCTCAGAAGGGCCACAAGCCCCTTCAGCCTAGGACCAAGGCTGCCTAGTGTGGCCCCGCCTCCGCCCCACCCCAGCTGACTCAGTGGCTGTCCCCTGGTGATGATCAGGATCTGGGTCAGCAGGCCAAGAGGCACAAGGAGATTTGAGGAAAGGTCATTCAAGAAATGGTTTTAATAATTGAAAGGCTGACGCCTGGAGGCACCCACCTCCAGAAACCATGTGCCAAAGGCCATCAGAACCAGGAAGCTCTTCTAGCCATCTGGCCTGGGCCCAGCCTGGGGCTGGCCCTTCTGGCAGACTTAGTGGACCCCCCACCAAGGCTCCCAGGAGGGGAGGGGCTTGGTGGCGGCCGAACTGTGGGTCAGTCACTGGGTACTGGGCCACCCTGGTCACCCTGTGTCTCTCTGGGCTCCAGTTTTCTAGACCCAAGGCATAAGTCCCTAGGCCACCCTTCAGAAGCCATGGAGCAGTTGGCTGGTGCTCTCTGAAAATCAG
The DNA here is from genome assembly GCF_030222135.1 of Aotus nancymaae. Taxonomy (NCBI): domain Eukaryota; kingdom Metazoa; phylum Chordata; class Mammalia; order Primates; family Aotidae; genus Aotus; species Aotus nancymaae. The sequence continues at coordinate 4,116,418 of NW_026988414.1, read as the reverse complement.
AAGTGGGAAAGTGACCCCCACCCCATCACCCCCACTGCCCCAGCACATCCTGCCTGAAGCCCACCGTTTTCTGTCCATAAGCTACATCAGCTTCTAAAAATAAGTCTTTTCTGTGTGGCCAGCTGTGCAGGGGAGGGAGTTCTGCCTGGCACCTGCTCCCCTGCCCATGAGGGACCAGAGACCTTGACGCAGGCAGTCAAGGTGAACTGCCCCCCACATCCAGCTCTCTCTCCCACAGCCCTGGGCTTTTGCGTAAAGACAAGAGTCGCTGAACTCAACTTTCACACCCCCGGTCCCAGGAAGGCCTCGCCTGGTGAGATCGTAAGCGTTACCTCTGTTTTACAGGGAGAGCAAGGCACTGACGCCACAGAAGGGATGCCACCCGCCTGGGACCGCACAGTCTGCAAGAACAGCGCTGGACTTTGAGGCCAGTCTGCCTTTCTCTGCACCGCAGCAGGGAGGTCAGAAGTGGCAGCGGGTCCTGGGGTGGAGAGGCTGCTGAGCTGCTCCTCTGGTCGGGGCCTTTGCATTCCCTGGGAGTCTTTCCTCCACCACTTACCGGAGCCTTCATGCTGTCGCTGTCCCTCAGTAATTTGGGGGCTGCTGTCTCCAGGGCTGGGACTGGGAAGGGGTAGGAGCCAGGCACCTGCCAAGACCCAGAAACTCAGAGCCAGGAGGGGTAAGGCAGATGGGGTCCCAGGCTATGGGGAAAACTGAGGCAGGGGAGGGTACAGGCCGGGGTGAAAGCACATGGAGCCCGGGAATCCAACATCTTGACGTCTCCAAACACCGGAAGGCAATGTCCCCATCCTAAAGGAGCAGGAATCAGCGACCTTTGCGAGACCGCTTGCCAACCCAATCCCCACTGTGCAGATGGGGAAGAAGAGGTAGCCAGGAGGCGCCCCCAGCTCAAGGTCACCAATCAGGTCTGGGGCAGAGAGAGCCAGAAGCGGGGAATGCCACCCCCTCCATCCTCCTACCTCTCTACCGGGGGACGAATGGAGAGGCCGGGGGAGGGCAGGACGTGGGGTTTTCACCGCCCTTCCAGATTCCACTGCCCCATCTCCCCGCCGGGTGCTAACCGGGCGTGCAGGCTGGGGTTCGCAGGAGGCTCGTGATCCGCTGTTCGGAGCTCCATGGCCTCCGGGTCGGGCCGACCGGGCTGGAAGCAGGATCCCCGGGGCGGAGGCGGCGACGCGGCCGCCCCTTCTGGAGGCTGGAAGCCGAAACCAAGCTGCCGGAGGCGGGGGCGGGGCCGGGGCCGGTGAGGACGGGGCGGAGACTCGCGCGCCGGGGGCGGGGCCTGCGCGCCGCGGGCAGATCCTACAGGCGCGGCCTGCGCGACCTGGGGCGGGCTCTGCGCGGCCGGGACGGGGCGGGACGTGAATGGCTGGCGGCGAGGCCTCCAGCTAGGGGCGGGGCCTCCGGGCCGGGGCGGAGTCAGACTCCGCTCCGGCCTCTCAATTTTCCGTCCTCCCGCATTTCCAGCAGGGTCCTGCCTGGGCGAGGATGTTGGGGCCGCAGGGGAAACTGACCTAGAGGGTGTCGGGGCCACCGTGCAGTGGCGACCTGGCCGTCCGGACTTGAGTGTCTCTATTTCTGAAATGGGGGTTGGGCAGGGAAATTAAGCGGGGCTTCGGGTCAGGCAGCCCACCTTTCAACTGGTAGAGTTGCCGGATTTATCAAGTAAGACACAGAATGTCCAGTGACACTGGAAATTCAGATAACGAATAAATTAGTTATTTTCAATATGATTATTTTATTATGATTATGTCCGTGTAGCATTCACCTGAGCCTGTTTTTCTCCTCTGAGACAGTGCAGAGGCAGCTCCTGGCACAGCCAGGATTCGAACCCAGGCAGTTTGCCTCCAGAGCCGGGGCTGTGACCACCTACTCTTACCTCTCAAAGTCTTCCTTGCTGGAATGTCCTCCAAATCCAAGTCAAGTCAGCCCAGGCCCCGGGCAGATGCTGCAGTGTCCTATTGGGGTCCCTTGGGATCTCAGAGGCAACTGCCTTCAGGCATCAGGCTGGTGGCAGAAAGCACTGGGGCAGTAGCAGGGGTGAGCCTGTGGGGAAGTAAGAAGGCACACTTCCTGTCTAGGATCTTTAGTTGTTTTTGTTTGAGATGGAGTCTCGTTCTGTTGCTGAGGCTGGAGTGCAGTGGCGCCATCTCAGCTCACTGTAACCTCCACCTCCAGGGTTCAAGCGATTTTCAGCTAATTTTTGTATTTTTAGTAGAGACAGGGTTTCACCATGTTGGCCAGGCTGGTCTCAAACTCCTGACTTCAAGTGACCTGCCCCTCTTAGCTTCCCAAAGTGCTGGGATTACAGGTGTGAGCCACCACACTCAGCCCTCATCTAAGATCTTTTTTGCAAAATGTTGCATTGGCCGGAAAGGTCATCTGACCATCCCCACCACAGTCACCTCCTCTGTAGGGCACTGGCCTGGGAACCAGCTTGTGCTCCTGCCCTGGTCTCCATGTCAAACTCCTTTTTCCTTTTTCTCAGAGGCTCAGGCCTGGGCAGGATGCCAGGGTATCCGTCCACAGCTCAGCAACCTTCCCAGTCTACCCTGCTCCAGATTCAAAGCCAAATCACCCCTGAGCCTGGTGCTCTAGGCCTCAGTGCCTACCCTGTCCAGGGGCTGGGAGGAGGGCTGCTGTAGTGGCCCTGCACCCCAGGGGCCTCCTTTGAGCACAAACCCTCCTGTCCCTGCCACTCCAGCCTGGACAGACGTGGGGAGTAGTGGTTCATGCTCAGTCACCATGGCCCCTCACTCACACAGGCAGTGGGTTCCCAGAGCCAGAGCCTTTCCCCCTCAGCCCTCGTCCTTCAAGTTTCTTTCCTCATAGGCCCAACCCTGAGGGTGCAATGGTGAGAAGTTCCCCATGGATTCACTCACTGCCCACGATGGCTGATGGTGATGATTCCTCCCCAGAGAGGCAACTCTGTCCTTGCTAGGGCCACATGGAGAGAGGGGCTTGCCCCAGTGGCCCAGGCTCCCAGGGTAGAAGAGGATCAGAAGTCCACAGTGGAACTGTGACCAGGAAGTCACAGACCCAGATGAAGACCTTCACTTTGCTCTTGGCAAAAAACTACTCTGCTTACCACAACCTAGAAGACTCTGTGCCCTGTGAACTCCTTCAGTCACCCTCCAACTGCCCTGGCCACGCTCTGCCCGCCAATCATACTGAAGCCATTCCTACCATAGGGCCTTTGCATTCACTGTGTCCTCTGCTGGACTGCTCTAGTCACATGGTGGCTCCTCTGGTCATTCAGCTCAAGCATTACCTTCTCCGAAAAGCCCTTGCCAGCCACCCTGCCCAACCCTGCATCCCCATCCCTCCTGCCTCACCCCAACTCAGTTTTTCATAGTATTTGTCACACCCTGAAATTGCCCTGTGTATTAACTGTTTACCTTGCCCCATAGACTCTAAGCTCCATGTGGGCAAAGACAGACCAGCCACGTGCTCAGGGCACTCCCAGCACCCGCACTGTGCCTAGCACACTAGGTGCTAGGTCATGTCTATCAATGTGTGAGTTAGGAGAGCCTGGGTCCCATGAGTTCTTGGACAAATCACTTTCCTCTCCAGCCTGAGATCCCGGCTAGGCTCACAGCCAGAGACCCAAAGGTGGAGAGGGGCTGAATCATCCTTATGTGTGACAGCAGGACTCTGTGGCGCTGACTCAGCCCTGTGGGAGCCAGACGGGTGGAAATGTGGTGTCAGACCCCAGTTCCTGCTGCAGTTCCCTGCCACCTCTGACTTTCCCTGGTCCATCACCTCCCGAGTGATGGGCTTGATACACTCTGTGTCACTACTTCCTGCTAAAGCAAGAACAAGAAATTTCCACTCAGCTCATGCCAGCACAGAGAGGTTGAGAAATCAGGCAAGGTCCCCCAGACAACTAAGAGTGATGTCAGTATTTAAAGTGCATATATTCTGTTGGGGCACAGTGGCTCACGCCTGTGGGCCCAACACTTCGGGAGGCCAAATCAAGCAGATTCCTGGAGCTCGGGAGTTCAAGACCAGCCTGGGCAATGTGGCGAGACCCTGTCTCTGCAAAAAAATAAACTAAAAGTAGCCAGGTGTGATGGCACATGCCTGTAGTCCCAGCTACTTGGGAGGCTGAAGTGGGAGGATCAATTGAGTTCAAGAGGCTGAGGCTGCAGTGAGCTGTAAGCATGCTGCTGCACTCAAGGCTAGGTGACAGAGGGAGACCCTATCTCAAAAAAACCCAAAAACCATATATTCCAGGAACCAATACTCCAGGCCTGCAGCCAGAGCTCTCCTTCCTCCCTCTTTCCCCTCAGCCATCTTTCTTTTTTTTTGTTGTTTTGTTTTGTTTGAGACAGAGTCTCACTCTGTCACCCAGGCTGGAGTGCAGTGGTGTAATCTCAACTCACTGCAACCTCCACCTCCCAGGTTCAAGCGATTCTTCTGACTCAGCTTCCCGAGTAGCTGTGACTACAGGTGTGGCTAATTTCATATTTTAGTAGAGACAGGGTTTCACCATGTTGGCCAGGCTGGTTTCAAACTCCTGACCTCAAGTGATCCACCCACCTCAGCCTCCCAAAGTGCTGGGATTACTGGCATGAGCCACTGCACCCAGCCCCTCAGCCATATATATATATATTTTTTTGCCCGTGTTACCCAGGCTGGAGTGCAATGGCTCGATCTCAGCTCACTGCAAACTCCACCTCCCAGGTTCAAGCAATTCTCCTGCCTCAGCCTCCTGAGTAGCTGGGATTACAGGCATGTGCCACCACGCCCGGCTAATTTTGTATTTTTAGTACAGACGGGGTTTCTCCATGTTTGTCAGGCTGGTCTCAAACTCCCAACCTCAGGTGACCCGCCTGCCTTGGCCCCCCAAAGTGTTGGGATTACAGGCATGAGCCACCGTGCCCGGTCCCCAGCTATCTTGCTTTGATGGGATCTGGCAGGTCAGTGGAATGACTGAGTGTTGCAGCTGAAGGGCTTTCCCGAGTTCCTACATTGTCCAAACCTGGGGATCCACTCTTGGCCCACGTGGCCCCCTCCCACTCTGAAACGTTTTTCTTCTCTTACCCCAGACCCTTGCTGTACCCTTAGCCTGGGATCCTCCTAGGGATGTGTCAGACTCTTCTCTGGTCTCAGTGTAGAAGTTAAAGCCCCTCCCCTAACGCCATCCATCAAATGATCAGGTAGGGGTCCCTTCCCCTAGATTGTGAGTTCTGAGAGTTCTGTGAAGGCAGAAACCATGCCACTTGCTTCGTGCCCAGGTCCCCGTTACCCAGCAGAGGGCCTGTCACATGGCAGGTGCTCAACAAATATTTAATGAGTTAATGAGGTCTGTTTCCATCCTTTCATTTTACAAATTAGACCAGTGAGGCACAGAGAGGTTTAGCACCTTGCCCCAGTCACACAGCCGGTCCCTGGAGCAGCTCTGGAGGAAAGGCCTGCTTGGGTTGGGGCATGGTCGGATTGAACTGGGGTCAGAGGCCAGGCTGGAGTTTCCTGGAGGAAGGAGAAGGCGTGATCAGGGACCATGCAGGCTCCCGGTGATGTCTGTGCAGCCAAGAGCTTGGTTTGACCACTGACCCTTGGCCCCAGTTTACTGATGAGAAAGTGACTTTCAGAGGGCAGAGCTCACTTGAGATCAATAGTGGACCCCGTTCAGAATGCCTCCCAGAGCTCCAGGCAGCCCCCCAGGACCCAGCTTCTCCCACCTGCATCCCTAGAGTATCAGGGGCCAGGAGCAGGGAGTCGGGAGGCCGGGTACTCAGGGCCAACCTTGCCACTTACCAGTGCACAAGCCCCTTAAAGTCTCTGGGCCTCAGTTTCCCCATCTGGACGACAAGAGGGCTGCATCCTTCAGCCTCCCCCCTTGCCCAGATCATGAGGACCAAGCTCCAGGAGTTAGTTGGTGGTTAAGAATACAGGCTCCGGAATCCAAAAGCCATGTTGAGTCCTGGATCCAGCATTTATTGCTGAATGATCTGTTTCAGTCCCTTCACCCCCTGAGCCTCCATCTCATGGTCTGTAAAAAGAGAATAATAGCATTTTTTGAGGATTAAATAAGCTAAAGTGGGGGAGTCCTTGGCACGATGCTGGGCACGGTACCACCCTTGAACGGGGCTGCGCGGTTACGGTATTAGTTAGGGGATGCTGCCCTCTGGCGACCACCAGGAGGAAGCACAGGCGAGATGCCCGGGCCCGGGGGAACCGGCTTTCCAGGCATGCGGCCCATCATCCAGATCCGGAGAGCTGGGGCCGGGCGCCCGTCACTCCGTGTGCGCCTCCACCCACTGGCAGAGGCGACGGGCGTAGCGAGCCGGGCTGACAGTGGAGAAGGTCCTGCTCGGGTAGCGCAATGTCTTCCACAGGTGCTCCAGCCGCTTGCGGAGCCCGTACACCGTGGCGAGATCCACGACACCCAGGAAATAGCGCTGCTCGGGCCCGTCCAGGATGTGAAGGGCATTGGGGGTGTCGGGCAGCAACCGGCGGTTTTGCGTTTCTGACTCTTCCGGGCTCTGTGCCCCTTCCACAGACCTGGGGACCGACAGGAGAGTGAAGCTGCCACCTCCTCCAGGAAGCCCCAGCCAGTAGGCTCTGCAAACCTGGTTGGGCTGCCCACCCCTCCGCCTGCTCATTCCCACACCTCCTGTGTGCCCAGGTCTGTGAAGTCAGGTAAACTGAGAAAAGTGAAATTGATGGGCTAGAGGTGCACCGTTCAGTACTTAGACGCTGGCCACATGTGGCCACTGAGCCTCAAAATGTGGCCAGTCCCGGTTGAGATGTGCTATACGAGTACAATACATACCCAATTTCAAAGACAGGATGAAAAAAAGGATGTAAAATATCTCATTCATTTTTATGTTGATTCTATGAAATGAACATTTTGGATGTATTGAGCAAATAAACCATAGTATTTCACCTGTTTTTACTTTTTTTTTTTTTTTTTTTTTGAGACAAAGTTTCCCTTTTGTTGCCCAGGCTGGAGTGCAGTGGCATGATCTCGGCTCACTGCAACCTCCTTTTCCTGGGTTCAAGCGATTCTCCTGCCTCAGCCTCCCAAGTAGCTGGGACTACAGGTGCCTGCCACCGCACCCGGCTAATTTTTGTATTTTTTTTCTTTTTTTTGAGACGGAGTCTTGCTATGTCACCCAGACTGGAGTGCAGTGGCACAATCTCAGCTCAATGCAACCTCCGCCTGCCGGGTTCGAGCAGTTCTCCTGCCTCAGCCTGCTGAGTTTCTGGGACTACTGGTGTGCACCACCACGCCAGGCTAATTTTTTGTATTTTTAGTAGAGACAGGGTTTCACCATATTGGCCAGGCTGGTCTCAAACTTCTGACCTTGTGATCTGCCCACCTCAGCCTCCCAAAGTGCTGGGATTATAGGCATAAGCCACAGCACCCGGCCATGTTTTTACTTTTTAAAATGAGTCTACTAGAAAATTTTCAATAACATGTGTGACTTGAGTTATATTTCTTTTGGGTGGCACTGGTCTATAGCCTTTGGGCCACACAGATCCTGGAATCTTCACTTCGGTGCCATATGAATTCAGGTAAGTCTATTTCCTAAATTTCTGTTTGGAGTCATCCAACCCTAGAAATCTCAGGGTTGCAGAAGTTTTGTTGTTGTTGTTTATTCCTTTTGATAGAGACTCCGTCTCAACAAAACAAAACGAAACAAAAATTAGGCAGGCATGGTGGCGGGCACCTGTAATCCCAGCTACTCAGGAGGCTGAGGCAGAAGAATCACTTGAATCCAGGAGGTGGAAGTTGCAGTGAGCCGAGATGGCACCATTGCACTCCAGCCTGGGCAACAGAGCTAGACTCCATCTCAGAAAAAAAAAAAAAAAAAAAAAAAAGCAAAAATTAAAAAAAAAAAATCGGTCTTTTCCTCTGCTCTGAAACCTTCAATGGTTCCACAGCCCCACTGGAAAATGAGCAGATTCTTCAAATAGTCACCGAAGCTCTGGTCCAACTGGACTTCCTCTGTTCTCTCCCCTGCTGCTGCCCCCCTGTGCCCCTCCTGCCCCTACTGGCCAGGTTTCTCCAGCCCTCCCCTCTACACACACACACACACACACACACACTGCACTTTCCAGCCCTCATGCCTTTGCCTGCACTGCTCCCAGCAGAGGGAAGGCACTCCCAAAGCCCCGTGTCTTTTACTCTCACCACCTCACTCTCGCTGTTGCCCCTGTGGGGCTCACCTGGCTGTGCGGAAGACGAGGCTGCTGCCCAGGCCCTTCTCATCCTCGTGGAGACATTGGAAGGCCATCAGGAGGCTGTAATCCAGCACGTTGAGCTCCCGGAGGAAAGTGGTGTCCAGTTCCATCTGGCGGAGGAACCAGCTCCGCTGGGGCCCTGCCGGAGCATTAGTGCCCCCACCTGAGCGCACCACCACGGTGCTCCACACACTCTGCCCCATGACAGCAGGTGGCATTTCTGTCCCCATCTCACAAATAAGGAAACTCCTCTGTAATCTGCCCTGGTCACCTAGCTAGGAAGTTGTGGAGCCTGAATTTGAACTCTGCTCTGCCTGATTCCAGAATCTGGTCTCTTAATGACTCAGGCAGAGGGCAGCAGGGACACCCTTCTAAATTTCACCCTGAATGAAGGAGGAGCAGGCAGTGGACACCCCCGTGGCTCACCCAGGTTGATGGTCTTGCCCTGAAAGTTGAGGTCCTTCAGCACCAGGACAAGGGGGCTGCCCTCAGGGGCAGGCTCCACCCAGCGGCTCACCTCGCAGCCTTTGATGTCATACCTGAGTGGGGGGACAGAATTCAGCTTTACAAAGATTTGAGACACACAGAGACTCTCACAAGAGCTTCCAGTGACTATTCATGTGCACTGAACTCATTACATAAATCATCCCCAAACCTCAGCACAACCCTCGTCTTGTTTCTTTATGTATTTCTTTTTTTAGACAAGGTCTTGCTCTGTCACCCAGGCTAGAGTGCAGTGACACAAACATGGCTCACTGAGGCCTTGACCTCCTGGGCTCAATCGATCCTCCCACCTCAGCCTCCCAAGTAGCTGGGACTACGGGCACATGCCACCACACCCAGGGCTATTTTTTTTTTTTTTTAGATGGAGCTTCACTCTTGTTGCCCAGGCTGGAGTGCAATGATGTGATCTTGGCTCACCACAACCTCAGCCTCCCGGGTTCAAGCGATTCCCCTGCCTCAGCCTCCTGAGTAACTGGGATTACAAGCGCCTGCCACCATGCTCAGCTAATTTTGTATTTTTAGTAGAGACAGGGTTTCTCCACACTGGTCAGGCTGGTCTTGAACTCAGGACCTCAGGTAATCTGCCTACCTCGGCCTCCCAAAGTGTTGGGATTATAGGTATGAGCTACTGTTCCTGGCCAATTTTTTCATTTTTTTATAGAGGCAGGGTCTCACTATATTGCCCTGGGTGGTCTCCAACTCCTGGGCTCACGTAATCCTCCTCCCTTGGCCTCCCAAAGTGCTGTGATTACAAGCACAACCCACCATGCCTGGCCCTGTAGCTGAACCCCTGTCTATTATTGTTTCTGAGTTAAAGATAAGAGCAGAGCAGGTATTCACACTCAGGCTGCTGGAGGCCCAGCCCAGGCTTGAGCCCTGCCTGTGCCTGCCTCTGGACACCTTGTCACCCCTGAGGATGTCCCAGACACAGGGATCCAACCCTAGGTGGCGGCACCAGGGCCTGGGGGCAGCCAATGGCAAGGGGCGGGGTGGCAGGGGAGCGCTCACAGGGAACCAGTGGGCAGAGTCAGCACTGGAAGGCACAGGGGGCCACGTGCACGTGGCCAGAGGCTGGGTCTGAGTCCCTGCTCCCCACATGTTAGTTGTGTGGCCTTCTCCTTCCTCGGTTTCTCATCTAGGAAGGAGGATAAGAGCTGCCCCTCAGCGTCCTCCTGGGAATTAAAAAGGTGTGAAGGGTCCAACACAGGGCCTAACGCATGCTGAGTGCTCCAGAGACGCTGGGCGCCGACTTCATTGTCTCTGATCCCCCAGATCTTGGGAATGCCCTTCTCCTTCCTGGGCCTCAGTTTCGGTGTCTGGCTAGGGAGTGTGGGTGCTTCGGGCGGTGAGTTCAGGCTGGGGTGGGGCCCCGAGCCTGCTCCAGGCCACTCACCTCTCAGAGATGCGGCCGGCGGGGTAGAAGACGCTCTGCATGATGATGAAGTATGTCTAGGGGCCGGGACAGGGAGTGAGGGAGGCCGGCTGTCGCCCTCCAGCCGCCCACTCTGCCCAGTCACCTCACCTCAGCCTCACCCACCTTCTTTCCCCGGTCCACCCGCAGACTGTGCACTCCTGGAAGGGGAGAGGACGCCGGGTGAGTGAGGGTCTCCAAACTCCACAACCCGGCGTTCATCCGGCGCCAGTCCCAGCGCCAGACCACACCTCCTTCTCAAGATCGGCAGCACCTGGACCCTTCCACGGCTGGGGTTCGGATCCCGACCCGACCCTACCTCTAAACACAGCCCCAGTGGTGCCCCGCCCCCACGCACGACCCCACCCCCACGTCGTCCAATCTCAAATCCACCCATTTGGGACCCCTCACGTACCCCGCCCTCCTCAGGTACATTACCACCTGGGACCCATCCCCACCGAGCCCCGCCCGCAGCTGCGTACCCAGCAACCGCGCCAGCAGCGAGTGCGGGTGCCGCTGCAGGTGCTGCACGTAGCGGGGCAGGTGGGCGAGCAGCACCTGCACCTCCCGGCGCCCCTGGGTCTTCAGGAAGAAGCGCTGGTCGTGGCTGGGGGGCAGGAGAAAGAGGTCACTGCCCAGGCCTGGCTGGAGCGGCTCCCACCCGGCCCCCTTCCCCGACCTGTGCCGCGGATCTCGCTCCCGGGTCTCGGTACAGCCCCTCTCCTCCGGCCCCCGCTCTCCTTCTCTCCCCGGTCATTTGTCCTCCATCCGGCCCTGACCCTCCCTGATTAAGGCTGCTCTGTTTCTCTCTTCAGGGGACCCAGGGGACCCTCGCCGCCACGGGGAATTCTGCCCTCCCAGCCAGGGGCACCACTCCCACCCCTACCCCACCCCTGCCGCAAGCTCACGACAGGAAGAAGCTGGCCTTGCTCTTGGACGTGCTGAGGAACTGCAGGTAAGGGCCGCCGGGGCCCAGGGCAGCCTGATAGTCCTCCTCCGCCAGGCCCAGAGAGCGGCGCAGCCAGGCAAAGGCGGGGCCGGCCAGCGTGCCTAGCTCGAAGCCCTGCAGGGGAGGAAGAGCTGCCTCTGGAGTGTCTGCGTGGGCCCAGGTGTGTGCAGTTGGTCCTGGGTCAGGAGGGGCACGGTGGCCACACCCTTCCTGCAAGGCTCAAGGCTCAGGGACAAGCCTTCACTCCTACTGCACAGATGAGAAAACTGCAGAGAGCAAGACCATCACACGCCCCTCCCACACAGGACTCTGGGGCTTCCTACCTCATGAACCTGGGTTAGGACCTCGGAGAAATCGTCCTGGGAGGGCGGCCCCTGCAGGGAGAGGTGGAGGAGCTCAGGGCAAGTCGCAGTCTCCTGCTGCCTAACCCCAGGATCTCCAGATGGCCTGCACCTGGCCTGTCCCACTCCTTCAATTTGATTCCTTCAGCCAACTGGGACTGGAGTTGTTTCTGGGTGTGCCTGTGTAGGGCAAATGCGTTGCTCGCCCTCCCGGGGCTGCCAGGGGGCAAGAGTGATCCACGAAAGGCCTGAGTGTATCTCATCCACCGCTGGGTCCCCAGCACCAGGCCATGAGTTCAAGCTAGGCATGTTCCCAGACTCACAGGCCAGATTCCATCCAGTACAAGGGGATGGCCCTGAAGCCAAGGGACCTGCCTGATGCAACCTGGGAGGGGCAAGATCAGAGACTTCCTGGGGGTGGTGACCTCTAAGCAGGATGCTTGCAGCAGTAGCAACAGCACCGGTGGTTGCCAGCAAGGAAAGGAGGGCCCCAGCGGGTAAAGCCAGTGGAGGGAGTGTGAATGAGGCTGAATGCAGCTGGATCTGGAGGTCATGCTGGGTACTGGGGAGCCATGGAAGCTTTTCAGCAGGTGACGAGGTCAGTTTGTAATTTAGAGAACTCCTTCGAGTTTCTACACTCTCCCTGGACCTCCAGGTCCCTGTGCCCTGATGTGGCCTGTGGAATGTGGTCCCACTGCACACACATGCACACACACAAACACCACATGTGCTCACCCAGGTCTGCCCAGCTGCTGAGCTTGCAGTTGGGTCACGTTTCTGCTGAGCCAGCCCTGCCTCAGCCTGGGCTCCAGAGAGGATGGGCCAGACCAGCAGGGTGGGGGTAGGTCCCTTTCCAACCATATACCCTGGCAGGGCTGGGAAGGCCTCCGAAATCAAGGGGTACAATCTCCTCCCATTATATAGATAGGGACACCGAGGCCCAGAGAGAGGCAGAGACTCGCCTAGAGTCACACAGCAACCACCTGAGTCAGGGGGTTCCTCACACCCCAACACACCCTAGACTTTCCAGGTCCCACACGAGCACATTCCTCCCTCTCTGATCCTCACACCTGCAGTTTTAGCCAGACAGGACATCAGCCAAGTCTTGCCATTGCTGGTGTGGAGATTCGTGGGACAGATGGGCCACTCACCGTGGGTGGGTGGTCCATGAAGACCTGGGTGGCAGCCCACAGCCCTGCCTGCATCATGCACGTCATCCCATGCAGCTCATGCCCCGGGCTGATCTCAAACAGGCCCAGGCGAGACTGCTTGTCTCGGAGGCGCCAGAGAAGCCCCCGGCGGCTGGAGGTCACTGCTCTGCATCCAGCCTCAGGGGAGGGGGCCAGGACCTGGTGGGAGAGGCACAGGACACAAACAGCCTGTGGCAGCTTCACAGAGGAAAAAGATCAGGGTTCAAGTCCCACTTCCACTTCTTGTGAGACTTCCCGTCATCTCTTTCTGCCTCAGTTTCCTCTGCTGTAAAATAGGGATGATGCTGGTACCCCGAGGGGCTGCACAGTGCCTGGCACGCAGTCAGCACCTGAATAGAGGGATGATTATGATTATCATCAGGTAGGGTGTGCGCTCTGCAGTCAAAGCTGGCCTGAGACTGACATCTCTCACCAGCCCTGTGACCTCAGGTAAATCGCCTAACCTTTCTGTGGCTCATTTTTTTCATCTGCAACGTGAAAACTAGAACAGCTCCTTCGTGGTAGGTATGAACTCTTGTTACTGTGAGTTTGAGCTCCTTGCACGAGAACCCTTGACAGTAGGAGCTGTGATGCCGGAGATTCAGTCACATCTATTCCATTCGCCTACGCTGAGCGCCTCCAGGCCAGCACGGAGGGCCAGCACGATGCTGCTCATGGCTGCTGACCTACCAGTAGCGGGCATCCACCGTGTGCCCCGCAATGGATGAGAGCCTGACCTCCTAAAAGCCCCCTGAAGGAGGAGCTCTGGCATGCTCTCCATTTTCCCGATGAGAAACTGAGGAAGTGCTGAGGGATCCCGCCAGGTCGCCCCTCTGCATACCTGGCGCCCAACGTGGGGCGTGTCCCCACCGGCTGCAGGGCCCCTCCCTGGCTTGGATGGGGGCGTGTCCGCGCCGCTCGCCAAGGAGTGGCCCGGCCCCTACCCACCAACCCTTCCCTCTCCTGTTCTCTCTCGGGTCCGCACCTACCTCGCGGGGCCCCGGGCTCGGCGCAGCCATCGCCCCCGCAGCAGCTTCCCGGGTTTTGGCCGCGTTCCCCGCTGCCCCGCTGCAGGAGTCAGGCCCCGCCCCTGCCTCGCGGCCGACCAATCACGTGGCACCGACCTTGACTGCACCCAATCCGCGCGGGGGGCGCTGGCGATCGCCTGCGGGTCCCGCCCCCGCGGCTGCAGCATCCTTGAGACCTCGGTCCGGCTGGGGCGGGGCTGCCAGACGTTGGCTGGGGTCCCGCGGAGGGAGCACCCCCATATTCCGCCCAGGGCGGGGGGACTCGGGTCACCAGGGCCGCCTGGGGAGGCCAGTAACCTAAATTCTGTGCCGCCCACCCACTCTGGCGTGAAATTCCCATTGACAGTCTTTTGGGTGAAAAAAACAGAGATCTAGAGAAAGAAGTCACTACCTCTAGGTCACACAGGAAAGTCGGGGACATCCATTCATTGAACACATAGATACTGAACACTCACTGTGGGCCAGCAGTGCTAGGCCTTGGGGATTTAGTGGTGATCGAGAGGGAGGGGCTCAGCTGCCTGCGTGATCTTTAAAAGCATCATTCCGATGACATCACTCTCATGCTTAAAGCCTCCAGTGGCTCCCATGGCAATGGAACAAAACCCAAACCCCTCACCCTGGCCCCAGCCCCATCTCAAACCACTCTCCTAAACTCACCACTGAGCCGCACGGGCCCCTTCTGTTCCTTAGCCGCCAAACTCTCCGTTTGCATTTTCTATTCCCTCTGCTTGAAACTCTTGACCCCGGATGGCCGCTCGCCTTGTTCCTTCATCGCCTTGCCAGACTCCAGCAGAGCGCTCTCCTACCCCACTCCTGATCACACCACCTTTATTTTCTTCACCACCCTAACACTGTCAGAGACTGTCTTGTTCATTATTTATTTCATCTCCCCCTGGGGTGGGGATGCCATGAAAGCAGGGGCCATGTCACTCCTGCTTCCTGGTTCAGTGCCTTGTGCAAGCCGGTGCTTGATGAGCATCAATGGGACCAAGGTGAGTAAGGCATGCAAAGGGCCTTAGTGAGTCCAGAAGGTGAAAGGCCAGAGAGGCTGGAGTGAAGAGGAGAAAGCGGGCTGGCAGGCAGGGCCTCATGTGGACCCAGAGAGGTATTGTGGGTCTGGGTGTGGGTGTGAGATGCCAAGGTGTGAGAGTTTTTGTTTGTTTGTTTTGAGATGGAATCTCACTCTGTTGCCCAGGCTGGAGTGCAATGGCACGATCTCGGCTCACTGCAACCTCCGCCTCCGGGTTCAAGAGACTCTCATGCCTTAGCCTCCTGAGTAGCTGGGATTACACGTACACGTCACCACATCCGGCAAATTTTTTTTTTTTTTTTTGAGACGGAGTCTTGCTCTGTCACCAGGCTGGAGTGCAGTGGCGCAGCCTTGGCTCACTGCAAACTCCGCCTCCCGGGTTCAAGCGATTCTTCCGCCTCAGCCTCCCACGTAGCTGGGACCAGAGGCTCGTTCCACCACACCCGGCTAATTTTTCTATTTTTAGTACAGACGGGGTTTCACCATGTTGGCCAGGATGGTCTCTATCTCTTGACCTCGTGATCTGCCCACCTCGGCCTCCCAAAGTGCTGGGATTACAGGCGTGAGCCACCGCGCCCGGTCAAGTTTTGTGTTTTTAGTTGGAGACAGGATTTCACCATGTTGACCAGGCTGGTCTTGAACTACTGACCTCAAGTGATCCACCCACCTCGGCCTCCCAAAGTGCTGGGGTAGGGCCACAGCCCCACAGGGTCGTGGGGTGTCCCCTATTGCTGTGTTGAGTCACAGGATCCAAGAAATAAAGAGACAGGACACAGAAGAACTGGAAAAGAACAGCTGGGCTCTGGGGACCACACCACCTATGAGTGGAGACAGGTGAGGCCCTGAACATCCAGAAGCATCTGTATTTATTAGGTACAAGGCAGGGGGAAGGGTCATGAGTGAGTTCTATAGGCTTAATGATAAGGCATACATAATCACATGAGTAGCAAGCGAGGGGGCCACCCCATTAGGTCACCTAGTTAGAGAGGTGGGCTGTGCGCAGTAGGGGGCTGTGCCATGTGCAGTAGTAGAGGGTTGTGTGCTAAAAGGGGGTCCACCCCCATTAGGTCACCGAGGCAAGGAGGTAAGCTGTGTGCAACAAGTGCCGTGTGCAACACTTC
Source organism: Aotus nancymaae (assembly GCF_030222135.1). Lineage (NCBI taxonomy): Eukaryota > Metazoa > Chordata > Mammalia > Primates > Aotidae > Aotus > Aotus nancymaae. The sequence continues at coordinate 4,100,627 of NW_026988414.1, read as the reverse complement.
TTATCTGGGGGCTGGAGACTTCAAAGGATTCCTATAGAGGGATGCTGTAAACCAGTGCAGTGGGAGCTGACAGAGCGTGCTCTTCTCTAAGATAATTTATAGGAGGATGATTTGAGCCAGCCCAGTGGCAAGACAGGGTGTACAGCCGCTGTGGCGCAATTACACCAGAGGGGTTCTTCTCCCTCGGCTGTTCGCGGGATCTCAGGTCTGAGGCCTACTTTCCACAAGAACTGGATGCAAGGTACTGCCACTCCTTTTCAGGAGGAATAACTCTTGCTCCAAGCCGGCCATGCAAGCGGGTACTGAGTGCTGCCGTCTAGGCCCTGATCTGCCATATATGTATGTCCTTTCAGGCAGTGGCACTACCACCTGGGTCATTGATTCTTGTCCTGGCCTGGCTGTTTTCCCATGTACTTGCTTCTGCTCTGTGACTGCTCTAGGCATTCCTCCTACTACAAACTACTGTATGATTATATAGAAAAATTATATAAATCAGCACTAAATGTGTCGGTACAGCTCTGACTACAATCCATTATATGATTATATAGAAAGATTATATAAAACATATATAACTTATATATATATATAACCTACATATGGTTATTTATATATATATATAAGGTAGATATAAGATTATATGGAACTAAGTATGATTATATATATAAGCTAGATAAAAGTTATACTTCAAGCACTAATTGTGCCTGGGGTCTGCACAGCTCTCCTTTCTCGGTGCCCATGTTGGGGGGTTACGCACATGCTGGATTACAGGCATGAGCCATTATGCCTGGTCAAGGTGTGCGTTTTTGAAGGGCACTGGTTTTCATGCATGGTTGGACTGGTGGGGCCAGAGCAGGCAGGGGAAGTGATGAGGAAGCCATCTGTGACTTAGGCCAGATGGTAGCTTTGCATCAGGAGGGTGGCTGGAGGCCGGGAGAAAACTGGAGGGAGAATTGATAAAGTTTGGGGTCCTGTTGGTGGAGGGATAGGGAAGAAAGCCAGGTAAGGGACACAGGACATCAGTCGCTTGATGGGGCAGGGCATGAGGGGGAGAGCCAGATTTGGGAGAAGTCTGAGAATTCAGCTCATGAGAGGATGTATTTGAGGTTCCCAGGATGAGGATGTCGGGCGGGCAGCTGGGCCACGTGCAGCGCATCAGGCCAGAGGTGAGCCTGGGGAGGGTGAGAAGGCCTGTGACACATCCCTGAGGAGCCCAGCGTCGCATGGCAGAAGACAGCATGAGTGAGACATCAAGTAGCAGAATGGTCATCACAGCCAGGCGTGGTGGCTCACGCCTGCAATCCCAACTCTTTGGGAGGCTGAGGCGGGCAGATCACCTGAGGTCAGGAGTTCGAGACCAGCCTGGCCACCATGGCAAAACTCCATCTCTACTAAAAATACAAAAGTTAGCTGGGCATGGTGTTGGGTACCTGTAATCCCAGCTACTCAGGAGACTGAGGCAGGAGGATCACTTAACCTGGGCAACAGATCGAGACTCTGTCACAAACAAACAAAAAGAATGGTCATCACAGACATCAAGAGAGCAGCTGACAGTGGATCAGGGGCTGTCACGGCCAAATGTGACTGAGAGTCAAGCAAACATCCTTTGGATTTGAAGAGTGGACATCGGCCAGGCGCAGTGGCTCATGCCTGTAATCCCAGCACTTTGGGAGGCCAAGGTGGGCGGATCACCTGAGGTGGGGAGTTCAAGACCAGCCTGACCACATGGAGAAACCCGATCTCTGCTAAAAATACAACATTAGCCAGGCATCGTGGCTCATGCCTGTAATCCCAGTTACTCAGGAGGCTGAGGCAGGAGAATTGCTGGAACCCGGGATGCCGCAGGTTGCGGTGAGCCGAGATTGTGCCATTGCACTCCAGCCTGAGCAACAAGAGCAAAACTCTAAAAAAAAAAATTCAAAATAAAAAAAATAAAGAGCAGGCACCACTGGTGGCCTCAGTGGCTGGAGCATGCCTAGAGTGATGGGGACAGACGCTGAGTGTGGCAGGAGGTAAGGAAATGCAGGCAGCAGGTGTGGACCCCCTCTGGGGAGGCTTGGTGAAATGGACAGAGGGAGCTACCTGGTGGGAACTACTGGGTTGGAGCGCCTGTAAGTGGGATCCCAGATCACGCCCAGGAAACAATGGGAGGATCCTGTGGAGATGTAGAGGTTTTTCTCATGATGGGGGGGGCCATCCGTGACCTCAGGCTCCCACTACAGCAGTTGGGGGATGCACGGTTAGGATCCAAAGTCCAAGTGGGCAACTCCGCCTGGACTGGAAGACAGAGCGTGGAACAGGTGGGGACAGGGCAGTTGTCTGCAGTTGGCCTCTTTTTGCTCTGTGATGAGGGAGGGTCCCGGGTTTGAGGGATGGGGGTTTACACTAGGTGCCATGGCAAACCGCAGAGCCAACTGCCCAGGCAAGGTAGGACTGGTGGAAGGCTCGGGGGTGGGCCAGTCCAGCCAGCCTGAACACAGAGCAGCCCTGCTGTGCTCAGGAGCAGCCTCTGCTGCTCAGGGCCACGCTAAGTTGGGCTGTGGGGCTTTTAGGGGAGTGGCCCAAGGGTCCCTAAAGTAATGAATCCATCCTGACCAAGCTGGCACAGGGGAGGCATGGCAGAGGGGCGCCAGGGTCTCCACTGACACCCAGCTGTGATCTCCACTGGGTAGGAAGCATGTCTGTCCCAGTCTCTGCTTCATCCCCAGCACACAGGTTCAGGGCAGGAGGCCCCGAGAAACCCCCATTGTACAGGATCTCCTGACCCAAGACCGATGGAAGAGCCAGCTCCTAGCCCCCTCCAGCCCCGACACTCGGGAAACAGCACAGAGACAAACACACAATTAGTCAGCATTTATTGGTCAGCTCTCCCAAACAGGCCAGCCCTGGGGTTGGGGGGCTGGGCCTCCATGAGGAGTGGTCGGTCAGTGGGAGGCTACCATAATGTGCCCTGAGCCCTACGGGTGGTCCTGGGGTCTGTCAGTTCTTCCCCAGGCTTTCCAGGTCCAGAAGGGCTTGTGGGGTGTGGGGCTGTGTCAGGCTAAGGAAAGTTGCCTTGGTGGAGGAGAGGGCTTGTGGGGAGAGGTCAGAGGTCACACATGTGGCCTTAGAACCTGCTAAGTCCAATGTCAGCATGTGACAGGAGGGGAAATGAGGCATGATGGCAGAACCCAGGGGAAAAGGTAGCAGGGAGTTTAAGAGTGAGGTCGGGAGGACCAGCATCTTTCAGGCCCTGGGCAAGAAGGGGGTGACCAGAGTCTTCCAGGTGTCCCTCCCTCCTAGCTTCTGGAAGGGAGAACAGGGGAGGGGGCTCCAGTCAGTCAGGGCTAAGTTCCATGCCATGGGGACTCTGCAGGACAGCCAGGCTTGGTGCGCCACTGTGCCTGGGAAGGTTCTGCAGGCTCCCCCGATTGGTCCCTGCCCTGGAGGGGAGGCAGAGAAGGGGCTGGCAGCCTCATCCCCGCAGGAGCTTCACTGAGTCTTCTTGGTCACCGTCTTGCTCTTCAGCATCACGTAGGTGATGAACAGTCCTGGAATACACAGACCAGAAAGGCCACATAACATCTGGGCTCAGGGCTGCTGGGAGATCAGGGCATGACATGGCAGAGCCACCCACATGCAAGGCTGTGCACCTACCCAACTACCCTCCAGGGGACCTGCTCATCTCCCCAGTCATTCATCAAGCCATACGTCCATTCACATTCATTCAACAAACACCAACTGAGTGCCTGCCTCAGGCAAGATGCTGCATTTAATGTTTCAGATTCCAAGGGGAACAAGATCCACCCATCTATCGATCACCTAATCAACCACCTGTCCACCTACCTACCTGCCCACCACCTACACCTCACCCACCCACCCACCCATCCATCCACCCATCATCCAGGCACCCGGCTGTTGACTGACTCATCCAAATGACTTTGCGAGCACAACCTCAGTGCCACAACGCATTCTAGATGCACAGTAATGATGGAGACACAGTCCCCATCCCCAGGAAGGCATGAGATAGAGAGGGGCAGGAATTAGAAGTCAGGGTGATGAGAGGGTGACTGAGGTGGGCAGAGTGATGATGGGGTTGAGGGAAGAAAAGAGGGGGACAGGTCACTGGAGTCCAAAAAGCCTGAGGCACCAGGAAGCCCAGAGGCTACTGACTGGCAGCCTCGAAGGATAACAGGAAAACCCCAGGGGTGAGTGCAGGGCAAGGAGCTTCCAGCAGTGTCAAAGTGTGGAAGCACCTTCAGAGGTGGGTCCTCCCGAAACCCTGCCCAGGGTCAAGGGGAGGAGGTGATGACTTACCCACAAACAGGAGTAGCAGGAGGCCTGCGGCCAGTGGGATGGCGACAGCGTAGGCGCGGGGCAGGAAATACTTGTGGATGACATGCTGGCTGTCGATGAATGGCTGGCATCGAGGGCAGAGCTCTGGTGAGCCTTGCTTGCCTTGCCCAGCCCCCAAGCCCAAACATCCCACCTCCTCCATCTAAGGGGCTGACCCATTCAGAGCATTGGAACTGGATTTGCTTTTCTTTAAGATTATGGGATTTGGGTGTCATGTTTTTTTCCTTCCTTAATTTTTTTTTTCTCTTGAGCAATGTGATGGTTAATACTGATCCTTCCTTAATTTCTTACTGGTATTTACCAGGCACTTGCTTTGGTGCCTGCCAAGGCACTCACAGCCTAGCAAATGGTACATGAGGAATCGATTGATTCCCAACCTGGGCCTCCCGGCTTTTTCACGAATATTTTTTCTTTAAAAGATACCACGTTCTGCACTTCCAAACACACTGCACTTCTTAAATAATGACCAACAAGTTTTCCCACAAGAAAAAAAAATATCCTGAAGGTCTTCACAAATATCACTGGTGCTCGCCATGGCCAAGAGTCAGCAGGATAACCCAGAAGGCACAGAACTCCTCCAAAAGTCAAAGCAAGCTGGAAACAGAGTTTTAAGTGTAGCGGCTAAGGATGCAATCTTTTTTTTTTTTTTTTTTTTTTTTTTGAGACGGAGTTTCGCTTTTGTTATCCAGGCTGGAGTGCAATGGCGCGATCTCGGCTCACCGCAACCTCCGCCTCCTGGGTTTAGGCAATTCTCCTGCCTCAGCCTCCTGAGTAGCTGGGATTACAGGCATGCGCCACCATGCCCAGCTAATTTTTTGTATTTTTAGTAGAGACGGGGTTTCACCATGTTGACCAGGATGGTCTCGATCTCTTGACCTCGTGATCCACCCGCCTCGGCCTCCCAAAGTGCTGGGATTACAGGCTTGAGCCACCGCACCCGGCCAAGGATGCAATCTTGAGCTACATCCGTCTCCCCGATCCTCAGCTATCTCATCTATAAAATGCGGCACCATTGGCATCTTCCTCATAGAACTGTTCTGGATATTTCATGAGATGAGGCAGGCAATGATGCCAGCGCCGTGCCTAGCGCCTATATTGTAGCTGCTTTGGCGGTGCCAGAGCTCGGGGAAGGTGAGCAGCGGGCGGGGAGAATCACATACCAAGAGAATCACCCAGGCCGTGTAGTAAGTGAAGATGATCAGGCTAACGGCGACGAGGCCGAGTCCCACCACCTGGTCTGTCCCCGTGGCCTGGAGAAAAAGGGAGGTCTCAGCTGACAAAGTGACTCTCCATTTCCGCGCACTAATGGAAGCGGGGCGTCGCGGCTGTATCACTGTCTAAGCTTCCCATTCATTCAACAGATGCTAAAGGGCTGACTAGGGATCAGTTTCTAGGCTGGGAGAGAATGCCAGGCCTCGGTGTTGTCCGTACAATGGGCAGGCGGGAGAGCAATCCCCGTTCCAAGTGCCCAAGTCCCAGCTCCTGAGCAGACCCGGGACCCCACCCCCAGACGCCCGTATCTCCGGCACTCAGTCCCAATCTCACCATTTCCCCCCGCGCTCAGTCACCGGTGCCGCAAGCCACATCCGGTTCCGGGTCACGCTTTTCCGGTTTTTGGACCGCGGAGCACGCCGGGAGTTGTAGTTCCCAAGCCGGCTCAGGTTTCAGGCCCCTCGTCGTCCGAGACTAGCAGGAACCGCCTTCTCCCCTTTGCATTTCGGGAAATGTAGTTCTCAAGGACATTGCCTGGCCGGTTGCTGCCCGAATCTCCCTAGGGAATGGGACCGAGTTGGGAACCCAGACTCCCTGGCCTTCATGGCCATAGTCTGTAGCCGCCCCACCAAAAGTTAATCTCTAAATATCCCAGAGTCCTGGAGCCAGAGTGGGATGGGAGTGAGGGATCGGAAGTTCCATTTTCAGATGGGAAAAGCGAGGCTCAGAGGGATAGGTCAGTGGTGAAACCGACACGGGTGGGAGAGGTGCAGAGAATGTTCACTTTCTGGCCTGGGATGGGTGGGGGAGGGTCTCTCCGAAGCCAGCATGGATGGGGAGGATTTGGATTGGTGGAGAGGGGCGCCCCATCGCCCGGTCTCCCGGGCCACCCTTCGGATGTCACCTTTGGGACCAGGACCCGCGCACAGGCCCCTCCCTGGTCTTGGAGGGCCCTTCCTCTGAGAACAAAGCGATGTTGGGCCAGATCATCTTCCACGCTTCTCCAGCTACAGAGACAGGAACCCGGTCCCTCACCACTCAAGGGGTGGCTGCTCCTCCGGGTCTCACCGTGACGCCACGTCCCTCAGGGAAGCCAGCCGTGAAGGCTTTTTATTTTTTTTGAAATGAAGTCTTGCTTTTGTCACCCAGACTGGAGTACAATGGCACAATCTCAGTTCACTGCAACCTCCACCTCCCGGGTTCAAGTGATTCTCCTGCCTCAGCTTCCCGAGTAGCTGGGATTACAGGAGCCCACCACCACGCCCAGCTAAATTATGTATTTTTAGTAGAGACGGGTTTTCGCCATGTTGGCCAGGGTGGTCTCGAACTCCTGACCTCATGATCCGCCCGCCTCGGCCTCCCAAAGTGCTGGGATTACAGGTACGAGTCACCGCGCCTGGCTTTTTTTAAGTTCTATGTTGCCCAGGCTGGTGTTGAACTCCTGGACTCAAACGATCCTCCCAACTCGGCCTTCCAGTGTTAGAATTACAGGCGTGAGCCACTGTGCCCAGCCCCCTGTGCCTTTTAATTCACCGATGCATTTTTTAATCTGGCCCTATCAGCTCCCTAAGGGTAGGGTCTGTGGTTGCTCCTGTATCCCTGGCAGGAGGCTTGGCACGAAGAGCTTTTTTTTTTTTTTTTTTTCCTGAGACGGAGTCTCACTCTGTCATCCAGGCTGGAGTGCAGTGGCATGATCTCGTCTTACTGCAACCTCCGTCTCCTGGGTTCAAATGATTCTCCTGCCTCAGCCTCCCAAGTAGCTGGGACTACAGGGGTGTGCCATCACACCCAGCTAATTTTTGTATTTTTAGTAGAGATGGTTTTTCACCATGTTGGCCAGGTTGGTCTTAAACTCCTGACCTCAGGTCATCTGCCTGACTCAGCTTCCCACTGTGCTGGGATTACAGGCGTGAGCCACCGCGCTCGGCCCAAAGAGCTTTGAACCAATCAGCCAGCTTTTTAAGATTCAGTGATTGTTTAGATCCTGGAGTGCTACAGAGTACAGCATCTGAGGACTCCAGGCCTCCCTGAGGGGTTATGTGGAGGCCCTTGGCCTGCTGTCCCCACCTGGGGGGTTCAGGGAGAGATGTGCTGTGAGCCTGGCATAGTTTGCTCCCTCTGGCATTTATCTCCTTGGTTTGTTGGAAGCCCATCTGTGACTATGGAGTAAAGCTGACAAGAGCAACTGCTTTTTTTTTTTGAGCCAGGAGTCTTGCTTTGTTGCCCAGGGTGGAGTGCAATGGCGCAGTCTTGGCTCACCACAACCTCTACCTCCCAGGTTCAAGCGATTCTCCTGCCTTAGCCTCCTGAGTAGCTGGGATTACAGGCACTCACCACCACGCCTAGCTAATTTTTGTATTTTGAGTAGGGAGGGGTTTTCCCCATGTTGCGTTTTTCCTTCTCTCTCAGGAGACTCTGGGCTCAGGTAGGAGCCCACTTTTACCTACCTCCGCGGTTGTGCACAGAGCAGAGGAAGGGTTTACAGGGGCCATGAGTGGGGGTCAGCACTGAGGAGTGGTGTGAATGCTATCCTGGTGTAGAGCTGGAGCCCTGGTTCCTTCTGGCCTGGCCAAAACCATTGAGGCTTCCTGCCACCTCCAAGCTCGTTAAAGACCCAGAGTGACTTGCCTGTCCCAGAGCAACCTGTGACAGAAACGGCTGAGGGGCCCAGGGCAAGTCAAGCCTGTAAAGGACGGAACCTGGGGCTGTGGTTTGGGAACACACTCATACCTCCTACAGATCAGGCTGCACACTTGTGTTATTTGATAACCCCATTTGCAGGTAAGGAAACTGAGTCACAGTTATTTGTCCTCAGGCATGCTCCTTAGAGGCCACTTGATTGCAGGGAAGGTCCACAGGGCAGTGGTTAGAACCTGGCCCTGAGGACAGGGCTTTCACTTGGTAGGAGGCTGGGAGGTAATGGTCTTCTCAGTTTCCTCCCCAGGAATCTGGAGCGATGAAGGTGGCGACGATTGTGACCGTGACCGTAGCCAGGACCGGGAGAACCCTGGCCCCTATGGCTTCCCCACCCTGGAATGTCACTATACATATTTGACTTCCTTCTGATGTTGTCTTTGACCCTAAAGTCAACGTGATACAGTAACAAGGTAAAAACAAAACAGCAAAAGAAACAAAAGCCGAAACATTTAATTTTTTCCCCTAAACCAAGACACTGACACTAGGCCGATTTCCCCTAACAATGTTATTTTCTACAACAGAAGCTGGGACAGGGAAACAAACAGCCACTGAAGGAGTGGTGGCGACACTGTTAGAAAGGAGGGGAGTTAAAGACAAGGAAGACCCCTCCCTCCATCTCCTTGATCACCTCCCTAAAGACAGAGGAAAACATGGACAGCTCCATCCTGGCAGACATGCCGTGTGGTCAGTTTGTGAGGTAAACAGGAAAAAAAAAAAAACCTAAAGATATTGTAGACCTTTATTTTCTTTAAATCTGCTAATAAAAACGTTAAACTTTGAAGAAGATTCCAAACTGACATTGCATAGACCAATTCCTTTCCAAAAATATCTCTGATATACTCTGCATCTCTCTTAATATATAGAATTTGAAGTCCAGGAGCTGTGGGCACCTGGTGGGTATTCACTGAGCTCAAGGGGACATGAGGGCTGAAGACAGGGCTCCCATATGGGGGCAACAAGGCCACACCTTCTGGCCTCTGGCTCCAGCCAGCATCAATTTGGTTGTGACTGAATTCTCAGTCCAATCACCCTGGCCCAGGGCCTGGCATGAGAGGATGTGGCAGGCTCTGTCTCCTTCTGGTGGTCCTGGTCTGGAGGAGTCTCCCCAACAGCGCCAAAGTCAGCTGTTTTCTGCCCAAAGCCCCAGAACTTTGAATGAGATGCAAATCTACCCTGAATGCACCTCCATCCTAGGCTGGGTGAGGTCAGAGACACAGAAGGGCAGGACAGAACTCCCCCATCGTCTGGGGCCAATTTGTCAGACACAGTGCAGTCAGCTTCCTTTTAAAGTGCCAGTATCTGTGGGGCAGGAGGGGACCCTTGGGGCTGAGCAGAGCCTTCTCCAGCCCGAGCAAACACTGTCCCGCCTTGGCAGGCACCTTCTAACATTCATTTTCTAAGAGTTAGGTGAGTAAAACAACAACAAACGCTAAAAATGCTCTGGTCCCAATGCCGGGGAGTTCTAAGACCAAGAAGCCCAACTCTCACCAGCAGGGGCAGAAGGGGAACTAGGGAAGGAACCTCCCAGCCTGGGGAGGGCACCTGCACCCCTCCCAGAGAGAGAAGCCCTATCCCGGACCCCAGCGCTGCTGGAACCAGCCGGCAGGTAGGGCAGAGAAAAGCAGCACTCCCCTCACCTGGGGGAGGAGGCAATATTGAACCGTGAACTCAACAAGAAAGGAGGAAAGAAAAAATGAACAAAGCTACAGGGCGGAGTAAACACCAGCCTGCTGGGTTTATACAAAATGAGTGAAATTTAAAAGGGGCAGGGAGTTTGTCCAGGGACTGGCTGGCAGCCAGAACCCACCTTCAAGCAAGTTACAAGGACTCTGGGGGAAAGTGCTGAGAGCAGAGGCTTTAGTGGGGGGCAGGGCCAGACTGCTACCTGCTGGGAAAGCACACCCCTTAAAGGAGCCCTTCCCCCTTGCCCAGACAGGGAATGCTTCCAGAGGAAGGCTGAGGCTTTTGTGGCAAGGAAACCAGCTCCAGACCAGTCCAGCCACGGTCCACCTGCCTCTCTGGCATCCACCCCAGGCTGGGCAGCTGACCCTGGGGGCAGAGAAGGACTTTGCTCCAACCTTCTTCCTGCAGGAGAACCAGCTGCTCAGGACCCAGCCCTGGGCAGAGGGCACCATCGGTGCTCAGACCTGCGCTGGAGCTGACTGGAGGGAGGAGAGGCAGCACCCGTTCCCGCCGGGCTGCTGGGCCCTGGGCCACTGACTGCACAGCAGGCAGTGACCAGGAGTCCTTGGGAAGGGGCCCAGGGAAGGGGAGGTGAGGGGTCAGCGGGGCTGTCCTTGGGGGGGCGGTGAGCATGTGCAAAGTGCAGGCTGCAAGGCAGCAGGGGGCATTCACAGGGGAGGCAGGGGTCTCCATCTGGAGTGTGGGTGGGGTCTGAGGTCACAGCTCCCAGGAAGAGGCTGCCAGCAGGTCCCCCAGGACACAAGGAAGGGACAGCTGAAGCACTAAGCAGTCAGACGGTCACAGGTGGCAGGATTCTGGAGGCAGTCTGCGCCCTCCCCACCCCCCGCAACCACCAGGGCAAGGGAACAATGGAGCAAGGCCCTGCCGCCAAGACATGACCAAAGCCAGTGCTCCTGGAGTGGGGACACAGGTAGAGAGGCCCCTCAGCCACAGGCATCCCTGCATTAAGGAGCCGCTGCATGTCCTCAGCCAGAGGGACAGGTCGGCCTCTAGCAGAGGCAGTCCTGGCCAGCTGTCTGGCTCACGGGCTGCACGGGCCCACCTGGCCTGCCCTCTAGTGGTTCAGAGGAGAATATTCACAGTGGTGCCTGGGCCTTGGCTGGCCAGGAGGGTCCCAGCGTGGATGGGAGGGTAATGGAATGATGCTAGGGGGACAGTGTGGACTGGAGTGCGTGGAGGAGGCATGGATGAGACGTGGCGCAAAGGTGATCCGAAGGGGAACGTTCCTCATGGAATGATGCGGGCCTGGACTCCAGAGAAAGCAGGCCTCTTCTCCAGCCCGGACACCTGCTCCTCAATGGCTTTCAATCACAACTGGCTCATAGACCCCAGAAGAGACCCTGCAGGTGAGAGACAGTTCAGCATGTCCCCCTCGATGCCCTATTTCCTGAGCGCTCCACTGGACTCGGCCTTTGGAGATGCTTCACAAGCAGGTGCTGTAAACCTGCAGGAGAACCAGCTGCTCGGGACCTTTAGGGCAAAGGGGCTAAGACCGAGGCCCAGCGATGGTAGCCCAAGGTGACACAGATAGTAAGCATCAGTCTGTGGGGCCTGCAGAGCCCTTCCGGGCACGCCTGGCTGTGCCACCCCATCCTCATGGTCACCTCGGCAGGGAGTGACTGCACCCTGACCCGCTTAACAGGTGAAGAAACAAGCTCAGAGGGACATGAGGGTGGCCAAGAGGGCGGTGGGGTCAGGAAACCTGATCAGCTCCTTTCCCTGCCGAGCCCAGGCCCAGCCTTGGAGTTGGGGGCTCTCAGGCCTCAGCAAGTAGCTCTGCTGTGATCTTGCTCCTGACCAGACTGGTTTCTTCTCTCCCTGAGCTGTTTCCTCATTTTCAGAGGGGGCCAGGGAGGAGTGTTTACAAAACCCTAAGGAAGCCAGCCCCTCGGTTTCCTTCTTGCTCACTGCACCCCCACCCCCAACCCAGAGCAGCCCAGGAAGATACTGGGAGGAGACGGCTGCCATTCCAGGCTGTGGCCAGCAGCAGTCAGCAGAGCAGCATGAGAGGGCAGCCCCAGCACGCCGGCCTGGCCACACCTCCTCCCTGGGGAGGTGGATGTTAGGCCAACACCTTCCCAGCTGGCGCATGTGGAAAGCTCACTCACTCACTCACTCATTCATTCATTCGGTGAACCAAAAGGACATGGAGAGCCAGGCACACAGTCAACGTGCTCCGAATGAATGCCTGTGGCATGGCACTCTAGAAACCGTATTTCCTGCAAGTTTGGTCCCATCTACCCCTCCATCTGTGGGTGCCATGTAGGCAACAGCCTGCATCATACCCGGCTGTGTCCTTGGCACCTCGCTCAGGGCCTGGTGCCTTTTCTCTAGCACCAACTGGTGCCAGGGAAAGATTTGTTCAGGAAATCCATGAGGGATCACCACCACCATTCATCCCCAGTCCCTGGAGCTGGGAGGAAGGGGAACGGAGGGTCCTAAATAAACGCATGTGAGGCCCCTGCCGTGTGCTGAGCCCTGAGCCAGGCAGTGCCCAAGGTGACCCTGTGAACCGTGGGAAACAACTGGGCCTGCTGCTGCCCTCACTGCCCCAGGCTCCCAGGTGAGGTGGTGGTGTCCACACTGCCTAACAGATGGAAAAAGGGAGGTTCAGAGACATGACAGGCCCAGGGTCACACTGTGATGACAAGACTTGGTGTTCGAAGCCACGTGAGTGAACTGTGGGGACTCTGTTCTCACCCCCAAGCCCCAGCTGCCCCAGTGACCCTTCTCTGAGCCTGCCCCTACCTGGTGGCAAGCTGGATGCCGCTCAGCGTGGCAGAGCCATCACGGCTCACGAACAGCCGGAGGTTGCTGTCTGTGGGGACACGGGGAAGGATGGAGGCTGAGCGGGGCAGGGCCAGCCCTTGGAGCAGGCAGCCTCACCCCCACCAGCCCGGTCCAGCTCACCCTCAGTGTTGCTGCCATCCGTGAAGTCCTGGCTCTGCACGATCTTCTCCACGATGGCATCCGCATCGATCCGCGTGTCATCCACCCAGGTCGGGTGGCTCTCCACCGAGTCCTTCTTCCGCCTGGGTCGGGTGGGGGACAAGTCGCTCAGAATATCCCCGTGTGCTCCGTGCTATACTTCACTGAACCCTCGAATGCACAATAGGGTGCAGGTGCCGTCACAAGCCGCTTTTATAGATGAGGATGCCAGGCACTGAGCAGGTAAGTCAGCTCCCCAAAGCCACCCAGCGCATAAGGAGTGGCTCTAACAGCACCTAAGGAGTGGCTCTAAGGCTCAGTCCAGCTGTCGGGCCCACAGACCATGCTGCTGTCCAATCTGCAAAACCACAGCAGCCATGAACAGAACCTGCTGTATGCCCGGCACAGCTGCACCCTTCATGGCTATCAGCTGGTGGAATTGTCACCACCCAACCCTCTGAGGTGGGGACCCTACAGTCCCTGTTACAGGTAAAGAAGCGGAGGCTCAAGGCACTACCAGGAGGGCTCTGTTCTCCAGGGAGCACCAACTGGCAGGCCTCACCTGAATGAGCGGTCAGACAGATGCAGGGGCCGGGGTGGCCGAGGTGGCTTCTCCAGGGGCCGGTGCTCCCGCTCACTGCCCTCAGGGCCCTCCACAGTCATGCCAAGGCCTCCAGAGGCGCTGCTGCTGGTGGACGTGTTGCGGCGGTGCGTCAGGTCCGAGAGGCTGGAGGAGCGCGAGTGCTCTGTGCTATAGCCTGTGGGGGGCACGGCGGGGGAGCATCATGATGGGGGATCCTGGGGAAGGAGGAGGCCACGGGGGCAGGGCCAGGCAGCCACTCACCGGAGATCTTGGACTGCTGGCTGGCGTAGCTGGAGTTGCGGGAGTGGCCAGAGTGGAAGACTTCCTCGGGGCTGGACAGGTTCTGTTCGGGTTCTTCCGGCAGCCCTGGAAGGCAGGAAGGGGCAGGGGATGAGGGGACAGGGGTCACCCAGTGCTGCTCACCCTCGCCCTCGCCACCATGCCCTCACAGAGCCTCCCATGGTGGGGCACCACTTAGCAGACTGAAAAATGGGTTCAGAGGAGCAGCAACCTGCCTGACCCACAGGTGACCCTCCGAACCCGGTCCGTTCATTCCACAGAGGGCCTCCTAGTGTAAGGTGCCCACCACAGGCCAGCGAGGAGGAAGAACGTGGAAGAAAAATGGCCTCCACTACCCACAACTGCAGTGAGAGGTGCAGAGCAGGGAGCAGTGCTTACTGGGGTCTGGCCCAGTCTGGGGACAGGGAAGGCTTCTCCAAGGAGACGGCCTTAATGGCAGACCTCCAGGACATATCGCAGGAGGGAGCCAGCTAAGGCCTCAGGGCAAGGGCCTTCCAGACACAGAGAACAGCATCAGCAGAGGCCCTGAGGCTGGAGGGGCCTGGGTCAGCAGAGTTGGAGTGGAGGGGACAGGGTAAGGGGAGTGGGGGAAGCAGGCTGGCCCAAAGGGATGGGCCCACAGTCCTGTCCCAAGTCACCCATAAGCCCAACTTTAAAACAGACTTTCCTGGCACTCCCCAGCAGGAGGCACAAGAGAGCAGGCAGAACCCACCCAGGACTCCAAGCACCCACCCGCCCTCCCACCCAACACAGGAAGGAAGGACTCATCCATGCCCTCTTCAGAGAAGGGCACACCCAGGCCACAGGCAGCACCCCAGGCTGGCCTGTGTGCCCACCCATAACCATGTGGCTTTTCAAGTCCCCAACAGATTCTCTGCATATAGGGGGAGCCCAGCTCCAGAGGCAAGCGGACACTCTAGTCCACCCTGCCTGGGAAAGGGGCCTCTTCTACTTCACACGAAGGTACCACCTTTGCTGGGGTGGCCTGCTCTCCAGACACATCTCTTCTGGGGACCCCCATCCTGGGGATGGAAAGAGTAATGCTGCTGGGAAGTCCCAGCTTTCTGCTCTGGGTCTCAGCTGGCTGGGTCTGTCGGGGAAAAGGGAGTGGAGGACGGCTGGGCCCTTGAGGTCAGAGAGTCTCTCACCACTCCCAGTCTGCAGGGGCAGAATCACCCACCAAGCGTCTGTGGGGCCACACAAGGCCTGTGCTCTAAGTGATTCTGTGAGACAATCAGGGTTGCCACATGATGCCTTGCCTGGGGGCAGTCCAGAGCCTCCTGTCCCAGCAGCACCCCCTCCTCCTAGTTGCCACGCTGCCTCCTCTGGGAGTTGGGGCTCTTTCACATTTTTTATAACAACATTAGTACCAGTGATAATTTAATAAAAACAGACTGAGTGCTTACCATGTGCCAGGCAGGCGCCCACATGTGCACAGTTAATCCCCAAAGCAACCTGGGATGTAACTGCTATTACCAATCCCATTTTCCAGAGAACACTGAGACAGCAAGAGGCGAACTGGCCAGTCGAGGTCATAGAGCACGTGGGAGAGCAAGAGCTCCCAGCACGTCCCTCTGCCAGGTATACTGTGCCCCGATCCCCCAAATGCAGCCCAGACACCGCCTCCTCAGGGAAGCCTTCCCTGGCCCCAGATGGATCCTGCCTTCTGGGCCTGTCTCTCCCAGCTCTCATCCCATTTGTAGGTAGACATGCATGTCATGTATCTACGGCTTGATTGAGGCCTGTTTCTCCTGCTAGACTGCAGGGCCATGAGGGTAGGGAGGCCACATCAGTCTCAGTCCAGGGCACTTTGATCGCAGGGCCCAGCACCACAGCCAGCACACACGAGATGCTCAGATCCCATCAGCCCAGTGGGAGCACGAAAACCCTCCCACCATCACCCTCCCTTCAGCCAGCCAGCATCTCCCTGGGGACCTGGGTGTGACATAGAGGTAAGCCCCTCAGGCTGCTAGTGGGGAGGGGCGGGCAGATGAGGCACCATACCTGAGCTGAGGATGGTGGGCCGGGCCTTGTGGGGCCGGGACCCTGTCAGGGAGTTGGTGCTACTGCCACCACTGCTGGTCCCGCCACCCTTACATGTCAGCTGCAGGGAGGAATCCTGGCCTGGGATGGAGATGGACTTGGCAGTGGATGGCGGCCTTGGAAAGACAAACAGGTATGACTAGGGTGCCCCCCTTCAGGACCAGATGAAAACAGAGGACACCAAGAGTCCCTGTTCCGCCACCCCCAGTGCCCAGGACCGGGCTCCCATTCATTCTCCAGGCCTGTGCCAGCACTCACGTCTTGAAGCAGGGGTCTCCAGAGAGCAGGAACATACCAATGGTGACCTGTGGCAAGAGGAGCAATCAGCCATGCTCTGGCCACCCACGGCCTGCCCAGGCGCAGGGCCCTTGCAGCCTTTCAACTCTGGCCTCGGAAGGGCTTGGGCTCCAATCCTGTCTCTCTGCCCTCTCCTGGCTGGGGGGCTCTGGCAAAGCTACCTAACTTCTTTGAGCCCAGTTTCCTGTGTGGAGGACAGAGATAGTACCAAGGCCTGACTGGCGGAGCAGAGGGGAGGGCAGCGCAAGGTGAGGCCTGGGCTCAGCCCTGCACCTGGCAGAGTTAGTGGACTGCAGTCAGCTACAGGCCTAAACGGTAAGCTTCTCCAGGACAGAGCC
Source organism: Aotus nancymaae (assembly GCF_030222135.1). Classification (NCBI taxonomy): domain Eukaryota; kingdom Metazoa; phylum Chordata; class Mammalia; order Primates; family Aotidae; genus Aotus; species Aotus nancymaae. The sequence continues at coordinate 4,084,193 of NW_026988414.1, read as the reverse complement.
ACACACTTACCCCTCGCCCTGTGTAAGGGGCACAGAGCTCAACCCAGCAGGCAGGAGGAGGAAGGGGGTCTGGCACGGCAGGTGGTAGGGGAAGGGGGTCTGGCACGGCAGGTGGTGGGGGAAGGGGGTCTGGCACGGCACGTGGGGGGCAGGGTCTGGTGAAAGTCTGATGAATAAAGCATGAAGCCATCGCAAACTTAACATTCACTTGGGCAAAGATGTTGGCAACAGCGCAAATGTGGCAAGATTTGGACCCTAAAATCTAGGCTGAGATGGAGTGACAGGCAGAAGGTGAGTGGGTGGGAAAGAGGGGCTCAGATCCTGGGGCCACCACTAATGAAAAGGTGAGCACTGGGTTGAGACTTTCTACAGCTCCTCTGCTCGGCCATGAAGGCAGCCTAGACAGGAGGTGACCACCCCAGGCTGTTGATGAGGGAACCAAGACTCAGAAAGGGGAAGTGACTCCCAAGACCCTGCAGACAGGAGGTGGGGGAGTTGCCCTTAAACCCAAGGCTACCTGGCACCCAGCCTGACTGAGGCTGAAAAGCTCCAACTCCCAAGACAATCAGTCTAGACCCTTTCTGGCATCTCCAGTTCCCTCTGCAAAGGGTTTAGGAGCCCCCCAGAGCCCCTGCTCACCACCTCCTGCCAAGTTCTGCTCCAGATACAATAGGGTCTCCCTGGGTCCTCCTGCAGAGGGGGTGTTACAACAGCCTGTTTTGCCAGCCAGGTGGAAGGGTGTGGAAACAGCTGGCGGTGGACACCTGGACATTGCTATTCCCAAGAGGCCAAGAAGGCATCTGCCTGGGGGGTGGGGCTGCCCTGGCCATTGGAAACCTGCCCATGCCTGCTCTGGGGCCCTCAGCAGCCACCGTTTTTGCTGATAATCCACTGCGGGCCAGGCTACCACATGTCACTTGAGAGAGGGTTAGGAGCTGGGCCAAGAAGTCAACTAGCTGAGGGTCAGGTGCCAGTGGTCTGTGACTCCAGGCAAATGACTTAACGTCTGTGCCTCAACTCCCTCCCATTTGAAGCTGGGACTAACCAAAGACACCACACCCCGTGGGGCTGCTGTCAGGGGACCACGAGAGAAGACAAGGCATGCAGTCAGCATGACGTGGACCCATTGCAAGTGCTTGCCAAACCTTTAAAGAGACTGTCAGGGCCCCTCCCTGACCTTGATGGGGAAACTGAGACCAGCAGCCGAGCCAGGCCTCCCTCTGATCGTAGATCTGATTCCAGGGCCTGCATCTTCCCGATGTCTACCAGGTCAGGTAAGGCCTGTTATCTTTAACAACCCTCCAAGGGGTTCTGATGAGCAGCCCGGTTTGTCCCCACCCCTTGGTCAGGGTGGAAGAGGCAGCAGGATCCCTGGTACCTTGAGGATGGAGTTGTCCTGGCGGGTGTTCTTCGTGTCATATCCCTCGAGCAGGCAGCAGCGCCCCGTGGAGCCCGACCCTGCAAACTCGGCCAGGTTCAAGTCAGCGAAGCCCAGCTAGGAGGTAAGAGGAGCGTGTGGGAGGCCACAGGGAGTGTGGGCTCCTGGCTGGCAGAAGCCCAGAAGGGGTAACTTGGCAAAGGTGGGGAGGGAGACAGACAAAGCCCCTGGGCCTGCCCCACAGCCCCAACTGACTGTTGCATAACGGGGACCCAAGGACAGAGGCCCTGGGTCTGCGGCACCAACATGGCAAAACCAGGGGCTCACATCCCTGAGCTGCACAAAGCACCCTTTGTGCCACATCCCAGCATGCACCGGGGCCAGTGCGCCTGACATGAAAGGACACTGTTGTCTGTGACACAGATGCATTGTTCCCTGGGAAACAAGGCCGTGCTGTCGGGAGCTGCCGGGCCAGCAGGCAGGGGAGGAGGGAAGGCCTGTGGGAAGTGGGTGCTGGGGGGAGTGATGGGACACCCCTACAGGGGTTGGGAGGGGAGGGGCACTGCAGAATGAGCAGGAGCCCCAGGGAAGGCGCCCTGGTAGAGGCCAGAGTGAGGGGCTGCTTGCCAGAGCTCAGGGTCTGAATAGGCCCACGGGAACTCCGGGTAGAGGAACGAGGGATGGGGAGGGAAGTGGGAGAAGGTGCAAAGAGAGCACTAAGAAGGCCCTGTGGATGGAGGCCAAGTCTGCTAGACCTGGAGGGGAAACTGAGGTTGAGACAAGGTGGTGCCAGGCTTGGGGATTTGGAGGACATCTCCAGTTCCCTCTGCAAAGGGTCCAGGAGGCTCCAGAGCCTCTGCTCACCACCTCCTGCCCAGTTCTGCTCCAGATACAACAGGCTCCAAAGAGATAGATAACGAAATGTTTGAACCAATGTTTGAACCCAACGGAACCAATCAGGGATGGGTGTCAAGTACCTGCTGCCTGCAAGTGTCTACTGCAGTGTTCAGGGCACATACTCCAGAATCAGGGAACTGGATTCAGATCCTAGCCCTGCTATGGACTCAGACTGACCCCCACTTTACAGATGAGAAAACTAAGTTCAGGGAGGGAAAGAAGCTTGCTCAGGGCCAAACAGCTAACCTAACAGAAACAGGACTGAAACTAGGCCTGATCAGCACCATGTTCAGCCACTTCTAGGGCCTCAGTTTCCTCCTCTGTATAATAGGAGTAAAGCCTGAAGTAGGAGTTCAGTTACACAACAGAAGGGAGGGGCCTGGCAGTGCCTGACACATGCTGGGTGCCCGGTAACTGCCAGTGGAGGCAAGATGCTCCCAGCTGTTTGCTGGTGATTTCTTCCCTGGTTGGGCAGCTGTCCTCACCCCTGTGAATCAGAGAAATTTCCATTCTGACAGCACCCTCCACAGCCTGGTTCTAGCCACCCTGCCCTCTGCTTCTGGAGAGGGACGTCAGAGCCCCAGGCCAGGGCAGAGCGCACTGCCCAGCCAGCTGAGTTCCTGAGCTCCAGTCAGTGGGAAGGGCCGCCCCCTGTATAGCACCTCACTCAGGTAAGAGGTGAGGCGAAGGCATTTCCCCTCCTGGCTGATGGAGCCCACCCTCCTGCCGCTGGGCTAATCCCAGGAGCTGAGGAGGGGAGGGCAAAGTCCACCATGGAGAAGAGAGATGGAAGGCAGAGTGGGCTTATTCAAAGCTGGCAAAGCAGGCTTATTCAAAACCAGAAGAGCTGTCTTCTCCCTCTTTGCCCAGTAGAAAAGCTTTCATTAATACTATGTAGGGCTGAACTGTCTGTGGGTACAGTGAAACCCTGGTAACAACACACACGTCCAGCAGCAGGGCTGGCTGAGTCAACCATCACCAGCCATGCCATGGGACACTGCTGCCATTAGAAAGCACATGGAAATCTGTGATAACACAAAAAGATGCCCAGGATCTATTAAGTAAAAAACCAAAAGCCACAAATCTGTGTACTTGTGTATTTATTTATTTATATATATTTAGGAGACAGAATCTTACTCTGTCACCCAGGCTGGAGTGCAGTGGCGTGATCTCGGCTCACTGCAACTTCTATCCCAACCCCAGGTGGCAAGCGATTCTTGTGCCCCAGCCTCCCTAGTAGCTGGGATTACAGAAGGGCACCACCACCCCTGGTTAATTATTTTTGTATTTGTAGTAGAGATGGGGTTTTGTCCTATTGCCAAGGCTGATCTCAAACTCCTGAGCTCAGACAATTCACATGCCTCAGCCTCCCAAAGTGCCAGGATTACAGGCGCTCAGTGAGCCACCATGCCCAGCCGTACTTGGGAGGCTGAGGCAGGAGACTCACTTGAACCTGGCAGGTGGAGGTTGCAATGAGCCGAGAAGGATTACAGGCGCTCAGTGAGCCACCATGCCCAGCCGTACTTGGGAGGCTGAGGCAGGAGACTCACTTGAACCTGGCAGGTGGAGGTTGCAATGAGCCGAGATTGTGCAAGAGGTCTGGAGGGAGGAGAAGGGACAGAAAGTGGCCCTTCTGCTATGTGAACTTCTGTACCATTTGTATTGCAACAAGCATATGCTGCCTTTATATTGAGTGCAAAGGCCACCAGTAAAGATATTTCTAAAAAATAACACATCTCAGGTAGTGCTAAGCGTCTTCTGTTTGTGGCAGAGAGGGGGCTGGAGGCTTCCCTCCTGCCTGTCCCGTGCTGCCCCATTCCATCCCACCGCCCCTTCACACAGCCCCTCTTACCTTGGAATAAGCCTTCCCGCCTTTCAGCTCCTGCACAGGGAGGGAGACAAGCAGCAGGTTGATGGGGAATCCCAGGACCTCATGCATCTCCCTCAATCCCCCCAGATCTGAGGGGAGGAGGACAAGGAATAGAGCAACTCTCCCCATTTTCCCCTGGGGGTGTGGACTCATAAGGGGAGGGGCCTACAGCCCAGCTCAACGGCCCAGCCCAGCAGCCCCATGAGCGCCCCCAGCCTCACCTTGCGCACAGACACGCGGAAGACGCAGGGATCCAGCAGGCCGGTGGCCGGGTTAGCACTCATCTTACACACGAATGTGAACCTCTTTCGCCACCGCACGCAGTTCTCCTGCACCTCCTCCCTGCAGGTCAGAGGTGACAGGTGAGCACAGGCATGCACATCTGCGCCAGGGGACCCCATATGGTACCAGGGACAGGTAAAGAGCCCTGCCCATTGGGAGTGAGGCAGTGGGGAGCTTCACTTTCACTCTGTGTCACAAAGTAGCTGTGTTTTCACAAGAATGTACTTGTGTAACTGTTGTTAAAAAAATAATAAACACCGGCCGGGCGCGGTGGCTCAAGCCTGTAATCCCAGCACTTTGGGAGGCCGAGGCGGGTGGATCACGAGGTCAAGAGATCGAGACCATCCTGGTCAACATGGTGAAACCCCGTCTCTACTAATACAAAAAATTAGCTGGGCACGGTGGCGCGTGCCTGTAATCCCAGCTACTCAGGAGGCTGAGGCAGGAGAATTGCCTGAACCCGGGAGGCGGAGGTTGCGGTGAGCCGAGATCGCGCCATTGCACTCCAGCCTGGGTATCAAGAGCGAAACTCTGTCTCAAAACAAAAAAAAAAAAAAAAAAAAAAAATAATAATAATAATAATAAACACCAGCAAAAACATAATAAAAATGAGATAAACACAAGGCAGGGGTGAGGGGAGCTGGGGCAGTTGTCCCTCCCCAGGAAGCCTGGCAACCTGCAGAGCCTCCCTCTGTACCCAGCGCTGCCCCCGCCACCTTGCTCTGAGACCTTGGGCAGTTCCCTCCACTGCCATTACCTCCTCCAAAGCCAGGCTCTGCCAACCGCCTCGTGATCCTCACAACAGTCTTAGGCTGGACTACTCAGCCCATTTCACAGATGAAGAGACTGAGGCTAGGCAAGCTGCCCTGCACCTCCCAGCCAGTGACTCCAGAGCCCCCTTCTTTACCACTAATAACAACGATGGCAATAATAACAACAGCCGATGCCCACACAGCACTTCCCATGTGCCAGGCACTGTTCAAGGAACTTCACAGGAGCCAGCAGGCCCGGGAGCTTGCTCCAAGTGCCAGAGAAAGGTGCTCATGCCAAACCCTTCCAACCTCTCTCTGCAGCAGCCACATCATCAGCCCGATCCCCACCTGAAGAAACTGGGAGCCCCAAGGCTAAGACCCTTGCCTGAGGCCCACCACAGGTAAGAGCAGAACGGGGATTAACCCAAGCAGCTGGACTCCAGGTGCGGAGACAGCAATTTGGGGGCCTCAGCTTCACCAACACTAAGCAGAAGGCTCTGGTCTTCCAGACTTCCGGTGCCTCCTGAGTTGGAGAGCATGACCATGCTGAAAAATTGAGCACCCCTTTACTGGAGAGGTGTTTTGTGCTCTGGGAGTGAGTGGGAGCCAGTGGCAGGGCTCATCCAAGCCCCTCCCAACTGCTGCGGGGGCCTTGGCAGGATCTGGGGGTGGCAGCAGCATGTGGCGGAGCCGAGCTCTGCATCCCCGAGCAGCTCCCCATCCCCACAGAGCCCGCCTGGCAGAGCCCATGCTCAGGAAGGGGTGGCCAGGAAGGGAGGGGACAGTGTGAGAGATGTTATCTCTGGCTCATCCCACCTAACCACCTAGGGGACAGTAAGGAAGTGAGCTGAGGACAGTGGGTTAACTGCCACATCGAGGCCTCAGGGCAGATGGTCTGAGAGGGCCGCAGCCAAGCCTCTCCTGAGCATTGGCAGGTTTGCTTTGCACGGCAGCCTCGTAAGGTGGGCTTTACGCCACCCATTCTACAGCTGAGGGCACTGAAGCTCCAAGAGAAAGTCATTCTACCCGCCACACGAGCTCACATCCCCAGGGACTGGCAGAGCAGGATTTAAACCCAGGACTGTCTGACTTCAGAGTCAGGGCTCTCAGTCCCCACATCGGCTCAGGGGCCATGGAGCACGGGAAAGCCTCGCAAGGAGAACCCGTGGCATTGTGGGGCCTGCAGTACCCTGCTCTGCCCCTGAGGCACCACCCAGGTCTCTGAGTGCTAAGCAGGTGCTGGTATGAGCCATTGAAGACTGCATTCACTCAGTGATGACTCAGCGTCACCAGGAGAGGGTGGGGAAGGGGTGAGTCAGGAAAGGTGACATTCAAGCTCAGGACAGAATGAGCTTGGGGAGTAGCCAGGTGGAGGAGACAGTTCCGGGAAGAGGGAACAGCATGAATGAGAAGGGAGTCCTGTTTCCTCAGCCCAATGAAAGCCCCTAAGCCTCACTTTCTAGAGGAGGCCCCTCCAGGCTCCACAAGGCTTTAAGGATGTGACCAAGGCTTACTCTGTGCTCCTGCCAAGGCTGTGACAAGGGGCAACAGGGCAGCCAGACCTGGGCCACAGCCACACACTCGCTGGGGCACATCACCCCTGTCGTGGCCACTGTTGTGGGAGCGCTTAAGTAAAATGAATCCTGCAAAGTGACTGGCCTGGTGAATGCTCTGTGATGACACCAGGGACCAAGGGAAGTCAGTCACCAGAATGCACAGAGCTTGTTAGGAGGGTGAGCTCCAACAATCCTCTGCAACCAAGACTGGGGACAAGCAGAAAAGGTCAGGGATGAGGGCCAGGCGCGGTGGCTCACGCCTATAATCCCAGCACTTTGGGAGGCCGAGGCAGGTGGATCACGAGGTCAAGAGATCGAGACCATCCTGGTCAACATGGTGAAACCCCGTCTCTACCAAAAATACAAAAATTAGCTGGGCATGGTGGCACATGCCTACAGTCCCAGCTACTCGGGAGGCTGAGGCAGGAGAATTGCCTGAACCCAGGAGGCGGAGGTTGCGGTGAGCCGAGATCACACCATTGCACTCCAGCCTGGGTAACAAGAGCGAAACTCCGTCTCAAAAAAAAAAAAAAAAAAAAAAGGTCAGGGATGAAGACAGGGGAGGAAGGGACAGATCTAATCTCCACAAGCAGGTGCCACAGGAGTGGGGGCCCTGGGCTGAGGACATCACCTGAGCCCAGTCATGCTGGCTCCACTTATTCATTCATCCGTTCAAACGACTGAGCACCACCAGTGTGTGCCAGGCCCTGTTCTAGGCACTGGGACCACAGAAGTGACGACGACCAAATAAACAAGAAAAATACATAGTAGTGGAAAGGAAGAACTAAAACCATATTAACAGATAACTTGATCTTGTACACAGAAAATCCTTAAGGAATCCACTAAAAAACTTTTTTATTTTATTTTATTTATTTATTTTTTGAGATGGAGTTTCATTCTTGTTGCCCAGGCTGGAGTGCAATGGCACTATCTTGGCTCACTGCAACCTCCGCCGCCCTGGTTCAAGTGATTCTCCTTCCTCAGCCTCCCGAGTAGCTGGGATTACAGAGCCCACCACCATGCCTGATGAATTTTGGTATTTTTAGTAGAGATGGGGTTTCACCATGTTGGTCAGGCTGGTCTCGAACTTCTGACCTAAGGTGATCCACCTGCCTTGGCCTCCCAAAGTGCTGAGATTAGAGGCATGAGCCACCACAGCCGGCCATTATTATTATTATTTTTTTTTTTTTTATTTTTTTTTTTTCTGAGACAGAGTCTCGCTCTGTCACCCAGGCTGGAGTGCAGTGGCATGATCTTGGTTCACTGCAACCTCCACCTGCTGAGTTCAAGTGATTCTCATGCCTCAGCCTCCTCAGTAGCTGGAATTACAGGTATGCACTACCACACTTGGCTAATTTTTGTGTTTTTAGTAGAGATGAGGTTTTGCCACGTTGGCCAGGCTGGTCTCGAACTCCTGGCATCAAGTGATCCATCTGTCATGGCCTCCCAAGGTGCTGGATTACAGGCATGAGCCATCATGCCTCGCTTAATACATGATTACAGGTGTGGTGGCTCATGTCTGTAATCCTAGCACCTTGGGAGGCTGAGGTGGGCACAAATCACTTGAGGTCAGGTAGCTGTAGTCCAAGCTACTCGGGAGGCTGAGGTGGGAGAATCTCTTGAACCCAGGAGGCAGAAGTTGCAGTGAGCTGAGATCAAACCACTGTACTCCAGCCTGGGCAACAGAGTGAGACCCTGTCTCAAAACAAACAAAAGGATAAAAATAAATATATAAAAATTAAAAAATGCATGAGTTCAGAAAAGTTGCAGGATGCAAGATCAATATACAAAAATCAATTCTTTATACATGTTGGCAAACATTTACAATGAAATGAAAAAAGCAGTTCCATGTACAATAGCATCAAAAAGAAAAAAATACATAAGAATAAATTTAATAAAGTACAAAATACACACTATGGAAAACTACAAAACACTGCTGAAAGAAGATCTAAAGAAATGGAAAGACATTTCATGGTCACAGATTGGAAGACAATATTGATAAGATGATGATACTCCGAAATAGTTCTAAAATTCATCACAATCCCTATCAAAGCCTCAAGCTGGCTTCTTGACAGAACTTTGACAAGCTGATCCTAAACTTTACATGGAAATCCAAGGGACCAGAATAGTCAACACAATCTTTAAAAGTAAAACATAATTAAAGGATTCATATTTCTCTATTTCAAAAGATCTACAAAGTCACAATAATCAAGAAAGGGTGGTCCTGGGATGAGGACAGACATAAATGGAATACAACTGAGATTATTCTGTCTACAAAGATTTAGAAATAAACCTTCAAGAGAGACCAGCTTGACCAACATGGTAAAACCCCATCTCTACTAAAAGTAAAAAAAATAGGCATGGTGGTGTGTACCTGTAATCCCAACTACTTGGGAGGCCGAGGCACAAGATGGCGCCACTGCACTCCGGCCTGGGCGACAGAGGGAGACTGTCTCAAAAAAAAAAAGAAACCTTCACTTTTATGGTCAATTGATTTTTAACAATAGTGCCAAAATAATTCAGTGGGAAAAAGAATAGTCTTCTCAACAAATGCTGCTGGGATACAGGATATCAACATGCAAGAGAATGAAGGGTGTGTGTTTGGGAGGGGCTATCTCATGCTATATATAAAAATGATCTGAAAAAGGATCAAAGGGCTAAGTATAAGAGCCAAACTATAAAATGTGAAAAAAAAAGCATATGAGTAAATCTTCATGCCTTTGATTAGGCAACTATTTCCCAGATACAATACCAAAAGTACATGTGATATAAGAAAAATACAAATATACTGAATGTCATCAAAATTTAAAACTTTTAATTGGGCACAGTGGCTCACACTTGTAATCCCAGCACTTTCGGAGGCCAAGGTGAGAGGATCACTTGAGGCCAAGAGTTTGAGACCAGCCTGGGCAACACAACAAGACCCCATCTCTACAGAAAAATTTTCAAATTAGCCAGGCATAGTGGTGCATGCCTGTAGTCCCAGCAACTTGGGAAGTTAAGGCAAGAGGATGGCCTGAACCTAGGAGTTCCAGGTTGCAGGGAGCTGTGATTGCGCCACTGCACCCCAGCCTGGGTGACAGAGTGAAACTCTATCTTAAAAAAAAAAAAAAAGGAAAAGAAAAGGAAAAAAAACCAAGCCAGGCGCAGTGGCTCACACCTGCAAATCCCAGCACTTTGGGAGGCCAAGGCAGGTGGATCACGAGGTCTGGAGATCGAGACCATCCTGGCCAACACTGGTAAACCCTGTCTCTACTAAAATACAAAAAGTTAGCCAGGCATGGCGGTGCGCGCCTGTAGTCTTAGCTACTCAGGAGGCTGAGGCAGGGGAATGAATTGCTTGAACCTGGGAGGCGGAGGTTGCAGTGAGCCAAGATCACGCCACTGCACTCCAGCCTGGTGACAGCGCAAGATTCCGTCTGAAAAAAGAAAAGAAAAGAAAGAAAAAAACCTTTTGAACTTCAAAGGACATCATCAAAAAAGTGAAAATACAAATCACAAAATAAGAAAAAATACTTGGGAAGCTGGGCGCAGTGGCTCACGCCTATAATCCCAGCACTTTGGGAGGCTGAGGTGGGTGGATCACCTGAGGTCAGGAGTTCAAGAAAAAATACTTGGAAATCATATATATGATGAGGGACTTGTATTTATAATATATAACAAGCATCTACAACTCAATAAAAAGACAAATAATCCAATTAAAAATGGGCAAAATATCCAAATAGACATTTATCTAAAGAAGATACATAAGTGGTCAACAAGCACACAAGAAGATGCTCCATGATTAGCTATCAGGGAAATAAAAATCAAAACTAAAATGAGATACTACTTTACACCCACTAGGATGGCTAGAATCAAAGGCGAAGACGTAAAGAAACTGGAACCCCTGGAACCCTCATACGCTGGTGGTAGGAATGTAAAATGATGCAGCCCCTTTGGAAAACAGAATGGCAATTCCTAAAAAGGTGAAACAGAGTTATGATATGACTCAGCAATTCCACTCCTAGGTGTATACCCTGGAGAAATGAAATGTGTCCACACAAAAACTTGTACACAAATGTACATCACAGAATTATTCATAACCAAAAAGTGAAAGCAACCCAAATGTCCCTCAACTGGTAAATGGACAAATAAAATGTGTTTTATGCATACAATGGCGTTATCATTCAGCAACAAAGAGAAATGACACACTTCAACATGCTAACTGGGGATTAACCTTGAAAACATGAAGCTAAATCAAAGCAGCCAGCCAGAAAGAACTATAGAGTTTATGATTTCATTTATATGAAATGTCCAGAAAAGGCAAATCCATAGTGACAGGAACCAGACTGGTGGTTGCCAGGGGATGGGGGATGATACGGTCTGGCTCTGTGTCCTCTCCCAAATCTCATCTCAAATTGTAATCCCCACATGTCAAGGGAGGGATCTGGTGGGAGGTGACTGGATCATGGGGGTGGTTTCCCCCATGCTGTTCTCATGATAGTGAGTGAGTTCTCATGAGATCTGATGGTTTTATAAGGGGCTCTTCCCTCTTTGCTACTGCTTCTGTCTCTTGCCACCATGTGAAGAAGGTCCTTGCTCCCCCTTCGCCATCCGCCATGATTGTAAGTTTCCTAAGGCCTCCGCAGCCATGTGGAACTGTGAGACAACTAAACCTCTTTCCTTTGGAAATTACCCAGTCTTGGGTATTTCTTTACAGCAGTATGAAAACAGACAAACACAGGGACTTGGAGGAAAAAGGAGTAACTGCTAATGGGTATGGGATTTCCTTCTGGGTGATGAAAATGTTCTAAAATTGGTTATGGTGATGGTTGTGCAACTGCAAATATACTAAAAGCCGCTTAATTGTTCACTTCAAATGGGTGTGTTGTGTGGTATGTGAATATCTCAATTAAAAATATCTCAAATTGAGATATATCTCAAGTATATAATTTGAGATGTTATTTTTACCCAGGCTGGAGTGCAATGGCACGATCTCGACTCACCGCAACCTCCGCCTCCTGGGTTCAGGCAATTCTCCTGCCTCAGCCTCCTGAGCAGCTGGGATTACAGGCACACGCCACCATGTCCAGATAATTTTTTGTATTTTTAGTAGAGATGGGGTTTCACCATGTTGACCAGGATGGTCTCGATCTCTTGACCTCGTGATCCACCTGCCTCGGCCTCCCAAAGTGCTGGGATTATAGGCGTGAGCCACCATGCCCGGCCTGAGATGTTATTTTTAATTATATCTCAAAAAGAAAAACCCTTGAGGTAGGTCAGATAAATAGAAAAATGGAGAAGGGCTGGGTGTGGTGGCTCAAGCCTGTAATCCCAGCACTTTGGGAAGCCGAGGCGGGTGGATCACGAGGTCAAGAGATCAAGACCATCCTGGCAAACATGGTGAAACCCTGTCTCTTCTAAAAATACAAAAATTAGCTGGGCATGGTGGCGTGCGCCTGTAGTTCCAGCTACTCGGGAGGCTGAGGCAGGAGAATTGCTTGAACCAGGGAGGTGGAGGTTGCAGTGAGCCAAGATTGTGCCACTGCATTCCAGCCTTGCGCTTGGTGACAGAGTGAGACTCTGTCTTAAAGAAAAAAAAAAAAAAAGGAAAGAAAGAAAAATAGAGAATACCACAGGGAAGACGAGTGGGGAATGTAGGTAGAGATGAGCTGGGGCTAATTCAGGTGGAGGGTTAGGGATGGCCCTTAGGACAGTGACATCTGAGCAAGGCTTAGAGGGGAGTGGGGATTGCAACCGAGCAAAGATGGGGGAAGGGCCCTAAGGTGAGGGAGCAACAAGTGCAGAGGCCGAGGAAGAAACACACTTGGCATGTGGAAAACCAGTGCAGAGGCCAGTGGCTGAAGAGAAGCCTGGGGGAGGTCAGGGGGGATGAGATGGGTGAAGGAGCAGGGGCAGCCAGTCCTCAAGGGTGTGAGACGACTCTGCATTTGATTCTGACAATGGCTCTGTCTTGCCACCGTGGACTGTGGCTTAGGCAGAGGCTGAAAAGAGCCACAGAGGGGAGCGGAAGGGCAAAGAGAGCAGAGACACTTCCCAGGCAGCCAGAGGAGGCCCAAGCTTGAAAGGGAGAAGGCTGGGGAGCAACCATGGGTCCCCGCACTTCACCTAGAGTTGGAAGCAGCTGCTGGAGGCCTGGGGAGGCAGCTCGGTGTCCTGGGCGTGTTGAAACACCCGGGCGCGGTGGCTCACGCCTGTAATCCCAGCACTTTGGAAGGCCGAGGCGGGTGGATCACGAGGTCAAGAGATTGAGACCATCCTAGTCAACATGGTGAAACCCCATCTCTATTAAAAATACAAAAATTAGCTGGGCATGGTGGCGTGGCCTGTAGTCCCAGCTACTCAGGAGGCTGAGGTAGGAGAATTGCTTGAACCCAGGAGGCGGAGGTTGCAGTGAGCCGAGATGGCGCCATTCTACTCCAGCCTGCGTAACAACAGCGAAACTCTGTCTCAAAAAAAAAAAAAAAAGAAAAAAAAGAAACACCCAATAGAATTGGAATTAGTGTCTGGGAACAAAAGCTGACAGTGAATTGTGGGCTTTCTCCCTTCCCTTCTGAGAGTGCTGTCGGAACGCCAGCCAGGAAGCCTAAGGCCCATTGCGGTTGCAGGGCCAAGCCAGAGAAAGTCACGTGGAGCCCTCCTAGGCTCAGGTAACAGGCAGGTTCCCTCCCTCCACAGGAAGGGCTCACAGGATCAGCATTGGGCCTCCCTCTGGTTTCTACAGAGCTCTGAACAATCACCTATTAGCAGCCACCACTCCCATGGGAAGAGGCGAGCAGCCTTGCCCTGGCCCGTGGCCAGAGGTCATAGCAAGGGTTAAAAAAAACACAGCTGAAGTGGCCACCTCCTGAGGGCCTACTATGTGCAGCCCGGAACTCTTCAACACTGAAAGGTGACTGCTACCACAGCCCACTTTACAGATGAAGAAAGTGAGGCTCAGAAATGCTGCGTAACTCACCTGAAGACACAGCAGAACTGGTCTTGACCCCAGCCCCATCTGTGTCCACAGCCTGTATCACAGCTGGGACACAGCTCTACAGCTGTCTCAGGGCCCACACTACCTTCCTCTCAGCCCTGGAGCACCTCTAGCGGGAAGCAGCTGGGCACCCCCAGGCAGGTGGCACGAAGTCCCATGCACGGGGCAGGGATCATGGGGGGAGATGAATGCAGGCTCAGGCCAGGGATGGGGTGAGGGGTGCTCACGATGAGAGGCAGGAATGAGGATGCCAGGCAGGCAGCCATGAGCCCCAGGTTGGGAGCTGGCCAGGTCAGGATTGAGGACATCTCAGAGCCTTGATTCACTCAGAAACCTTTTATTAAGCCCCCACCAGGTGCTAGGCACTGCTGAAGGCTCTGAGGACACAAGCAATAAACAGAGAAGACAGAAATCCCTGCCTTCAAGGGGCTTATACTCTGGCAGTGGGTAGGAGACAGACAAAACCAGCAAATGTGTGCTGGCTAGCCTGGAGTGCATCGGAGAAAAGGAACCGAGGAGGCAGACAGTACTCCGGCAATGGAGGCACCAGGGAATGAGGACCAGAGAAGGTCTTCATGGGAAGGTGATGTCTAAGCTAAGACTGAAGCGAGTGGCCACAGATACCTGGGGAAGAGCAATCCAGGCACGAGGAACGGCAAGTGCGAAGCCCCTGAGGTGGGAATGTGCCTGCCGTGTGTAAGGAGGAGCCGGGGGCCAGTATGGCTGGGGCAGAGATGGGGGGGCAGGCGTGGGACAGGGAGACTGGAGAGGCAGCCTTGACCCCAAGCCTACAGAGGGGCTGTATGGGAGGGCAGTCCCCACGGTGTCCACTGGTCACAGCAGCAGCAGTTGGGCAAAAATGGGAAGAACTGAGGACTGCTCTGATGGCACCCGCTGGGCAATGCCAGAAGGGAAGGAGGGGAGGGTGGGCAAGCTGTGCTCCCTGGCAAGGAGAGACGGCCCATCAGACCCGCAGGAAGGTAACATGCAGAAGGGGATCTATGTGACCCCATTTTAATTTACTTAATTAATTTTTTTTTTTTTTGGAGACAGATTCTTGCACTGTTACCCAGGCTGGGGTGCAATGGCTCACTGCAACCTCCGCCTCCTGGATTCAAGTGATTCTCCTGCCTTAGCCTCCTGAGTAGCTGGGATTATAGGCATGCACCACCACACCCGGCTAATTTTTGTATTTTTAGTAGACAGGGTTTCACCATATTGGCCAGGCTGGTCTCGAACTCCTGACCTCATGATCTGCTGGCCTCGGCCTCCCAAGGTGCTGGGATTACAGGTGTGAGCCACCACACTTGGCCTTTTTAAAAGTGACATATGTAAAGGCCCACAAGCACAGAGAAAATGGGAGGTGTCCACATCAAATTGCAAATAAAGGCCACCTCTGGCCACTGGAGGGTCTGGAGACTGGTATAGTAAAAAAGGACAGAAAGGATGAGGACGGGGAGCATGGTGCCCGCTTTGTTCTTTTTGAGCAGGAAGTATCTGTTGTATTTCTTAAAGCACACCTGACTGAAGGGAACCCACTCCTCTGGCAGTCCTGGAGACCGCAATGTGGCCTGGGGTGGAAATGCCGCACTGTAGAATGACCCCACCCAAGCACTGTGATGCCTGGGGGAGGGCCCAGGGTCCTGAGAGCTGAGTGCCACCAGAGCCAGCTGTGACCTCCATGGTCTGCAAGTGCTGAGAGGGCAGGCCTGGGTTGCTGGGTGCTGTGCACAGCAGTACCCAACACAAATCTCCAGTGACCAGAAGCACAACCAGTCGCCCGTCTCACAAAGTAAAAAGTGTGAAAAAAAAAACTAAAACAAGCAGCTATGAAGAAAAATTATAAATAAGATGTTTATTAAGAAAACAGGCCAGGTATGGTGACTCATGCCTATAATCCCAGCAGTTTGGGAGGCTAAGACAGGAGACTCCCTTGAGAACGGGATTGGAGACCAGCCTGGTCAACACAACAAGACCTACCTTTATTAAAAAAGAAAGAAAATCATAGGACCATGCACCCTCCTCCATGCCCCCCATCCCCAACTTACCCTAATGTGGCCCAGGTCTAGGCTAGAGAACTGAAATTTTAAAATGATAGAACCAAGGCCCAGAGGAGGAGACTGTTTTAACCTAGAACCCTGGACTTCAGGCTCCCTGGCCAAGCAGCTTATTCACACTGGTGTGAGGGGACAATGGCCAGAAGGCAGGCGGGGAGCTCAGAGCGGGTCTGACCAAAGGTGGGGTAGAGGGGTTATCAGAGCCACTGCCTTCATTTCTGTCCAAGAATTATTTCCATAATCAAAAATTTTTTTTCTTCTCCCCCCTCACCTTTTGTTTCTTTTTGTGTGTGTCTTTATTTTATTGTTTCGTTTTTTTTCTGTTTCCTTTTATTTTTGTTTTTTTTGTTTTATTTTTTAAATTTTTTCCATAATTGAAATTTAAATTGAAAATGAGAAAAGGGTATGGGTTAGGAAGGCTGCTTATAAGCAAAAGGGATGTGAACCCCCAGTTACGTGGTTCAAACCCTGGGCCCTCCCAAGGCACCGAGTGGAATTACCCCATGCAGTACGTGAGACCTGCTGGCAGGGCTGGCCGCCTGCCTGGGAAGAAACAGTGATGACCGGCCCTCCTGGGCCTGGGGTTGCAGGGCGTGCTTCCCCAGCTCCCCGCTGCCAGGAACAGGTAATTACAGAGACTGGGTTTCATTTTTAGCTTGAAGATATACAATTAAATGTGTAAATCTCAGTGAGGCGGGGCAAGCCCTGCATCCACCACAGCCACTGTGGCCATCTCAGCAGTGGAATTTGGCTATTTCTGGACTGTCCTGAAACAGCAGACCATCCCAGTAGGCTGGTGTCCTTGGCCCGGCAGAACTCCCCAGGAGCTCTCCTGGCCCTGGGAAGGCTGCCCAGTGAACTGACCACCCTCTGACCCACCCCAGGAAGCCACACCAGGTGGTGTGGGGAGACACAAGGGACCTGTGTCCCAAATCAGACCAGGACCTCCACAATGCATCCACGAGGACTGACTACGGTGCTGGCTTGGGGTGTGGGACACAATGTGAGCAACCTCCTGGTTGAGGGGGGAGACAGCCATTACACAGGAAATGACTGCAGTCACTGTGAGTCTCCCAGGAAGTCGAAGGGGCTATGAGAGCGGTGAACAGAGCAGGCCCTGACCTATTCTGGAGGCAGGAGGGCGAGAAGCCTCCCTGGACAGTAAGTTACCTTAGAGCTGGGACCTCAGGCAGAGGTCAGCTGGGTGAAGATCTAGGGACAAGGAGGTCCCAGGCAGTGGGAACAGCACAGGGAAGACCCAGAGGAGGGAGGTGGCTCCCAGGAAGAGACTCCCTGGAAGGCCAGGGGGTGGATGAGGCTGGTGAGAAGGAGAAGCCACCAAGTGACTCGGAGAACCCATCTCAGCAAGCCTCAACTTCCTCATCTGTAAAAGGATGACCTGCCCATCACCCAGGGCTGTTGGGGTGACTGTGGTCCCACAGCACCTCTCTCCACTGCTCAACAGAGGGAAGATGCAGAGAATTCCCTTCACTGTGGTCCTGAGGTTAGTTCACTGCCACATCCCCAGCACCTGGCCCCAGCTTGGTCCAGCATCACTGCCCAGTAGGTGCAACAAGAAGATTCAGAGCCTTGGCAACCCCAGGTCTCCATCACCAGGGTGACAGGAGGTTAGTGCCGTAGTGCCGTGGGCGCCACCTCCTGGCCTAAGGCTGCCAGGCCCACAGGATCCCTACACACAATGGTCAAATGGGCCCATCAGGGCCTCTCCTCAGAATCGGAGCAAAAGTGCATGACTGGCTGGCAACCCTCACAGGAGCAGAAGTCAGGAAAAGCACAGGAGCAGAAGTCAGGAAAAGGGAATCTGGGTATCGGTGGAGCAGCCCAGCCTGTGACAGGGCTCCAGTGTGATCCCCACTCTCAATACTTCGCCTTCCCAGTTCCAGTACTCAGAGACACACGTCTTACCTCCACTGGGTGCCCAACACGAAGCCCTGGCAGGGCAGGTGCTCAAACTCACGAGCAAAGAGACACGGGCGAGGTCCAGCAGGACGGGCTTCTCGGATAAAAATATCCACTGGCTCATGACAAACGAAGATTCCCAGTGAGCCCCGCCAGAACCACAGACTTCGCGGGACAGGGTTTCTCTCTGTGAGGGGCTGTCCTGTGCAGAACCACAGACTCCGTGGGACAGGGTTTCTCTTTGTGAAGGGCTGTCCTGTGCATGGTGGGATGTTTAGCAGCATCCTGCCAGCAGCACAGCCCCAAGTGTGACAACCAAAAATGTCTCCAGAGATCGCCAAATCAACCCCAGTTGAGAGCCACTGCTGCAGGCCTTAAAAGGACATTTTCAACAAGCTCCCAGGTGATTTTGATGCAGGGAGCTGGGCACCCAGCTAAGAGACAGTAGCACTGTGATAGGCATGTGCAACCCTAGGTTCCAGCTGTGCTCCAGGGTTCCTGAGAGTGCTGGTCCCCCAGAGCAGGGCCCCATCACTTAAGACCATCATTTATGTCCCTCCCCTGCCATCCGCCTTCCCCTCCCTCAGCCACACTCACTCCCACCCTGCCCGCTCTCCCAGCCCTTGGCCTGGTTCCTGGAGGAGTGAGCGACAAAGTGATGCAATCAGAGTTCCCGGCTGATGAAACCCAGCCCAGGCCGGAGAGCGAGAGTCTAATAAGGAAACAATTTAAATCGACAACATCTGCCTTGTGCTTCCCTGAAGAGAAGAAGATACAGCAGCCTGGGAGGGGCCTGCCCCAGGGACCAGCCAAGGCATCTGTCCAGGGGCCAAAGAGCCAACGTGGCAGCACAGCAGCGTCTGGCTTCTGCCAGGGGTTCAGGGGGAGCAGCTCACAGTCCTAGCATGGCCAGCGCCTCCTCCTGCAAAGAGGCAGCAAGAAGTTTCTAGAAGTCAAGCCACTGGAGCACTCAGATCAGCTACCCGGCATCCCCAAAATACTCTTTGCTCCCCTGCCAAAGACAGCCCTATTAGTGGTGGCCCAGGGATTGGTGGGTGGGCTGGGACGGAGGCTGGCATCACAAGTGATCCAAACAAGCACAGAGTGGACAGCCCACTGGGGCTTCAGAAACTCCAAAATGGAAAAGGGGCAGGGCACGGGGGCAGGGTAGAGGGAAGTCAGGTCACTCAGGCTTGCTGGGAAAGTGTCAGGGTTGGGTGAAAGGATTCTGGAGTCAGACACATCTAGGTCTGAATCCTGCCACTCACCAGTCAAGCAGTAACCTTGAGAGTGATCTTCAAAAAACCCCACACAAGCTGGGTATGGTGCTGTGCACCTGTAATCTCAGCTACTCCAGAGGCTGAGGCTGGAGGACTGCTTGAGCCTGGGAGTTCAAGACCAGCTTAGGCAACATAGCAAAACTCCATCTCAAAAAAAAAAACAGCCGAAGCAGGCAGGTGCGGGCATCCCTGTTTTACAAGCACAGGCAAGTGGCTGCCCTGCTCTGCCCTCTGTACCCAGAGTCAGGTTGTGCAGATGGCTTGAGCTACTGCTCAGGCAAATGCCCTGTGAATGCCATTCTCAAGTGATGCAAATGATCACTCTCTCTTGTTCTTACAGCCCAAGAGGGAACAGGCCATTGAAGGGACCCAAAGTAAACTACTGGCTTTAAACAAGAATCCCACACACCTGGTCAAAGATGCCCCTGGTACCCAGTATGGCCCAGCCTGGTTCCTGTTTCCCAGGCACCCTCCTGTGTGCCAAGTGATTCTCAAGCATCACCTTCCTGCTTCTACTTCACAGATCAGGAAACAGACACTCAGGGAGGCCAGGCACTTGCTGCAGGTCACACGGGAGGTGAGGGGTGGTCTGTACTCCCAAGCCCCCCTTCAGGAAGCCACCCCACCTTCTGATCTTACAGAATCCCTGGGAAATCTGCCAGGGCAGTGCAGCCATTCTCCTGACACTGTGGCATGAGCATCTGTCACGCTAGTCACCCTGGACCCTGTGCTGTATGAGCTGGCCCTTCACCTTGAGTCTCAATCCCGGGGAAGAGACTTTGAGACCAGGCCTATGCCAAGGTAGGGAGGGTCACTGGGTCAAAGTTTGGGGCCAGTAGGGTATGGCTCTGAGCCAAATCCGTCAAGACCTGCTGGTGTCGGGGACCAAGTCAGGGCAATCCAGGAGGGAGAAGTAGAAAAATGCCCCCAAGCAGGCCCTGCGGGGGGGCGTTAAAATGAGCCCCTCATTACCTGAACACTTCTGCATGTCAGGCACTGAGCCAAGCACTCTCCCCGACCTCAAGAATCCACAGCCCAGCCTTAGGAGACGGGTGCTATCAGCCCATTACCCCATCGCAGCCAAGGAAACACAGGCCCAAAGGAGGGAAGGCACCTGCCCAACGTCTCCTGACCAGGAGAGGGCTGTGATCTAAAGCCACCACTGTCTGACCCCAGAGCTGCAAGCTGGGCTCCCATGCCAGGGTTGGGCCCAAGACCCCAGCAGTTCAAAGCAAGAAGACACAGTGGGTGTCAGGCTGTGCTGTGCTAGCAGATTCCACCCTACCAACCCAGGACCCTTGCCCACAGAAAACACAGAGCTTCAAAGCTGGCCAGGCTCCCAGCAGGCTTGCCCACAAGGCATGGAGAAGCAGAGACTGGGGCTCAAGGCCAGGCTCTGGCACCCATTGGACATGACCTCTCTGGGCCTCAGTTGTGGCTCTGTGCCTGTCTTAAGAGTTGCTATAGGACCTGGCATAGTGGACACCCATGCTGAATGGAAGCAGGGACTAGACCTCCAGAAGTAACACTGAGAGGCACCTTGAGTTCCCCTCAGAGGCAGATGGTCCAGCAGGAAGCTGGGCACGCAAAGCCCCTGACCCAGTCCCCCATCCTCTTCTCCGCCCTAGGACCATGGATCAGTATATTTCCCCAAGTCTTTTTTTTTTTTTTAGGTAGGGGGTCTATGTTTCCTGGGCTCCCATGATCCTCCTGCCTCAGCCTCCTGAGCAGCTGAGATTACAGGCGTGAGCCACCACACCTGGCTTCCTTACATCTTAAACCTGGCTGGGACACCCTGGTTGGGACATCCAGGGAAGGGGACCAGTGGGTGGCCTAGTCATGCCTGAGCCGGTCCTGGCTGACTCATGCCTGGGTGGTGGTTGATTCACCCAAGGAGGAAGGGGAGAGGATGAACGGATCCCTATCCCCAGGGATTGGCTCCTCGAATGACTAGACTCAAGTCACGGGCTGCCTCTGTCCTCTCTACCTGTACCCTCCATCCCAGCCCATCCCAAGGGCACCCCCTACACACTGCAGGCTTCCTCTTCTAGGCCTGGGTCTTAAGTTCCTGTGGGAACCTCCCAGACTGCAGAGGTCCTGGAGGAAGGGCCTCTGTTTCCCTCACTGCTGCATCCCCTGTCCCAAGGATGGCGCCGGGCACATGGTAAGGCAGTAAGTAACTAATGACTAAATAAGCGCCCTTCACATCCCTGCTCCCATAAGGGTTGCCCCTAAGCCTTCTTGTGCCACCTTCATGGAAGGATAGGGCCTCATTCTCTGCAGAGTCCAAGGGGCCAGGGGTCACTGCCATTGCTGGCTCTGCTACCCAGCTGTTCCTACTGATCCATACAGTATGCCCTAAGGCTTCCTGGACTTCTGAGGTGACCAGGAGATAATCATGAACTGCTCTGCCAAAGTCACTTTTCCTCCCAGCCCTGCACCGACTCAGATCTGTTTTTCTAGCCATCTTCATTGGTTCCCCAAGATTCCAACCACCATGGGCTAAGCATCAGGCTGGAGCATGAGGGCCTGACTCACTGGTCTCTACCTCCTCCCCAGACATCTGATTCCCTGAAGACTCACAGAGCAATCCTGGACCAATCTTTGCCTCTATCATTCAGACTCCACATGCATTTACTGAGCACTTACTAAACATCAGGCCTGCGTTGGACACTGGGGACACATCCCAAGAGCCTAGCCTCAGTCTTGCCTGTATCCAAGATGGGTGTGGCCAACATAAAAAAACCCTTAGGGGCTGCTGCACCTCAACGTCAGGCTTTCTCCTGGCATTTGGGGAGAGCACAGTCAGTCAAACGCTCCTTTGCGAAGACAGGGTTCAGGGGAGAGCAGATGGAGTGGCAATCCCCCCTCATCCCACTATGCTCAGCACTCCTCTGAGAGATGAATGTGCCTAACAGTCTCCCTGGCTCTGGGCCTGAGGCAGGGACAGTTGTCTTGGCCAAGGCAGTGGCCTGATTCTAATTACAAATGTTTGCTAAATAGGTGAACCACAGGAAGAGAAAAGAGAAACAATTACAGGGACAGAGGGAGAAACAGGAACCCTTCCTTTCTGCTCTCACCCTGCTGCCAGGCTTTGCTGAGTCCGTACTCCACGCCAGGGGCTATGATGGGCACATAACAGGCATTAACTCATTTCATCCAAGCATCTAGGAGCTTATTAACCCATTTCGCTGATGAGGAAAGCAAAGTTCATAGAGAACTAGTCCTCTGGCAGCCTCGGGAGCCTGTCCTCCCCCTGAACTGCCAAGCCCCACAGCCCAGCAGGCCCTGCTGGGTTTGCAAGAGGCAGGAAGAAAATCTCCAGCCAGAGAAGTCTGTTTGCAGCTGCCAGGATGAGTTACTGCCTTATAAACAGGAGTGATGCTTATCAGGCCAGAACCGTTTGGGCTGCATCACCAGAAAGACCCAGGAAACACCTGAGGACTTCCTTCAGGCTTCCAGATACCCAAAAAGGTGCCTCGTTTTTGTCTCAGACATCCACCCAGCACCACCCAAAAGTGTGGGGCATCTCGAGGCTTGCTTCTGGCACAGAGATGTGCAGAACTCGCAGATTCTCAGAGAGAACATACCCACGAAACCAGCTCCCTAGAAGCAGATTACAAACCCCCGGAAGCTCCTTCCAGACATGACTGCCCTCAACAAAGACAGCACTGTCCTGACTTGTATTAGAAAGGTTTTTAAACTTTGTATAAATGGCATCATACCCTTTTTTTTTTTTTTTTTTTTGAGACAGAGTCTCACTCTGTTGCCTAATAGACCGGAGTGCAGTGGTGCGATCTCCACCTCCCGAGTTCAAGTGATTCTCCTGCCTCCTCAGCCTTCTGAGTAGCTGGGATTATAGGCATGTGCCACCATGCCCAGCTTTTTTTTTTTTTTTTTTGTAGTTTTAGTAGAGACAGGATTTCACCATGTTGGTCAGGCTGGTCTTGAACTCCTGACCTCAAATGATCCGCCTGCCTCAGCCTCCCAAAGTGCTGGGATTACGGGCATGAGCCACCACGCCTGGCCGCATCATACACTCTTGTCTCCAGCTTTCTTTGCTCAAAGTTGTTTGTGAGACTGGTTCCTGCTGTCAGTGGCAGCAGCTTGTTCATCCTCAGCACTGGACGGTATGCCTTGGGTTTTGTTTGGAGTAATTCCATGATGACAGGTGGAAAGCCGCCCTTCTCAGCTGACAGTCACCTGCCCTTCTGCAACCTGCAGCCCCAAGCAAGCAACCCCATGGCTGCCCTTGGTGGTTCTAAACAACAAATGTGACTCTGATTCACACCCTTCCATGGCTCTAACCCCTCCGGGTACAGTCCAAACCCCTTCCCTCAACTCCTACTAACTCCAAGCTCCCTCCCAGGTCGGCGGCCCCTCTTTCCTGCTCAGCGAGCTCACACTTGCCATGCCTCCGTCCCAGGCTGCTCTTCTCCCACCGCCACCTGCTAATCCTACTCATGCCCCAGAACCGAGCCCAGCATCCCCTCCTCAGGGCCCATGGCCATAGCACTGATGGGATTTGCTCACCTCCCCTCACTGGAGGGCCCTGCAGGGGTGGCAGCCACATCTCCAGGACCCAGCCTGAGTCCCACACCCAGAAGGTACCCAGGAAATTGTCTGGGGGAATCCTAGGGGGAGCAGGGAGCCACAGGCATGCTGCCCCACATCTGCAGAGTCTGCTTAGAGAGGAAGTGGTGAGAGGTAAGAGTGCCTCACACCCAGACCGCCCTCCCTGAGCACTAGACAGCCACCTCCTCTCTGGGCAGGGTTAGTCTGTCCTTAGCTGCCAGGTGCCTGGCCCTGTGTTGAGTAGGTAGCCCTCCTGCTCCCGTGTGAGCAGCCCTGTTTGATGGAGGATGAGGCTGAGGCTGAGAGGACAAGGCCTTTAGCCACAGTCACAGGGCAATCAAGCAACTGCCAAGGTCCAATTGCCATGCCTGGAGTCAGGCCCCAGCCCCCTCCTCCTTCCCACTCTGCCTGCTATGAGCATCCCTACCCCGTGCAGAGGGGCCCACCCCACCCACACCATCGATGCCTCCAGCTGCCTCTCAATTGCAGCCTCTGAGCCCGTGGAGGCACCCAGCTGTCCGGTATGCAAGTGAAGGCTGCTCCTGACACAGACTGACACCTCGGGCCTGAAAAGGGAATGGGTTGGGGGGCGGGTCCAGCAGCTGGCAGCAGCCACAATGAGGTCCCGCACCAGCACTCACACTGGTTCAGAGCCAGGGGACAAAAGCCAGGAGAGAAAAGCCCCAGCACCAGGGCAGTGCCAACCCACAGCAGGAAGCTCCAAGACCAAGATGCAATGATGCAAGGACTACTCTTGCCCGTAAAGGGCCCACAGTCTGGGGAATGAGCTAGAGATATGGACAGAGACTGCAGCGCCCTGAGATGAGGGCCCACAGAGAACGTACAAGGCCAAAAGAGGCCAAGGAAGGCTTCCTGGAGAAGGTGGCTCTTAGGTTGAGAAGAAATTCAATGAGCAGAGAAGTGGGGGATGGGAACTTGAGGAAGAGGCAACTGCAGGAACAAAGGCACAGAAACCAGTAGGGCAAGGAGCAGTGGCAGCCAACAGGAGGACAGCCTGAGGCCTGAGGCCAGGAGTGACAGGGGCTTCCCATCTACCTTGGGGCCGCTGTCTCTCTCACCCACAGCTCTGCCCACCTGCAGCCTGATAGCCAGTGCCCTCTGCCTCCATGGGGAGCTATCTTCTGCCTGCCAGAGCGGGTCCCAGAGCCTAAGCAAAAGCACCCCAGCCCAGCCTGGGCCCACCCAGCAGGAATGCTCCAACTCGCACTGGCTCACAACCAAGCATCCCCCTGTGGGGCAAGTTCAAGCCAACAAGGGACAAGAGAACACAGACCCCACTGGGGACTCTGAACTCAGATACCTGGTATGCTCCTCACCTGCTCCCACCCCTGCCCCAAGTGGAAAGTGCCCTCTCCCAGCAGCACTTCATCAGTCCATGCAGGGGCACTGGCCCTGCCACACTTGAGCCTGGGCACAGGAGGACAGACTGTAGCACATGCAGTATGTACACCGTATGCCAGGAGCGGCGCTGGATGTCTGACAGACATTATCTCACCGTGTCCTCCGAGAGCACCAGGAGCCAGGCACTGGCAGCCCTGCTTCTTAGGCACGGTCACTGAGGCTCGGAGGCCAAGTCCCTTGCCCAAGGTCACAGAAGCAGGATGAGAACGTCTCCCGCAGGCCTGGAGGCAGGGAGGCAGCAAGGCAGAACAAGCAGGCAGAAAGTCCTCTGTCAGAGCTCTTCCTCCCAGCCACTGAAACCAGCTGGCTAGAGGGACAGAGGGCCAGGCAGGGGGGTGCGGGCAGCTTCAGGCCTGCATGTGAGAGCTCTTCCAAGCCCTGGGTGCCAAAAGAGGCTCAGAGCAAAGATCCAGGGTTTGCAACCACAGCCCTACACAGACACAGAAGCCAGACACAGGTTGGGTGACTTCAGGCCTTACTGAGCCACAGAGAGCAGTCTGATCTCATAGCAGGTGGCTAACAGGTCCCAGGTCATATCTGGAGCCCTGGGGCAGGTATGGTGTCCCCACAATCCAAAGCACTTGCCGAGGAGGTGGATAATAAAGAGCAACACCCTTTCCCCACCCTACATTAGTTCCGGGTCTCTTTCTAATCAAATCTGGTGTCTCTCCCCTGCTTAAACCTTCCTGGGGCTCCCTGGTAAGATGAGGATACATCTAAACTGGTTGTGCTGCAAATATTACTGCCTGTCCCCAGCGAGTGACGGCAGAGTCACCGCATACCAGTCACCAGACACCACACATGGAGTCCCTCGGCTCCTGACCCCTTAGCAGACATGCCAGCAGCCATCCCAGGGCACAAGTAGGGCCTCTCAAATGCAAGTCAGGACTCCCAGGTACTGAACAAGCAAGGTTCAAAGGCACTCAGGGCCCCCCAGCCATGCCTGGACAAGCAGGGCCCTCAGGCACATGATGTGGTTGCTGCTAAGAGCCCCTGGCCAGAGCAGCTCCCAGAACGGAGCTTGAAGCGAAAAACGGGCCTCAGGGAATAGCCTGGCTCCACGGAGCCAGATCCTCTCAGGTCAGGGCTGCTGCCAGGCTGGCGGGTAGGCAGCAGGGGCTGCCAAGGTGGCACCTGCCAACAGTGTGGCCAGCTGGCAGCAAAGGCTAGATCCAAGGAGCAGACACCAAGGCCAGGCACAGGCAGGGCAGCTTCAGGCTTCCCCGCAGCCACCAGCAGTATAGTTTGACCTTACGGGAACCAGCAGATGGCCTGGTGCCACAGCCTCACTGCCCGGGCTGGCCTCTGAGGCCACCCAGCCCTGCCCACTTCTGCCAGCAGGCCTTCTCTCCACAGGCCACTCTGCCTCCTTGTGCCCCAGCCTGTACGTGGAAGGCCTTCTGCCGGCACCCAGGGGCCCAGGCTGGCCTAAGGCAGCACACATCAGGAGTCCAAGGCATGCCACAGGGTCAGGGGAACTCGAGTGGAAAGCCCACACCAAGAGGCAGCTGCAAAGCCCCTTGAGCCAAACATTGCCATGCATCACTGCCACCAGTTCTTCCAACTTAAAACACATGGGAAGTCTAGATTTCCATGCAATCACAAACCACTGGCGCACTGCAGGGGCCAACAAACCCTGGCTACATTTGGCCACTGTGCCCCCATCCAACTCCCGGCACTTACTAAGTACTAGGCATGACGCCAGCCCTGCAGTTGACGAAGCCCACCTGCCCACTCTGCCTGCCAGCCCTCTCTCCAATCTACCTACTCCTCTGCCTGCTACTGCCAGGCCAGCCAGCTCCCATTGTCCCTCCCTGGGTGCAGGTCAGGGCCCTCTACCTTTTCTACCTGGCAACCAGGCCACACGGCTCTGCTGCCCCTAGGCAGGACTCCTGAGGCCAGGAACACACCAGCACAGCCACCCATTACCTTAACTTACTCTATCCCCTTCTCCACCCTCCCTGTACCCCAGCTCCTTGCCTGACCCTAGGAACAAGTGAATGCTGGACAGGGACCTCTATGCCAAAGGCTTGTCCCGACCTCCTCCCTATCCAATTCCTCTCAGCCTTCAAGGCTCCCAGGAAGGGTCACTTCTTCCAGGAAGCTCTCCCTATCTCAGTGATGTGCCACAAGAGGACAAAGACCATGCCCAGCCTGAGGTAAGTGCGTGATCCACATCTGTCAAATAAATGGACAGACACCTGGACAGAAATGCCTCCCCAGCTGGCCTGCTGGGGTCCAGCGGGATGCAGAAGGACACACCCTAGATCTGCCTGGCTCTGAAGCTTCCACCATGCCCACCAGGCTCACTGCCCCCACCTAGCTGGGAGCTCCATGGAAACGGGGTTATCTAATCATAATCACCTCCAGAAGCCCAGGACAAAGCAGGTGTTCGGGGAAAGTGGAACAGGCGCATGTGCCTACCAGCCTACTCTCCCTCCCCAGTATGCTCTGCCTCCACAGCGCCTGCTCTGTGAACGAAAGTGGGTGCTCTGCCAATCTAAGAATCCCACCGAACCTCCACGGCCCCTGCTCCACTCAGCCCCGAGGGACAGAATTCTGTGTCCACCTCCACCCTGCCGTCCTAGAGCTCCACACTGTGCCTGCAAGCAGGCCTCCCCCAGCAGTAGATTCAAGTAGCATTCCACAGCCTTTTCCCAGAAGGGCGGGCGAGGGACCAGGGGGTGGAGGTTCTGGCCACATGTGTGTGGTGTGTGAGCAAAGACCCGGCCAGGCGGGCCTCCCCAGGGACTGGGCCTGGCGTGGGGCCTCCAGCTGCAGCACCGACCTGGCCAAGGCCTTCTTCACACTCAAAGAACCCCACTTGTGCCTCCGGGCCACCAGCCCGGCCGTGCCATGGAAGGCAGGCAGCAACTTTGCAGTGAGTAGCCACAGCCCACCAAAGGCTGCCCAAATCAAAAGCCCACTGAGGATTCAAGCCTACCAAAGAAGAAAGGCCAGAGGAGGGGCCTCCAAGTCACAGCTGTCTGCTTCTTGAACAGTCTGGCACCCAAGTATAGAGCACAACGGGACCCCAGAAAGACCCCTTCCCACTTCTGGCCCAGTCTGCCTCCTTCATACAAAGAGAGTTACTAAGACACAAGGGACAGAGGTCAGGGCCAGACCCAAGTCCACTCAGCTATGCCATCAGCTCCTCCTGTGAAGTGGCCCTAGCAAGTCACTTATCTGCCTCAGACCTCGGTTTCCCATCTATTGGCTGAGAAAACGCTCTCTGCCCTCATCTCCTCCAGAAAAGACTTGCTATGAGGTAAGTCAGCACCTCCCTTGTACTCCCCTTCCCTGGCACCACCAGCCACGTGCAAGGGGCAGGCCACAGGACTGGTGCCAGCCGCAAGCACAGGCCTCTTGGGTGTTTGGGATTCTTCCTGCCCAAGGGTTGCCTTGGACAGGGTGGTAGCTCCCCGACTTGCCAGACTTGGCTGGGACCTCTGCCTCCCTCCCGGGACCCCTGGGAAAGCCTCCCAGATGCCATGTGGATACGTATGCCTGGAAGGCCTCCAGGCAGGGACCTTGGCAAATGCTCACCGTGCCCCAGTGCCAATCCAGGCCTGGCCCCGAATCTACAGCAGTGACTTCAGCCCTACCGCCACCTTATGATCCTGGAGACCCTTTTCCTTAGAGCTCACAAAACCTAGCATGGTGTCTCCTAACTACCCAGCTCTGGACTTTCCTGCACTACCCAATCCATGGAAAGAAATCTTTCTTAGAGGTCTGGGGCTGCCCATGGGTCTGCAGCTGCTTCCAACTGCCATCAAGGCAAGACAGGGCCTTAGAGCTGAACTTGCGCAAATTCAAATCCCATCTCCTAGCTAAGCAGCACAGACCCAGTCACTTCAGCTGTCCTGACCCCAGCTTCCTCAATTGTAAGTGGGGTAATGCCATCAGCCCATGGGGTAGGTGGCTGCAGGGCCTCAAATGATCATGTACTTGAAGGGCTAGACAAGCCCCGAGCATACAGAATGCGTACAATCAAGGGCGGTTTATAGAACGATAAAACGTTAATTTCCCAATTGTTATTTACCACCTGGGTAAATTTACCACCATTTACTACCCTGGCATGTGGCTTCAGCTCTCTGGCTTCAGAGTCTCTCCGGATGGCTGAGAGGATTCATGGAAATACCATTTACAAAAGACTCGGCACCGTGGCTGGCACAGAGTGTACGCGCTCAGAGCACAGCAGCGTGAGGATCGCTGCTCTCAAGGAGGCCTCGGGATGAGGCTGAGCAACAGCCCAATGCACCACCTGCTCTACCTGCTCAAATTGGGTCAGAAGAGCTGTGTGTACCCAGCTGTTGCCAAGGCACCCAGCACACAGGGAAACACTCCAGCCAGGAGGGCTGGTGCTGCAGGGGGGGGCCTTGGGCCTGCTTCACTGACACCGCCCATGCTGCCACCACCAGGTCTCTGGGCCATCTCTGAGGTTCCTGGAGGTGGGGGGAAATATGCTACTGGGTCTGGGGCCAGGATCGAACCAGGTCCAGTTCCCCCAGACCCTACCCCAACTTGGAAACAATGGGGCCTTCGTTGTCTAGAGGGGCAGACTGTGAAGCAGCGTTCCCAGGCTACAGAGGCAGGGTGGGTGGGGCAGGCGTGGAGGGAGTAGGAACCCAGGAACCCCCACGTACTGGGCAAAAACACAGCAAAAGCCAAAGCAGCTCGAAACTGGCCTCAGGTTCCAATGTCACTGTCTGCTGTCTCCAATCACACTTGCCTAGCAGCAAACAGGTGCCCGGTGGCCACTAACTGCCCAGCAGCAAACAGGTGGCTACGTCTGCCCAGCTTTGCAGGGGCTCAATGTCAGTTCCTTCCTCCTCAGCCCCACACAGGGTGCAGGCAGGACAGGGCTGGGAAAGGCTTTGGGCTCAGCTGAATTCAGGAAATTTGAGGGCCCTTGCCAAGAGGAACAAAGGAAAAACAGAGTTCCAGACCCTGTGGACTAAGACCTGGAACTTTCCAGACTTTCCCTCATGGGGAAGCAGGTTTAGGGCAATGGAAAGGCCAACAGATAGGGTGACAGTGGCTCCAGGGCCTGGAGACCATGCAAAGCCTCAGCCTGGAGCTCAAGATTTATATTCCTCAATGGGATCCAAGACCCTGTCCCCACTCCCAGCTCACATATAGGTCCCCTGCCAACTGGATCTGGTGCCCTTAAGACCTGGAAAGGGCTGGGGCCAGGCCTGGGCCCCTCTACCCACAGAAACCATAACTGCTGCAGCAGTTTGCCTGGGCCAGAAATAACACACAGATTATCTCTACTCTAGAGGTGAGTATGATGTCCCCATTTTATAGAAGAGGAAAGTTCAGAGGCACAAAAGGGTAGTGGTTAAAAGCACAATCCAAGTTTGAATTCAGGCTCCACTGAATCAACTCAGGCAAATCATTCCCTCTAGGAGCCTGTTTCCACCTCTGTAAAATGGGGATAATAATCCTATGTGGCCCCCTCTTCCACTCCTGCTCCATGACACAGTCCAGGGGTTAAGTGAGAGGTGCTAGTAAAACAGGGAGTAGGGAACCAGTCATTGCTGGTTCCTGTAATCAGAGAGGTTAGGTAACTTGCCCAATGTCTCTCAGCCAGTGAGTGAGTAGCCAACCCCAGGGCCTAGCTCTGAGCAGAGCCTTCTCTCTGAAACCTCAGGCCGCTGTGTGGGTGGCCTCAGGATCACAGGCTACCCAGGCAACCAAGGAGGGCAGCCACCCCCACCACAAGGGGCAGCCCTTGTCCAAATTCCTCAGATAAGCAGCTCCCAGCAGAACAGGGAT
Organism: Aotus nancymaae; assembly: GCF_030222135.1. NCBI lineage: Eukaryota > Metazoa > Chordata > Mammalia > Primates > Aotidae > Aotus > Aotus nancymaae. The sequence goes on along the minus strand of NW_026988414.1, from coordinate 4,053,447 downwards.
CCAATGCCCAGAAAAGGCACCCTACTGGGTCCACAACAGAGATTCCTAACCCTGACTTAGGCTGTGCAGTTCCCCTCCCTTCCCTTCCTCCCAGTGGAGCGTTTGACCTCTGGATTCATCCAACAGGTCCCCAAACTGGCCAAGTTCAGTTAACAACGGACTCCTTTGAGGTCCCTGGCAAGCCACTGACTTCCTCTTTCTGGGCCTCAGTTTCTCCACCTATAACACACACAATAGGCTCTCAGAACAATGAGGCAGCTCTGGCTAACAGGGCCCATAGGAGGCCCAAGGAGCAAAGAGCAGACCAGGTAGGGAAGCAGCATTTCCCAGGCACTGGGCCAGGCCCTAACTGTATTATATTTTATGTCATTTTAATTTTTTAAAAATAGAGACAGAGGCCGGGCACAGTGGCTCACACTTGCCAACCCAGCACTTTGGAAGGTTGAGGTGGGTGGATCATTTGAGGTCAGGAGTTCAAGGCCAGCTTGGCCAACATGGTGAAACACCATCTCTATTAAAAACGCAAACAAATTAGCCAGTTGTGGTGGCATGCACCTGTAATCTCAGCTACTCGGGAGGCTGAGGCAGGAGGATCGCTTGAACCCAGGAAGTGGAGGTTGCAGTGAGCTAAGATCGTGCCACTGTACTCCAGCCTGGATAACAGAGTGAGACTCCATCTCAAAAATAAAATAAAATAAAATAAAAATAAAAACACAAAAATTAGCTGGGCATGGTGGTGGATGCCTGTAGTCCCAACTACTCCAAAGGCTGAGACATGAGAATTGCCTGAACGCGGGAGGTGGAGGTTGCAGTGAGCCAAGATGGTGCCACTGCAGTACAACCTGGGCAATAGAGCAAAACTGTGTCCTCCCAAAAAAGAAAAAAAAAAAAAAGAGAGAGAGACGGGAATCTCCCTATGTTGTCCAGGCTGGTCTTGAACTCCTGGCCTCAAGTGAGTCTTCCATGTCAGCCTCCCAAAGTGCTGGGATTATAGGCGTAAGCCATGGCGTCCGGCATGCTCCAAGTTCTAGCTGCTGCAGCTTCTCCACCTGTATTAGGCCCACTTTCCAGAAGAGAAGGCCGAGAAAGTAACAGAGTCAAGAGTCACACCCCCATCTGTAGGACTCCAAGGCTTTTCTGAGACAGGCCAGGAGGATGTGACCCCAGGTGGGCCCAGTCAGCAAGGGACAGCCTGGGAACTCAGTTGCATTCAGCAATAAGCTGGGCAGCTGGACCTGCCAGGATGGGGACGAACAACACAAAACCAAACTCAACGAAGCCTCTTTCAGAGAAGGCAGCAGACTCCTAGACAAGGTCATTTGCAATGCAAAGCAGCCCAGCTCCAGCCGGAGGAGGACAGTCACTCAGAGGGGGCTGGGTAGGCCAAAATCCAGCCACATCCCTCCGGCCAGACCAGGGAATGCCAGCCATCGGGCCTACCCAGGCGCCTGGGGGTGCCGAGGAACCCGTGGATGGCCTGGACTCTAAATCATATCACAGGCCTGTTCGGGTGCAATGTGGTCTGGAACACCCCTCCCCTGCACACCCACTTGGGGTGCAAATCCCTGACAGGCTCTACCTGCAAATCTGCAGAATGGGCCTATCGCAAGCAGCACGCAGGGCCCCAAGAGGGAGCTGAAAGACTAGACCCCCAGGTATCTGGCTAGCGGCTGCCTGGCACCCTGCCAACTTCCTCAGGCCCAGTCCTGCCTTGTGCAACCTGCCCCAGGCACACACAATCCCCCGGACCCTCCCCACTCCGGCCCCAAAGGGCCCTTCCACACTTGTCAAGTGGCTAGATCTCGCTCATCACCCCCGCCCCCGCCCCCCTTGCAGGCGCGACCGCCCCAGCTCCTACCTTGACGACAAGCTGACAAAATCCCCTCCATCCAGCAGCCGGACCTTGCAGAAGAGGACCCCGTTCACGAAGGGGACCGCAGTCAGCTCCTCCAGGGTGAAAGTGGTTTGGAATTTGAATTTCTTCTTCTTCATCAAGAAAGCCATGAGCGAGTTCCCTGAGTCTGAAGCCCCGAGGGCCAAAAAAGGTGGGGAGGGACGGGATTTCTTTCCGTACACCACACCCCCTCCTCAAAACACCAGAGCCGGATCCCGCCCAGATGGTAGCGGAGGAGGCGGAGATCGGAGTCCTGGGCCCCAGGTCTGAGCGACCGATCAGTCCACTTCGCGGGCCGGCGGGCTTCACCCTCGGGGAGCCGGGGCTCGGAGGGGTTCGGAGCGGCCGGGGACCTCACCGGCATGTAAACAGCTGGGCATGGCCCAGGAGGCAGAGGCAAAGGCTAGGGTGCTGGGCTGCGGGCGAGCGGCCGCGCTGGCGGGTAGCATCCCGAGCCGCGATCCCCGGGGAGCTCACGTCGCGCGGCCGGGCGCGACGGGCGGACCGGTGAGACTGAGAGCGGCTGCCGGGCGGGCCGGTAAGGCAGAGGGCGGAGGGCGGCCCCGCCCCCGCCCCGCTGGCGGCCGGGGGAGGCGCCCTCGCCGCTCACGCCCCCGCACCTGGGTGCCGGGAGGCCAGGGCAGGTGAGGCCCGGGAAGGCGGGGCACCCCCAGGAGGTGGCCGGGAGCTCCGGGCCTCTCCGGGAGGCGCGTCGGGGTCGCTGCGGGCCGGGAACGTCCGGACGTGGGCCTCCTCCGGGCAGGCACCGGGCCGGCCACGGGCAGAGGGGACACCGCCTCCTCCTTGGTCCTAGGACCCGCGCTGCGGGCCCTGGCGAAGCTGAGGCGCCCTTCGGCCCGGCCGGTGGCGCCCGCCTCGCCCAGCACCCCGCGAGCAGCAGCGCCGCTCCCTGCGCCCCCAACGCTGCAACCTGAGCCCGACGCTGCGCGGCGCCGCTCGGAGAAATGCCCGGGCCCGGAGCGGCCACCAGCCGAGCCGCCGCCGAGCGCGGCAGAGGCGGGGCGCCGGCAGCTCAGTCCGCCCGCGATTGGGCTGCCCGGCGAAGCGGGCGCGCGGCACGATTGGCAGGTGGTGGCGTGGGGCGGGACTCGCGGGAGGCAGAGCGGCTCGGGACTCTCGGATTGGCGCGCCGCGCGGCCGGGCCCGCCTCCTCGGGCAGGGCGGAGCTGAGGGAAGGGAGAGGGGCCCTGGGAAGGCAGTGGGAGGTCGCGGGGCTGGCGGGGCCGGGAGAGCGCGAGCAGAAGAAAAGAAGAAACAATGACGAGGGGAAACAATTTGTGGCTGCAACGGCCTTCCAAGGTCCCGCCAGACTTGGGCTCGTAGAACCCTAAAGCAGGCCCGGAAGGTAGCAAGTCTCCTTTCTCAGAAAGCTGGAGCCCAGAGAGAACCCCTGGCGGGTCGCTCGCTCTCCCCGAATCTCTAGTGCCCCTCAGCACTGAGCAGAGAAGCGTCTGGAAGGCTTCGCCGAGGAGGTGGCTCTGGCGCAGTCCATCACGCAGCCTTGTGACCCAGCTTGTAACGTTCCAAGCTGTTATCTAAGCCTTCTATTGTCCTTTAATTTCTTGACCAGCGTGGCTGGTCTCACTGACTACGTTAGCTGTTCTGAGGGCAGAGCCCACCTCCAAAGCCTCGTACCTCCCAGGCCCCCTCGGCCGGGATATTGTGGTTCATTCATCCAGTCCCCAGATGTTTAGGGGCAGTCTCCGCTGAGCCAGGCTGGGACTTAGTGAGGAACCTGGTGGGCTTGCCCTTTCCAAATTCTGCAAGCTGAAGACCAGGTGGAGAAGCAGACAGGGACACAGGCAGCGACAAATCTATGGGTCAGAGTTGTAACAGGGGACATACAGGGAACCAGGGGAGCTCAGAGGAGGCACCTGACACGGGTTGGGGCGCAGACTCAGAAGGCTTCTCGAACAAAGGGACCCAAGCCATCCACAGGATGCGTGCCCTGAGTCGCCAGAGTCCAGGCAGAAGGAGCTGCCAGAGGCCTGGTGGCTGGAGAGCCTGGTGCTCGCAGAAGGTTTCCGGCACCTATGCTTGGCTGTACTGTGGCAGTTTGAGAGAGGGGCAAGAGATAGGGCTGGAAAGGCCAGATCTCCCAGAGTCTTGTAGACTGAAAGGAGGAAACCGCGGACACGCGTCGAGATAGAGACTGACCTGGTCAGATTTGCTTTTTTTTTTTTTAAGACAAATTTTCACTCTTTTTGCCCAGGCTGGAGTGCAATGGTACAATGTTGGCTCACTGCAACTTCTGCCTCCTGGGTTCAAGCCATTCTCCTGCCTCAGCCTCCCAAGTAGCTGAGATTACAGGCATGCACCACCATGCCTGGCTAATTTTTTGTATTTAGTAGAGACAGGGTTTCACCATTCTCAAACTCCTAACCTCAGATGATCCACTCACCTCAGCCTCTCAAAGTGTTGGAATTACATGCGTGAGCCACCACGCCTGGCCAAATTAACTTTTTTTTTTTTTTTTTGAGTTGGAGTCTTGCTCAGGCTGGAGTGCAGTGGCACGATCTCAGCTCACTGCAACCTCCGACTCTCGGGTCATGGGTCAAGCAATTCTCCTGCCTCTGCCTCCCGAGTAGCTGGGATTACAGGAACCTGCCACCATGCCCAGCTAATTTTTGTATTTGTAGTAGAGATGGGGTTTCACCATGTTGGCCAGGCTGGTCTTGAACTCCTGACCTCATGATCCGCCCGCCTTAGCCTCCCAAAGTGCTAGGATTACAGGCGTAAGCCACCTAGCCTGGCCCAAATTAACATTTTTAAACCCTCCTTCTGGGTGCTGAGAATGGATTGATTGGAAGGGGGCAAGAACAGAAGCAGGCAGACAGTGAGGAGGCAATTGCAGCTATCCCAGTGGGAGGCTGACCAGGGTAACCAGGGTGGAGACAGAGTGATGGCAAGAGAAAGGGAAGCGCTAACAGCACTTGCTGAACAATGGTAATAATTATGCAAAGTCATGGTCAAGGCCAAAAAGCCCAGGAAGGAGGTACAGCCTTTTGAATATCCCTAGTTATTTTGATTTTGATTATTTTGATTTTGATTGAATGTCCCATGGTTCTTGGAGTCTGGAGGTAAGGGAGTCTAAGCACCAGCTTAGGTGTGGGGAAGGACTAGAGAGAAATAAAGGAGTTTCCTGTGACTGCAGCCTCCAGAATACAATCACACCTGGAGAAAGAGGGAGGGCCCTAGAGAATCCTTATCCTTATCTGGTCCTGGACAAAGCTTGTGATACTTACTGTTTACTTAGCTCTGTCTCCCTGTAGATTGTGAGCTTCACAGGGTCAGATGCCTCTCCCGTAGAGTCCCCATGTCCAGTTCTGGGCCTGCCACGTGATCGATACCCCAAAATTGGTGGTCAAAGGAATGCATGGTAGCTCACACCTGTAATCCCAGCACTTTGGGAGGCCAAGGCAGGTGGATCACTTGAGGTCAGGAGTTTGAACAGCCTGGCCAACATAGTGAAACCACTACTAAAAAAAAAATAAATACAGGCTGGGCCTGGTGGCTGCTGCCTATAATCCCAGCACTTTGGGAGGCCAAAGTGAGCGGATCACTTGAGGTCATCAGTTCAAAACCAGCTTGGCCAACATGGTGAAACCACATCTCTACTAAAAATACAAAAATTAGCAGGGCGTGGTGGTGAACAATTGTAATCCCAGGTACCTGGGAGGCTGAGGCAGAATGGCTTGAACCCAGGAGGCAGAGGTTGCAGTGAGCCAAGATCATGCCACTGCACTCCAGCCTGGGCAAAGAGCAAGACTCTGTGTCAAAAAAAAAAAAAAAAAAAGAACATTCTTGGGTATTGTTTGATTTTTATAAAGTGAATTAGTTTTGTAATTTAACAATATATAATTATAACAATATTATAAACAAAAGCCTTTCTTTGTCATTCTCTGGATAAAATCCAAGATTCTTAGCCTGGCATTCAGGACCCTCTGGAAGCAACTGCTCAGCCCCTCCCTGCCTGCCTCTTTTGGGCTCCTGCAGCCCTGATGCCCGAAGGTCCTGGCTCACCTGGTGACACCTACTCAATGTCTAGCTTTAGCTCCAGCGTCCCCTCCCACCGTATCCCTCCATCAGGTACACTGCCCACTACCTGCTCTGTGTGCTCATGTTACCAAAAATCTGTATGCAGAGAAAATGAGGGCTTAGCCTTCTGTCTTCTGTCTGCACCATAGCTGGTGCATATTTAGTTCTCATTGGAAGGAAGGGAGGGAGGGAAAAAGGGAAAGAAGGAGAGAAAGAAAGGAGAAACTGAGGTAGGGAGCGGGAATACCACTTGCCCAAGTCACCTTGAGGGCAGCCACCCAGCTGGCCTGCTCTCCTGGGCACCTGACACCAAGCATAGTGCCTGCTTCACGCTGCTTCACAGCCATGCCATGTCAAACCGTCTCCTCAGTCCTGCTTGCCAAGGGCAGTCAGTGCTGATTCACTGGTGACTGGCCTCCAATTATTTACAGAACTGGAATGGCAGGCAAGCCACTGAAGCGGCTGACCAAGGGCATATTGATTTGTGCTGGGCTCCTTGCTAATATCTGAGCCAGTCACACGAGAAGATAAAGGCCACAGAGAACTCGCCCACAGCAGTCTGTCCTGATTAAGCCTCCCATGGTCAAATCCACAAGTCTCCCCATTGATCAGCCGACTCTGCCCTTTCCAACCCAAGCCTGACCATCACTCACAGGGTAGTCATGGTTCAGAACACGAGATCTGGAGTCAGGTGGCCCTAGGTTCCAGTCCAGGGATTACTGAGTCAAGAGTATTTGCATATTTACTGTTGAGAGATGTCACCAAACTGCCCTCCAAAAAGATTACACACATTTACATTCCCACCAACAGTATAAGAAAGCGGCCATTCCCACACTTTCTCCATCTTCACCAATCTGTTTGACCAAAAGAGGGGAAAAAAATCTATCCTACAATGCTTGCATTTCTTTCATGATCATGTTTTCATATTTTTTTGGTGATTTGAATTTCTTCTATAAATTGCCTGTCCACATCTTTTGTCTATTTTTAAATTGGGGAAGTAATCTTTTTGTTATTTATTTGTAGTAGCTTGTTACATAGTGTAGACATCAACCTCATATATGTTAAAGTATTACTTCCACTTTATTTATTTATTTTTTTTTTGAGATAGAGTTTTTCTCTTACCCAGGCTGGAGTGCAGTGGTATGATCTCACTGCAGCCTCTGCCTCCTGGGTTCAAGCGATTCTCCTGCTTCAGCCTCCCAAGTAGCACCCACCACCACTCCTGGCTAGTTTTTGTAATTTTAGTAGAGATTAGGTTTCACCATGTTGGCCAGGCTGGTCTCAAACTCCTGGCCTTAAGTGATCCACCTGCTTCGGCCTCCTGAAGTGCTAGGATTACAGACATAAGCCACCATGCCTGGTTACTTCCACTTAATATCTTTAGTCTTTGTTTATTTATTATTTTATTTTTTAGAGACAGGGTCTTACTCTGTCACCCAGGCTGGAGTCCAGTGGTGCAATCATAGCTCACTGTAACCTTGAAGTTCTGCGCTCAAGCAATCTACCTGCTTCAGCCTCCTGAGTAGTTATGACCACAGTGTATGCCACCACACCTAGCTAATTTTTTTTTTTTTTTTTTTTTTTTTGAGACGGAGTTTCACTCTTGTTACCCAGGCCGGAGTGCAATGGCGCGATCTCGGCTCACCGCAACCTCCGCCTCCTGGGTTCAAGCAATTCTCCTGCCTCAGCCTCCCGAGTAGCTGGGACTACAGGCGCGTGCCACCATGCCCAGCTAATTTTTGTATTTTTAGTAGAGACGGGGTTTCACCTTGTTGACCAGGATGGTCTTGATCTCTTGACCTTGTGATTCACCCGCCTCGGCCTCCCAAAGTGCTGGGATTGTAGGCATGAGCCACCGCGCCCGGCCAATTTTTTATTTTTTGTAGAGATAGTGTCTCATTATGTTGCCCAGGCTGGTCTCGAACTCCTGGCCTCCAAAGATCCTCCCACCTCAGCCTCCCAAAGTGTTGGGATTACGGGTGTAAGCCACCATGCTCAGACTCTAGACTTTGTTTATGGTGTCTGTTTGCCCCATAGAAGCCCAGCTAAGAGAGAGGAGTCAGTCTGCTTCGGTGGAAAGAATTCTAGATTGAGAATCAGGAGGAGGACCTATCCACCTCCATGAGCTAGACCAGCACTGTCCAAAGAACTTTCTGCAGTGATAGAAATATACCATATCTGTGCTCTCCAATTTGATAACCAGTAGCTGCCTGTGGCTGTTGAGCACTTGAAATGTGCCTGGTGTGACTGAGAAACTGAATTCTAAATTTCATTTAATTCGAATTTTAAATTCAAGTAGCCACACATGGCCAGTGACTATTGGGCAGCGCAGGTGTAGATGGCCTACATTTCTGAGCAAGCTGCAATACCTAGTTGTCGATAAGGGCTGAAGAGTCCCTGTGTGGCTTGGGTCAGGCACTCCATCTCCCTGGGCCTCAGTTTCCCCATTTGTTCAGTGAGGCTCAGAACAGCCCCTGCCTCCTGACGTTCTTGTGGGTCAGATTTGGTTTGTGGGTTGTGTGTGAAGGTCCAGGCCCCATACTTGACCCAACACTGCAACGTCAGGCCAGATTCCCAGGTTGAAACAAGAGAGTATGTTGGCCCCGTTTATATCGTGTACAGAGACTCCCTGGGTGGCTTTCTCCAGAGCCACCCCCTTTCAGCTTGGAGGCCAGCTTTCCCTTTCGAATCCAGTTCCAGTGGGCCTTCAGCCTGGGACTCCATATTGCTGACAGGTCAAGGTCCAAACTCTCCAGCCTGTGTTCCTGGCCTCTGAGAACTGGCCCTACCCTGGCGTTATTGTTCCTACAACCTGCAGGTCAGCCCAGCAGCCTCCCCAGTCTCGCCCTGTGTCTGCCTCCTACCCCAGCCTTCCAAGGTCTGCTGAGCCACTTCATTCACTCACTTCATTCATTCATTTTTTATTCACAGGTGTTTTTCCAACCATCTGCTCTGGGACTAGGGCTACAATGAGGGGCACACAGATGTGGCCCAAATGATGACTGTTGTGATACACCTAGTTAGGGTGGTGGGAGCTGGGGTTCAGGGAGCAGTGGGAACACAGAGAAGGTCTGCCTGGGGTGGGTGGTCAGGGCAGGCTTCCCTGAGGAAGTGACTTGTAAGCCCAAGCCTGACAAGTGGATAGAAGCAGCCAGGAGAGAGGGGAGCCGCTGGGTGGGACAGTCCAAGTCAGCCTGCAGCAGAAGACAGAGGATCCCATGATCTGCAGAGGCATAAGCAAAGCTGGAAATGAAAATAGGCGCAATCCCACTAGGGGGCTTATAGGCCACATGAAAGTGGTAAGGCCAGGTGAGGGGGCTCGAGCCTGTAATCCCAACACTCTAGGAGGCTGAGGCAGGAGGATCACTTGAGCCCAGGAGTTTGAGGCTATATTCCAACCTGGGCAACAAAGTGAGACCCCCCATCTCTTTAAAAAAAAAAAAAAAAAAAAAGGCCGGGCACGGTGGCTCACGCCTATAATCCCAGCACTTTGGGAAGCCGAGGCGGGTGGATCACGAGGTCAAGAGATAGAGACCATCCTGGTCAACATAGTGAAACCCCGTCTCTACTAAAAATACAAAAAATTAGCTGGGCATGGTGGCACGTGCCTGTAATCCCAGCTACTCAGGAGGCTGAGGCAGGAGAATTGCCTGAACCCAGGAGGCAGAGGTTGCGGTGAGCCGAGATCGCGCCATTGCACTCCAGCCTGGGTAACAAGAGCAAAACTCCGTCTCAAAAAAAAAAAAAAAAAAAACTCTGGATGCGGTGGCTCACACCTGTAATCCCAGCACTTTGGGAAGCCAAGGCGGGCGGATCACCTGAGTCAGGAGTTCGAGATCAGCCTGGCCAACATGGTGAAACCCTGTCTCTACTAAAAAAAAAAAAAAAAAAAGCAATAGACAGGTGTGGTGGCAGTCACCTGGGGAGGCTGAGGCAGGAGAATCACTTGAACCTGGGAGGCAGAGGTTGCAGTGAGCTGAGATCGTGCCATTGCACTCCAGCCTGGGCGACAAGAGTGAAACTCAGTCTCAAAAAAAAAAAAAAAAGAATGTTGTCCTTTATCCTGAAGGTAATGGGGAGCCATGGAAGGTGTTGGAGAATGATGTGATTACTCCAGGGATCAGCTCCCACGTGGCCTTTGTCACCCCCTAGAATTCAGGAATTTAGCCCCCCTCACCTTTCCCTTCTCCACCTGCCACCTAGGTTTCAAAACACTTTATGTGCACACAGTTCCCGGGAACTTTCTCCCACCTGTAGTGACCTGGGTTCAAATCGCAGCCCTGCCACACCTGGGCCCTGCCACACCTTGGCCCTATCCTTCAAGCAAGTCATGAACTTCTTTCACCCTTTCACCTTCAGTGTCCTCACCTGTAAAATGGAGATAATGACACCTCTGCACAAAGTTCCATATCTCATGAGGGAACATTGCATGGCACAGAGCCACCTAGGAAATGGAGTACTGGCCTCTGAGAACTGGCCCTACCCTGGCATTATTGTTCCTACAACCTGCAGGTCAGCCCAGCAGCCTCCCCAGTCTCGCCCTGTGTCTGCCTCCTACCCCAGCCTTCCAAGGTCTGCTGAGCCACTTCATTCACTCACTTCATTCATTCATTTTTTATTCACAGGTGTTTTTCCAACCATCTGCTCTGGGACTAGGGCTACAATGAGTTGAATTATTTCTGTACAGGGTCAACCAAAGCCACGAAGAGGGACTGAAGGGCTTCCCAAAGGGCAAGCAGAAGTCCCATTCCTGGGAAGTGTCCCTTGGGCCAGCTGGTCCCGATGGGAGTGGAGGGAAGCATTTCTGAAGCCTTTCTTGGGCAGCCTGACCTTGTGTAGGTACCTCAAAGCAGACCCCTCCAAACCTAGACTTGGTCTTCTGCACCTTCTCAGAGCCCCCATCCAGCAGGCCAGGAGTCAGCAGGCTGGCGTGGGGCTTACATAACCTGGCAGGAGTCCCACACCTTTCACCCAGTGATCAGGGCTGTGTTTACCCGGAAGAGGTGTTGCCGGGTAACCTCCCTGTCCTCTTAGGTACCTGCACACAACACAGCCCTTTAGCCTTTGCTGAGCTCTGCTTGTTTTCTGAGTCATAGTCCCTGGCGTTACTGTTGGCAACGGCTATTGTTGTTTTGTTTTGTTTTTTATTGATATATCACAGCAGGTATGTTTTGATACACGTATACACTGTGTACTGATCAAATCGGGACAATTAAGAAATCCATCATCTCAAACATTTATCATTTCTTCGTGTTGAGAATATTACAATTCTTTTAGCTATTTTGAGACATACAATAAATAATTGTCAACTATATTGCTCTACTGTGCTATTGAATACTAGAATTTATTTCTTTTGCTTTTTTTTTGAGACAGGGTTTCACTTCCATCACCCGGGCTGGAGTGCAATGGCATGATCTCAACTCACTGCAGCCTCTACCTCCCAGGCTCAAGTGATCCTCCTGCCTCAGCCTCCCAAGTAGCTGGGACTACAAGTGCATGCCACCACACCTGGCTCATTTTTTATATTTTTGGTAGAGACAGGGTTTCGCCATGTTGCCCAGGCTGTTCTTGAACTCCTGAGCTCAAGTGATCTACCTGCCTCAGCCTCCCAAAGTGTTGGGATTACAGGCATGAGCCACCGCGCCTGGTGAATTTATTTCTTCTATTTAACTGTATTTCTGTACCCATTAACCAACTTCCTTCTCTTCATCCCCCCACTGACACACCCCACAACGGCATTTTTTTCAATGGGAAAGTATCAGTGGGAGTGTTTAGTGGTGAGGCAGTGCGGGGTAGTGGGAGACAGAAGGAGCAGCAGGGACTGCAGATCTGAACAGACTGTGTGTCCCAGCCTCCTCCAGCTGTTAACTCTGGGACCTGGAGCCAGTTGCTTGGAGTCTCTGAGTCTCCGTTTTTACAGCCAAAAAGTGTGTTTAGTGGCCATGCTATCACGAGGAGTAATGTATATAAAAGGCTCGTGAATTACTTGGCAGCTGGCCATGCTAATCAAATGTTGACTTTTTTTTTCTTTTTGAGACAGAGTCTTGCTCTGTCACCCAAGCTGAAGTGCAATGGTGTGAGGCTCACTGCAAACTCTGCCTCCCGGGTTCAAGCGATTCTCCTGCCTCAGCCTCCCGAGTAGCTGGGATTGAAGTCACGTGCCACCATACCTGGCTAATTTTTGTATTTTTAGTAGAGACAGGGTTTCACCATGTTGGCCAGGCTGGTCTCAAACTCCTGACTTCAGACGATCTGCCCACCTTGGCCTCCCAAAGTCCTAGGATTACAGGCATGAGCCACCATGCCCAGCCCAAATGTTGGCTCTGAATATCACATCGTGTTTTGTAACCTGCCTTGTCTACCCATTACAACTCTTTCCAGCCACAGTAGGGAATTTAACACTGTCAGGGGTTTCCCAGACATGCCAAACTCCTAACTGCCTGGGATCACAGGACTAGGAACTGAAAACCCTCGATTTTAATTTCCTGTTTGGCCTTGGGGTCCTACCCTCCCAGACCTCAGTTCTACTTGTGGAACCATGGAGAGTAGGACTGGGGTTGATGCTTACTCAGGGTCCTGATCTCTGACTCTGCCATTCAGACCTAGAAACCTGAGACCCTGTACCTCACCTTTCCCTTCCTTTTTTCTTTCAACAAACCACCCAGGATTCAAATTCTAGCTCTGCCACTTCTTGGCTGTGGGGCCTTGAAAATTGGGTACTTAACTGTTCCATGCCTCTGTTTTCTGATCTCTAAACTGGGAACGCTTGTATTACCTATTTCACAGGGGTTTGGGTTTGTTTTTAGTTTTTGTTTTTGTTTTTGTTTTGAGACAGAGTCTCACCGTATCACCTAAGCTGGAATGCAGTGGCATGATCTCGGCTCGCTGCAACCTTCACCACCAGGGTTCAAGCGATTCTCCTACCTCAGCCTCCTGAGTAGCTGGGATTACAGGCACCTACCACCGTGCCTGGCTAATTTTTGTATTTTTTGGTGAGACAGGGTTTCACCATCTTGGCCAGGCTGGTCCTGAACTTCTGACCTCATGATCCACCTGCCTCAGCCTCCTAAAGTGCTGGGATTACAGGTGTGGGCCACCGCGCCTGGCCTCACAGGGTTCTTATGAGTCATGAATTGATATTTGTAAAGTACTTAGAATAGTACTTGTTTGCTTTAACAAAAACTGAGTGCCCACTCTGTGCCAGTCACTCTTGCAGACACTGGGAATATAAGTGTGAACAACAGTCCTGAGGTTTTCTTGGGAACGAGGGAGAAATAAAACTACACTTTAGCACTCCAGTGTGCAGCCCCAAAGCAGAGTAGTGTTGACTATTCCGCCCAGAGATCAACGCTCCTGATTCTTTTTTTTTTTTTTTTTTTTTTTTTGAGGCAGGGTCTGGCTCTGTCACCCAGGCTGTAGTGCAGTGGCACCATCTTAGCTCACTGCAACCACTACCTCCTAGGTTCAAGCAATTCTCCAGCCTCAGCCTCCCAAGTAGCTGGGATTATAGGTGTGTGCCACCATGCCTGGCTAATTTTTGTATTTAATAGAGACAGGGTTTCACTATGTTGGCCAGGATGGTCTCAAACTCCTGACCTCAGGTGATCCACTTGCCTTGGCCTCCCAAAGTGCTGAGATTACAAGGTGTGAGCCACTGCATCCGGCCCCAATTCTTTTTATCTAAACAATTACAACAGCTTCTGTGTTGACCTCCCTATGGGAGCCATGCCCCAGGCCAACTGTGCTTCTAAGATCTCATCAGATGCCAATTACATCCTCCCCATGGTACCATCACCATCCTCACTTCACAGATGAAGATATAAAGTCATAGTGAGGTTATATGTGCCCCCAACCCAGGGCCTGGCACATTACAGGGGCCAGAGAGCAACTGTTAAATAAATGAGCAAACAAATGGACAACCGAATCCTACTGGTACTTACCCTTCCAGGGAGTAAGTGTTAAAGCAGAGATCAGGAGTCCCTGGGCTCCTTGAGGACAGGGAGCTCGACCATATGTGCTTGTGGCTTCACCCCCAGACTGTACTGTTGCCACTGTCCCCACCCTTCCTCCTTCTCACCATCATCACTGCTAACATGTTACTGAACACCTACCTAATACACACCCTGCCATTGATTTAAGGTTTTCTGCATATGAACTTTTAAAATCATCACAACAATCTCATGAGTTATGTCCCATTTCACAGGTGAGGAGACTGAGGCATAAAGAGACATCATGCTCAGAGTCACATGGGTAGTAAACGACGGAGCTGATTTCAAATCCAGACAATTTGGATCCTGAGCCTAAACTCTTAACCACCATGTCATCAAAACATTTTTCTCTTTTTATTTATTTTTTTTGAGATGGAGTCTTGCTCTGTCACCCAGGCTAGAGTGCAGTGCCACAATCTCAGCTCACTGCAACCTCCGCCTCCTAGGTTCAAGAAGTTCTCCTGTCTCAGCCTCCCAAGTAGCTGGGATTATGGGTGTGTGCCGCCACGCTCAGCTAATTTTTGTATTTTTTTAAAATTATTTATTTATTTATTTTGAGATGGAGTCTCCCTTGGTCACCCAGGCTGGAGTGCAGTGGCGTGATCTTGGCTCAGTGAAACCTCTGCCTCCTGAGTTCAAGCAATTCTCCTGCCTCAGTATCCCGAATAGCTGGGATTACAGGTGCATGCCACAATGCCCTGCTAATTTTTTGTATGTTTTATGTATTTTTTTTTTTTTTTTTGAGATGGAGTTTTGCTCTTGTGGCCCAGGCTAGAGTGCAATGGCGTGATCTCAGCTCACCACAACCTCCACTTCTCAGGTTCAAGGAATTCTCCTACCTCAGCCTCCCAAAGAGCTGAGATTATAGGCATGCACCACCATGACTGGCTAATTTTGTATTTTTAGTAGAGATAAGGTTTCACCATGTTGGGCAGGCTGGTCTTGAACTCTCAACCTCAGATGATCCTCCCGCCTTGGCCTTCCAAAGTGCTGGGATTACAGGGATAAACCAGCATGCCTGGCCTAATTCTTTGTATTTTAAGTAGAGACGGGGTTTCACCATGTTGGCCAGGCTGGTCTTGAACTTATGACCTCAGGTGATTCACCTGCCTCAGCCTCTCAGAGTGCTGGGATTACAGGTGTGAGTCACTGCACCTAGCCAAGACATTCTTCTCTTTTTAATCACCACTTCTCTGGTTTTAAAAATTGGCCGGTGCAGTGGCTCACGCCTGTAATCCAAGCATTTTGGGAGGTTGGCGTGGGTAGATCGCCAGATTTTACCACATGGTGAAATCCCATCTCTATTAAAAATAAAAAATTAACTGGGCATGGTGGCAGGTGCCTGTAATCCCAGCTACTCGGGAGGCTGAGGCAGGAGAATCTCTTGAACCAGGAGGCAGAGGTTGCAACGAGCTGAGATTGTGCCACTGCACTCTAACTTGTGTGACAGAGCAAGATGCTGTCTCAAAAAAAAAAAAAAAAAAGGGCCAGGCGCAGTGGCTCACGCCTGTAATCCCAGCACTTTGGGAGGCCGAGGCGGGTGGATCACAAGGTCAAGAGATCGAGACCATCCTGGTCAACATGGTGAAACCTCATCTCTACTAAAAATACAAAAAATTAGCTGGGCACGGTGGCGCGTGCCTGTAATCCCAGCTACTCAGGAGGCTGAGGCAGGAGAATTGCTTGAACCCAGGAGGCGGAGGTTGCGGTGAGCTGAGATGGTGCCATTGCACTCCAGACTGGGTAACAAGAGCGAAACTCCATCTCAAAAAAAAAAAAAAGGGCAGGGGGAAACTCAGAAATATCTTGAGACAAATGACAATGAAAACACACCATACCCCAACATATGGGGTGCAGCTAACACAGTAATAAGAGGGAAGATTACAGTAATAAACATTTACATTAAAAAGAAGAGAACAGGGCCGGGTGTGGTGGCTCACACCTGTAATCTCAGCACTTTGGGAGGCCAAGGCAGGTGGATCATCTGAGGTCAGGAGTTCAAGACCAGCCTGGCGAACATAGTGAAACCCTGTCTTAAAAAAAAAAAAAATTAAAACAAACAAACAAAAAAAAAGAAGAAGAAGAAAACACTGTAAGCAGTGGCTCACACCTGTAATCCCAACACTTTGGGAAGCAGAGGCGGGAGCATCACTTGAGCCTTGAGCCTAGGAGTTTGAGACCAACTTGGGAAACAGGGAGATCCTGTCTCTACAAAATATTTTTAAGAAAAAATAACCTGAGGTTAGGCACAGTGACTCATGCCTGTAATCTCAGCAATTTGGGATGCTGAGGTGGGAGGATCTCTTGAGGTCAGGAGTTCCAGACCAGCTTGGCCAACTTGGTGAAACCCATCTCTACTAAAAACACAAAAATTAGCTAGGCATGGTGGCAGGCACCTAAATCCCAGCTACTGGGGAGGCTGAGACAGGAGAATGTCTTGAACCCAGGAGGCGGACGTTGCATTGAGCCGAGATGCGCCATTGCACTCCAGCCTGGGGAGAGAGCAAAACTCTGTCTCAAAAAAAAAAACAGAAGAAGAAAGAAAGGAAGGAGGGAGGGAGGGAGGGAAGGAAGGAAGGAGGGAAGGAGGGAGGGAGGGAGGGAGGGAAGGAGGGAAGGAGGGAAGGAGGGAGGGAGGGAAGGAGAGAGAGAGGAAGGAGGGAGGGAGAGAAGGAGAGAGAGAGGAGGGAGGGAGGGAGGGAAGGAAGAAAAGAAAGAAAGAAAGAGGAAAGAAAATAAATTACCTGGGCATGGTGGCACTCACACCCCTGTGGTTCCAGCTACTGGAGAGGCTGAGACAGGAGGATCACCTAAGCCCAGGAGGTCGAGGCTGCAGTGAGCCATGATCCCACCACTGCATTCTTGCCTGAGCAACAGCTGCCCAAGAAGAAGAAAGATCTCAAATCAAAAGTAGTACATGCTCATTATTATAAAATTCAAGCATTGTAAAATTTTATACTCTAAAAAGTTTATGCTCCTTCCCAGAGATAACGTTTGTTAACAGTGTCATGTGTGGACTCAGATGGTTTTTTCAAAGCTTGCAGTGATATTTTCTTTTTTTCCTTCAATTATTTTATTGTGGCAAAATATACATAATGTGAAATTACATCTTAACCATTTTTAAGTATATAGGTCAGGGGTATTAAATACATTGATAATGGTGTGCAACCATCCCTGTAACTTTTTTCATTATGCAAAACCAAAACTTTGAACCCATTAAACACTTCCCATTTCCCCTTCCCCCAGGCCCTAGCAACCACCTTTCTACTTTGTCGCTTGGATTTTGACAGCTCTAAGTAGTTTCTATCAGTGGAATCATACAGTATCTATCTTTTTTTTTTTAATTTGAGACAGAGTCTCGCTCTGTTGCCTAGGCTGAAGTGCAGTAGCGAGATCTTGGCTCACTGCAACCTCCACCTCCCGGGCTCAAGCGATTCTCCTGCCTCAGCCTCCTGAGTAACTGGGATTACAGGCACCTACCACCAAGCCCACCTCCCAAAGTGCTGGGATTATAGGTGTGATCTTAAAAGGGATCTTAATCCCTTTTCAGGTATACGATTTGTAAATATTTTCTACCATCTGTGAATTGCCTTTTTACTCTGCCGACACTGTCCTTGGACGCACGGAGGTTTTTAATGCTCATGAAGTCCAATTTGTCTATTTCTGTTGTTGTTGCCTGTGCCTTTGGTGTCATAGCAAAGAAACTATTGCCAAATCCAGTGGTGTCAAGCTATTGCCCTATAGTTTTAGGTTTTACATTTAGGTCTTTGACCCATTTTGAGTTAATTTTTTTTTTTTTTTTTTGAGACGGAGTTTCGCTATTGTTACCCAGGCTGGAGTACAATGGCGCGATCTCGGCTCACCGCAACCTCCACCTCCTGGGTTCAGGCAATTCTCCTGCCTCAGCCTCCTGAGTAGCTGGGATTACAGGCACACACCACCATGCCCAGCTAATTTTTTGTATTTTTAGTAGAGACGGGGTTTCACCATGTTGACCAGGATGGTCTCCATCTCTTGACCTCGTGATCCACCTGCCTCGGCCTCCCAAAGTGCTGGGATTACAGGCGTGAGCCACCACGCCCTGCTTGAGTTAATTTTTATACAGTATACAGTATTAAGTAAGGCTCCAACTTGATTCTTTTGCACCATCATTTGTTGAAAAGACTTCTTGCCGGGCATGGTGGCTCACGTCTATGGTCCTAGCTCTTTGGAAGGCCGAGGTGGGTAGATCACCTGAGGTCAGGAGTTCAAAACCAGCCTGGCCAGCAATAGTGAAACCCCATCTCTAAAATAATAATAATAATAATAAATACTAAGACCATTCTTGGGGGGCGCCGTGGCTCATGCCTGTAATCCCAGCACTTTGGGAGGCCGAGGCGGGTAGATCCCATGAGGTCAGGAGTTTGAGACCAGCCAGGCCAACATGGTGAAACCCCGTCTCTACTAAAAATACAAAAATTAGCCAGGCATGGTGGCAGGTGCCTGTAATCCCAGCTACTCGAGAGGCTGAGGCAGGAGAATCACTTTAACCTGGGAGTTGGAGGTTGCGGTGAGCTGAGATGGAGCCATTGCACTCAAGCCTGGGAGACAGAGCGAGACTACGTCTCAAAAAATAAAAAAAGAAAGAAATGAAATCAGGAAGTATGAGTCCTCCAGCTTAGTTCCTCTTTTTCTAGATTGTTTTGGCTATTCAGGGTCCCTTGAGATTCCATATGAATTTTAGAACAGAATTTTCTATTTTTGCAAAAATGGCATTGAGATTTTGACAGGGATTGCACCGAATCTGTCAATCACTTTGGGATGCATAAACCTTTTAACAATATTAGGTCTTCCAGGGCAGGCACAGTGGTTCATGCTTGTAATCATACCACTTTGTAAGGCCAAAGCGGAGAATTGCCTGAGCCCAGATATCCAAGACCAGCCTGGGCAACATAGGGAGACTCCCATCTCTATGAAAAAAAAAAATTTAAGTCTTTCAATCTATGATCATGACATAGGTTTCCATTTATTTATGTCTTCTTTAATTTCTTTCAGCAATGCTTTGTAATTTTCACTGGACAGTCTCACCACCTTGGTTAATTCCTAAGTATTTTATTTTACTTTTTTGAGATGAGTTTTACTCTTGTCGCCCAGGCTGGGAGTGCAGTGGCGCGATCTCGGCTCACTGCAACCTTCACCTCCTGATTTCAAGCAATTCTTCTGTCTCAGCCTCATGAGTAGCTGGGATTATAGGCACCTGCAACCACGTCAGGCTAATTTTTGTATTTTTAGTAGAGATGGGGTTTCACCATGTTGGCCATGCTGGTTTCAAACTCCTGACCTAATCCACCCACCGTTGGCCTCCCAAAGTGCTGGGATTACAGGTGTGAGTCACCACCCCGAGTCTATTTTATTCTTTTTGATGCCATTATAAAATATAATTGTTTTTATAATTTCCTTTCCAGATTGTTCATTGTTAGTGTGTGGAAATGCAGCTGATTTTTGTCTTTTTTTTTTTAATGGGATAATATGATACATTTTGTTTTATTTTACCTGCTGGGGACTCTTACAGGCCGCTGCTTATGGGACATGTCTTCATGGCTGCACAGCGGTCTGTGGTAAAGGCATCCACCCTGGATTTAGCCAGTTCCATCAGGATATGTTTGGGATGTTAGCAGGGTTTTGGTTTTGTTTTGTTTTGTTTTGTTTTGTTTTGTTTTGAGATGGAGTTTTACTCTTGTCGCCCAGGCTGGAGTGCAGTGGCACAATCTCAGCTCACTGCAACCTTAGCCTCCCGGGTTCAACCTATTCTCCTGCCTCAGCCACCTGAGTGAGTACCTGGGATTACAGGCACCCACCACCATGCCCAGCTAATTTTTGTATTTTTAGTAGAGACGGGGTTTCACCGTATTGGCCAGGCTGGTCTTGAACTCCTGACTTCAAGTGATCTGTCTGCCTCGGCCTCCCAAAATGGTGGGATTATAGGCGTGAGCCACCATGCCCGGCCGTGTTTGCAGTTTTTTAATTTATTTTTTTTCACCATTTCAAGCCACACTGCAGTAAGCACCCTTGTAAAACCAGGCTGCCCAGGTTTTAATCCTGCCTCTATCAACAAGGGCTTCCTATGCACTGGTGGGAGGCCTTGGGTAATTGCCAGTAGTAGAGCATCTGGGCCACAGGACAAGAACATTTTAACGTTGCCTACAGGAAGGAAAAGCCAGCTTTACCTGGAAGGTAGAAGACCGCTGGTTCCCCTACCCCACTATTGGAGCTGCTGTCTTTGCTCAGCTGGTCAGCATGAGCCCTGTTTGTTCTGAGCAGTGCCTGACCCATGAGAGCTGCCCAGCCGTTCATAGGAACAGTCCTACTGCTGCCAGCAGGGTCCAGAAATTGCCCATCTTGTCAGGAAGGTTCATCAGGTGTCTAAGGCTGAAGAACATTTCAAAAAAACCCACGTGTGCCTTTTAACTCATTTAGGAAAGCCAGGAATGTCCAAAACAAGCCTTCAGCCAGAGCTGTTCTTTCTGCAAAAACTTCCAGGGCCTTACTTTCAAAAACAGCACTGCCCCAGCCGGTCTCTGATTAGCATCGCTACACCTGGATAGCCCAGCCGGCTGAATTCCCTTCCAGAATGCAGCCAACTGCCTTTTCTCCTGAATCATCATGACTCCTGCAAATCAGGCACTAAAGTGATTAACTTCCTTCTGGGCCACCTGGTGGCAAACATCTCCTGGACACATCCACAGATTTGTCCTGCTGCCACCTCAAAGAGAGCTGTGAGGCCAGGCGTGGTGGCTTACCCCTGTAATCCCAGCAATTTGGGAGGCGAAGAGTGGGCAGATCACCTGAAGTTAGGAGTTCAAGACCAGCCTGGCCAACATGGTGAAACTCCATCTCTACAAAAATACAAAATGTAGCCGGGCATGATGCCAGTTGCCTGTAATTCCAGCTACTCACGAGGCTAAGGCGGGAGAATTGCTTGAACCCAAGAGGCAGAGGTTGCAGTGAGCCGAGATCATGCCACCTCCAGCCTGGGCGACAGAGCAAGACTCCGTCTCAAAAGAAAAAAAAGAGAGAGAGAGAGAGAGAGCTTTGAGTATTCCTCAATGATAGTTGGTAGGGAGGTGGTGCAAGGTCACAGAGAGAGTGACCAGATCCCTGGAGGCCAGGGCAGGGTCCTTATCATGCCCTGTCACTGTTGCCCTGGTGACTGGGCAGGGCACTTACCTAATCTGGGGCATTGTTCCCTCTCACCTGCACCCCTTTCTGCTGCACACCCCGCCCCCACTGCTTTGCCTGGCCTACTCCTTGTCACTCTTTTTTTTGAGATGATGTCTCACTCTAATATCCAGGCTGGAGTGCAATGGCACAATCTCGGCTTACTGCAATCTCTGCCTCCCAGGTTCAAGCAATTCTCCTGGCTCAGCCATCTGAGTAGCTGGGACTACAGGTACACACCACTATGCCCAGCTAATTTTTGTATTTTTAGTAAACACCAGTTTTAGCCATGTTGGCCAGGCCGGTCTTGAACTCCTGACCACAGATGATCCATCTGCCTCAGCCTCCAAAGTGCTGGGATTACAGGTGTGAGACACTGTGCCTGGCCCTCCTTGTCACTCTTTAGACCTCAGCATTGGTGTCATTTCTGCAGGGAAGCTCTCCCTGACCCCTCCAGAGTAGAATGGTCCCTTTCTAGATACTGTTAGGGTACTAAGCTTGCAACACTTAAAATAACAGTGACAGCTCATTGTTGGGACATTGCTATTTATGTCTCTCTCCCCACAGGCAGTGAAGTCACAATTGTAGAATCTGTGTCCTGGTCTGCATCCCAGTACCTGGAAAGCATCAGGCACATGTGTCAGTCACGTGCCAGTGTTCTGGGAGATTGTGTAGCTCAGTGGATATGAGCATGGTGTCAGAGCCAGGCTGCCCAGGTTCTAATCCTGCCTCCATCAACAAGGGCAAGTTACTGAATCCCTCTGCACTTTTGTTTTGCCCATCTGTAAAATGAGGATAATAGTATATTTCTGGGCTGGGTGCAGTGGCTCATGCCTGTAATCCTAGCACATTGGGAGGCCAAGACAGGTGGATCACCTGAGGTCAGGAGTTCGAGACCAGCTTGGCCAATGTGGTGAAACCCCCATCTGTAATAAAAATACAAAAATTAGGCTGGAGGCAGTGGCTCACGCCTGTAATCCCAGCTGGGGAGGCTGAGGTGGGCAGATCACAAGGTAAAGTTCCAAACCAGCCTGACCAACATGGTGAAACCCCCTCTATACTAAAAATACAAAAATTAACCAGGCATGGTGGCGGGTGCCTGTAATCCCAGCTACTCAGGAGGCTGAGGCAGGAGAATTGCTTGAACCCAGGAGGCAGAGGATTCCAGCCTGGGCAACAGAGTGACTCCGTCTCAAAAACAAACAAAAAACAAAGAAACAAAATTAGCTGGGCAGGGTGGAGGACACCTATAATCTTGGCTTCTCAGGAGGCTGAGGCAGGAGAATCGCTTAAACCTGGGAGGTGGAGGTTGTAGTGAGCCGAGATTGTGCCACTGCACTCCAGCCTGAGCAACAGAATGAGACTCTGTCTCAAAAGGAAAAAAAAATTAGCCAGGTGAGGTGGCAGGCACCTATAATCCTGGCTTCTCAGGAGGCTGAGGCAGAATTGATTGAACCTGAGAGGCAGAAGTTGCAGTGAGCCAAGATGGTGCCACTTGACTCCAGCTTGGGTGAAAAAGTGAAACCTGTCTCAAAAAAAAAAAAAAAATGCCAGGTACATGGCTCACACCTGTAATCCCAACACTTTGGGAGGCCGAGGCGGGCTGATCACCTGAGGTCGGGAGTTCAAGACCAGCCTGACCAACACTGAAAAACCCCATCTCTACTAAAATACAAAAAATTAGCCGGGTGTTTGGTGCATGCCTGTAATCCCAGCCACTCAGGAGACTGAGGCAGGAGAATCGCTCAAATCCGGGAGGTGGAGGTTGCGGTAAGCCAAGATCATACCATTGCACTCCAGCCCGGGCAACAAGCGTGAAACTCAGTCTCAAGAAAAAAAAGTACTATCTGATCATTAGGGTTGTTGGAGGGTTGCGTGAGTGGAAATACATGTGAGGTGCTAGGAATGGGCGCCTGGTCTGCAGAAAATGCTGGATTAGTGCTCATGCTGTCATTAAGTGAACTGGTTAGATGAGGGTCTCCAAGAATCCGTGTGGAGCGGGCCCTGGGTTGCACCCAGTGTCTCCTGCATGGGAGTTGCTTAGCCTGTCACAAGTATTCTCTTTGTCATGGTTGTTATCGTGTCGGTGTTGCTGCCATGGGGCTATAGTTCTAGTGACGGTGACGATACACCCCTCAGAAGCTGATGGCTGCCCACCGTTCACATTACCCTGGCTCAGCGGCTGGCTCTGAGTGTGTCTGTCCCCGCCGCTCCTGCTCTTGCTGATGAGAGCCTGGCCTTCCCCCGTGCAACCCAGTTCAGATTCCTCAGAGGACTTTTGCCATCACCCTGTCAGGGCAGAGCTTTGCTGTTCTAGGGCAGGTGTCCCAGCAGCTGTCACCAGGGACGTGTTACAGCACAGAATCTGGGTGAGGAACCCTTCCCTGGGAGGAGGCTTGGACCAGGCTGGCTTTCCACGCTCAGGCCCCTCAGGACAGCTGCCACATAGGAAGGCACCACGTTGCTTGGGGGGCTTAATCACCCAATCAGATTTCCTCTGTTTGCAGAGTCTAGTGGACAGCCTTTGGGGAGCCACCCAGCCCACACCTGCACCTCTGAGAACCCCCAGAACTCCTTGGATGGCATCTTAGGAAACTTCATCCCACCCCATTGGCTGACTGGGTGCCACCCCACCCCATTAGGTGGGCACAGTGGATCCGCCCACCTCAGCACTTTGGGAGGCTGAGCTGGGCCGATCACCCGAGGTTGGGAGTTCGAGACCAGCCTGGACAACACAGTGAAGTCCCATCTCTACTAAAAATAGAAAAATTAGCTGGGCATGGTGGCAGGTGCCTGTAATCCCAGCTACTGGGAGGCTGAGGGAGAAGAACAGCTTGAGCCTGGGAGCTGGAGGTGCAGTGAGCAGAGATCCCACCATTGCACTCCAGTACTTCAGCCTGGGAGACAGAAAGAGACTCCATCTCAAAAAAAAAAAAAAAGAAGTGGCCTTTGTTGGCAATGAACTATCCATTGGGGTAGCCATATGACCAGGGAAGCAGAGAATAAAACAGCCCTTGGCACTAAGGACTCTAGAGGGTCCTGCTGGTTCCCAGGTCTCTATTTTGGTCCTTAGGGAGCTGGCATGTAGAACCTACCCTCTCCACCAGCTGCCTCCTTTGTCCATATAATAAATTCCTGGGGCCTGGTGCAGTGGCTCAACCCTGTAATCCTAGCACTTTGGGAGGCCAAGGCAGGCAGATAACTAAAGGTCAGGAGTTTGAGACCAATGTGGACAACATGGTGAAACCCCATCTCTACAAAATGTATAAAAATTAGCTGGGCATGGTGTGTGTGCCTGTGGTCCCAGCTACTTGGGGAGGGGGCTGAGGCAGAAGAATTGCTTGCGCCTGGGAGGTGGAGGTTGCAATGAGTCGAGATTGTGCCACTGCACTCCAGCCTGGATGACAGAGGGAGACCCTGTCTCAAAAAATAAAATAAGCTAGGTGTGGTGGCTCACAGCAGCACTTTCTTTTTTAAGACAGAGTTTTGCTCTGTTGCCCAGGCTGGAGTACAATGGTGCGATCTCGGCTCACTGCAACCTCTGCCTCCTGGATTCAAGTGATTCTTCTGCCTTAGCTTCCAGAGTAGCTGGGACTACAGGCATGCGCCCTCAAGTTAGGCTAATTTTTTTTGTGTATTTTTAGGAGAGACAGGGTTTCACCATGTTGGCCAGGCTGGTCTCAAACTCTCAAACTCCTGACCTCAGGTGATCCACCTGCCTCGGCCTCCCAAAGTGCTAGGATTACAGGCATGAATGAGCCACTGCATCCAGCCAATCCCAGCACTTTGGGAGGCCAAGGAGGACAGATCATCTGAGGCCAGGAGTTCAACACCAGCCTGGCCAACATGGTAAAACCCTGTCTCTAGTAAAAACACAAAAAATTAGCCTGGCATGATGGTGGGCGCCTGTAATCCCAGCTACTTGGGAGACTGAGGCAGAACAATCACCTGAACCCAGGAAGTGGAGGTTGCAGTGAGCTGCAATCGTACTACTGCACTCCGGCCTGAGCGACAGAGTGAGACTCTGTCTCAAAAAATATAAAATAAATAAAATTAAATTAAATACATACGTAAATAAATTACTTGCCCACTCAAAGCTAAGTGTGAGTGGGCTCCCACGCACTTACAAATGCACCATGGTAGGCATTTCCCCGAAACGCTGGCCCTGCCTCTGCAGAGGAAACGCTCCCGCCCTTGCAGCAGGCAGCACAGCCAGGGCCGGCACCAGTGGGTGATTTACCGGTCTAGCTGAAGCTGACCCTGGGCCTTCCGGGAAGCATCTGCACAGCGGCTCCCATCACTGCCCTGGGAACCACTGCACGCCTGGAAAGACCACAGCTGCCACAGCACAGGAAGCCCTCGAGTCTGTGTCAACTCCTGTCTCCGGTTGGACAGGACCAGCCAGGGAAGAGGAGCCTCTGTGAGATCAGCAGGGGCCAGGCCCCGCTCAGGGCACTTGTTTTGTTTTCCTCTTACAAAATGGAAATTGCTTTATTTATTATAAATATAAATGCAGATGTGTGACTTTTTTTAAAGATGCATTACGCACATGCAGAAAACTTTAAAGAAAAAAGTCTGCTTCACCTCTGATCCCGTCACTCAGAAAACACATACACACACACTTTTATTTCCCTAGAAAGGAAATCAGACTGTACATTCAGAACCTGCTTTTGTTTTTCCTTTTGAGACAGGGTCTCACTCTGTTACCTAGGCTAGAGTGCAGTGGTTCAGTCTTGGCTCATTGCAGCCTCTGCCTCCCAGGCTCAGGTGATCCTCATGCCTCAGCCTCCTCAGTAGCTATGCCACCACACCAAGCTAATTTTTTTTTTTGTAGAGACAGGGGTCTCACTGTACAGCCCAGCTGGTCTCAAACTCCTGGGCTCCAGTGATCCTTCCGTCTCAGCCTCAAAGTACTGGGAGTACAGGTGTAAGCCACCTTGCCCAGACAATTTTAGCCATTCTAATAGGTATGTCGATACCTGTTTTGGCTTTAATTCTCATTTCCCTAGTGGCTAATAAAGTGGAGAATGTTCATGTCCTTGTTCTGGGCTATCTTGGTTTCTCACTGGTAAATGGAGATGTACTTTGAGATTTGTTCTGTTTGCTTGGCAGCACGTATACTAAAAATTGGAACGATACAGAGATTAGCATTACAAAAAGACCTGTAATGACTGTGTAGCGCTACCACAGTGGCTGCAGCATTTTATTTTATTTTATTATTTATTATTTTTGAGACAGAGTTTTGCTCTTGTTGCCCAGGTTGGAGTGCAATGGTGCAATCTCAGCTTACCGCAACCTCTGCCTCTCAGGTTCAAGCCATTCTCCTGACTCAGCCTCCCAAGTAGCTGGGATTATAGGTGCCCGCCACCACGCCCAGCTAATTTTGCATTTTTAATAGAGAGGGGGTTTCTCCATGTTGGTCAGGCTGGTCTCAAACTCCCGACCTCAGGTGATCCTCCCACCTCAGCCTCCCAAAGTGCTGGGATTATAGGCATGAGCCACCACGCCTGGCCCTTATTGTTTATTTTATATATATATTTTTTTGGGGCGGGGAACAGAGTCTCACTCTGTTGCCCAGGCTGGAGTGCAGTGATATGATCTCAGCTCACTGCAACTTCCACCTCCCAGGTTCAAGCGATTCTCCTGCCTCAGCCTCCCAGGTAGCTGGGACTACAGGCACGTGCCACTATGCCCAGCTAATTTTTGTATTTTTTCATAGAGACTGGGTTTCACTATGTTGGCTAGGCTGGTCTTGAACTCCTGACCTCAGGTGATCCACCTGCCTTGGCCTCCCAAAGTGCTGGGATTACAGGCGTTAGCCACCGCTCCCAGCCACAGCATTTTATTGAATTGAGGCCCTGGTGATGAGCATCTTGAATACCTGGGATATTCTGCTTTCCACACTATGCTATGACACAAACCTAGCATGTACATTTCTGCACCTTTGTCCGTGGCTTCATGTGGCATCAGTGGGTAAAAGGAGTGCGCATGTTTCAGGCTTTTGAGACATATTGACTAATAGCTCCCCTGGAAATCCGCTCCTCTGACAGCCCCATTGGCAGCATGTGGGGAACAATTCCTGCTTGCAATTCAAGCAGAACCCTCCAGCACGATGACTTGCAGGCTTTGAGGAAGTCTTTCAAGTGTGACCCCATGACTTTTGGCAAGAAGCCAGAAATAAGGGCAGATTAGCCACAGGACTCACTTGAAGTGGCGTTGGAAAACCATTACGATGGACTCGGGGAGGCAAGGCTGTTTCAGGGGGAAAGAAGGGGAAGCATTGGGGTCAGGCCTGGAGGGGAGCCCGGCAACATTCATTCCTCACCCTGCAACCCCGGACCAGCCACTTGGCCTCTCTCACCAGTTTTCTTAGATGTAGAGCAGAACAAATAGTGCTAACCCTCAAGTATGTGAAAGCCCTTTAGAAACTCAAAAACACCGCCAAAGGTATGTTGGTAGGACTTTTGGTTCCTCCCCGGAAGCGGAAGCATGGACAGCACACACTTCCTCCTGGTTGTCTGTCTAAGGGCACCTGCTCTGGTGAGGGAAGAGGAGAAGTGTAGCCAGCAGAACAAGAGTCTCCCCCAACTCCAGATCCTGATCCTGTGATTACACATGCAGGTGCTAGGTGACGTGGCCAAAGAGAATGAAGGTAGCAGTTGGAATGAAGCTGATCTTCAAACAGGGAGATGTCCTGGATCATCGGGGAGGGGGGCAGTGTGATCACAAGGGTCCTTCATCGTGAAGGAGGAGGCAGGAGAGAGAACAAAGAGACTCAGAGTGAGAAGAACTCAGCCCTCTGTTGCTGGCTTTGAAGGTGGAGGAAGGGGCCACAAGCCAAGGAATGCAGGCAGCCTCTAGAAGCTGGAAAGGAAGGAAACAAATTCTCTGGAAGGAGCCTCCAGAAGGGACGAGGCCCTGCTGTGGACACTTTGACTTTAGCCCCATGAGACCTATGTCAGACTTCCATCCTCCAGAACTGTAAGATAATGAATTTATGTGTTTTTTTTTTTAAGATGGAGTCTCGCTCTGTCACCCAGGCTGAAGTGCAGTGGTGCAATCTCGGTTCACTGTAACCTCCACCTCCTGGATTCAAGTGATTCTGCCTCAGCCTCCAGAGTAGCTGGGACTACATGCGCCCACCACCACAGCTGGCTAATTTTTATATCTCTAGTAGAGACAAAGTTTCACCATGTTAGCCAGGCTGGTCTCGAGCTCCTGGCCTCAAGCGATCTGCCCTCCTTGGCCTCCCAAAGTGTTGGGATTACAGGCATGAGCCACCACAACTGCCCTTTAACTTGCGTTGTTTTAAGCCACTAAGTTTGTGGAAATTTGCTACAGCAGAGATAGGGAACTAACAAAGGAGGACAGGCGGGCACCCTGGGCTGTAGGAACGCCTCCACCACCGGCATTCCAGGTGGGGAAGGCACCAGAGATGAGCGAGAGCAGGGGTCCTTGTGTCCTCTGGGAAGCGGAACAGTGCTCTTTGCTTTGGGTCAGGGTTCACATTGGGGGAGAGAGAAATAACCCCAAGCAGGGACCTTGAACGCCAGGCCGGGTGCATTCTGGGGGCAGTGGGGAGCTGCCCAAGGATTTCAGGCAGGGCAGAGAGGTGATGAAGACTCGCTTTTAGCAGTGGGGATGGGGTAAGGGAGCTCTGGGCCTGGAGTCGGAGCCCTGGGTTCAAGTTCAGCACTGCCTCTCTGGTGACCTTGGGAGAAAGCTACAGATGCCTCCGGATTTGCACTCCCTTTCCTAAAAACAGTGGGGCTGGTTCTGGAGTCCTTCCTAGTCAAAGAACACGGCTGACCCGGCCTAGTCAGGCCCTTTTGGGATGCAAGGGAATTCTCTGACCTAACACCTAGAAGGTAGAGAAAGTAAGAAAATAATAATAATGATGATGATGATAATAGCAACATTTATCAAGCACTAACCATGGGTTAAGAACATTCTGTGATGCATCTCAGTTAATCTAACCATTCTGTCAATGGCTCTCCAGTGCTCTTTGTTTAAAGATCAACCTCCCCACTGTGACCCACAAGGCCCCATGGCATGGCCCTGCTGGCCACCTTTGACCTCATCTCAGACCTCTCTCTTCACTCTCTGCACTCAGCTTCTTTCAGTCCCAGAAAAGAATGACCCACTCCTCCCATCTCAGGGCTTTGCACGGTTGCCCTTCATCCAGGAATACAGTCAGCCTGGTCTCTGCTGGCTCAGCCTGTCCATCCTCTGCTCTCAGCCCCACAGCCAGGTAGTTGCCCTGCCCTCCTGCTAAATCAGGTTCCTGTGCATGTACCTGACTCCATTTCAGATGACAAAGCCCCACAGAGAAGTACTTCTGAATACATATCTGTGTGGTTACCTATTTGGTCTCTGCCTCCCCAAGCAGGTCACTGGGGACAGATTGGTTAGATGTTAAGTGTTTGCTGATAGAATAGGCCAGGCGTAGTGGCCCATGCCTACGATCCCAGCACTTTGGGAGGCCGAGGTGGGCAGATTGCTTGAGTTCAGGAATTTGAGACTAGCCTGGGTAACATAGTGAAATCCCATCTCTACAAAAATTTAAAAACTTAGTTGGGGATGTGGTGGTGTGCACCTGTATTTCCAGCTACTTGGGAGGCTGAGGTGGGAGGATGGTTGAGCACAAGAGGGAAAGGTTGCAGTGAACTGAAATTGTGCCACTGCACTCCAGGCTGGGCGACAAAACCAGACCCTGTCTCAGAAAAAAAAAATAGGAATAAAATTTTTTTTTTAAGAAAGCAAAGTGCAGTGGCTCACGCCTGTAATCCCAGCACTTTGGGAGGCCAAGGCAGGCAGATCACTTGAGGTCAGGAGTTCTGCACCAGCCTGGCCAACATGGTGAAACCCTGTCTCTACCAATAAAACAAAAATTAGCTGGGCATGGTTGCACGCACCTGTAATCCCAGCTACTCGGGAGGCTGAGGCAGGAGAATTTCTTGAACCTGGCAGGTAGAGGTTGCAGTGAGCCAAGATCATACCACTGCACTCCAGCCTGGGCAATAGAGTGAAATCGCATCTTAAAAAGAAAAAAAGAAGGCCGGGCGCGGTGGCTCAAGCCTGTAATCCCAGCACTTTGGGAGGCCGAGGCGGGTGGATCACGAGGTCAAGAGATCGAGACCATCCTGGTCAACATGGTGAAACCCCGTCTCTACTAATACAAAAAATTAGCTGGGCATGGTGGCACGTGCCTGTAATCCCAGCTACTCAGGAGGCTGAGGCAGGAGAATTGCCTGAACCCAGGAGGCGGAGGTTGCGGTGAGCCGAGATCGCGCCATTGCACTCCAGCCTGGGTAACAAGAGCGAAACTCCGTCACAAAAAAAAAAAAAAAAAAAAAAAAAGAGAGAAAGA
The DNA here is from genome assembly GCF_030222135.1 of Aotus nancymaae. NCBI lineage: Eukaryota > Metazoa > Chordata > Mammalia > Primates > Aotidae > Aotus > Aotus nancymaae. Next base: position 4,022,939 of record NW_026988414.1, on the reverse strand, counting down.
AGGAAGGAAAGAAAGGAAGGAAGGAAAGTAAGAAAGAAAGAAAGAAGAGAAGGAGGGAGGAAGGAAGGAAGGAAGGGTAAATGATTAAATAAATACCTGTTTACTGAAGGAACAAACAATAAACAACAGAGCCCAACAGTTGGTTTTTTCTCATCCACATTTTTCTCAAAAGCAAAAGCAAAAATAGGCTCAGAGATCAGAGGTTTGTCCAGGGTCACCAGGTGAGCCTGGAGGGTCCCCCTCTTTCCAGAAGGTAGGGGCTGGGGCTGGGGCCCATCTGAGCCGAGGGTCACTGTGAGTGGGGGTCAAGGCTGAAGGAACTGGGCCCTTCTAGGGAGTGGGTCAGCTGGCAAGCGCCTTGGAAAGGATGTGCTGAGCACAGCTGCCCAGGCAGAAGAGGAAGGAACCCCGGACTCCGGCGGCTGCAGCCCATCTTCCAAGTCTAGCCCCACCCCCCAGCCCCGGCCACTCTGTAATGCTTTCACATACTCCCCCCGACCAATGTCGCTACTTAAATGGCTTTTCAAGGTGGGTCACACCAGGTACGGACGAGGCCAGCCCACTTGCCCACTGCCCACAGAAGTATAAATTGGTCTGACCATTTTAGAGGATGGTTTGTCAATATCTGTGAAAACATGCAAAGTACAAACCCTTTCACCCAGTAATTCCACTTCTGGGAACTTATCCTAAAGAAACACTCACGTCCATGAAATCGGCAATGTTATTCACACAGGGAGTTATTTACTGTAGCATTGTTTGTCATGGCAAAGAACTGGAATCCACCGAATGTCCACCAGTAGGAAATGGATAAGTAACATGCCTGCAGTTCCCATGGAAAACTGCAGTCATTCAAAACAATGAGCCTGTCTATATGAAATGCCAGAGGAGGCTATTCATGATATATATACGCATTGTTAAGAATTTTTAGAGTTGCAGAACAATATGTTTCAATTATCTGTTGCTGAATTGCAAAGTACCCGGAAACTTGCCCATTCATCAGCTCCATGTGGCAACAGCAGGGGTCACTCACGTGGGTGCATTCAACTGGCAGTTTGGCTGGGGCTTGACCTTCCAAGTTGGCCTCTCATCCTCCAGCGCCCGCCTCCACATGGCCTCATCATTCTACAGTCCTACCTGAGCCTCCTGCCGGCATGGGGGTTTGATCCCAAGAATGAGTACTATATTTAAAGAAAACAAGCCTCAAAGTGCAAATGCTTACCAAACCTCTGCTTGCACCAGGCTTACCAATGTCCCTTTGACCCAAGTTGACCACATGACCAGGCCCAAATTCAACATGAGACAACCTACATCAGGGCCCAGATGCTGGAGGCAAGATACACCAGAGTCATTGTTAACAATCTAGTATAACACATGTAATAGGATCATATCTTATTAAGAAACCATGGCGGGGTGCAGTGGCTCATGCCTGTAATCCCAGCACTTTGGGAGGCCAAGGTGGGTGAATTACTTGAGGTCAGGAGTTTGAGACCAGCCTGGCCAACATGGAGAAACCTTGTCTCTGCTAAAAATACAAAAATGATGCCAGTCACAGTGGCTCATACCTGTGATCCCAGCACTTTGGGAAGCCCAGGTGGGTGGATCATGAGGTCAGGAGTTTGAGACCAGCCTGGCCAATGTAGTGAAACCCCATCTCTACTAAAAATACAAAAAAAAATTTAGCTGGTTGTGGTGGGCTCCTGCAATCCCAGCTACTTGGGAGGCTGAGGCAGGAGAATCGCTGAAACCCAGGAGACAGAGGCTGTAGAGAGCCGAGATCGTGCCACTACACTCCAGCCCGGGCAACAGTGTGAGACTCCATCTAAAAAAAAAAAAAAATTAGCCGGGCGTGGTGGCAGGTGCCTGTAATCCCAGCTACTCAGGAGGCTGAGGCAGGAGAATTGCCTGAACCCAGGAGGCGGAGGTTGCGGTGAGCCGAGATCGCGCCATTGCACTCCGGCCTGGGTAACAAGAGTGAAACACGGCACGGTGGCTCACGCCTGTAATCCCAGCACTTTGGGAGGCTGAGATGGGTGGACGCCATTGTAGACCACATCCTGCATATTCAGATGAAGATCCCTGGAGCCAGATCTTTCTGCCAGTCCTAAGCTATTATCCCCGGATAAGTGCTGAGAAGAATAATTGCTGAATTGAAGGTTAGGAATTTTTTTTTGAGACAGAGTCTCACTGTGTCGCCAGGCTGGAGGGCAGTGGCACAATCTTGGCTCACTACAACCTCCAACTCCCAGGTTTAAGCGATTCTCCTGCCTCAGCCTCCCAAGTAGCTGGGACTACAGACACGTGCCACCACGCCTGGCTAATTTTTGTATTTTTAGTAGAGACAGGGTTTCACTATGTTGGCCAGGCCGGTCTCAAACTCCTGACTCGTGATCTGCCCGCCTTGACCTCCCAAAGTGCTGGGATTACAGGTGTGAGCCACTGCGCCTGGCTTGCTTGCATTATTTATTCACCAAACGTGTACTGAACACTTGTTTGTGCCAGGCTCCAGGGCTGGGCACTGGGGATACTGGGAGGAACAGACACTCCCTGCCTTGCCGAGCTCATATCTCAGTCTTCACTGGGAGGAAGAAAAGGAGAACGGGGAGGGGACAAACAATGCCAGTCCACAAGGGAACAGTACGGGGCTGGGCATGAGCGTGGGCACTGTGGGAGCCCCCCATTCCTTCAGCTTGAAGAAGGTAGAGATCTTCAAGGGGGAGATCTTGGCTGGGCACGGTGGCTCACACCTGTAATCCCAGCACTTTGGGAGGCCAAGGAGGGGGAATCATTTGAGGCCAGGAGTTTGAGACCAGCATGGCTAACATGGTGAAACCCCACCTCTACTAAAAATACAAAAATTAGGGCCGGGCGCGGTGGCTCACGCCTGTAATCCCAGCACTTTGGGAGGCTGAAGCAGGCAGATTACCTGAGGTTAGGAGTTCAAGACCAGCCTGGCCAACATGGTGAAACCCCATCTCTACTAAAATTACAAAATTAACTATGGATGGTGGCATGTGCCTGTAATCCCAGCTACTCTGGAGGCTGAGGCAGAAGAATGGTTTGAACCTGGGAGGTGGAGGTTGCAGTGAGCCAAGATCACGCCACGGCACTCCAGCCTGGGTGACAGACAGAGACTCTGTCTCTAAATACATACACACATACATACAAATACAAAATTAGTTGGGCGTGGTGGCATGTGCCTGTAATCTCAGCTACTCAGGAGGCTGAGGCAGGAAAACCACTTGAACCAGGGAGGTAGAGGTTGCAGTGAGCTGAGATGGCGCCACTGTACTCCAACCTGGGCTCCAGAGTGAGACTCTGTCTCAAAGAAAATAAAGTGACGCGGGGAGAACTCTGAGAGTCCCAGGGGTACCATAGATTACTGCAATTGTTCTGTTCTCTACATACGCATGAGCTTAATAATCACACTAGCTTTTATTGATTGAGCCTTTGCTCTGGGCGCCTGACATGAATAAACTTGCCAAATCCTCACAGTCACCTGTCAGGTAGAGACTATGTTCGTCCCCATTTTACAGAAGAGGAAACTAAGCCTTGGAGAAGTGAGTCGTTTTCCTGTAGTCACTCAGCTATGAAATGTCAGAGCTGGGATTTGGGGACACACAGTCGGGCTCCTAGGTCCTATGTTCTTGACCCTTCTACCACGCGGCCACAAATTAAACACAAAGCAAACGACAAGAGTGAGCGCTCAGACCACGGCGCAAACCGCATGTGACAGACGATGATGTTTTGCAGAACAAGGTTGCGCGCCACCAGGCCAAGTCCAGCCCACGGGCTCCCCAGGGGCTTTGGCCTGCCGTCTGCCTTTCTCTTCCCAAACCACAGGGAAATTGTCAGCTCTTGTCTTTCAACCGCGTTTTTTTCTATATACAGATTCTACCTCTCTCCCCAAGAAATCAGTGTTATGAGCTCCTTGTGTGTCTTTCCAGGGATCATCTATGCAAATGCAAATTTTTTTTTGAGACAGGGTCCCGCTACATCGCCTAGGCTGGAGTGCTGTGGCATAATCCTAGCTCACCACAGCCTTGACTTCTTGCACTCAAACCATCCTCCCGCTTCAGCCTCCAGGGGAGCTGGTACTACAGGCATCCATCACCAGGTCTGACAATTTTTAAATTTTTTTTTTTTTTTTTTTTTTTGAGACGGAGTTTCGCTCTTGTTACCCAGGCTGGAGTGCAATGGCACAATCTCGGCTCACCGCAACCTCCGCCTCCTGGGTTCAGGCAATTCTCCTGCCTCAGCCTCCCGAGTAGCTGGGACTACAGGGGTGCGCCACCATGCCCAGCTAATTTTTGTATTTTTTAGTAGAGATGGGGTTTCACCTTGTTGACCAGCATGGTCTCGATCTCTTGACCTCATGATCCATCCACCTCGGCCTTCCAAAGTGCTGGGATTACAGGCGTGAGCCACCGCGCCCCGCCCAATTTTTAAATTTTTTATAGAAACATGGACTTGCTATGTTGCCTAGGCTGGTCTCAAACTCCCGGGCTAAAGAGATCCTCCTGCCTCAGCCTCCCAAAGTGCTGGGATTACAGGTGTGAGCCACCACGCCCAGCTGCAAATACAAACTTATGTTCTGTGTTTTCCTCTCATTACAAAACATTCTCATGTCACATCTGTGGCTCTGCCCGAGGCTCTTTTTACTTAACCAAGGATCAGGGAGATCATCAGTGGGGAAAGAGCTTCCTCTTTCCCGTTCACAGTTGCCCCATGCTCCTGTCCATCCCCTGCCAATGCACTTGTGGGTTGCTTCTGACCTTTGCAATTGTGCCAATTAGGTTTACATCACTGAGGCAGTCAGCCTTCAGGATGGCCTCCGAGGATCCCCTTTTGACAAATGTTTCATGGTAAATTAAGATGATAGCATTAGGGAAACCAGGTGAAGGTATGCAGGAACCGTGGTTATGGGATTTGTGTTCAGTTTTGTTTTTTGAGAACAGGGTCGTGTCCTGTTACCCAGGCTGGAGTGCAGTGGCACGATCACAGCTCACTGCAGCCTCGACCTCCCCAGCTCAAGCAATCCTCCCACCTCAACCTCCCAAGTGGCCAGAACTACAGTTGTGTGCTACCACACCCAGCTATTGTACATTATCTTTGAAATATTCCTGTAAATCTAACTATTCCAAGGTTAAAAGGGAGGCCAGCTGCAGCAGCTTATGCTTGTAATCCCAGAATCTTGAAGCCACAAGTTTGCGACTGGCCTCGGCAACATAGCAAGACCTCATCTCTGCAAAAAATACAAAAAAATTAGCCAAGTGTGGTGCCCCACGCCTGTAGTCCCAGTTACTTGGGAGGCTACAGTGAGCCGTGATTGCGCCACTGCACTCAAGCCTGGGCAACAGAGCAAGACTCCGTCTCAAAAAAAATACAAAAATCTTATCCAGGCATGGTGGCACATGCCTGTAGTTCCAGCTATTCAGGAGGCTGAGGCAGGAGGATCCCTTGTTCGAGGGATACCAGGAGTTCGAGGTTACAGTGAGCCATAATGGCACAGCTGCATTCCCGCCTGAGCAACACAGTAAGACCCTGTCTCAGTTTTCTTTTAGAAAAAGGGTAATTCAGGAAAAGAAAGGGACTGGACGTCACTTCTTTTTTTTTTTTTTTTTTGACGGAGTTTTGCTCTTGTTGCCCAGGCTGGAGTGCAATGGTGAGATGTCAGCTCACTGCAACCTCCATCTCCTAGGTTCAAGCGATTCTCCTGCCTCAGCCTCCAGAGTAGCTGGGATTACAGACATGCACCACCACGCCCAGCCAATTTTGTATTTTTAGTAGAGATGGGGTTTCTCTGTGTTGGTCAGGCTTTTCTTTAACTCTCGACCTCAGGTGATCTGCCTGCCTCGGCCTCCCAAAGTGCTGGGACTATAGGCATGAGCCACTGCACTCGGGAGTTTTTTTTTTTTTTTGAAACAGTCTTGCTCTGTCACCTAGTCTGGAGTGCAGTGGTGCCATCTTGGCTCACTGCAACGTCCACCTCCCAGGTTCAAGCAATTCTCCTGTCTCAGCCTCCTGAGTAGCTAGGACTACAGGAACCCACCACCATGCCTGGCTAATTTTTGTATTTTTATTATTTATTTATTTATTTATCTATCTATTTTAGAGGAGTCTCGCTCTGTTGCCCAGGCTGGAGTGCAGTGGTGTGATCTTGGCTCACTGCAACCTCAGCCTCCTGGGTTCGAGTGACTCTCCTGCCTCAGCCTCCCAAGTAGCTGGAATTACAGGCACCTGCCACCACTCCCAGCTAATTTTTGTATTTTTGGTAGAGATGGGGTTTCACTATATGTTGGCCAGGCTGGTCTCAAACTCCTGACCTCAGGTGATCCACCCGCCTTGGCCTCCTAAAGTGCTGGGAATATGGGCGTGAGCCACCACACCAAGCTAGGATGTTGATTCTGAGAGGAGGTTACAAAAGGACCCTGGCTTCCCTCCTGCGTGCCCTCTCTGGCTTGCTGGCTCTGACGAAGCCTCCCGCCACTGTATGAGCTGCCCTATGGAGACACCCACATGGCCAGTAACTGAGGGAGGGATGCCTTGGCTAACAGCCATGGAGGAGCTAAGCCCCTCAGTCCAATAGGCCATGAGGACTGCCAGCATTCAGGTGAGTGAGCTTGGATGCAAATCCTCCCCTGTCTGAACCTTGAGACAGGTGCCAGCCTCTAGAGATGATACCTTGACTGAGATTTTATGCAAGACCTTGAGCCAAAGGACTCAGCTAAGGTGCACCTGGATTCCTGAGCCACAGAAACTAGGAGACAAAAGTTTGTCGTTTTAAGCTGCTAAGTTGGGGGTGGATGGGTGGATGATCCGCAGGCAGCCGTAGCTAACTAATACAGTCTCCCTCTCGTTTCAGTGATTTTCTTTTTGGCCTGGGGCCCTTGACATACCCCAGTTTGGCTCAGATAGAAGCAGGACTGCTGACACAGGCCGGACTCCGGGTTGTTGGCCTCCACGAGGTGCGGTATGAAGGCTGGTAATTCTATGAGATTATTGAAATAAAAATTCAAAACTTGAAAATTCTCAGAAAAGAACTCAAAAGCCACAATTTACAAGATCCCTACTTCCCTGCTTAAATCCTCCAGTAGCTTTGAACTGTTCAAGTACAACCCAAAACCCTTCCTGTGGCTGGCACGGCCCCCAGGGTGTCCCCTACCCATTCTTCCGCCTCCCTTTCTGTTTCTCCTTCCCCTTGGTTTCTAGATCCCTGTTCCCATCAGCCTGTGCCTGGCTCAGGGCATTTGCACACCCCATGCCCTCTGCCTGAGGTGTCTTTCTCCACCTCTTCCCATGGCTGCTGGATCCCCACCATTCAGGCCTCAGTTCAAATTCACCAACAGGGGGAACCTGGCCCTGACCACCCACCCCCTGCCCCTGGACCCCTGGCACACTTGGTCACATCTCCCTGCTTTATTTTTTTTTAAGCACGCGCGGGTTACTATCTGAAATTACCTTCTCCACTCATGTCATTTTTTTGTTCTTGTTAGGCAGCTGAGTGTGACGGTGAAGAGCCCCGGACTTAGGTTCAGATCCTGCCTCCACTGCACATGAGCTCTGCCCTTGTGCAAGTTTTCTAGCCTCTCTGGGTCTCAACTTCCCCATCTGTGAGACACAATAAGAATTCACTGCATCATAGAACTGTCGGGAAGATTTAGAGAATATATAAAGGGTCTGGCCTATGCCTGGTACATTGTAAGTGATTGCAGGAAGTAGAAAAGTTCCCCTTCAAAGTTTCCTTTCTTGTTAAAGAATAAACTTGCTAATAACTCTTTGTTAAGCCCTATCCTATGTAGCTGATAGACATGCCATGCTTACAGGCACACAGTATATTTTATGTCCTTGTACTTTAACCAAAATATCTGTTCTGGACATGTTCACAGGCATGTCTCAGCTTGCAGCCTATGCCCCTTCCTTATCTGGACTTCTCCATTGCTTTTACCTGTTTAGAAAAGTTTTAAGTTGTTAGCCAATCAGGTTTTAGTTTAGATTGTGAGGTCTGGCTCCAACCAACGGAGATCAGACAGAGCAGTAAGGACAGCCCCAAATGCATAAGGGATAAATATGTCTGCTTTGCCTTTGTTCGTTGTACTCTCGTGGCAAGATGACTAGCAAGGGTACCCTTCCTGCAGTGCAGGACGTAAAAATCGCTTTGCTAAAAGATCCTTTGTCTCAGTGCTGATTTTTCTTTGCGGCACCAAGCATCTGTTTCAAACAGTGATCTGCATATATGTTTGCTGTTGTTGTTGTTATTATTATTATTATTCTCTATCTCCCACTGCCCCTGGACATAACCTTAGTGTGGGGTTCTGCTCATTGCTCTATTGCCAGCTCAGAGCCCGCCACATAGTGCAGTAGGGTAGGGGTACAGGTGAGGGTGTTAATAAATACTTCCTGAATGAATGAATGAATGAATGAATGACTTGGAGTTAAAACTAAGAACAGTGCTGGGTGCGGTGACACGCCTGTAATCCCAGCACTTTGGGAGGCTGAGGTGGGCAGATCACAGGGTCAGGAATTCAAGACCAGACTGGCCAACATGGTGAAACCCCGTTTCTACTAAAAAATAGAAAAATTAGCTGGGCATGGTGGCTCGGGCCTGTAATGCCAGCTATTTGGGAGGCTGAGGTAGGAAAATTGCTTGAACCAGGACCCGGAGGTGGAGGTTGCTGAGCCAGGATGGCACCACTGCACTCCAGCCTGGGCTACAGAGCGAAACTCCATCTCAAAAAAAAACAAAAAACAAAAAACTAAGAACACTGGCTTTGACCAGATGTTGTGGCTCATGCTTCTATTTCCAACATCTTGGGAGGCCAAGGTGGGAGGATTACTTGAGGCCAGAAGTTCAAGACTAGCCTGGACAACATAGCAAGATTCTGTCTCTATTTATTTATGTATTGTTTTGTTTTTGTCATTGTTGTTTAAGGCAGGGTTTCACTCTGTGGCCCAGGCTGGAGTGCAGTGGCACAATCACTGCTCACTGCAGCCTCAACCTCCTGGGCTCAGGTGATTCTCCTACCTCAGCCTCCCGAGTATTAGGACAAAAAGTTCACACCACCATGCCCGACTAATTTTTGTAGAGACGAGGTCTCACTATGTTACCCAGGCTGATCTCAAACTCCTAGGCTCAAGCTATCTGTCCTCCCTGGCCTCCCAAAGTGCTGGCCTCCCAAGTGTTGGTAGGTAGGAACCACCATGCTTACCCTCTGTCTCTTTTTAAAAACAAAACAAAACAAAGACAAAAACAAAACCATTGGCTTTGGAGTCAGGCAGACCTGCCTGCCTTCTCTTCCCACCCTTAGCAGCTAGGAGCTGGGAGACCTTGGGTGAGTGACGTTGCCTCTCTGAGTCCCAGGTTCTCCATCTGGGGCTTCCTTGGAGAGTTGCTGGGAGGCTCCCGCATGCCCCTGCAGGGCAGGTCCTCAGCACAGCGCTCTGTGTGCAGCAGGAACAGCAGCGATCACGTTTCTCAGCCTTGGTAAGTCCGGTGCTGCCGGTTTGCAGATTCATGCGGATACACATGACAGTCTGCAAACAATTCCTGAGGCTCCGTGACCCGGAGTCCATCCTCGAACAGCCCCACCCCTGATGACGGGCCCTACCCTGGACAGAGAGAGGCAAGAGGGACACCGGGTCAGAAGGCTGTGTTCCTAACGATTGCCCCGGGCAGGCTGGGCCGTCATGTGGGGAGAGTTAACTTCTAGAACGTGCTGCATCAGCACTTCCTTCCTCTGGGTAGCCGGCAGCTTCTGGGGGCAGCTTCTGGGACAGGAAAACGGCAATGAAAGCGAGCATAGGCTCATTGACCGGGCGTGGTGGCTCACACCTGTAATCCCAGCACTTTGGAAGGCTAAGGCGGGCGATCACGAGGTCAGGAGATTGAAATCATCCTGGCCAACATGCTGAAACCCCATCTCTACTAAAATTACAAAAATTAGCCAGGTGTGGTGGTGCGCACCTGTAATCCCAGCTATTCGGGAGGCTGAGGCAGGAGAATCGCTTGAACCAGGAAGTGGGAGGTTACAGTAAGCCGAAATCATATCACTGTACTCCAACCTGGCTACAGAGCAAGACTCTATTCCCCTCCGCAAAATAAATAAATAAATAAATAAAATTAGCCAAGCGTGGTGGCGCATGCCTGTAATCTCAGCTACTCAGGGGGCTGAGGCAGGAGAATCGCTTGAACCAGGAAGTGGAGGTTACAGTGAGCTGAGATTGCCCACTGCTCTCCAACCTGGCGACAGAGCGAGACTCCATCCCTCCTGACCAAAAGGAAAAAAAAAAAATTAGCCAAGCATGGTGGTGTATGCCTGTAGTCCCAGCTATTCTGGAGGCTGAGGCAAGAGAATTGCTTCAACCCAGGAGGCAGAGGTTGCAGTGAGCCAAGATTTTGCCACTGCACTTGAGCCCGGGGAACCAAACTCCATATCAAAAAGAAAAAAAAAAAGGTGAGCATAGAGTGAACCTAGAGGCCAAGGGGCAGGTGGTCCTGCAGCCAGAGAGCAGGAGCCACGTGCAGAGGGGAGCAGGTCTGGCCAATGGAATGCGGCAGAAAAAACTGGGCATCACTTCCAGACTTGACCCATAAAAAACTCCCACTTCCTCCTCTACCCTCTGGCCTGCCCCATCTGCCAGCTGGATGTCTGTGCCCAGGGCTGCCCAGGAAGCCACATGTGAAGACAGCAGGGGCTCTATCAGCCAGGATCCCTGCATGGCTCCAGGGTCCAAAGCCCCTTCCCACCTACCCCTTCCTGCTGCTGATTGAACTTTACAAGAGCAAGAAATGAACTTCTAATCTGTGAAGTACTGAAATTTCAAGGGTTATCATTGGTGAATAAAGCCAAGTTATCATATTTTTATAACAGAATCACCTCGGGCCACTCTTTTAGAAGTTATGTTTTTCCACCAATTTGCCAAATGAAGACAGATACATCCTAAAACACGCAAACGTCACAGAATGAATGAAGATCCCCTGTCACCCCTCCTTGCTCTGCAGCAAGTGATAACCACTACTAATAGTTTGGATATATTCTTCCAGAGTTTTTGCCTTGGCCTCCCAAAGTGCTGGGATTACAGGCATGAGCCACCGCACCCAGCCATAAAGACTGCACTTTCATCTGGAGCTCTGTGAGTACTCACTCTGTGGGAAGCCACTATCACATCACGGGGACACTCAGATAGCAAGGAACAATCACAGGGTGAGCCTGGAAGCAGTTCCCAGCCCCTTCAGGAAACTGCAGTCCCCACCCACAGCCAGACCGCCCATCTAGGGCCGCTCCCAAATTCCTGACTCCCGGAATCTCTAAGATAACAAATATTTGCTGTCCTAAGCTGTTAGGTTTTGAGGTAATTTGTTATATAGCTGAAAATAACTAATGGAGGACTCCATAAATACATTTTTAGTGTACACGTGTTATGGAATGCCAGACCAAAGTTAAAAAGAATGAGGTAGATTCAGGCAATCAAACATGGAGATTCCCAAGGTGCTGCTAAATGAAAGGACATCTTGCAGAACAATGTGCATGTTAGGATGTTTTTGTATAAAAACATGATATGGCCGGGCAAGAGTGAGACTCTGTCTCAAAAGAAAAAGGAAGTGCAGTCTTTTATTTATTTATTTATCTATCTATCTATTTACTTATTTATTTGAGATGGAGTCTTGCTCTGTCACCTAGGCTGGACTGCAATGGTGCAATCTCCACTCACTGCAACCTCCGCCTCCCAGGTTCAAGCGATTCTCCTGCCTCAGCCTCCCAAGTAGCTGAGACTACAGGCATGCACCATCACACCCAGCTAATTTTTGTATTTTCAGTAGAGACAGGGTTTCACCATGTTGGCCAGGCTGGTCACGAACTCCTGACCTCAGGTGATCCGCCCGACTCAGCCTCTGAAAGTGCTAGGATTACAGGTGTGAGCCAGCATGCCCAGGCAAAGTGCAGTCTTTTTTTTTTTTTGGAGATGGAGTCTCGCTCTGTCACCAGGCTGGAATGCAGTGGCATGATCTCGGCTCACTGCAACCTCTGTCTCCCGGGTTCAAGTGATTCCCCTGCCTCAGCCTCCCAAGTAGCGGGGACTACAGGTGTGCGCCACCACGCCTGGCTAATTTTTTGTATTTTAGTAGAGAAGGGGTTTCACCATGGCCGGAATAGTCTGGATCTCCTGACCTCATGATCCGCCCACCTCAGCCTCCCAAAGTGCTGGGATTACAGGTGTGAGCCACTGCACCTGGCCTCAAAGTGCAGTCTTTTATAAGCGCATCTCAGAAGTGAAAGCACATCGGCAGAGCACCCTGCTATTAGTCACTCAGACCAGCTCTGGCGCGATGAGAGAGGGGGCTTCCTGAGCCCTTGAATCCCGGAAGTCTAGGATCACTGGGGCTGTCTAGGCAGCTGGCTATGCAGGCACCTGGAACATGGAGCTCTCTCCTTCTTTCCACTCTTTCTTTTTTTAAAAAGAAGAAAGAGGTTTTTTTCATAGAGATGGGGTCTCCCTATATTGCCCAGGCTGGTCTCAAACTCCTGGGCTCAAGCAATCCTCCCACCTCACCCCACAAAGTGCTGGGATTACAGGTGTGAGACACTGCACGCAGCTTTTTCTTCTTTCTTAGAAACAGGGTCCCCTTCTGTAGCCCAGGCTACAGTGTAGTGGTGTGATTATAGCTTCCTGCAGCCTCGAACTCCTGGGTTCAAGCAATCCTCCTGCCTCAGCCTCCCTAGTAGTGAGGACCACAGGTGCGTGCCACCACGCCTGCACCTTTCCATTCTAAACCCAGCTGCAGGGAATACCCTTGCTGGCTTCCTTTTGCTCACCTGTGGAAGGTGGGGGTGTGGGGGGGTTCCCCAGGGCGGTTTACAAGCATCAGCTCACTGAATTCTCATCACACTCTGGTGAAGCAGATACAATTGTGCATTTGGCAGAGGAAGGGGTTGGATTCCGTGATCACGGGGCTCCTCCCTCGAGGATTCATAGTGCCCTCGGGAACAGAGCCGTCTTGGTCTGAGTGCTCTAGATGCGCTTTTTCAATGGGAGAAGAGGGTCAAGGAAGCTGAGGAGTGGAGATGACCATGAACCATAGTAACGCTCGCCTCACACCTGGACCTTCTTTGGTAAATGCAAGGTGGGGCAGGACCCCCATCCTGTCACACGGAGGAGGAAACTGAGGTTCAGAGAGGGGCACAGACTTGTCTCAAGCTGCACAGCTGATCAGTGACAGAACCAGGAATCACAGCCAAATCCCCGACCTCCAGAGCTTTCTCCTAAGTTCCCACAGGCACTGGGCCAGGCACAGAACACGCCTCAGCTCACCAGTCCCCACAGAAGCCACAGCCTTACTTGTCTTCCCATTTGTTTGTTGTTAAGACACCATCTCACCATCTCACTCTGTCGCCTGGGCTGGAGTGCAGTGGCATGATCACAGCTCACTGCAGGTGACCTCCAGGGCTCAAGTGATCCTCCCACCTCAGCCTCCTAAGTAGCTGGGACTACAGGCATGCACCACCACACCCAGCTAATTTTTATATGTTTTGTAGAGACGGAGTCTCACCATGTTGCCCAGGTTAGTCTTGAACTTCTGGGCTCAAGTGATCCTCCCTCCTCGGCCTCCCAAAGTTCTAGGATTACAGGCATGAGCCACCGTGCCCAGCCCCTTCTTCCCATTTGACAGCAGAAGAAAGTGAGGTTTGGAGACGCTAGACGTGGAACACGGCAGGCGCCACACACGCTGAGCACCATAGCCATGAGCAGGCAGGAGCTGCTGGGGGCCCTGTGTCTGGGGCAGACGAGACAGGAAGGAAAGAGGGGGCAGGGCCTTTCGTGAGAGATTAGCTCCTGATGCCCCATTATCACAAATTCATATCTTTGAGGCAGAACCAGAAACAGGATGTGGGTTTCCCTTTAAGGGGCTGGTGCCCCACTTTGACATGCACCATGGGACACATGTGGGCATCATGGGGCAGGTACTGTTGGTAAAGGGTCGGCACCCAGGCTTTGGAGTCAACAGGTTCTTGGCTGTGTGACTGCAGATTTGTGGCTTGACCTCTCTGGGCCTCTGAATAGCACGGGTTGTTAGGGCTGATGGAACAGTGCTCAATAAATAGTGACAAGGTACCAAGCACTCCAACAAGTGTTGGAGGTAGGGGCAATTATTTGCCAAAAGAAGCAAAGCCTGTGGAGTGGCCTGGCCAGCTTTACCCCCATCCCTGCTGCCACGTCCAACCTCAGTCCTCCGCCCAAACCCAGCGCTGCCAATCAAACACACCATCAAGTAAGAGGGAGGTTGCCACGGCGGTACAGCTTCTGACAGGCCCTGGCCTCTCACACAATTTCCCTCCTCTCTGGTGGTCCCAGGCTTTTCCAATGGTGGCTTCTGAGGTTGCTCCAGCCTAAGGCCAGCCAGGCCCGGATGCCGACCCAGACCCTCACAGCTGTATTCACATGACACAGGTTTGCCAATTACCTACCAGGTAGAAGGTGCTTTACATGAGCAGGGCAGGCAAGGACCACCCTGCCCTGCCCTCCTCCCAGGGCTCGACCTGGGCCCCGTAAGTGTCACTTGCATTTAGGAGCTACAATGCAGGTCTCAGGAACGTCCTGAGTGTCAGAATGACAGTAAGAAAGGAGGAGCCCAGGTTCAAGAGAAGGACACTGGATCGAATGGGTGGTAAAGGCCCATGTCTTGGCCTAACTTGGCCTTAGTCTCCCTGGGTGGTTTTGAGCAAACCCTCGTTTCTCTCTGGGCCTTAGAACTGAAGGGAGTACAGGGAGTTCTTTAAAACTAGTCAAAACAGGCCAAGCGTGGTGGCCCACCCCTGTAATCCCAGCACTTCAGGAGGCTGAGGCAGGCAGATCACGAGGTCAGGAGTTCAAGACCAGTCTGGCCAACATGGTGAAATCTGTCTCTACTAAATATACAAAATTAGCCGGGTGTGGTGACGCATGCCTGTTACCCCAGCTACTAGGGAGGCTGAGACAGGAGAATCACTTGAAGCCAGGAGCCCAAGGCTGCTGCAGTGAATGGAGATCACACCACTATACTCCAGCCTGGGCAAGACAGAGTGAGACTCTGATTCAACTAAAACAAAACAAAAATCTACTCCAAACAGAAGCTGTGGACTCAGGAGGCAGGCAGGCCCTTGTTTTTGACTACTGTCTATCACTTACTGGCTGGGTGGCTTAAAGGAAGTTAACCGTTTCCTCATCTCAAACTTTTGAATGACAATCCAAGGTTATTTAGAATATTAAATGAAAGCCAGACATGGTGGCTCACACCTGTAATCCCAGCACTTTAGGAGACTGAGGTGGGAGGATCACTTGAGGCTGGGAGTTCAAGACCAGCCAGGGCAACATAGCAAGCCCTCATCTCTGTAAAAAAATTTTTAAATGAAATAAACAAAATTAAATAAGCAAAAATTAAATAAACAAATAATAGAATACTAAATGGAGACATTTACAGTCCTTAGAACACTTACAGTAGGAGCTCAGTACATAGCAGCTATTCCAATTAGCTCATTTTTTTTCTTTAAAATAATTTCCAGCCAGGCACAGTGGCTCACGCCTGTAATCCCAGCACTTTGGAAGGCCGAGGCAGGCAGATCACGAGGTCAGGAGTTTGAGACCATCCTAGCCAACATGGTGAAACCCGTCTCTATTAAAAATACAAAAATTAGCTGGGTGTGGTGGCGGGCACCTGTAATCCCAGCTACTTGGGAGGCTGAGGCAGGAGAATTGTTTGAACCCAAGAGGCAGAGGTTGCAGTGAGCAGAGATCACGCTATTGCATTCCAGCCTGGGAGACAGGGTGAGACTCTGTCTCACAAGAAATAAATAAATAATAACCATTTCCACTTTATCAAAATAATACACATCAGTGCATCTAAGGCATCGCCAATAGTAAGATGCACCATGACTCACGCACCGTCCAGAGAAAACACTGCCAATTATAGTGGTCAGGTGCACCATTAATTATAGAAAGATTTATCTTGATTTTAAAGATGTTGAAATGGGTGGGGCATGGTGACTCACACTTGTAATCCCAGCACTTTAGGAGGCCAAGGCGGGTGGATCACCTGAGGTCAGGAGTTTGAGACCAGCCTGGCCAACATATAGTGAAACCCTGTCTCTACCAAAAATACAAAAATTAGCTGGGGGTGGTGGCGGGTGCCTGTAATCCCAGCTACTCGGGAGGCTGAGGCAGGGAGAATCACTTGAACCCGGGAGGCAGAGGTTGCAGTGAGCCTAGATCGCGCCTGGGCAACAGACTGAGACTCCACCTCAAAAATAAATAAAGATCAGGGGAGAGAGATCCAAGATGGCTGATCACTAGCAGCTCGGGCTCCTAGCTCCCAGTGAAAGCGCAGAGAACGAGAGGACGCCACACTTTCAGATGAATATTAGTTGCTCACGGACCAGGAGATTCCCAGCAGAGGAGCCCCACATGTCGCCAGGGCGACTCTTGTGGCCGGCGCGGCGGTTTTGCTGGTGCCTTAGCGCGCCAGTTTTTGGTGCAGAGGCCGGAGATTCCCGGGCAGAAAAGCACCATCAATCTTAACACCGCTATTTTGGCCGGCGCAGTGGACTGCTCAGATTTCAGCTCTGGGAATCAACAAGTTGGACGTCTGCTCAGAGACCTAGTTAGAAAGTCGGTAATTACAAAGACAACAGATGGATAAATATATAATGAAGGGAAGAAATCAGCGTAAAAAGGCAGAGAATACTCAAAATCAGAATGCCTCTCCCTCTACAGGGGATCGCAATTCCTCATCAGTAACGGAACAAGGCTTAATAGATTACGAGTGTGTTCCAATAACAGAAGCAGGCTTCAAAACGTGGGTGATAAGAAACTTCTGTGAATTAAAAGAACTTGTTCTAACCCAATGCAAAGAAACTAAGAACCTTGAAAAAAGGTTTGACGAAATGTTAACGAGAATGGACAATTTAGAGAGGAATATAAGTGAATTGATGGAGCTGAAAATCACAACACGAGAACTTCGCGAAGCATGCACAAGTTTAAACAGTCGAATTGATCAAGTAGAAGAAAGGACATCAGAAGTCGAGAACCAGCTCAGTGAAATGAAACGAGAAGACAAGATTGGAGAAAAAAGGATGAAAAGGAATGAGCAAAGTCTCCAGGAAATATGGGACTATGTGAAAAGACCTAATTTACGTTTGATAGGTGTACCTGAATGTGACGAAGAGAATGAATCCAAGTTGGAAAATACTCTTCAGGATATCATTCAGGAAAACTTTCCCAACCTGGCATGGCAGGGTAATATTCAACTCCAGGTAATACAGAGAACACCACAAAGATATTCTTCAAGAAGACCAACCCCAAGGCACATAATTGCCAGATTTATTAGGGTTGAAATGAAGGAGAAAATACTAAGGGCAGCCAGAGAGAAAGGTCAGGTTACCCATAAAGGGAAACCTATCAGACTTACAGCAGATCTCTCAGCAGAAACCTTACAAGCCAGAAGAGAGTGGGGACCAATATTTAACATCCTTAAAGAAAAGAACTTTCAACCCAGAATTTCCTATCCAGCCAAACTAAGCTTTATAATCGAAGGAAAAATTAAATCCTTTGCAAACAAACAAGTACTTAGAGAGTTCACCACCACCAAGCCTGCTTTACAAGAGCTTCTGAAAGAAGCACTATACATATAAAGGAACAACCAATATCAGCCTTTCCAAAAATATATCAAAAAGTAAAGAGCATTAACACAATGAAAATTTTACACTAACTAATGGGCAAAACAGCCAGCTAGCATCAAATGCTAGTATTAAAGTTATATATATTCCAATTGGATAAAAAGCCAAAACCCATTGCTATGCTGCATCCAGACCCATCTCACATGCAACGATACACAAAGACTCAAAACAAAGAGAAGGAGGAAGATTTATCAACCAATCAGAGAGTAAAAATAAACAAATAAAAAGCAGGAGATGCAATTCTCGCCTCTGATAAAGTAGACTTTAAAGTAACAAAGAGCAAAAGGGGCAAAGAAGGACATTACATAATGGCAAAAGGATCAATGTAACAAGAAGAGCTAACGATTTTATAGATCAATGAGACAGAAAATTAACAAGGACATCCAGGACTTGAACTCAGACCCGGAACAAGTAAACTTAATAAACATTTATAGAACTCTGCACTTCAAATACACAAAACATACATTACCACCTCACACATATTCCATAAGTGACTACATAATGGGAAGTAAATCACTCCTCAGTAATTGCATAGCATTTCATAGGTTTAAATGAAATATTGGTTGGCTGCTCGTTTGTTATTTTCTTCCCTTATTCCTTCCTGTTTACATCAAGTATAATTATTGGTATAAAAGAGGTTTTCAATACCCATTACTAAACTGCATTCTAGCCTGGGCAAGAAAGCAATACTCCCATTCTCTCTCTCTCTTTCTCTTTCTTTTTCCTACTCTTCTTTATTCTTTTTCTTTCTTAAAATAAAATAAAATAAATAAATAAATAAATAAAGATGTTAACGTTAAAGTAGGATACGTGCAGGGAAAGCAAAATAAATTTGTCCTAAAGGCAGATAACACGCAGCGGTTTCCTGTCTGCCTCCCAATCTCTCCACGCCGCCTCCCTAGAAGCAACCACTTTTGGCTCTGTGAGCGGTTTCTTTCCAGTGCTTACACATTTTATATTTCTAAACAATAAGCACATGCTGCTATCCTTGGGCACGTTTGTTTTAGCCCTGTCACCTCTCTACCCTCCACTGTCTACCAACCACCGAGAGTGATGCAAGACGCTTTGTGCACTGTGGAAGTCACGTAGCCTTTTAGAGTTCAGTCGCTAGTCACATCTCAGATTTGTCCACTTCTCTATGTAGGTATTTTATGTGTTTTTTTTTCTTCTCCTTTCTAAGACAAAGTCTCGCTCTGTTTCCCAGGCTGGAGTGCAGTGATGCAATGACAGCTGACTGTAGCCTCAACCTTCCAGGCTCAAGCAATCCTCCTGCCCCAACCTCCCAAGTGGCTGGGACTACGGGCTCCTGCCACTGTGCCCAGGTAATTTTTTAAAAAATATATTTTTGGCAGGGCATGGTGGCTCACACCTATAATCTCAGCACTTTGGGAGGCCAAGGTGGGCAGATCACAAGGTCAGGAGTTTTGAAACCAGCTTGGCCAATATGGTAAAACCCTGTCTCTACTAAAAATACCAAAAAAAAAAAAAAAAAAAAAAATTAGCCGAGCATGGTTGTGCATGCCTGTAATCCCAGCTGAGGCAGAAGAATTACTTGAACCCAGATGGTGGAGGTTGTAGTGAGCAGAAATCACTCCAGCCTGGGTAACAGAGCAAGACTTCGTCTCAAAAAATAAATATATATATATAGGTACATATATATATAAATAAAATGTACAGTGTGATAAGTTTTGACATATGTGACCACCTGGGAAACCGGCACCACCATCAAGAAGGTGAACCTCTCCACAGCACCATGAATTCCTCGTGCCCCTTGGAAATCCTTTCTTTCCCACCCTCCCTCACCACCGACCTCACCTGGCAACTGCTGGTCTACTTGTGGCTAAAGATGAGTTTGCATTTTCTGGAATTTTGCATAAATGGAATCATGCGGTATGCACTCTGGCTCCTTTTCCCTCAGCATCACTACTTGGAGATTCATATATTAGTTGTGTGTATCCGTAGCTTGCTCCTTTTTATGACTGAGTAGTGTTCTATTACAGCACCCATTGTGGAGGGGACAAATCACCGTTTATTGAACCACTCACCTGCGGCAGGGTATTGAGTTGTTCTGCCTACCATGAATAAAGCTGCCACGAATGTTACTGAATAAGGCCTCAGGTAGGCATATGTTTTCCTTCCTTTTGGGTGAATACTTAAGAATGGATTTGTAGGCTGGGTGCGGGGGCTCATGCCTGTAATCCTAGCACTTTGGGAGGCTGAGGTGGGTGGATCACCTGAGGTCAGGAGTTCAAGACCAGCCTGGCCATGATGGTGAAACCCCATCTTTAAAAAAAAAAAAGAATGGATTTGTATGTTTATCCCCCTTCTTTTTTTTTTTTTTTTTTTTGAGACCAAGTCTCACTCTGTTGCCCAGGCTGGAGTGTAGTGGCATGATCTCAGCTCACTGCAACCTCTGCCTCCCGGGTTCAAGCAATTTTCATGCCTCAGCCTCCCAAGCCTGAGTAGCTGGGACTATAGGCGTGAGCCACCACATCCGGCTAATTTTTCTATTTTTAGTAAAGATGGGGTTTTACCATGTTGGCCAGGCTGGTCTCAAACTCCTGACCTCAGGTGATCTGCCCACCTTGGGCTCCCAAAGTGCTGGGATTCCAGGTGTGAGCCACCACACCCGGCTGTGGGTTTATCTTTTTAAGAACTGTAAAATTGGCTAAGGCCCTTTTTGGCCTTAGCCTGCCTGTACCCAGTTAAAAAAAAAAAAAAGAAGAGATTAAAAAAAAGAATTGCAAAATTGGCCAGGCGTGGTGGCTCACACCTGTAATCTCAGCACTTTGGGAGGCCGAGGTGGGTGGATCACCTGAGGTCAGGAGTTCAAGACCAGCCTGGCCATGATGGTGAAACCCCATCTTTAAAAAAAAAAAAAAGAGAGAGAGAGAATGGATTCGTAGGTTTATCCCCTTTCTTCTTTTTTTTTTTTTGAGACTGAGTCTCACTCTGTTGCCCAGGCTGGAGTGTAGTGGCGTGATCTCAGTTCACTGCAACCTCTGCCTCCCGGGTTCAAGCAAT
Source organism: Aotus nancymaae (assembly GCF_030222135.1). Taxonomy (NCBI): domain Eukaryota; kingdom Metazoa; phylum Chordata; class Mammalia; order Primates; family Aotidae; genus Aotus; species Aotus nancymaae. The sequence continues at coordinate 4,002,210 of NW_026988414.1, read as the reverse complement.
TTTCGTGCCTCAGCCTCCCAAGCCTGAGTAGCTGGGACTATAGGCGTGAGCCACCACATCCGGCTAATTTTTCTATTTTTAGTAAAGATGCAGTTTCACCATGTTGGCCAGGCTGGTCTCAAACTCCTGACCTCAGGTGATCTGCCCATCTCAGGCTCCCAAAGTGCTGGGATTCCAGGTGTGAGCCACCACACCCGGCTGTGGGTTTATCTTTTTAAGAACTGTAAAATTGACCAGGCATGGTGGCTCACACCTGTAATCTCAGCACTTTGGGAGGCCGAGGCAGGTTAATTGCTTGAGCCCGGGAGTTTGAGACTAACCTGGGCAACACGGCAAGACTCTGTCTCTACAAAAAAATACAAAAATTAGCCAGGCGTGGTGGTGTATACCTGTAGCCCCAGCTACTAGGGAGGGTGAGGTGGGAGGATCACTTGAGCCCACGAGGCTGAGGCTGCAGTGAGCTGTGATTGGGCCACTGCACTCCAGCCTGGCCGACAGAGTGAGACCCTGTCTGAAACAAACAACAAACAAACAAAAACTGCACAGTTGTTCTCTAAAGTGGTTTCTGTGGTCTGGATATCTGTTGCCTCCAAGTCTCTTGTTAGAAGTGAGGCCTAATGGGAAGGGTTTGGATCATGGGGGCTGATCCCTCATGAATCGTTCTTTTTTTTTTTTTTTTTTTGAGATGAAGTCTTGTTCTGTCGCCGAGGCTGGAGTGTAATGGCAATGGCATGATCTTGGCTCACTGCAAACTCCGCCTCCCAGGTTCAAACAATTCACCTGCCTCAGCCTCCCGAGTGGACTACAGGCGTGCACCACCACGCCCGGCTAATTTTTGGTATTTTTTGTAGAGATGGGGTTTCACCGTGATAGCCAGGAGGTCTCCTGACCTCGTGATCCACCTGGCTCGACCTCCCAAAGTGCTGGGATTACAGGCATGAGCCACCACGCCTGGCCCGCTTGGTGCAGTTCTTGCAAGAGTGAGTTCTTACTCTTAGCTGCTGTGGAGAATTGGTTGCTGAAAAGAGCCTAGCACATCCTCGTTTCTCCTGCTTCCTCCCCTCATCGTGTGGCGGCTCCCCTTGCCCCCTGCCATGCGTGGAAGCCCCCTGAGGCCCTCACCAGATGCAGATGGCAGCACCATGCTTCCTGTACAGCCTGTAGACCTGTGAGCCAAGTGAACTCCCTTTCTTTAGAAATTACGCAGCCCCAGGTATTCCCTTCTAGCAGCGCTAAATGAACTAAACCAGTACTTTTCATTTGACACTCCTACTAGCAACAGATGGCACTTCCAGAGGCTCCACACCCTCCCCAACCCTTAGGATCATGAGTCTTTTTAATTTTAGCCCTTCTAGTGGGTGTGTACTAGCAGCTCATCATGGTTTTATTTATTTATTTTGAGATGAAGTCTTGCTCTGTTGACCAGGCTGGAGTGCAGTGGCGTGACCTAGGTTCACTCTAACCTCTGCCTCCTGGATTCAAGCAATTCTCCTGCCTCAGCCTCCCAAGTAGCTGGGATTACAGGCGTCAGCCACCATGCCTGGCTACTTTTTTATTTATTTATTTATTTTTATTTTTAGTACAGACAGGGTTTCACCATGTTGGCCAGGCTGGTCTCAAACTCCTGACCGCAAGTGATCTGCCCACCTTGGCCACCCAAAGTGCTAGGATTACAGGCATAAGCCACCGAGCCTGGTCTAGTCATGGTTTTATTTATTCATTTATTTTTAATTAACTAATTAATTTGTGTGTGTGTGTGTGTGTGACCAAGTCTCACTCTGTTGCCCAGGTTGGAGTGTAGTAGCGTGATCTCAGCTCACTGCAACTTCTGCCTCCTGGGTTTAAGCAATTCTCCTGCCATAGCCTACTGAGTAGCTGGGACTATAGGTATGGCCCACCACACCTGGCTAATTTTTGTATTTTTAGTAGAGATGGGGTTTCACCATGTTGGCCAGGCTGGTCTCGAACTCCTGACCTCAGGTAATTCTCCCACCTCAGCCTCCCAAAGTGCTAGGATTACAGGCATGAGCCACCACATCCAGCCTATTTATTTATTTTTTATTTTTGAGACATAATCTCACCCTGTCGCCCAGGCTGGAGTGCAGTGGCACAATCATGGCTCACTGTAGCCTCAACCTCCCTCGGCTCAGGCGATCCTCCCACTTCAGCGTCTTGAGTAGGTGGCTTTACAGGTGCACGCCTCCAGGCCTGGCTAATTTTCGTATTTTTGGTAGAGACAGGGTTTCACAGTGTTACTAAAGCTGGCCTCCAACTCCTAGGCTCAAGTATCCTCTGCACCTCGGCCTCCCAAAAGTGCCGGCATTGCAGGTGTGAGACAGCACATCCGGCCTCACTGTGGTCTTATTACGTACTTCCCTTATGACTAATAATGTTGAACATCTTTTTTTTTTTTTTTTTGGAGAGAGTCTCACTCTGACACTCAGGCTGGAGTGCAGTGGCATGATCTCGGCTCACTGCAACCTCTGCCTCCCAGGTTCAAGCGACTCTCCTGCCTCAGCCTCCCTAGTAGCTGGAATTACAGGCTTGTGCCACCACACACAGCTAATTTCTGTATTTTTAGCAAAGACAAAGTTCCACCATGTTGGCCAGGCTGGTCTCAAACTCCTAACCTCAGGTGATCTGCCTGCTCCCAAAGTGCTAGGATTACAGGCATGAGCCACTGTGCCCAGCCGTTGAACATTTTTTTTTTTTTTTTTTTGAGATAGAGTTTTCGCTCTTGTTGCCCAGGCTGGAGAGCAATGGGGTGCTCTCAGCTCACCGCAACCTCCGCCTCCTGGGTTCAAGCGATTCTCTTACCTCAGCCTCCCAAGTAACTGGGATTAGAGGCATGTGCCAACACACTGGCTAGTTTTATGACTTTTAGTAGAAACGGGGTTTCTCCATGTTGGTCAGGCTGGTCTCGAACTCCCAACCTCAGGTAATCTACCTGCCTCGGCCTCCCAAAGTCCTGGATTACAGACGTGAGTCACTGCACCTGGCCAAATATATTTTTATGTGTTTATTGGCTGCTATTCATGTATTTTCTTTTGTGAAGGAGCTGAGCAAATATTTTAGCCATTTTATTTTATTTATTCTGAGACAAGGTTTCAACTCTGTCACCCAGGGTGCTGTATAGTGGCACAATGACAGCTCACAACAGCCTCGACCTCCTGGGCAATTCTCCTGCCTCAGCCTCCAGAGTAATAGGACTACAGGGGCGCCACAACACCTGGCTAGTTTTTGTTTGTTTGTTTGTAGAAATGGTGTCTTGCTTTATTGCCTAAGCTGGTCTTAAACTTGGCTGTCCAAACTGCTGGGATTACAGGCATGTGCCACCACACCTAGCCTGGCTTTAAAAAATCAGGCCTGTAATCCTAGCACTTTGGGATGCCAAGGTGGGTGCATCACCTGAGGTCAGGAGCTGGAAACCAGCCTGGCCAACGTGGTGAAACCCCATCTCTACTAAAAATAGAAAAAAAAAAATTAGCTAGGTGTTGTGGCAGACGCCTGTAATCCCAGCTACTTTGGAGGCTGAGGCAGGAGAATTACTTGAACCCAGGAGACAGAGGTTGCAGTGAGCTGAGATCACGCCACTGCACTCCAGCCTGGGTGACAGAGTGAGACTCTGTCTCTCTCTCTCTCTCTCTCTCTCTCTTTCTCTCTCTCTCTCTCTCTCTCTCTCTCTCTCTCTCTCTCTCTCTCTCTATATATATATATATATATATATATATATATATATATATATATATATATGCCAGGCATGGTGGCTCATGTCTATAATCCCAGCACTTTGGGAGGTCAAGGTGGGAGGATTACTTGAAGTCAGGAGTTTGAGACCAGCCTGGCCAACGTGATGAAACCCAGTCTCTACTAAAAATACAAAAATTAACCAGGCATGGTAGTAGGTGCCTGTAATCTCAGCTACTTGGGAGGCTGAGGCAGGAGAATCACTGGAACCTGGGGAGGCGGAAATTGCGGTGAGCTGAGATCACACCACTGCACTCCAGCCTGGGTGATACAGCGAATGAGACATCCTCTCAAAAAGAAAGAAATAAAAATATTTTCAATGGTTTTAGCAGGAAGATAAATTAGGCATGTATGATTGCCCCTTCATTTTAACAAGGAACTCCTCTTAGCTCATTTTCTTCAGGGGAGAATTCTCTCCCATCCTGCCTCGCATCTGCTTCTGGACTTCCGACCCAAGGACGTGACAGAAGGAGCTAGGAGCTCCAACCTTCACTCCAGGTTCCAACCACTCAGTTGCATAGCCTTTGGAAAGTCACTTAATCCTTTTGGGGCTCAGTTTCCCCATCTAGGGAGTAAGGGAAATGTCATGATCTCAGGGGAGGTGGCACAGTCTGACAGGGAGAGGCCGTCCCAGAGCTCTCGGCTGCCTCTCAGGCAGGGCAGGTCGAGGCAGTCTGGCCCTCTCAGAGCTTTGACTGTCAGGGCTCAGGCTGAGCAGGCTCCCATGACCCCACTCGTGGCGGGGAGACTAAGGCCAAAAAGGGAGGGGACCAGAATTGCACTGCTTGCCCAGGCAGAATGGACCCCTGCCTTCTGTTCCTGAGCTTTCTCCCTGCACCAGAGCCATCTCCAGGCTAAATAGGCTGGTAGAACCAGCCACGTCCTCTCCCTGGGGTGGAGGAAGAGCCTGCTCCCCACAGGGCCAGAGACTTCCATCCATCTCCCTCCAGCCTCATCAGTGCCCACCTACGAGCCTGAAACTCAGGGCTTTGCCTGACTTTGGTTATCTAGCACCGCCTACTGGATATATCGAGAACGACATACAGTAAGGCTCCAAGTCTCGGATTCCAGAAACTCCTGGCTGGGAAGACGCCTCTGCGCCCTGCATGAGCCTCTGCCCTGAGCCGCACCACAGCCCCTTAAGGCAGGAACTACATTATAGTATTGAATCAATATGACACCCCTTCACAACAGATACAAATGTACAGTTGTTAGATAAAAGGTATAAGTTCTGTTGTTCACAGCAGAGTGACTATAGATAACAACAATGTACTGTGTATTTCAAAATAGCTAGAAGAGAGGACTTGAACTGTTCCCAACACATAGAGATGATCAATACTCAAGGTGATGAATACTCCAAACACCCTGACCTGATCATTACATATACTACACTTATAACAAAGTATCACACATAGCCTATAAATATGTAAAATATTATATATCAATTTTAAAAACCTTTTTAGGCCAGGCACAGTGGCTCACACCTGTAATCCCAGCACTTTGGGAGGCTGAGGCGGGCAGATCACTTGAGGTCAGGAGTTCCAGACCAGCCTGGCCAACCTGGTGAAACCCCATCTCTACTAAAAATACAAAAATTAGCCAGGCATGGTGGCAGGTGCCTGTAATCCCAGCTACTCCAGAGACTGAGACAGGAGAATCGCTTGAACCCAAGAGGCAATAGTTCCATGAGCCAAGATCAAGATCGCATCATTGAACTCCAGCCTGGGCGACAAGAGCGAAACTCCGTCTAAAAAAAAAAAAAAAAGTAAACCAAAAAACAATTTAAAAAAACTTTTTAAAGACAGGGTCTTGCATTGTCTACCAGGCTGCAGTGCAGTAGCACAATCTTGGCTCACTGCAGCCTGAGACTCCTGGGCTCAAGGGATCCTCCCACCTCAGCCTCCTGAGTAGCTGGGACTACAGGCGTGCACCACCACACCTGGCTAATTATTAATTATCGATTTTTTTTTTGAGACCCAGTCTTGTTCTGTCACCCAGGCTGGAGTGCAGCGGCGTGATCTTGGCTCACTGCAACCTCTGCCTCCCAGGTTCAAGCAATTCTCACACCTTAGTCTCCTGCGTAGCTGGGATTACAGGCAAGTGCTACCACACTCAGCTAATTTTTGTATTTTTCGTAGAGATGAGGTTTCACCAGGTTGGTCAGGCTGGTCTCAAACTCCTAACCTCAGGTGATCCGCCCACCTCAGCTTCCCAAAGTACTCAGATTATATGTGTGAGCCACCATGCCCAGCCTCAAAAAAATTATTTTATTTTATTTAGAGACGGGGTCTCGCTATGTTGCCCAGGCTGGAGTGCAGCGGCTATTCACAGGCGTGATCCCACTACTGATCAGCATGGGAGTTTTGACCTGCTCAGTTTCCAACCTGGGCCGGTTCACTCCTCCTTAGGCAACCTGATGGTCCCCAGCTCCTGGGAGGTCACCATATCGATGTTGAACTTAGTGTTGACACCCGATCGGCATAGTGCACTACAGCCCAGAACTCCTGGACTCAAATGATCCTCCAGCCTCAGCCTCCAAAGTAGCTGGGACTACAGGCACACGCCACCTCGCTCGGCGTTTTTTTGAGTAAATAAATAAAAAGGAAATTGCAATCAAGGCAATTTAGTGAAGGTGTTCTTTTTTTTTTTTTTTTTTTAGATTGAGTTTCGCTCTTGTTACCCAGGCTGGAGTGCAATGGCGCGATCTCGGCTCACCGCAACCTCCGCCTCCTGGGTTCAGGCAATTCTCCTGCCTCAGCCTCCTGAGTAGCTGGGATAACAGGCACGCACCACTATGCCCAGTTAATTTTTTTGTATTTTTAGTAGAGACGGGGTTTCACCGTGTTGACCAGGATGGTCTCGATCTCTTGACCTCGTGATCCACCCACCTCAGCCTCCCAAAGTGCTGGGATTACAGGCGTGAGCCACCGCGCCCGGCCAGTGAAGGTGTTCTTAACACTCCACAAGCAGAGTCTGACTTTCCCAGGTCAATCTTTCATTCGGAGCCATTGAGTCTGTGCTTTTCCAGACAATCTTGTCCTTGGTGTCATCAAGAGCTCAGGAAATGCAGCCTTTCTTCAGAGTACACCACCGCTGTCCCCAGTGTCCTTCCAAGCTGCAAGTGTTGATGCACACGTGCAAGCATTGAGGCATTTGGCACAGATGCCACCCAGTCACAACAATCACAAAATATGTCCCAATTTTGGAGATGTTAACATGGGAAAAGGGGGAAGCACAAATGAGATTGAATGAAAGATGGTGCCAGTGGTACCTTGTTCAAAAGTACTAGGGCACTATTTTGTTATAATGTTAGATGTGTGAGGCCTCCAGAAACAGAATCCCTCTGACCTTTTCCTGCCTTCCTTTCACCTGCCCTTTGTTGTTGTTGTTGTTGTTGTTGTTGAGGCAGAGTCTTGCTCTGTCACCCAGGCTGGAGTGCAGTGATGCTATCTCATCTCACTGTAGCCTCTGCCTCCTGGGTTCAAGCAATACTCCTGCCTCAGCCTCCCGAGTAGCTGGGACTGCAGGTGCCTGCCACCATGCCCAGCTAACCAACTTTCTTTTTTAGACAGGGTTTCACTCTGTCACCCAAGCTGGAGTGCAGGGGTGCGATCAAGGCTCACTGCAGCTTCAACCTCCTGGGCTCAAGTGATCCTCCCACTTCAGCCTCCTGAGGAGCTGGGACTACAGGTGTATGCCACCGTATCTGGCTAATTTTTGATTTTTTGTAGAAATGAGGTCTCACTAAGTTGCCCAGGCTAGTCTTGAACTCCTGAAGGCAAACAATCCTGATCTTCCTGTCTTGGCCTCCTAAGCATTGGGATTTCAGGTGTGAGCCTCCTTGCCCCTTCTGATCTTGGGTTTTAGGACTCTCCTCCCATGAGAGGGTCTCACCTCATACCCTGGGGGAAGGAATAATGGCATCATGAAGCTTCCATAAAAACCCAGGAGAACTAGGTTCTAAGAGTATCTCCATAACTGACCATCCTGAGGTTCCTCCTGGAGGATGGCAGCCAGGGGAGAGCATGGAAGCTCCACGATCCTCCCCCACATCTCACCCTGTGCATCTCTTCATCTGTATCCTTTGCAATATCCTTTTCTTTTTCTTTTTTTTTTTTTTTGAGACAGTCTTTTTCTGTCGCCAGGCTGGAGTGCAGTGGCGCAATCTCGGCTCACTACAACCTCCGCCTCCTGGGTTCAAGAGATTCTTCTGCCTCAGCCTCCTGAGTAGCTAGGACTAGAGGTGCATGCCACCATGCCCCGCTAATTTTTTTGTATTTTAGTAGAAACAGGGTTTCACCATGTTGGCCAGGATGGTCTCGATCTCCTGACCTTGTGATCTGCCCACCTTAGCCTCCCAAAGTGCTTGGATTATAGGCATAAGCCACTGTGCCTGGCCTGCAGTATTCTTTTTTTTTTTAAACAGAGTCTCAATCTGTCTTCCGGGCTGGAGTGCAATGGCGTGATCTTGGCTCACCGCAACCTCCGCCTCCTGGGTTCAAGAGATTCTCCTGCTTTAGCCTCCCAAACAGTTGGGATTACAGGCGCCCACCACCACGCCCAGCTAATTTTTTTATTTTTAGTAGAGATGGGGTTTCGCCATGTTGGTCAGGCTGGTATCGAACTCCTGACCTCAGGTGATCCGCCTGCCTCAGACTCCCAAAGTCCTGGGATTACAGGTGTGAGCCACCGCGCCCAGCCAAGGCCTGCAATATTCTTTTATAATAAACCACTAAACACATTTCCCTGAGTTCTGTGAGCCACTCCAGCAAATTAATTGAACCCAAAAGAGTCGTGGGAAACCCAACTTGAAAACTGTGAGTCAGAAGTTCCAGAGGTCTGAACTTGCAACGGTGTCTGAAGTGGAGGGTCTTCCATCTTGGGGACTACTGTCTTGGGGACTGATCCCCCAACCTGCGGGATCTGACACTATCTCTGGGTAGATAGTGTGTGAATTGAATTGGAGGACACTTAGCTAGTGTCTGATGCTTGTGGCGTGGGGAAACCCCCTGGATATTTGGTCATGGAAGTCTTCTATGTTGATAACTGTTGTGGTGGTTTGAAAGAGTTTTTCCTGAGACAGGTACCTATTCTATGCCAAGCCTGTGTAAAGGGTAAGACACACAGCCCAGAACAGGACTGACTCAGCCGTGCCTTCAGGGAGCTCAGGGAGCCACAGGGGAGAAGACATCAAACAATCTTGCAGATAAAATTGTTTAATGAGGGTGGGTGCAGCAGCTCACGCCTGTAATCCCAGCACTTTGAGAAGCCGAGGTGGGCAGATAACCTGAGGTCCAGAGTTTGAGACCAGCCTGGCCAATATGGTGAAACCCTGTCTCTACTAAAATTACGAAAAATTAGCCCGGCATGGTGACAGGTGTCTGTAATCCCAGCTATTTGGAAGGCTGAGGGAGGAGAATCGCTTGAACCTAGGAGGCGGAGGTTGCAGTGAGCTGAGATCGCACCACTGCACTCCAACCTGGGCACGACAGAGCGAGACTCTGTCTCAAAAAAAAAATTGTTTAATGATAGCAGTTGTGCTATGAAAGGGGTCAGCCATAGGAGTGACTGTGTCTGGAGTCACATAGGGCTGCCTGGAGGAAGTTGCATCTGAGTTGTGATGAATGAGTAGGAACTCTCCAGGGAGAGTCAGAGAAACAGGCAAGGTAGAGGAAAGAGCATTTACAATGGCCCTGGGGCTTGAGGAGGAGTTTAGGGGCCCCCTGCACTGGAAGGCGGCGTGGCCAGTGTGGCTGGCGTCCGATGGATGAGGGCAGCACAGCAGGAACTGGAAACAGAGAGGTAGGAAGGAACAGAGACCACTCCTAGCCTTCTCCCAAAGTGCAGTGAGGAGCCACGGCAGGGCTTAAAGTCGAGAAAGAAACTGAGTCACAGAAAATGATGGAGCTGGCCGTGCACGGTGGCTCATGCCTATAATCCCAGCACTTTGAGAGGCTGAGGCAGGTGGATCACCTGAGGTCAGGAAATTGAGACCAGCTCAACTAACATGGTGAAACCCCGTCTCTACTAAAAATACAAAAATTACCCAGGCCCAGTGGTGCATGACTGTAATCCTAGCTATTAGGGAGACTGAGGCACGAGAATCACTTGAACCAGGAGGCAGAGGTTGCAGTGAGCCAAGATCACGCCATTGCACTCCAGACTGGTCAACAAGACTGAAACTCTATCTCAAGAAAAAAAAAGAAAGAAAGTGATGGAACTAGAAGTAGGTCTCAGGTCTGGCTATTTCTGGCATCTGTGCTTTCAATCCCCACTGGATTGTACCCACTGGAGGGGCCAGAGGGAACTGAGTCTCTGATCTACCTCCTTCACTGTCCAGCTAGGGAAACTGGTCCCTAGGAAGGGGAAGGGGCTTGCCCTAAGTGGCACAGCAGGGCAGGGTGTAATGTAGAATCCAGGTCTCCAGGCTCCCAGATGCCCTCTCACATTAGTCCTCAGCAGACGTCGACAGACCTTGGCCAAAGCCCCAGCTCCCTGAGTTCCAGGGAAATTATTGGTGCTTGAAGAGCAAAGAGCTGTCCCTTCTTAGGGTCCAGGAAGCTGTGTCAGCCCTGTCCCCAGTTCCCAGTTTGCACTGGTGGTAGCTGGTTAGAACCTGAAGCCCAGAGCCCTCCCATGGCCAGGCCAGGGCCACAGTGGATCTGGACTCTGGATGCAATAGAGTGAGACCTGTACACACCTTCCTCCACCCACTCTGCTGGGGACGGATCGAATTCCAGCCCCACTGACCTCACAGGCTCTCTAAGCCTTCCACCCATGCTTGACCGCAAAAGGGCTCTGAGTCACCTGGGGACAAGAACCCAAGGAGAGCCAGCCAGCCAAGCATGTCTGCAGTCCCTCCCTTCAGCAAAACCCCCTGACTGAAGATCCTGGACAGACAACCTACTATTCTTGCTTGTTTATTTTTTCAGGAAAAATTTCTGGAACTGAACTGAACATACTGAGTCAAAAGAACCTTGCATCTCAAGATTTTTTGAGACATCATCAGCAAATTGTCCTCCTGGGGTTTTGCACCAATTTACACCCCTTCTAACAGTCTGAGGAATGCTTCCCCCACCTGCTATCTGGGCCCTCTTTTTTGTCTTTGCTAGGTCAATAGGCCATGCCTCTCGCTGTTGTTATAATTTGCACTGTTTGTCATTGAAGAGAGATTCTCAGACTCCACTGTCTGTGGAGCTTGCTAGAAAAATGGAAAGGCAGCTGGGCACAGTGGCTCATGCCTGTAATCCCAGCACTTTGGGAGGCTGAGGCAGGCCAATCACCTGAGGTCAGGAGTTGGAGACCAGCTTGACCAACATGGTGAAACCCCATCCCTACTAAAAATGAAAAAATTAGCCAGGCATGGTGGTGGACACTTGTAATCCCAGCTACTCGGGAGTCTGAGGCAGGAGAATTGCTTGAACCTTGGAGGCAGAGGTGGCAGTGAGCCAAGATCATGCCACTTCACTCCAGCCTTGGCAACAGAGTGAGATGCTGTCTTAAAAATAATGATAATATTATGGGGGATGGAGTTGGGGAGGGATAGCATGGGGAGAAATGCCAGATATGGGTGAGGGGGAGGGAGGCAGCAAATCACACTGCCATGAATGCACCTATGCAACAACTTTGCATGTTTTTCACATGTACCCCAAAACCTAAAATGCAATTAAAAAAATAAAAAAATAAAATAAATAAATTTATCATATAACAAAAAAAATATATATATATAATGATAATATTAAAAAAAACAAAGGCAAGCACAGACTGGAAGAAAATATTTGTGAAAAATATATCTGACAGAGAACTTGTAAACAGATATAAAAAGAATTCTTTTTTTTTTTTAACCCAATAGTAAATAACCAACCAAATACAAAAAAAAATTTTTTTTTGAGACAGAGTCTTGCTGTGTCACCCAGGCTGGAGTGCAATGGTGCGATTTCGGCTCACCGCAACCTCCACCTCCTGGGTTCAAGCGATTCTCCTGCCTCAGCCTCCTGAGTAGCTGGGACTACAGGCACGTGCCACCATAACTGGCTAATTTTTTGTATTTTTAGTAGAGACGAGGTTTCACCGTGTTAGCCAGGATGGTCTCCATCTCCTGATCTTGTGATCAACCACCTAGGCCTCCCAAAGTGCTGGGATTACAGGTGTGAACCACCGCGCCCAGCAATGCGAAGAATTCTTAACACTTAGTAAGAAGAAGACAATTTACATCGAAATAAAATCAAAGAAAATATATAGATGGCTTAGCTGGGCATGGTGGTGTACACCTAGAATCCCAGCTACTTGGGAGGCATAGGTGGGAAGATCTCTTGAGCCCAGGAGTTCAAGGCTGCAGTGAGCTATGATGGCACCACTGCACTCCAGCCTGGGCAATAAAGGAAGACACTGTCTCTAAAAGGAAAAAAACTATCCAGGCACAGTGGCTAACACCTGTAATCCCAGCACTTTGGGAGGCTGAGGTGGGTGAATGGCTTGAGCCCAGGAATTTAAGACCAGCCTGGGCAACACAGCAAAACCCTGTCTCTTCAAAAAAATACAAAAATTAGCCAGGCATGGTGGTACACACCTGTGGTCCCAGCTACTCGGGAGGCTGAGAAGTGAGAGAATTGTTTGAGCCCAGGAGGTCAAGGCTGCATTGAGCTGTGATTGGGCCACTGCACCCCAGCCTGGGTAACAGAGCAATACCCAGTCTCAATTAAAAAAAAGAAAAGAAAGAAAGAAAAATAATAAAACAAGCAAAAATACACAAATGGCAAATAAGCACTTAAAAAGAAGCTCTACCCCATTAGTCTTACGGAAATGCAAATTAAAATCACAATGAGGCCTGGCGAGGTAGCTCATGCCTGTAATCCCAGCACTTTGGGAGGCCAAGGTGGGTGAATCTCCTGAGGCCAGGAGTTCCAGACCAGCCTGGCCAACATGGCGAAACCCCGTCTCTACTGAAAATACAAAACTAGCTGGGCGTGGTGGCACATGCCTGTAGTCCCAGTTACTCTGGAGGCGGAGGCAGGAGAATCATTTGAACCTGGGAGGCAGAGGTTGCAGTGAGTAGAGATCGTGCCATTGCACTTCAGCCTGGGCAACAAGAGCAAATCTTTGTCTCAAAAATAAAAATAAAAAAATTAGCCAGGTATGGTGGCATGTGTCTGGAGTCCCAGCTACTTGGGAGGCTGAAGCACGAGAATTGCTTGAACCTGAAAGGCGGAGGTTGCAGTGAGCCGAGATGCCTCACTGCACTCCAGCCCAGGTGACAAAGGGAGACCTTGTCTCAAAACAAAACAATCAAACAAAAAACCCACAATGAGATACCACTTCACACCTACTAGAAATGGTTAAAGTTAGGAAGACTGACCATACCAAATGTTGGCAAGGATGTGGAACCACTGGAACTCACATACCCTGTTGGTACCAATGTAAAATGGTACAACTACTTTGGAAACAGGGTGGCAGTTAAGCGTACACTAACCGTACAATCCAGCCATTTCACTCCATCGTTTAGCCGAGAGGAATGAAGGCACGTGTCCCCACAAAGTCTTGTACAACAAGGGCTCGTAGCTACTAAATAATGGAAGCAACTAAAATACCCATCAACATGTGATTGAAGCCTAGTGTGGTGGCTCATGCCTGTAATCCCAACACTTCGGGAGGCTGAGGTCCGGAATTTGAGACCAGCCTGGCCAACATGGTGAAACCTCTGTCTCTACTAAAAATACAAAACAGGGCCGGGCGCGGTGGCTCACGCCTGTAATCCCAGCACTTTGGGAGGCCGAGGCGGGTGGATCACGAGGTCAAGAGATCGAGACCATCCTGGTCAACATAGTGAAACCCCGTCTCTACTACAAATACAAAAAATTAGCTGGGCATGGTGGCGCATGCCTGTAATCCCAGCTACTCAGGAGGCTGAGGTAGGAGAATTGCCTGAACCCAGGAGGCGGAGGTTGCGGTGAGCCCAGATCGTGCCATTGCACTCCAGCCTGGGTAACAAGAGCGAAACTCTGTCTCAAAAAAAAAAAAAAAAAAAAATACAAAACAATTAGCCAGACATGGTGGCACACAGCTGTAATCCCAGCTAATCAGGAGGCTGAGGCAGGAGATTCACTTGAACCTGGGAGGCAGAGATGGTGAGATCTTGCTACTGCACTCCAGCCTGGGTGACAGAGTGAGACTATCTAAAAAAAAAAAAAAAAAAAAAAAGTGAGTCCAGGTGTGATGGCTCACGCCCCTGTAATCCCAACACTTTGGGAGGTCAAGGTGGGCAGATCACCTGAGGTTGGGAGTTCAAGAACTGCTTGACCAACATGGAGAAACCCTGTCTCTACTAAAAATACAAAATTAGACATGCATGGTGGTGGGAGCCTGTAATTCCAGCTACTCTGGAGGCTGAGGTAGGAGAATTGCTGGAACCCGGGAGGCGGAGGTTGTGGTGAGCCGAGATCATGCCATTGCACTCCAGCCTGGGCAACAAGAGTGAAATTCCGTCCCCTCCCCGCCCCCAAAAAGTGATTGAATAAATAAACAAATTATGGTATGCTCGATTCTGTGATAAAGAAGCAAACTTTTTTTTTTTTTTCCTGAGAGAGGTCTTGCTCTGTTGCTCAGGCTGGGAACAAATTATTAAGACCCACAATGTGGATACATCTCAGACTAATTAGGCTGAGTGAAAAAAGCCAGACACAGAAACAGTGCAGGTGGCACAATTTCATTTATGTAAGATTCTGGAAAATGCAACTAATCTCCAGGGACAGAAATCAGACCAATGATTTCGTGGAATGGGGTGGGGAGGGTGGGGAGGGAATGGGAATGGAGAGAGAGGGATGATTATATGCAGGGGCCACCAAGAAACTTGGGAGTGATGAAGCTTTTTATGACAATTCTCATCGTCTTTTTTTTTTTTTTTTTTTTTTTTTTTGAGACAGAGTTTTGCTCTTGTTACCCAGGCTGGAGTGCAATGGCGCGATCTCGGCTCACCGCAACCTCCGCCTCCTGGGTTCAGGCAATTCTCCTGCCTCAGCCTCCTGAGTAGCTGGGATTACAGGCACGCGCTACCATGCCCAGCTAATTTTTTGTATTTTCAGTAGAGACAGGGTTTCACCATGTTGACCAGGATGGTCTCGATCTCTTGACCTCGTGATCCACCCGCCTCGGCCTCCCAAAGTGCTGGGATTATAGGTGTGAGCCACCGCGCCTGGTCTTTTTTTTTTTTTTTTTTGAGATTGAGTCTCCCTCTGTCGCCCAGGCTGGAGGATAGTGGGGTATGATCTCAGCTCACTGCAGCCCCTGTCTCCTGGGTTCAAATGATTCTCCTACCTTGGCCTCCCAAGTAGCTGGGATTACAGGTGCTAATTTTTTTTTTCTTTTTGAGATAGAGTCTTGCTCTTTTTTTTTTGAGACAGAGTCACCATGTTGACCAGGATGGTCTCAATCTCCTGACCTCATGATCCATAAACCTCAGCCTCCCAAAGTGCTAGGATTACAGGCATGAGCCACCTCACCTAGCCTAATATTTGTATTTTTAGTAGAGACAGGATCTCACCACCTTGGCCAGGCTGATCTTGAACTCCTGATCTCGGGTGATCCACCCACTTCAGTTTCCCAAAATTCTGGGATTATTGGCTTGAGACACCATGCCCGGCCAATTCTCTTAGTCTTAATTATGATGATGGTTTCACAGATAGAACAGATTCCATGTGTACGGCCTGGGAATCTGCATTTTAAAGAGTTTTCAAGAATTAGGCTGGGCATGGTGGCTCACACCTGAAATCCCAGCACTTGGGGAGGCCAAGGCAGGTGGATCACAAGGTCAAGAGATCAAGACCTTTCTGGCCAACATGGTGAAACCCTGTCTATACTAAAAATGCAAAAATTAGCCTAGCATAGTGGCAGGTGCCTGTAGTCCCAGCTGCTTGGGAGGCCGAGGCAGGAGAATCACTTGAACCTGGGAGGTGGAGGCTGCAGTGAGCCGAGATCGTGCCACTGCACTCCGTCCTAGCAACAGAGCGAGACTCTGTCTCAAAAAAAAAAAAAAATCATCTGAGTTGGCTAGGTGAAACCCACCTCTACTAAAACTACAAAAATTAGCTGGGCATGGTGGTGCACACCTATAATCCAGCTACTCAGGAGGTTGAGGCAGGAGAATTACTTGAACCTAGGAGGCAGAGGTTGCAGTGAGCTGAGATCACACCATTCCACTCCAGCCTGAGTGACAGAGCAAGACTCTGTCCCCCACAAAAATGGAAAGAAGTCATCTGAGTTGATTACCATAAAAAGAGTAAGGGGTTGCCTGGGCAGGGTGGCTCACACTGGTCATCTCAGTACTTGGGAGGCTGAGCCAGGTAGATCATCTGAGGTCTGGAGTTCGAGACCAGCCTGGGCAGCATGGTGAAACTCCATCTGTACTAAAAATACAAAAATTAACTGGGTGTGGTGGCTCATGCCTGTAATCTCAGCCACTTGAGAGGCTCAGGCATGAGAATTGCTTGAACCCAAAAGGCAGAGGTTGTAGTAAGCAGAGACTGTGCTACTGCACTCCAGCCTGGGTGACAGAGTGAGAATCCATCTCAAAGCCCTCACAGGCCAAGCCCCACTTCGGGGCTTATCTACCCTGCATCAAAACCCCAGTTGTCCCAGCACTTTGAGAGGTTGAGGCTTAAGGCCAGAAGTTCAAGACCAGCCTGGCCAACACAGCAAAACTCTAATACAAAAATTAGCCAGGCATGGTGGCATGCACTTGTAATTCCAGCTACTCAGGAGGCTGAGGCACAAGCATTGCTTGAACCTGGGAGGTGGAGGTTGCAGTGAGCCAAGATTGCATCACTGCACTGCAGCCTGGGTGATAGAGTAACACTCTGCTCAAGAAACAACAAAAGAAAAAAAACAAAACAAAATAAAACCAGCTGAAATCTTTCTCTGTCTTCTGCTTAGCTTTCTCCTGAGTAACACCCCCATCCCGAAGAGCCTCAGGTTCTCATCCTTCCACCTTGAAAACTTCAATGGAAAGACCAAAAGTCTAGGGCAGACTCTCATTGGTCTGGGTGGATGATGTGCTTGTCCCTGAACCAATCACTATGGGCAGAGGATGTGTGACTCTTGTGGGTCAACTCTGGTCACATCCTCACCATGGGAGCCAGAATTGGCATCCCATCTCCAAACTGTGTGGGCTGTGTCGACCTTAAATATTGAGATTCAGCAAATATGATTAAGTAGAGAGTTTATTTGAGTGTGAAGCTTGAGGACAGCCACCTGGGAGACACCAAATCCAAACGAATGGGCTCAGCATTGGAAAGTGGAGAAGTTGGCCGGACGCGATGGCTGAGACCTGTAATCCCAGCACTTTGGGAGGCCAAGGCAGATGGATCACCTGAGGTCAGGAGTTGGAGACTAGCCTGACCAACAAGGCAAGGTGAAATGCTGTCTCTACTAAAACTACAAAAATTAGCTGAGCACGGTGGCAGGCGCTTGTAATCCCAGCTACTCGGGAGGCTGAGGCAGGAGAATCGCTTGAACCCAGGAGGTGGAGGTTGCAGTGAACTGAGATTGAGCATTGCACTCCAGCCTGGGTGACAAGAGCGAAACTTCATATCAAAAAAAAAAAAAAAAAGTGGAGAAGTTGGCCAGGTACAGTGGCTCATGCCTGTAATGCCAGAACTTTGAGAGACTGAGGTGGGCAGCTCACTTGAGGTTAGGAGTTTAAGACCAGCCTGGCCAACATAGTGAAATCCCGTCTCTACTAAAAATAAAAAAGTTAGCTGGGCGTGGTGGTGTATGCCTGAATTCCCAGCTACTCTGGAGGCTGAGGCATGAGAATCACTTGAATACAGGACGTGGAGGTTACTGGGAGCCAAGATCATGCCACTGCACTCTGGGTGACAGAGTGAGTGAGACTCTGTCAAAAACAAAAAAGAAAAAAGAAAGTGGAGAAGTTAAGGTTTCACTTAGACAGGCAGAGACAGAAATTTTAGCAGGATTACAGTTTCCACAGAAGACCTGTGCATACACACAGTGATCTGATTGGTTACAGACTGTTACATTCCAAAGAAGTTTCCTTTATTACTCCCTGAGGAGGGGCAATAATCTGAGGGGTTCATATCTCTGGTGCCGCTTAGTCCTAATTATTTACAGGAAAAAATACAGAAGTGACAGCTGTATGTCACATGACTCAGGCTGCACAGCCACATTTCTCTTCAGGCGCAGAATGATTTAAAATTCAAAGGGCTTTGAGTTAGTTTAAGTTTGCATTGTTTCATTTAACAGCTAAGAATGGAGGAAAGATGGTTCCCCGAAACAAGACCAAGTGCCACAGCTGGGATGAGGCCTGCATACTGAGCAGGCACTAAAATAGCCAGAAAAGATCAGGAAGGGCCGGGTGTGGTGGCTCAAGCCTGTAATCCCAGCACTTTGGGAGGCCAAGCAGGGTGGATCACTTGAGGTCAGGAGTTCAAAACCAGCTTGGCCAACACAGTGAAGCCCTGTCTCTACAAAAAATACAGAAACTTAGCGGGATGTGGTGGTACACGCCTGCAATCCCAGCCACTCGGGAGGCTGAGGCAGGAGAATCACTTGAACCTGGGAGGCAGAAATTGCAGTGAGCTGAGACCATGCCAGTACACTCCAGCCTGGATGACAGAAGGAGACTCTAAAACAAAAAAAAAAAGCCAGAAAAGATAAGGAAGGGCCGGGCACGGTGGCTCACACCTGTAATCCCAGCACTCTGGGAGGCCGAGGAGGGCTGATCACTTGAGGTCAGGAGTTTGAGACCAGTCTGGCCAACATAGCAAAACCCTGTCTCTACTAAAAATACAAGAAGTAGGTGGGTGTGATGTCATGTGCCTGTAGTCCCAGCTACTCAGGAGGCTGAGGCAGGAGAATCAGTTGAACCCAGGAGGCAGAGAGGCTGCAGTGAGCCAAAATGGCGCCAGTGCACTCCAGCCTGGGCGACAGAGCAAGACTCTGTCTCGAAAAAAAAAGAAAAAAAAGGCTGGGCACAGTGACTGATTTTGTAATGCCAGCACTTTGGGAGGCCGAGGTGGGTGGATCATTTCAGGTCAGGAGTTTGAGACCAGCCTGGCCAACATGGTGAAACCCTATCTCTACTAAAAAATACAAAAATTAGCTGGGCATTGTGGTTCACGCCTGTAATCCCAACTACTTGGGAGTTTGAGGCAGGAGAATCACTTGAATCTGGGAGGTAGAGGTTGGAATGAGCCAAGATCACGCCTCTGCACTCCAGCCTGGGGGATCCGATCTGGGTGATGGAGTAAGACTTTGTCCCCTTGCCCCCCCAAAAAAAGATCAGGAAGGCCTTCTGGACCAACCTTTCACCCAAACAGCATGCTGTTGGACCCCCACCTTGGCCTCAGCCTCAGCAGGCTCCCCTGTGGCACCTAGTTCCCTTTTGCACTTGATTCCTGACAGGCAGGTGGCCTGTTATGTGTCATCGCCAGCATGCACCCACACTGACTCAGCCGAGTTCAAAGCATAAAGCCCAGTCTAGTTGTCCCGGTAAGTCAGGCCAGCCTGGGCAAAGGAGGAGGCATCTTTATTAGGGAACATGGTAGCTCAGATGGCCAACCCTACCCTGTATGGATGGGGAGAGTGAGATGCAGGGGAAAAGGGGTCTGGCGCCAAGGCCACTTGCCTACCAACCTCTGCCCCCAGCTGCCTACCTCTGGCTCCTCCCAGCGGGCTACAACTGGCCCCAAAGTGTTAAGGTCTGGAACTTGCAAACAGACTTCCATGGACTGAAGCCAGCCCACCGGTGTGTCTTGTTTGGCTTACAGGAGGCTTACAAATACTTAGTAGTCTTAGCTGGGTGTGGTGGCAGGTGCCTGTAATCCTGTAATCCCAGCTACTCGGGAGGTTGAGGGAGGAGAATCGCCTGAAGGGGTGAGGGGTGGGGTGCAGAGGTTGCAGTAAGCCTAGATGGCGCCACTGCACGGACTCAGGCTCAAAAAACAAAAACAAACAAACAAACAAACAAAAAATACTTAATAGTCAATGTGTGTAACCGGGAGATTCCAGTTAAAACCTGGAATTCTGACTGCTTTTGTAAAAATAAACAGCAGGACAGGCCCACATTCCTGATCATCAAGATTACAAGAAGCCAGGCTCACCTCCATTGGCCTCCTGCAGGCGCAAGCTTGGGATCCTTGTCTGAGCCCAGGGATTTTTGCCTGAGTGGCTGTAGGCTGCAGGCAGCTGAATCTATGCAGCTGGGATCAGCAGAATCCTTGGCGAGCTGTGCAGTGATGGGTCCCCAGGTGGGGCCCTTCCTGCTGTCTTTAGGCCAGGCCCTGTGCAGGGCTCTGGGGATCCTCCTCACCCGTGTGCAGCTCCTCACACCATTTATGGCCTTCACTGATTCACTGAGTCTTCTCATCAGCCCTCACAGGCTGCACAGGTGGGGAATTGGCAGCACTATGGGAATGTGAGGGAGGTGGGACTTCCCAAGTTCACAGCACTCAGATGGGGCCCGGCTACTCTGGGTGGGGCTCCTGATGCACCTGTCCCAGGTCCAGGGGACAGGCAAAGCTCCGGAAGCCTGATGATTCATGCTCATGCTCTCACGGGAGGCTGACTCACAAAGGAAGCTGTACACCCAGGCATACCTGGGGCGGACTCCCAGCTCTGCCACTTACAAAACCTGTGGCATCAGCTGGGCGTGGTGGCTCACAACTGTAATCCTAGCACTTTGGGAGGCCGAGGTGGGTGGATTGCCTGAACTCAGGAGTTCCAGACCAGCCTGGGCAACACAGTGAAACCCAGTCCCTACTAAAATACAAAAAATTAGCCAGGCGTGGCAGCGGGTGCCTGTAGTCTCAGCTACTCCGGAGGCTGAGCAGGAGAATCGCTTAACCTAGGAGATGGAAGTTGCAGTGAGCTGAGATCGTGCCACTGCACTCCAGTGTGGGTGACAGAGCAAGACTCTGTTTCAAAAAAAAAAAAACCTGAGGCATCAGGTGAGTTTTGGCTCTTTTTTTTTGAGACAGGGTTTCACCATGTTGGCCAGACTAGTCTTGAACTCCTGACCTCAGGTGATCCACCCACCTCATCCTCCCAAAGTGCTGGGATTACAGGTGTGAACCATCGCGCCCGGCCTAGTTTTAGCTCTTTAGTCTCTTCCTCTTTGAAGTGTGAAAAATCCAAAACAGCTTACAGGAATGCTGTCAGTGTTCAATGCAACTGACATCAAAATAGAAGGTATATTAAATTCTCAGCTTGGGGACCGTGCTATGCACTGTGAGAATAAGGGCCTGGCGCGGTGGCTCACGCCTGTAATCCCAGCACTTTGGGAGGCCGAGGCAGGTGAATCACGAGGTCAAGAGATTGAGACCATCCTGGTCAACATGGTGAAACCCCGTCTCTACTAAAAATACAAAAAAATTAGCTGGGCATGGTGGTGCGTACCTGTAATCCCAGCTACTCAGGAGGCTGAGGCAGGAGAATTGCCTGAACCCAGGAGGTGGAGGTTGCGGTGAGCCAAGATCGCACCATTGCACTCCAGCCTGGGTAACAAGAGTAAAACTCCGTCTCAAAAAAAAAAAAAAGAAAAAGAAAAAGTGAGAATAAGACAGATGTTGTTGTCTTTCTAGGACAGTTGGCAAAACTGGTGTAATCTTGCCCCCACCAGGGGACATTAGGCAATGTCTGAATACATTCTGATTGTCAGAACTGGAGGAGTCGGGTGCAGTGGCTTGCTCCTATAATCCCGGCACTTTGGGAGGCTGAGGTGGGCAGATCACCTGAGGTCCGAAGTTTGAGACCAGCCTGACCAATATGGAGAAACCTCATCTCTACTAAAAATACAAAATTAGCTGGGTGTGGTGGCACATGCTTGTAATCCCAGCTGCTCAGGAGGCTGAAGCAGGAGAATCACTTGAACCCAGGAGGCAGAGGTTGCAGCGAGCCGAAATTGCGCCATTGCATTCCAGCCTGCGCAACAAAAGCGAAACTCTGTCTCAAAAAAAAAAAAAAAAAAGTATATCCAGCGCAAAATGTTAATCGTGCTGGGATTGAGAAACCCTCCTACAGCAGGACACAGACATTTGCCAGGCGCGGTGGCTCACACCTGTAATCCCAGCACTTTGGGAGGCCGAGGTGGGTAGATCACAAGGTCAGGAGTTCAAGACCAGCCTGGTCAATATGGTGAAACCCTGCCTCTACTAAAAACATACAAATAAAAAACAACAACAATAAATCTGGACACAGACAAACCATACAATTATATGTGTGCGCATAAACATGTGAGAGGAAACAGGCCGGGTGTGACCCAGCGAAGCTCTCTACAGAAAGTGATGAGACCCACGCTACATGTGAAGGGCGAATAGGAGTTACAAAAGTGATGAGGAAGAAAGTTGTTCAGAGCAAGAAGAACCACAAAAGCAAAGGTTTGGAGGCTAGAAAAAGGGCCTGGGCCAGGCACAGTGGCTCACACCTATAATCCCAGCACTTTGGGAGGTCGCGGTGGGCAGATCGCTTGAGGTCAGGAGTTTGAGACCAGTCTGGCCAATATGGCAAATCCTATCTCTAATAGAAATACAAAAAATTAGATGAGTGTGGTGGCGTGCACCTGTAGTCCCAGGTACTCGGGTGGCTGAGGCAGGAAAATCACTGATTCCAGGGAGGTAGAAGTTGCAGTGAGCCAAGATTAAGCCACTGTACTCCAGCCTCAGCAACAGAGCAAGACCCTGTTTCAAAAAAGAAAAGAAAAAGAGCCCAGTTTTTGTTTTTTTTTTTTTGAGACAGAGTCTTACTCTGTCGCCCAGGCTGGAGTACAGTGGCACAGCTCACCACAACCTCCGCTTCACAGGTTCAAGTGATTCTCATGCCTCAGCCTCCGGAGTAGCTGGGACTACAGGCGCATGCCACCACACCCAGCTAATTTTTGTGTTTTTAGTAGAGATAGGGTTTCACCATGTTGGCCAGGATGGTCTCCATCTCCTGACCTTGTTATCCACCTGCCTTGCCCTCCCAAAGTAAGAGCCCAATATTTTTTAGAAAGTAAACTTTCTTGATGCGACTGGAATGCAGAGTATAAGGAGGGAAATGGCAACAAGTCACATTAAGGAGCTGATACAGGCTGATAAGGGTGACAGGGTGAGATTCTATCTCTAAAAAGAAAGAGATGGGGAGGGAAAGGAAAGGGGGGGGGGAGGGAGGGAAGGGGCAACTCTACGTTGGATGAGAGTTAGAGAGGACATCTAGGGGGCCATGGGCGTGGGTAGCAGGGAGAGCTAGCCTGCACTGATGATAGCTGGAAAAAGGCCTCTTGAAGAAATGGCATCCAAACAGGGTCCTGAAGGCAACCCAAGAGCTGGGCAGGGGAAGAGGTGGGGCAAGGGCCCAGCGTACTCCCCACAGCCTCTAGGCCTCTGCCACCAGACAGACCATTTTGAGAACCACATCCCCCTTTGCAAACCTGCATACTGGAGTTCATCATCTCCAACCAGAAGAGCTGGGCTTGTCCCTGCCAGGTCCTCCCGGCAGCCACTCCTTGGCACCTTCCACGAACCTGGACCAATTTGTCTAGAATTTCTGCAAGGGTCAGGAAGGCACTTCAGGGAGATTTCCAAGCAGGGCATGTGAGTGAGCCGTCTGAGGGGTAGAGGCCCAGCCTCAGTGGAGCCGGTCCAGCTGACACTGAGAAACAGAGACAAGCTGTTCCCTCTGGGACCTGCTCAAATTGCAAAATCATGAGCAAATAAATGATCATTGTTTTCAGCCACTAAGTTTCAAGGTAGTTTGTTACACAGCAAAGACAACTGAAGCCGCTGTAAACCCCAGCACTTTGGGAGGCCGAGGCAGGCAGATCATGAGGTCAGGAGATTGAGACCAGCCTGGCCAACAAGGTGAAACCCCATCTCTACTAAAAATACACAAATAATCTGGGTGTGATGGTGCACGCCTATAGTCCCAGCTACTTGGGAGGCTGAGACAGGAGAATCGCTTGAACCCGGGAGGTGGAGGTTACAAGGCAAAACCCCATCTCGACAAAAAATTAAAAAATTAGCTGGGCATAGTACTGTGCTCCTATGGTCCCACCTACTAGGAAGACTGAGGTGGAAAGATCTCCTGAGCCCTGGAGGTCGAGGCTGCAGTGAGCCATGATTGTGCCACTGCACTCCAGCCTAGGCAACAGAGTGAGATCTTGTCTCAAGACAAACAAAACAGGAAAGTACTCTCACCTAAAATACAGTTTACAAAGCATGCCTTTCCAAAAGCCTAACGAAAGGGTTTAAAATATAAAAGGTTTGGCCGGGCACGGTGGCTCACGCCTGTACTACCAACACTTTGGGAGGCCGAGGCGGGCAGATCACCTGAGGTCAGGAGTTCGAGACCAGCCTGGCCAACATAGTGAAACCCCATCTCTATAAAAATACAAAAATTAGCCGGGCGTGGTAGCAGATGCCTGTAATCCCAGTTACTCAGGAGACTGAGGCAGGAGAATTGTTTGAATCCGGGAGGCGGAGGTTGCAGTGAGCCGAGATCGTGCCACTGCACTCCAGCCTGGCGGACAAGATTGAGACTGAGTCTTAAAAAAAAAAAAAGGTTTGAACAGGCGCAGTGGCTCACTCCTGTAATCCCAGCTACTCGGGAGGCTAAGGCACAAGAATTGCTTGAATCCTGGAGGTGGAGGTTGCAGTGAGCCAAGATAGTGCCACTACACTCTAGCCTGGGTGACAGAGCAAGACTGTGTCTCAAAAAAAAAAAAAAAAAATACTAACACAAGCTGCCTCTAGGCCTCATTTGATCTAGACACTCCCCCAGGTCAGGTCAGGCTCAAATCATCTCTAGGTAACCTCAAATCTTACAGGAGCAAGGTCAGAGTAGTCAAGAACAGTAGCTAAGAGCATGGGCTACAGTGAGTAATAAGATAGCTGTGTGACTTTAGGCAAATTGTTTAACCTCTCTGATTCTCAATGTCCTCACCTGCAAACAGAACAGTGTTAGTGCCTACTTCCTGGGGCTGTTGCAAGGAGTCAATGAGAGAATGCTTATAAGTCCTCAATAATTGTTAGTTTTTATTGTTACTATATACTGGTGAGAGTGATAGCTATGCCCAGGAATTCTAAGATCCCTCCAGAAGGAAGGCCAGTCTTATTTAAAGGAGTATCCCTGCTTGGCAGGACTTCCCAACTGTTCAGCAGAAACTCCAGAGAACCAGCCATCCTTGGTGCAGGATCCAGCTGAGTTTAAGTCTTCCAGTCTCTGAGCTAAGGTCATTAACTGGCCTGGAGTAGTGGCTCGCAGCTGTAATCCCAACACTTTGGAAGGCAGAGGCAAGAGGATCCCTTGAGCCCAGTTGGAGACCAGCTTGGGCAACATGGTGAAACCCCATCTCTATTAAAAAAAAAAAAAATTAGCTGAGTGTGGTGGCGCATGCCTGTAGTCCCAGATACTCAAGAGACTGAGGTGGAAGGATCAATTGAACCCAGGAGGTCAAGGCTACAGTGAGCTATGATCGTGCCACTGCACTCTAGCCTAGGTGACAGACAAAGTGAGACCCAGCCCCCTTTTTTTTTTTTTTTGAGACAATTTCACTCTTGTTGCCTAGGCTGAGTGCAATGATGTGATCGCGGCTCATTGCATCCTTCGCCTCCCAGGTTCAAGCAATTATCCTGCCTCAGCCCCCCACCCCACCCCATTAGGTAGAATTACAGGCATGTGCCACCATGCCTGGCTAATTTTTGTATTTTTTAGTAAAGACAGGGTTTTACCATGTTGGTCAGGCTAGTCTTGAACTCCTGACCTCAGGTGATCACAGGTATGAGCCACCAAAACTGATGGAGACCCTGTCTTAAAAAAAAAAATTCATAACCCTCAGAAAGTATCAGGATTACTGAGGACTTGACTTGTCAGCGGGGCATGGTGGCTCATGCCTTTAATCCCAGGACTTTGGGGAGGTCGAGGTGGGTGGATCACCTGAGTTCAGGAGTTTGAGACAAACCTGGCCAACATGGCAAAACCTCGTCTCTACTAAAAATACAAAAAAAAAAAAAAAAAATTAGCCAGATGTGGTGGTGGTTGCCTGTAATCCCAGCTACTCTGGAGGCGGAGGCAGAAGAATTGCTTGAACTTGGGAGGCGGAGGTTGCAGCGAGTGCACGCCATTGCACTCCAGCCTAGGCGACAAGAGCAAAACTCCATCTCAAAAAAAAAAAGAAAAGAAACAAAGAGTCAGGATTATTGAGGGCTTGGGCTTGTTTACAATGCCTATTCTTAGAGTCTTCCCTCCAGGTTTTGAGTGAGGTCTGGGATCGGGTATATTTAACAAATGCCTCAGGCATTTCTGAGTCCCAAACACTGCCTTAAACCAGGAATGACTGACTCCTACCATAAAGGGCCAGAGAGTAAACACCTTTGGCTTTGGGGGCCAGATGTCTCTGTAACTATTCAATTCCTGCTTTGGTGATACAAAAAAAGCCACAGGTTCATAAATGAATGGGTGTGGCTGTGTTCCAATAACATTTTATTTATAAAAATAGGTGGGGAGCCCGATTCAGTTTGTGGGCCGGAGTCTGTCAGTCCCTGTTCTCTTCTCTATATAACCAATAAAGATGCAGAGATGTGTGTATAAAAAAGTGATATGTCTTTAATTTAAAATTATGACCTGGAAATAACTAGTCAGTTGAAGTGATCCAGACTTCCTCTTTACACCCAATGGAACAGACACAATATTGGCTCAGATTTCCAACCCCAGAGAAAAACCAAACCAAATCCTTGGGAAGTCCCTGCAGCAACATTGCTGGGACCATCAGACTGCACAGAGTGCGGGTGCCCAAGTTGCTGGGCTGCTGTTCTCCAGCCACGCTGAGAAGAACTTTCCTTCACCACCAGCTCCCTCACTGGGCCTGATCTCCCACTCTACCTCCCTTTAGCTGGCACCGCACAAACGCCTCCACAGAGAGGTTGACAGTACAGTAGTCCCCTCCCAACTGTCTTCAGTGCATCCTCAGGGCCATCTTCCTGTCGTCACAATGGCAGAGCTGAGCGTTCTAAACGTTCGTGCCCAGGAGGGCAGCATCTTCACTTTTTAGCTGAGGCCTGGAGTCCTGAGTTGTAACCACTGGTTACATGTGGCCGAGGCACCGGCAGCAAATCAGCAAACTTGGGAAACGATCTGGGGAGATGCAAGGGCCTTGGTAATTGATGGTAAGTCTGAAAATGAAACAGACAAATGGCATCTGGGTAAAATCCTTACAGACATCTCAGAAGAGAAAGTGTAAAGATGGAACAGGGAACAGCACCTCCTTCACACTCCAAGGCTCTGTCTGCTCTTCCCTAAGCATAGAATCCAAAGGGTCCTACTTCTTTTTTTTGAGGTGGAGTCTCGCTCTGTTTCCAGGCTGGAGTGCAGTGGTGCAGTCTCTGCTCCCTGCTGCCTCCACCTTCCAGGTTCAAGTGATCCTCCTGTTTCAGCCTCCCGAGTAGCTGGGACTACAGGCGTGTGCCACCATGCCCAGCTAATTTTTGTATTTTTAGCAGAGACGGGGTTTCACCCTGTTGGCCAAGATGGTCTCCATGTTTTGACCTGGTGATCCGCCCACCTTGGCCTCCCAAAGTGCTGGGATTACAGGCGTGAGCCACCGCGCCTGGCCAGGGTCCCACTTCTTAGGTCAGCTTCGCCTCTTCCTCCTCCTACATTCAGGGTCAATCATGGCTTTGGATTCACTCAGCCACTCAGAGGGAGTCTCACAAGAACAGGAGGCACTGAGAGGTGTGGCAAGAGAAGAGTCCAGCATGTGATGTTCAGCAGGACTTTTTTTGTACTGAATTTTGGAAATGTGGAGTCAGCAGAGAGGAAAGGAGGAAGGGTGTAGTCACAGAGAGGCCCTCCTGGAGGCCTTCCCAGGAGGGGTTCACACACAGAATAAATACAACTGGCTGGAAGCAAGCCTCCCCACAAAGCCCACAGGTCACTCAGACCCACTGCAGGGGGGCAACAAACTTCCACACTAGTTGGCTTTCTCGAAAATTTACAGCATCCAAAGCTTGACCTGAATCAAAAGCTGCCCAGAGATGCTGTGGAAGACCAGAGAGTGGCCAAACCATCCCCACACACAGCATTCCTCAGCCAGACTGGCTGCGCCCTGTGTGTATTCTGGAAACTTCCCAGCGCACTACCTAACAAGTGCCTGTGCTGTGCCTGGGGTGAGGCTGCGGGAGAGAAGACAGTCGTTGGGGTCCCCTGAGAACTGAGGCACAGTGAGAAGGAGAAAAGCGTGGGGTTTCCTCCTCAGGCTCAGTCACACTGCCTCCCAAGGGAGGAGGATATTATTGCTCAACTGCCAGCACCAGTGACATTAACCTACTCGAAAGGATGGCACCTGGGGTGGGGCAGCTCCACAGAGACCCAGGCAGGGTGATGGCCCCCAGTGACAGCCTGTTGTGTTGTTCCTTACGGTTGTCCAAGACCAAGTCTGGGTCATGTCACAAGCCCTGGGTCAAGATAACACATGTCCTATCACATGCATACGTGACCCCCAGCTAACCAATCTTCTGGATCTCAGCAAGGCAGCTGTAGTACTGGAAGAGTTTGGGTCCCAGGAGCCCAACAAATTCCTCTTCTCAAAAACCATGGAACCCCTAAGTGTTTATTAAAGAGGGAGCTGCACACATGGCCAGCCTAAGGCCAAGGCCAACCACAGGACCCACTTACAAGACCATGGAGTTTTCATCCCATCATGGCAGAAGGCTGGCCTGACCCCTGCCATCACTGGATGATGCTGTCTGGCTGCCCATTCTGGGCCACCTGCCCAGGGTCAGAGGCAGGGGCCGGGTTAGCTGTGTTGCTCTGCAGGTAGCGGCGGAAATCTTTAATCATGGGCCGGAGGACCTGGATGAGGACGCTCAGGGCGGCTTGTGTGCCCTCCATGGCCTGGGCCTGGCGCTCCTGGGCACAGGCCTGCACTTCCTGGGAGCGGCGGATCATCTGCAGCAGGTCGTTCTGCTGCTCCAGGTGCTGCGCGATCTCCTTCACATGCAGGTTGG
The DNA here is from genome assembly GCF_030222135.1 of Aotus nancymaae. Classification (NCBI taxonomy): domain Eukaryota; kingdom Metazoa; phylum Chordata; class Mammalia; order Primates; family Aotidae; genus Aotus; species Aotus nancymaae. The sequence continues at coordinate 3,973,474 of NW_026988414.1, read as the reverse complement.
TGACCCGCTGCTCCTGTATCAGCTTGGCGGAGTTGAGGGCAATGCGGCTCTTGAGCGCTTGCGGCTTGACTGACGTGTCTGCATGCTGGGCCATCATCTCCACGGGGGCCTCTGGTGGCAGTGGCGGGGGCGCCTCAGTCGTGCAGTACTCCACCACGCCCTCCTCCAGGGTATGATAGGTGGTCTCTGTGGGGACTGCAGGGTAGAAAGAAGAGGCTGAGGAAGGTCACTTTCTGGAAGGAATGAAGCTGGCTGTATGGGGTGGGGAGGAAGCCAGAAAGTCCTGTCCTGGAGGGACATTAAAGGGGAATCCAGGCCTCCCCTGGCTGCATAGCTATTCACATATAAATCTTGAATCTAAGGGGTTCAGAATCTTAACCTACTTGGTAATCAAAGGGCCAGCCCTGGATCTGGCAAAAGCAAAGATGTTGATCATAATACTGGCAAAACTTTCAGAGCAACTACATGTCAGGCACTTTGTGCTCATTAGCTCAACAAATCCTCAAAATGACACCAAGAGGTAGGTGCTGTCACTTTCATTTACCAGATATGAGGAAACAGACTGAGAAATGTAGAATGACTTGCTAAGGCCACAGAGCTCATTCGGCAGAGCCAAAAGGCAAACCCAGGTCTCCCCAACAGCTGAGCCCTGACCTCCACGCGGGGCTGCTCCTAGCTAAGAAAGGCACCTCCGAGGCTGGGTCACACGCTCCCTGTGGTGCCAGTGCAGCAGGCATCTTGGGTGGGACTCTACATATGCTCTTTGCCACCACATTAGTCCTACCTCCTTTCATGCTTGCTTTTTATTTATTTATTTTTGAGATGGAGTTTTGCTCTTTTGCTATGTTGCCTAGGATGGAGTGCAGTGGCACGATCTCAGCTCACTGCAACCTCCACCTCCCAGGTTCAAACGATGCTTGTGCCTCAGCCTCCTGAGTAGCTGGGACTACAGGCGCCCCGCCTCCAAACCCGGGGAATTTTTGTACTTTTAGTAGAGACGAGGTTTTACCATATTGGCCAGGCTGGTCTTGAACTCCTGACCTCAAGTGATCTGCCCACCTCGGCCTCCCAAAGTGCTGGGATTACAGGCGTAAGCCACCATGCCCAGCCCTTTGATGCTTTCTTGACTTGACTTCCTAGTCCCCTGTGGCCAAGCAGAAAAGGAGGTGGGAATGGGGTGGTGGCAGCTAAAGTGCCCAGTCAATGTCTCCCTGTCTCTTTCATCATCTGGGTCAATGCAATACTCAAACATCCTTCCTATTCCAGAGTAGCATCTGACTTAGACCCGTGTTTGTCCCTCTTACCCACCCCAACGTATTCTTGAGAAATACGCATTACAGGGGGATGACACTCACACATCTACCCAGCTCCCTCAACCCCCACTGAGAATCACTGATGGATCCAGCTCACAGCCATCAGAAACAAGCAGAGTTAACAGTCACAGGCACAAACCCTTCTTTGAACTAAAAAAATCCAACCAAAGTTAGTTCTGTTGTTATTTCTAACTGAGAACCTTGAAAAGGATCCTAGCTGGGCTGTTTGGGCCTCCACGCATGTGGAAGAGGTCAAGCTCCTCCATCCTTCAACGCCAATGTCAGCTACGTGTCCCCATGCCACCAAGAAGCCCCCTTCCTCTTCTGGGGCCTTAGGTTTTCCCAACTAATGGTGAAGCTATTCCTATATATGTCATCTCTGTCCTACTAGAACATAACTGGCCTGTTATTTTAGACAACTTGGTAATCCCAGTGCCCAGCACAGGGTTTGGTACAGAGTAAGTGCTAATGTTTGATGAATGAATGAATCATGAATGAGTAGATTAACACCAGGAACCATGAGGCTCCCGAGCAGCACCTGATGAAAGTTCCCTGGCACTGAAAACAGAATCCAGAATTGTTGTCTCACTTGGGCAGTATTATTCCCATCTATTTTTTCAACAAATACGGCCTGGCTGTCTACTACATGCCTGGCCCTGAGAAAAGTCCTGTAGGGATACAGACATGGTCTCTGTCTTCAAGGACCACCCAGTTCGGCAACTGGAGGTAAGTCATGGAAACATGGTGGCAATGCTCAATGGCGAGCTATCCAGCACATCAGAAGTCCAGCCCACGTGCTGAGGAAGTCCCAGAGAGAGCAAGATCACTTCTGTCTGGGGTGCCGCTCTTGGAAGGCCTCACGGTCTTCCAAGACCCCCATCTGACCTCTGACCCTTGGCAGCCAACCTTCCCCAGGCCACCCCAGAGCTTGCTGGCCCTTCCCACTTATGCACGCCGCCTGAACAGGAGAGGTCACTCACTCTGTGTCAGGGTGACCGTGGCTGCGGCTGCAGTGGCCGAGGGTCCGAGGGCCACGGGGTGGATCTCTGTGGTGCTGGGCAGGCTGATGATGGTGGCCTCGCCCAGCAGGTTGCAGATACGTTGTTGCATGGGGGTCAGCAGCACGGGGGCTACAGCTGGGCCGCCGCCGCCACTACCACCGCCTGTCCCAGGCCCCCCAGCTCCGTCCTCCTCAGTGGGCCCTGGGGCCTCGCCACCCTCCACGGCAGCCCGGACCTGGGCAACCTTACGACGGACCTCGGTCTTGAGGTCAGACCACTTCTTCTTGACCTCAGGCAGCTCCCTGCGGCAGGTGGCCACGGCGTTGACCCTTCTCAGGATGCCGTGCCAGGCCGCGCTCTTGGCAGCCAGGGGTACCCCGGCGTTGAAGTGGTTCACCAGCAGGTGCTTCTTCAGCTCCAGCTCCTCCACGATGATCTCCACCTCCCGCTCCGAGAAGTTCATCTTCCTCTTCTTGGCTGGGACTGCCATGGCCTGTCCCCTCCCCTCAGTTTAAAGAAATTATAATCCCCCTCAAGCGCCCCAATTCCCCTACTCTTCTTCCTCAGCCTCGCCCCTCACCCACCCCCTGCAGGGGATAGGCCGGGCTTGCTCGAGGCCAAGCACTAGGCCTTAGGTAACCCTCCTCGCTACGCAAAGTGCGTAGGGCCCAGCCCCGACCGGCCCGGCCGCTGCCAGCCAGCTGCGTAATGGCTTCCTGAATCTGCCTCTTCCGCCGGGGTGTGCGGAGATCCGCCCACTTCCCCTCTTCCCGCCTCCCAGCCCGTCTGCGGGAGAACCCGCCTTCCCGGTGGGGCGCGGCTCAAATATCACGTCGATCACTGGTTCTTTCGGTCTGTCGCTCAACTAAACAGCACGCCTACTTACTGGACTTAGCCTGATCATTGGTCTAAAATTGTGTCTGTCGTCCAGAGCGCCCCGCCCACCTAAGCTTAATTCCGTTTCATTGGGAAGTCATTCTGTCGTTCAATTATCAGTATTATGACTATTAAGCCGTTAAATTCAGCTATTTTATTGGTAGTTTAGGGAGTTAGATTACCAAAACCCTGCTTCCTGAGGATACTTAGTGCTTTCGGCCGTGAGCTGTGAGTCAATTAATTTTTAATTCCTCCCACCGGCACAAACTCCGCCTCGCAACTGCAGTTTATAAATGCTCTCACACAAATCCTATTTCCCACCGGAGGCTACGATCTCTCCGTACACGACCGCTCCTCCCATTCTTAAGATCCCATAGTCTAAACAGAGTTCATCAATGGAAACTGGACACGGGGTCTTCCGCATGCCAATCATATGACTTGGGCCTATCGCTGCGTGATATTTTTCCTCTCTGGCACCCGGCTCAGCCAATCACCGCCTCCATCAGTTTGAATCGGCCCCAGGCGGAGCGGGATGACCCCGCCCACCCCATTGATCCGGGTAGTCCGGGGCGGCGTGGGCTGTCCTTAGACAGGCTCCGCCCCCCAGGATCTCCGTCCGAGCCTGTGATTGGCCTTGGGCGGCTGGGGGCGTGGCCTGTGAGGAAGCGCGCGGGAGGGGCGGGGCTCCCGGAAACCGCCCGTCCCTCCAGCTTGCCGGCGTCTCCGAGCCCGCGCTTGCACCTCCAGAGTGCCCGGCGTGCCTTCCGCGCCGTCCCCGCCGGCCCGCCGCCCCCGCCAGCGCCCAGAGCCCCTGCCTCGCACCCGATGGTGAGCAGTGTGTTGTGCCGCTGTGTGGCCTCCCCGCCGCCGGACGCCGCCGCCGCCGCCTCCTCGTCCGCCTCGTCGCCGGCGTCCGTGGGGGACCCCTGCGGCGGCGCCGTCTGTGGGGGCCCAGACCACCGGCTGCGCCTGTGGAGTCTCTTTCAGACGCTCGACGTCAACCGGGACGGCGGTCTGTGTGTCAACGACCTGGCGGTGGGGCTGCGGCGCCTGGGACTGCACCGCACCGAAGGCGAGCTGCAGGTAGGCTGCGCGCGCCCTCGGCACTGCCGGGGAGGGAGCCCCGCGGGTGCTGGGTCACAGGTGCGGGCCGCTGGTGACAGATCTCGGGGGACGGCCCCTTGGGCTGGGTGGGACCCCCACTGTCCAGAGGAAGGGTGCCCCCTGACAGAAGGACACCCCACTTATGCCCTGGTGGGAGTAGGGCTCCTTCCTGACCTCTTTGGGTTCTTGGGCCGGGCTCTTTGTGGACACAGATGGGCACCCTCTGGGCCTTCTGATGGGCGAAAAGCCCTTTCTTGCCCGGGCTTTCCCCAGAGTAGAAGACCAGGTCTCAGGAATGTGCCTTTGTCACCTCCTGACCTCAAGGCCAAGCTCGACGCTCCCTTCACCCATGGATGATGGGTTCATCCATCAGTCCCCAGCAGCACCTCCTCCTTTCCCTCTCGTTTGCATGCCAGCCATAGGCCCTGATCTGGTTCCTCTCAGGAGCATGTGGGAGTTGAAAAAAATTGGTATTGGGGTTTCAGGCAGATCCGTGTGGACGTGGGCTGCGAAGACTGACAGTTCTCATGGTTTAGGCTCATCTCCATTGCCCTGTTTATCCAGAAAATGGGATCGTGATCCCTGCGGGTTGGACTGAGGATGAAGTGAAGGAATCTGGGGGAATTTTTTTTTCTAAAAGTCAAAGCGTGGTACATGTAAGAGGCGAGATTGTCACTGTTGTGGGCTCTTGGCCAAGGTAGGGGCAGAGGGGCACAGAGAAATGGTCATCCCTGGGCCTGCCAGGAAGTGAAGTACTGGCCTTTCTGTATAAGAAGCTCAGAGCAGAGGCTGTTTCTTTTCCTTCTGCCTCTTCCCCTTCAGTCCGACTTGGCAGGTGTAGCTGCCATTTTCCCAAGTATTTCATCTACTGTGGCTTAGCCTGATTTACAGCCTGGAACCTGGAATAGGACTCCTGAGTACTTTACCTAAGAACTTGTTTGTTTGCTGAGTTAGTTTGGTCCATTTGTACACACAACAATTAGAGAATCTCATAGCAAGGTATGCAAAGAATCTGGTAAACCGCCAGTGAATTAAACCAATTTGTTGGGTGGATGTATATAAAGTGTTGTTAACTCATGTTCAAGATCTCTTGAATCAACATCCAAGGTATTTAACCTATTAGGATCAGCCTAGGAAGACCAAAAATAACGCTACACAAGAGAGAATCAGTGAGCTAGGTTCAGGACATTTAGTTAAGACCTTTAGAGTTAGTTACTTTGTTAGTTAGTTAGTTTGTTTGTTTGCTTGTTTGTTTTGCGATGGAGTCTGGCTCTGTCCCCCAGGCTGGAGTGCAGTGGCGCAATCTCAGCTCACTGAAGCCTCTGCCTCCCGGATTCAAGAGATTCTCCTGCCTCAGCCTCCCCAGTAGCTGGGATTATAGGCACGCACCACCACACCCAGCTAATTTTTGTATTTTTAGTAGAGACAGTTTCATCATGTTGGCCAGGTTGGTCTCAAACTCCGACCTCAGGTGATCCATCTGCCTCGGCCTCCTAAAGTGCTGGGATTATGGGCATGAGCTACTGCACCCAGCTAGAGACAAGTTTTTTTAAAAAAAAATGTTTCCAGTCAGTTTCACACAAAATAGTGTGGTGAACTGGAGATTTTCCCATATGTGTCTGATGAACACTCACTTGAAAAGATAGGTTGACTAAACCCAGAGGGTCTCTGTTTCTGCTTTTATGAACCTACCCACTTGGCATTACTGCCAGGCACATTGAGAACATCTGGCTGTGGGAGCATGTTAAATGTTTACCCCATGCTGGCCGGGCATGATGGCTCACACCTGTAATCCCAGCACTTTGGAAGGCTGAGGTGGGTGGATCACCTGAGGTCAGGAGTTCCAGACCAGCCTGACCAACTTAGTGAAACCCCGTCTATACTAAATACAGAAAATTAACTGGGCGTGGTGATGTATGCCTGTAATCCCGGCTACTTGGGAGGCTGAGGCAGGAGAATCGCTTGAACCCGGGAGGCGGAGGTTGCAGTGAGCCGAAATTGTGCCTTTGCACTCCAGCCTGGGCAACAAGAGCGAAACTCCATCTCAAAAAAAAATGTTTACCCCATGCTTTGTGGCATGAGATTTGAGACACATCTGATATTCATCCTAATCTGGTTTTTTTTTTTTTTTTTTGGTGGTGAATTTCTTGGGCAAATAAGGAGAAAGTGATCATTTTTCTTTCCAGTGTTGAAAGAAAACCTTTATTAACTAAAGGGAGCCTAGCTCATTGGGGTCACTTTGGCTCTAAAATCTTTGACTCTGTGACAGATCTAAGTTCTATGATATGAAGCATTTATTCTTTATTCTTTTTGTGTGTGGTTCTAGTATAGACTGTATTTCTTTTATTTGTTTATTTTTTGAGATGGAGTCTCCCTCTATTGCCCAGGCTGGAGTGCAGTGGTGCGATCTCACTGAAACCTCTGCCTCCTGGGTTCAAGCAATTCTCCTGCCTCAGTTTCCTGAGTAGCTGGGATTACAGGTGCCCGCCACCATGCCCAGCTAATTTTTCTATTTTTAGTAGAGAAGGGGTTTCACCATGTTCGTCAACCTGGTCTCAAACTCCTGCCCTCAAGTGATCCCACCTCGGCCTCCCAAAATGCAGGGATTACAGGTGTGAGCAACCACACCCGGCAATACAGACTGTATTTCTACCACTTTTTTGACTTTTGAACAAATTCAGTTGTTATACAGCTTTGAGATGGGAAATAATTCATTAGCTCATTACTGGTAAAGGAGCACAAGTTAGTACTATGGGGAATGTTCGAAGTATCGGAGAGAATATCTGCCTTTTTGTATATAACTGGGCAACAGGAAGACACCCTGCCTCTTGTACCCCCATACCACTTCCTGTTGAATTAGCATTAGTATTAACTGCTTACAGAAAGAGCAGTTGCTCTGGCTTTGCAGAAAGAGCAGGAGCCGGAAAAGAACTTGGGGCCCTTTGGGTCAAAATGGGTCATCTGTCATGGGAATAGGCATTGAAGAACACATCAAACTTTGGAAGCTGCTTCCTATGGCCCATATGAAACCAGTCTGGGATGCTAGGGTTTGCACAGGAATCAGCTGTGAGTGCTTATCAGCGGGTGATGGGTAAACCCAGGCCATGTGACTTCACAAAGCCTCTTGTTAGCTTATAACAGTCTGTGTCAAGCTTTCTTTAAAAGTAAACCAGCAAGTTTTGCCATCTGCCTTTGTTTGAGAAGAGATGGGACACTCATAAAAATTGCTTAAAATGGAAGTGGGCAGAGAAACCGATGGCAGCCAGCCAGGGAAATTTTCTTTGTGAAAGGGCATGTAAGCGAGAAGCCCTGTCCTAGGACAAAAAAAAAAAAAAGGGAAGGGGTCATTAAAGAAGAAAGAAAGATGATGACGACAACAGTAGTGACTTTGGGAGAAGAGACTCAGCCAGAGCTAATAATAGATTCCCTGTTTAAGGCATTTTCATGTGACCAAACAAAATCTGTGTCTTAAAACAAATTTAAAACATAGGTTAGAACTCAGGCAGCCAATTAGGAAGCAAGCAAGCTGTATTACATGTAAACAGTTGTCTCTTCAACTGAGGCTTGTGGGCTCTTATAAGGGGCTGCAGTTTGGTCATTTAGAGACTGGCATCCACAGCATCTCGTTTGAACCCCACAAAAGTAAGCAAGTCAGTAAAATGATTTTTAACCACATTTTACTAGGGAAGGAACAACCTCAAAGGTCATTTGATCGCTAGGAAATTGGACCAGAGAAGGAATTGAAACCATCTTCTGATTCCTGCTCCTCTTCGCCTTAATGCAGCTGTTTTTCAGGAACACAAAGATAATTCTCAAGTTCTTTTGGGGAAACTTGAGAAAGAGGAGGAGAGGTCATTTAGAACCACATATTTTACTCCCAAAGTATAGGTTTCAAGATTATCCACAGTTGACCCTGTCAAAGAACACAAATCCGCCCTACCCTATTTCTCTCCCTGACCCTAGCAATGCACATGAGGCAATCCCTGTTGACTTGAAATTACTGAATGGAATATCAGTAATGTCAAGTTGGTATTGCTTAATCAGATAGACTGTTGAACTCTATACCTTTTAAATGTTTGGCCATTTGTGGGTGTTTATCGAAAGAGCCAGACTTAGATAAGATAGTCTACAGAAGAAAGCACCTTTTCCAAGAGATAGACATTATTTGCTATAAAGTAATAGCCCTTTAGGAAAAGAAAAATGCTTTTCACAAATTGGAGTTCATATATTAAACTAATTGTGTTGTATTGTTGCAAAATCAGTCCCTGGCTCAACGTCACAATCATCAAGTCAACTAGAAGACTTTTTTTTTTTGAGACGGAGTTTCACTTTTGTTGCCCAGGCTGGAGTGCAATGGCCCGATCTCGGCTCACCAAAACCTCCACCTCCTGGGTTCAAGCGATTCTCCTGCCTCAGCCTTCCGAGTAGCTGGGATTACAGGCATGCGCCACTATGCCTGGCTAATTTTTTGTACAATTATTAGAGACGGGGTTTTCACCATGTTGGTCAGGCTGGTCTCAAACTCCCAAACTCAGGTGATCTGCCCACCTCGGCCTCCCAAAGTACTGGGGTTACAGGCGTGAGCCACTGCACCCAGCGACTTTTTTCTTTTTCTTTTTTTTTTTTTTAAGACAGTCTTCCTCCGTCACCCAGGCTGGAGTGCAGTGCTGTGATCTCAGCTCACTGCAACCTCCGCCTCCTGAGTTCAAGCGATTCTGTGTGCCTTAGCCACTCAAGTAACTGGAATTACAGGCCTGCACCTCCATGCCCTGCTAATTTTTATATTTTTACTAGAGACTGGGTTTCACCATGTTGGCCAGGGTGGTCTCCAACTCCTGGCCTCAAGTGATCCACCCTCCTCGGCCTCCCAGAGTGCTGGGATTACAGGCATGAACCACCATGCCTGTCCTGTAGAAGATTTTTTTTTTTTAATGAGTTGATACTTGGAAAGATGCAGTCCCAAGCTCTGATCCTAAAACCAAGTAACAAATAAGAATATATGAGGCTGGGCACGATGGCTCATGCCTGTAATCCTTGCACTTCACAAGGCTGAGGTGGACAGATGGCTTGAGCCCAGGAGTTGGAGACCAGCCTAGGCAACCTGGTGAAACCCCGTCTCTATAAAAAATACAAAAATTGGTTGGGTGTGGTGGCTCACGCCTGTAATCTCAGCACTTTGGGAGGCTGAGGCTGGTGGATCACTTGAGTTCAGGAGTTCAAGATCAGCCTGGCCATCATGGTGAAACCCCATTTCTACTAAAAATACAAAACTTAGCTAGGTGTGGTGGCACATGCTTGCCTGTAGTCCCAGCTACTTGGGAGGCTGAGGCAGGAGAATAGCTTGAACTTGGGAGGTGGAGGTTGCAGTGAGCTGAGATCACACCACTGCATTCCAGCCTGGGTCAGAGTGAGATTCCATCTCAAAAAACAACAACAATAACAAAAATTAACAAACAAAACAGCCAGGCGCAGTGGCTCACGCCTATAATCCCAGCACTTTGGGAGGCCGAGGCGGGTGGATCACAAGGTCAAGAGATCGAGACCATCCTGGTCAACAAGGTGAAACCCCGTCTCTACTAAAAATACAAAAATTAGCTGGGCATCGTGGTGCACGCCTGTAGTCCCAGCTACTCAGGAGGCTGAGATAGGAGAATTGCTTGAACTCAGGAGGCGGAGGTTGCGGTGAGCTGAGATTGCGCCATTGCACTCCAGCCTGGGTAACAAGAGCGAAACTCCATCTCAAACAAACAAACAAACAAACAACAAAAAAACTACGGGCATGGTTGCCCATTCCTGTAGTCTAGCTACTCGGGAGGCTAGGGCAGGAGGATCACTTGAGCCTGGGAGGCTGAGGTTGCAGTGAGTAGAGACTGTGCCACTACACTTCAGCCTGGGCAAAAGAACAAGATCCTGTCTCAAAACAGATATAGATAGAAAGCGAGAGAGCATGAGCCTGTCTGATTTGGAGCTTCAACTGGATGAATTTTTTGATGTTCAAAGAGTTATTACTGGCCGAATGCAGTGGCTCACACCTGTAATCCTAATACTTTGGGAGGCCGAGATGGGTGGATTGCTTGAGCTCAGGAGTTCAAGACCAGCCTGGGCAACATAGCAAGACCCCTATCTCTGTTTTTAATTAAAAAAAAAAAAAAATGAGAGACCTGGCACAGCAGCTCATGCCTATAATCCCATCACTTTGGGAGGCTGAGGTGAGCAGATCACCTGAGGTCAGGAGTTTGAGACCAGCCTCGCCAACATGGTGAAACCCGGTCTCTACTAAAAATACAAAAGAACTAGCCAGGCATTGTGGTGCGCACCTGTAATCCCAGCTACTCAGGATGCTGAGGCAGGAGAATCCCTTGAACCCAGGAGGCAGAGGTTGCAGTGAGCCAGACTCATGCCACTGCACTCCAGCCTGGGTGACAGTGCAAGACTCCATCTCAAAAAAAAAAGAAAAAGAGTTATTACTTGCTGAAGCCTCATATCCCCACAATGGAATGATGGAAACAAATATTTTGCTAGGATTCATTTCTATTCCAGCTGAGTCTTGAATTCCTGGGCTCAAGTGATTCTCTTATCTCAGCTTCCCAAAGTGCTGGGATTACAAACCTGAGCCACTTGTACCCAGCCAACATTTTATTTTATTTTATTTTATTTTATTTTATTATGCCTGTGACAGTCTCGGGGTCTTGATGACATGTGCCTGGCAGCCAACTTTTTATTATTTATTTATTATATTAAACAACGTCTTGTTCTGTCACCCAGGCTGGCATGCAGTGGTACAATCACAGCTTCCTGCAGCTTCGACCTCCCAGACTCAAGTGATCCTCCCACTCAGCCTCCCAGGTAGCTGGGATTATAGGTGCATACCACCATGCCCAGCTAATTTTTGTATTTTTTTTTTTTTTAAGACGGGGTTTCACCATGTTGGTCAGGCTGGTCTTGAACTCTCAGGTGATCCGCCTGCCTTGGCCTCCAAAGTGCTTGGATTACAGGCGTGAGCCACCACGCCCGGCCAATTTTTGTAATTTTTATAGAGATGGGGTTTCCCCATGTTGCTCAGGCTGGTCTCGAACTCCTGAACGCAAGTGAGTCACTCGACTTGGCCTCCAAAAGTGTTAGGATTACAGGCATGAGCCACCATGTCCAGCCTAACGTTTTATTTTTGACCATTAATTATACTAATCAGCATTTGGCAGAACCACAGAATTTAGTCTTGGAAGGGTCACAGGTCATCATGGTCACTAGCCAGCCTTCCACCCAGGATAAGCCCTCCTGAAGCATCCTTCATAGACGGTCATCCGCCTGTTCTATTGTGGACCTAATTGGAGTCACTGTGAGTTCTCTGTCATGTCAGACTGAAATCTTGTATCTGCTGCTGCCTATTACCCCACATGTACCTTCAGGAGCAAGACAGAAAAGTGATCCAAGGCCCTTTATCTGAAATCTGTGGTCTTCTCTTCCTATAATCTCTGCTGCTGCTGCTGCTGCTGCTGCTAAAAACAGGTATTGTCGGCCAGGCACAGTGGCTCACACCTGTAATCCCAGTACTTTGGGAGGCTGAGGTGGGTGGATCATGAGGTCAGGAGATTGAGACCATCCTGGCTAACACGGTGAAACCACCTGTCTACTAAAAATACAAAAATTAGCCAGGTGTGGTGGCTTGCACCTGTAGTCCCAGCTACCCAGGAGGCTGAGGCAGGAGAATCACTTGAACCTGGGAGGCAGAAGTTGCAGTGAGCCGAGATCGTGCCGCTGCACTCCAGACTGGGTGACAGAGCAAGACTCTGTCCAAAAAAAGAAAACATAAAAGAGCCCAGGACTGGGTCTGGCACATATTCACCAAGTGACTTCCCCATTGGTTCTTTGAATAAAAGGTGCCCAGAATTAGTCAGAATCTTCTGTATTTTGCCCCTAGTTTGCTTAGGTGAAAAGTGAAAGGCAAGAGAGGCCTGCCCTGGAGACATCAGCATTCAAGGGTGCGTGGCACCCAGGGAGGCACAGCCCCAACCTGGAGAGGGAGGAGCTTCCGTGGTGTAGAGGGGGATGTCGGTTGTGGGAAACCTGGACCCTGTGGACATCAAACAGCAAAGAAACAGTAAAAAGTTGTAGTGGAGTCACTCACTCTAGCTACACAAAAAGATGTCTTTGCTGCACATGTTTCCCTGGACAGAAACAAGACCTCCTCATCTTGCAAGCCTGTTGCCCTCTCCTAAGCCATGGATCATCTTTCCTTAAGTATGGAGTTGACCTTGAAGTTGTGAACCTGGAAGCTCAAGTAGAGCTTACTAAAAGCTTTGGAGATTATCTCACTAACCAGCATTACTTTGCAAAGTGGGACGAAGGCTTTGAGGTTGGGCTGGGTGGAGGCCAAGCCAGTTCCAGAACCCTGGATTTTGACTCTGCTCCATTTAGCCCAACACAGTGCCTCCTTCCTTCATTGATTGTGGACACTTAACTTGCCCTTAAAACTTTGCCACATTTAGTTGTTTAGTTTATGACATTGGAATACCTGTGCATAACTCCAGCTCAGCATTTTAAGACCCTGGTAGTGCACAGGAAGCAGTGACTAAAATGATAGATACCCTGTTCCTAATATGGGATATAAAAGACAACACAATACCTGAAAAAAGAAGCTGTTGTCTTAAAAATGCATCTTCCTTTAAATGTAAATGAATAACAAAGGTAGGCCTTAAGGAACTTCTTATCTACTTTAGCTCTTGACTGGCTTTTCCAGGAAGTTTGAGGAGATGAGTCATGACTCATTTTCTGCAGGGTCAGTGAGGAAACTGGAGAAATGGCTGTCCTGTTCCTGTCAGTGCCTGGAGCTTTCAGTGTTGTTTTATTAACCTCTGGCCCCATACCTTTCCTCCTGTCTTCCCTTCCTGTTGGCTGGAGTCTGATGTGATGCTTTTTTTTTGGGGGAGGGACTGAGTTTCGCTCTTGTTGCCTAAGATGGAGTGCAATGGCACAATCTTGGCTCACTGCAAACTCCACCTTCCGGGTTCAAGCAATTCTCCTGCCTCAGCCTCCCAAGTAGCTGGGATTACAGGTGCCTGCAACTATGCCTGGCTAATTTTTTGTATTTTTAGTAGAAACGGGGTTTCACCATATTAGCCAGGCTGGCCTTGAACTCCTGACCTCAGGTGATCTGCCCGCCTCAGCCTCCCAAAATGCTGGGATTACAGGCATGAGCCACTGCACCTGACGATGCTTCTTACCAAAACACAAAACCTCATGCATTGTATAACAAGACTCTCAAAAACCATTGATTGAAATACTGCTGATGCCAGAAAAATAAAATAAAAATAAAAAGTGGAGAGAGGGTAGTTTAGATCACCAAGAATACTAACCAACTGGCTGGGCATTGTGGTTCACACCTGTAAGCCCAGCACTTTGTGAGGCCAAGGCAGGTGGATCACTTGAGGTAAGGTGTTCAAGACCAGCCTGGCCAACATGGGGAAACCTCGTCTCTACTAAAAATACAAAAAAAAAATTAGAAGGGCCTGGTGGCACATGCCTGTAATCCCAGCTACTGGGGAGGCTGAGGCAGGAAAAAAGCTTAAAAAACTCCCGGCGGGCGGGGCACGTTGGCTCATGCCTGTAATCCCAGCACTTTTGAGAAGCTAAGGTGGGTGGATCATGAGGTCAGGAGATCGACACCATCCTAACTAACATAGTGAAACCCTGTCTCTACTAAAAATACAAAAAATTAGCCAGGCGTGGTAGCACTCGCTTGTCGTCCCAGCTACTTGGGAGGCTGAGGCAGGAGAATTGTTTGAACCCGGGAGACAGAGGTTGCATTGAGCTGAGATCACGCCACTGCACTCCAGCCTGGGTAACAGAGCAAGACTCTGTCTCAAGAAAAGAAAAAAAAAAAAAAAAAAGAACCAACTGTCTGAATGGGCCTGTTGGTTAAAACCAGCTATGGTGCACACCTTCATCACCCTTCTTGCTCTTTTCTATCCTACTTGCCTAAAACCCTGTTATTGCTTTTGGTTAAGGCCTTTAGATGGAGTTGGAATCCATATAACATTAGAACTGGAGCGTTTTCAAGGTTGTCCAGTTCACTCCTCACATTTTATAGGCCGGAAAAGTTAAACAACCTGTCCAGTGCCCTATAAAGCATTGTAGAGGGAATCTTAGGGAGAAAGACAAGGTTCCTCAGCACCCCTTAGTGATGCATGTATGGACACAGTTAACTTTTTTCCTTTTTTCATTCACGCCTTGGGTGTATTTTTTTTGTTTGCTAGTCTCTTTCTCTAACCTATAGAAGGAGGAAAAATAGGATTCAAGGGTAGATAGTTCTATAGCTAAAGAATTGCTTTTCCAAATTGTTTAGGACAGCTGGCTTGGTTTAAACCAGTTATTAGCCAGCATTCTCCCAGCTGGCCTCCCACCCTGAACAGCTGTGCTGCGTGTGAGGCAGCCCAGGGAGGGTTTCACCCCCTTGCCCTCTCTTCTGCCTACAGTTCTTGCGCAAAGCGGAGCAAGCAGCTGGTGAAAGTTAAGTTTGTATTGATCAGATCATCTCAGTGTGAGACTGCAATCCTGAAGTCAGTTTCCAGAAACTAAAAACATTTTATGTTGCTTTAGTAATGAATTTGCTGGTTTGCTTTTTCACGTGGGAGAAGGAAAGGAGAGGATGAGGACAGGGTGGGTGCAATAAGTAGGCTCACATGGACGAGTTGTATGGCTCCCACTGGCCAGTGTTGGATCGCTTCAAAATTTTTTGAACATTTTAGGCGATTGGGTCGTCGCATGCTGGCCTGCATACCATATTCACCCCCTGCTCCTTATAGTTGGTGCACATGTCTAATCTAAAGGAGAATCATGCTCTTATAAGAGCAGAAAAAGAAGAGAAATTAGGCCAGGCACTGGCCTGTACTCCCAGCATTTTGGAGGCTGAGGTGGGAGGATTGCTTGAGGCCAGGAGTTTGAGACCAGCCTGGGCAGTATAGGGAGACCCAATCTCTAAAAAAAAATTTTTTTTTAATTAGCCGGGCATGCCTGTGGTCCCAGCTACTTAGGAGGTTGAGGTGGGAAGACTCCTTGAGCCTGGAAGGTTGAGGCTGCAGTGAGCCATGATTACATCCCTGCACTCCAGCCTGGGCAACAGAGGCAGATCCTGTCTCAAAAAAAAAAGAAAAAAGAAACACCATGTTTCCACGTAAAGTCTTGCTTCTGCAGAACTTTGTTACATCTCAAAATCCTACACTTAGAATTGAGTAAATTTTATATGCCTCTAACTTTCTTGTAGAGAAAAGAAAAAGACATCTTTGTTAATAGGCATTCACCTTGAACTTGGGACCTCAGTGGGGACTGGCTTTTCACTAGGAGTAAACAGACACCATCCACAAGACTGGGGGTTTTGTGCCAGACTTCTCTTTTTCTTCCAGTTACAGGAGTTTTCTTAAGGGAGTTTTTGTGAAAGCTAGATTTTCTGGTTCTATTTCCTAAAATGGAAATAGATCACGGATTTCCTTTTGTCATTATTGCAGTTCTGTCATCTGCCATACCTTAGTTTCATTTGTGCCAAATGAGGTGAGTTGTGACTCCTCTTCATTGTCAAATTGTGGCTGAGTCATGCCAGGAGGGCGTTTAAGAGTCCTGCCTTACAGCCTGAAACTCCAGCCACCCAGTGCAGGCAGCACACAGGAGCTGAGTGTTTCCACTGGCTGATCGGTTCATTTCAGCGGAGACTGATATTCACCTGCACAGTCCTGCCTCT
The DNA here is from genome assembly GCF_030222135.1 of Aotus nancymaae. Classification (NCBI taxonomy): domain Eukaryota; kingdom Metazoa; phylum Chordata; class Mammalia; order Primates; family Aotidae; genus Aotus; species Aotus nancymaae. The sequence goes on along the minus strand of NW_026988414.1, from coordinate 3,957,449 downwards.
GAAATAGCCTGTTACTCCCATATATCAGCATATAAAAGAGAGTCTTCAAACTCTCATCTCCTGTACCACCCCGAAATAATTTTGAAAACAGCATATCTCCTTGCACATTTTGTACATCTTCTTTATTATTATTTATTTTATTTTACTGAGACAGAGTCTTGCTCTGTCACTCTGGCTGGAGTGCAGTGGCACGATCTTGGCTCACTACAACCTCTGCCTCCAGGGTTCAAGCAATGCTCCTGCCTCAGCCTCCTGAGTAGCTGGGATTACAGGCACCCACCACCATGCCTGGCTAATTTTTGTATTTTTAGTAGAGATGAGATTTCGCCATGTTGGCCAGGCTGATCTCGAACTCCTGACCTCAGGTGATCACCCACCTCGGCCTCCCAAAGTTCTAGGATTACAGGTGTGAGCCACCGAGCTTTAAATGTTTTTGTTTGTGCCAGGCATGGTGGCTCATGCCTGTAATCCCAACACTGTGAGAGGCTGAGGCAGGTGGATCATGAGGTCAGGAGTTTGAGACCAGCCTGGCCAACATGGTGAAACCCCGTCTCTACTAAAAATACAAAAAGTAAGCTGGGTGTGGTGGCACATGCCTATAATCTCAGCTACTCAGGAGGCTGAGGCAGGAGAATCGCTTGAACCCGGGAGATGTAGGTTGCAGTGAGCCAAGATCGAACCATTGCACTCCAGCCCAGGTGACAGTGTGAGACTTCATCTCAAAAAACAAAAAATTTCTTTTTTGGTTTTGGTTAAAACGTTACAGCTGCAGATTTTACTTATTTAATTTATGGAAAAGGCCTTCTATATGATCATATTGGCTGTACCAGTCCTTATCAAATCAATCAGTCTAATCATTCTGGCTCTCTGTGAAATAAAATCTCACTTTTCATCTGTTAACTTCTTTTTTTTTTTTTTTTTTTTTTGAGATGGAGTCTCACTCTGGCCCAGGCTGGAGTACAGTGGTGCAATCTCAGCTCACTGCAACCTCTGCTGCTGAATGAGGTTCAAGTGATTCTCCTGCCTCAGCATCCCTAGTAGCTGGGATTATAGGTGGCTGGCTAATTTTTGTAGTTTTAGTAGAGACAGGGTTTCACCATCTTGGCCAGGTTAGTCTTGAATTCCTGACCTCGTGAGCTACATGCCTGGCCCATCTGTTAACTTTCTAAAAAGTGTTAATACTCTTCCCTCTCATGGTTTCTGAATGTTAATATTTCTTTTCTTTCTTTTTTTGTTTTTGAGACGGAGTTTCACTCTTGTTACCCAGGCTGGAGTGCAATGGCACGATCTCGGCTCACCGCAACCTCTGCCTCCTGGGTTCAGGCAATTCTCCTGCCTCAGCCTCCTGAGTAGCTGGGATTACAGGCATGCGCCACCATGCCCAGCTAATTTTTTTTTTTTTGTATTTTTAGTAGAGACGGGGTTTCACCATGTTGACCAGGATGGTCTCGATCTCTTGATCTCGTGATCCACCCGCCTCAGCCTCCCAAAGTGCTGGGATTACAGGCGTGAGCCACCGCGCCCAGCCGAATGTTAATATTTCTTTTTTGTTTGTTTGTTTGTTTGTTTGAGACAGAGTCTCTCTCTGTTGCCCAGGCTGGAGTGCAGTGGTGGGATCTCGGCTTACCAAAACCTCTGCCTCCTGGGTTCAAGTGCCTCAACCTCCCGAGACCTTACACCAAGTAGCTGGGACTACAGACGCATGCCACCATGCCCGGCTAATTTTTGTAATTTTAGTAGAAACGGGGTTTCACTATGTTGGCCAGGCCGGTCTTGCCAACTCCTGACCTCGTAATCCACCCACCTTAGCCTCCCAAAGTGCTAAGATTACAGGCATGAGCCACTGTACCCGGCGAATGTTAATATTTCTGAGATAGGTACTAAGCAGTTAAGCAAGTAGGTGATGAGTCTTGGAGATTGCTATGGAGTCCGTCAGTCCTGAGAACTTGCTTTCTGTGTTGTTCTTCTAAGACTCCTTTGGGAATCTCCAGTTGTCTTTGTGTGTGGTGCTCCAGTGGCCTTTATACTCTGGGCATTTCATCAGGGTAATTTGGAAATGAGTCAGGTCCCCATGATTTGATGTACTGCTTCTCTCTAGAGGTCTATTCCTTTAGAATCTGTTCTCTGAAAAATACCAGTTGTAAACCTCACCAACCACCTGAACAGACCTCGTGTAGCAGGAGTGGCCACGGGAAACGGATCTCTCGGACACCGAATACAGGAGGAAGGAGTTTATTCGGCCGGGAGCAAGCTGGCATAGTTGCCTAACAGCCAAGCTCCCCAACAAAGGAAGGTTCCATCTCTATATAGGCTTATACTTTAGATGTTAGACGTGGAAGAATCTTAGGTTTATAGCTTAACATATGAAAGAGTCTCGGTTTACAGTCTCAGGAACTGCATATGAAAAGGGCTTCAGTTTACAGTCTTCGGAATGAAAAGGGGAAGTTTACAGTATTAGGAAAAAGAGGAAGTTGATCTCAGATGCCTGGGTCTCCCTCTTCACTCGAGGGGCCAAGGATATTCCAAGTAAACTCGAAAAACTAATTCAGGCCATGATGGGAAGGGAGGGACATGCCTCATTATAACCTCCTCTCTGGAATTCAGGCACAACTGACCAGCATTAACATTAAAACAGAGATCTTAAGTCTGAAAATAGGCTGCGAATTCCAGTACTTCAGAAGGCTGAGGCAGGAGGATCGCTTGAGCCCAGGGGTTCAAGACCAGCCTGGGCAATATAGTAATACCTCGTCTCTACAAAAAATAAAAAAAAAAAGACAAACAGACTCTTTGTAGCAATAAGATATGAAATTCCAACCTAACTCTAATATAACATCACATGACAGATAGCAGGCCCTGAGAGAAATTGAAGTGTTTTAACCCAAAATATATTTCTTCGATATATTTTGAAATGGGCCTTCAAAGCTGTCTCTCGTGGGGGAAATCCACATTCTGCAGAGAATCACCTTCCCTTCCCAGGTTTTTTCCTGATCCGGGAGAGAATTAACTAAGAGTCTGACACCTTTCTAGGTCAGGTAAGAGACATTTACTATACTGCTATCTGGAGACATCATCTGCATAATAAAAACCTTGGTCTCCACAACCCCTTATCTTAACCTAGACACTCCTTCCCCCTCCACACACCAAGTTTCACTCTTGTTGCCTAGACTGGAGTGCAGTGGCTCGCTACAACCTCCGCCCCCTGGGTTCAAGCGATTCTCCTGCCTCAGCCTCCTGAGTAGCGAGGATTTTAGGCATGTGCCACCACGCCCAGCTAATATTTGCATTTTTAGTAGAGACAAGGTTTTACCATGTTGTCCAGGCTGGTCTCAAACTCCCTATCTCAGGTGATCTGACTGTCTCGGTCTCCCAAAGTGCTGAGATTACAGGTGTGAGACACCATGCCTGGTTATTGATGTTTATAAGCTACTTTTACAAGAGGGTTACACTTGTCAGTCTGTCCCTGGATTTGGGTGACCCCTCCTATCCAAGAAAGCTAGATGTGATTAGAGTTATATTACAGTAATTGTCATGTAGCCCACAAGAAACTCATCTACCAGATACTGCTGGTTTAGGCGATGCTGTGGTATAGGAAAAGAAATGTACTGTATTAACCCACAAGGAAATCAAAGACCCAAAAAAAATGTTTTAAAAAATTTCTATTAGGACTGGGGCGAGGTGGCTCACGCCTGTAATCCCAGCACTTTGGGAGGCTGAGGCGGCAGATCACAAGGTCAGGAGTTCAAGACCAGCCTGGACAACATGATGAATCCCCGTCCCTACTAAAAATACAAAAATTAGCTGGGCATGGTGGTGGGTGCCTATAGTCCCAGCTACTCAGGAGGCTGAGGCAGGAGAATCACTTGAAGCCAGGAAGTGGAGGTTCAGGTGAGCCAAGATCACACCATTGCACTCCAGCCTGGGCAACAAATGCAAAACTCTGTTTCAAAAAAAAACTGGCCGGGGGTGGTGGTTTACACCTGTAATCCCAGTACTTTGGGAGGCCGAGGTGGGTGGATCACCTGAGGTGGGGAGTTCAAGACTAGCCTGACCAACATGGAAAAACCCCATCTCTACTAAAATACTAAAATTAGTTGGGCGTGGTGGCCCATGCCTGTAATCCCAGCTACTCCAGAGGCTGAGGCAGGAGAATGGCTTGAACCCAGGAGGCTGAGGTTGTAGTGAGCTGAGATTGCGCCATTGCACTCTAGCCTGGGCAACAAGAGCAAAACTCCGTCTCCAAAAAAAAAAAAATTGGACCAGGCGCAGTGGCTCACATCTGGAATCAAGGTGAGGAGGCCAAGATGGGGGGATCACTTGAGTCCAAGAGTTCAATACCAGCCTGGGCAACATAGTCAGAGCCTATCTTTGTATATGCAATGTATATATTTAAATACATATAGGCAAGATATGCAATTGAACACATTTCCATTGATTCCTGTCTTAGGTGCTGTTGCCCAGGCTGGAGAACAGTGGCAGCGCAATCTTGGCTCACTATAACCTCCACTTCCTGGGTTCAAGCGATTCTCCTGCCTCAGCCTCCTGAGTAGCTGGTATTACAGGCGTGTGCCACCACACCTGGCTGATTTTTGTATTTTTAGTAGAGACAGGGTTTCACCATGTTGGTGAGGCTGGTCTCAAACTCCTGACCTGGTGATCTGCCCGCCTCAGCCTCCCACAGTGCTTGGATTACAGGCATGAGCCCCCACACCTGGCCACTTTTCTGATTTCTTAAGATGGAAGTTGAAGTCACTGATTTGTGACCTTTCTTTTCTAATATAGGTATTTCCTTCTAAGTATTGCTTCAACTGCTTCTTAAAAATTTTGATATGTTGTGCTTTCTTACCATTCTCTAATTTCCTTTTTGATTTCTTCTTTGACATATCACATGAATCATTTACCATTCTGTTATTTAATTTTCAAATATTTAGATATTTTGTGATTTTTTTCAATTTTTTTTTTTTAGTTTTATTTTTTATAAGATGGGGTTTCACCATGATGGCCGGGCTGGTCTTGAACTACTGACCTCAGGTGATCCACCCACCTCGGCCTCCCAAAGTGCTAGGATTACAGGCATGAGCCACCGCGCCCAGCCTCAATTTTTTTTTGTTTTTAAGAGATGGGGTTTCACCATGTTGGCCAGGCTGGTCTCTAACTCCTGACCTCAGGTGATCCACCCGCCTCGGCCTCCCAAAGTGCTGGGATTACAGGCATGAGCCACCACACCCGGCCTCCAATTTTTTTTTTTAAGAGACTGGATCCTGCTATGTTGCCCAGGCTGGTCTTGAGCCCTCAAGCAATCCTCTCACTTAAGCCTCCCAAGTAGCAGGGACTACAGGTGCATACCTGTCATTTTTTTCCAATTTAATTCCACTGTGGTCAAAGAACATACTTTGTATGAGTTGAATCCTTTGAAATTGATCGAGACTTGTTTCATGGGTGGAATATGTTCTGAGTGCACTTGAAAATAATGTGTATTCTGCTGTTGTTGGGTGGAGTATTTTGTAAATGTCAGTGTGGTCAAGTTGGGTTTGTTTGTTTGGAATCAGGATCTCAGTCTGTTGCCCAGGCTAGTGTGTGGTGTGATCATATCTCACTGCAACCTTGAACTTGTGAGCTCCAGCAGTCCTCCTGCCCTACCCTCCCGAGTAGCTAAGACTACAGGTGTGAGCCACTATACTCAGCTAATTTTTGTGTATTTTGTAGAAACAGAGACAGAGCCTTACTTTGTTTCCCAGGCTGGTCTCAAACTCCTGACTTCAAGCAGTCCTCCTGCCTTGGCCTCCCAAAGTGCTGGGATTACAGGTGAGAGCCACCATGCCTAGCCTAGTTTTAGAATCTTAAACAGTATACTTTCATTTCTGTCCTCCCAGACTTTGAACCGTGGTTCTCATGCATTTTACTGTTACACGTGTTATAAAACCGCAGTGTATTGTTTTATTTTTGCTTTAAATAGTCACTTATCTTTTAAAGATACTTAAATAGGCTGGGAGCAGTGGCTCACACCTGTAATCCCAGCACTTTGGGAGGCCGAGGTGAGTGAATCATCCAAGGTCAGGAGTTCCAGATCAGCCTTGCCAACATGGTAAAACCCCGTCTCTACTAAAAATACAAAAATTAGCCAGGTGTGGTGGCACGCACCTGTAATTCCAGCTACTCAGGAGGCTGAGGCAGGAGAATTGCTTGAACCTTGGAGGCACATGTTGCATTGAGCCAAGAACTGCACTCCAGCCTGGGCAACAGAGCAAGACTCCGTCTCAGTGAATGAATGAGTGAATGTTGTGAACACTATCAGAGGCTCACCTCAGTGAAGAGTGATAGTAGCCAGTGCATTTATCTGTTAGTAAACTAAGAAACAAATGATCAAAGACTATTTCCTTTTTATTTATGACCTTTTACTCAGTTCAGTCTATAGACTTAATCTGTGCCTGGCCCTAGGGGTAGAAAGGTCTGTGACTTGGTCCTGCCCCCAGGCAGCTCATCTTGTAGAGGCAGACGTAACAGAAGTAGCTGCTGTGATATGGCGTGTGCTCTGTTGGAGAAAACTGGATCTTGAAACAAGGAAAATGTTTCTAGAATGCTCTTAGGACATGTTGCCAAGGACTGTTGATCATGTTGCACTTGGTGGTGAATACTGTCTGGAAGCAACCTGGGTGGAGGGCAGGGAGTTACTTTTGCTAAGGAGCCGGCTCAGAGTGGATTCTGTAAGTCGAGCCTCATCTGAAGCGTGAGTCTACCTCCCTGCAGAATTGCCAGGTTTCATGCAGGAAATCAGCGGCCTCTGATTGGAGGGCTGGTGCTGGTGGGGATAATGAACTAGGTAGTGTCGGCAGAGGTGATTGGCTGGGCTCTGCTGCAGTGAGAATGCAGACTGGATGCTCGAGTCCTCGGCTTGGGTGATGAGCGAGGACAGCTGAATAATTGGGAGCTCGAAGTTGCTTCTGCCTCTGGGAGTGGTCTGCTTGGTTGTCGCGTTTTCCTTTTTTTTAAAAAAAAAGCCAAACGTTTGCTCACCATCATCTGCAGAAGTGAGTTTTTATTGAAGAAGCTCCAGCTGCTTTCTCCTTATTGCCGGCAGCCCGGCAAGGCTCCCTTAGAGTGAGCTACTTCTCAGGCCGGGCACGACAGCAGTGCTAGCACATTTGAAAAAGCAGGAAACCGCCCCTGCATGCAGAGCTTCCAGCCTGAGAACTCCCAGGCCGGTCTTCCCAGCAGCTGTGTAGCCAGAGAGCCTTGGTATTGTGGTCACATCCCTCAAAAGTGAACAGTCACCATCGGAGGCGTTTGGAGGAGACCGTGATGTTGCAGATGCTGTGGCATTTCCTAGCTAGCTTTCTCCCCAGGGCTGGGTGCCAAGGCTCCAGAGAGGGGGACGATCATGAAGTCAGAGGCACCCCAGCCCCTGCCCGGAGAGACCAGATGGCAAGCTTTTTGGGGAAACAGGACGGAAGGGCTGAGGCCACGGAAAAGAGACCCACCATTTTGCTGGTGGTTGGACCTGCAGATCAGTTTCCTAAGGTAATGTTGGCCTCAGGAGGACCTCCTAGTTTAGGGACTGGTCTGGGATCATTTTCCTGGGGGAAAAATGAGTGTGGGGAGGAAGGGAGAACTCATAACATTAGTTTGGGGTTCAGGGAGAAGTGGTAGGCAATGAGGAGGCCCACAAATTCCATCTAAAATCTTTCTGTGGTACCTGTGAAAGCCACATTACCCACTGCAGTCACCCCAGTGTGGCTGTTGGGGGAAGGAAGGTTGCAATAGATTTGCCTTAGGATTTGTTAGTTTGGCTGAAGAAAGCCATTTGAAAGTAAGGGACAAACTGTAAAAGTGTGCCTTAGCTTATCTGAACAGCTCAGGAAGGGCGAGAGAGTGCGCGTCCACCGTGGAACCCAGTTGCTGGGAGCTGTGGGAGTGGTCTTGGCATCCTGAAGGTCACAGTCCCCTTGCCTGGGTTCGACCCATCTTTCCTTTGGGGAGGAAGAGTGAAGGCGTGAGACTGGGTCCGAGGAGATGCTGGAGTCATGAGGCGCAGAGGCTGGTGCCCCTCTGGGAATGACCGTGGCCACTGCAGGTCTGCCAACTGCGGGTTCTTTCATCCCTCCCGAGCCCTGAGCGTGAGTTACCATCCTCACAAGAGCCAAGGTAAGTGGTAGTATCCCCATTTCGGAGATGAGGAAACCGAGGTACAGAATGGTTACATTACTTGCCGAGGGTTAAACAACTAAAGAGAGGTGGAGCTGAGATTTCGCCCCCCCAAATCCTTGCCCTGTGCTGCCTTGTTTTCCCTTAGGAAAGCAGTTTTTAATGAGACTGATGGAGTGTTCAGTATTAGAAAGGAAATTGCCATTTGGCTCACATTTCTCCTACCTGCTGCCGTAGGAGTGACCTTGTTCACCTCCTAAGCTTTGGTTATTTTAGAATCTTTTTACTCAGAATAAAAAGCAGAGAAGAAAAGGAGATTCTGCCCTGTTTGGCACATTGTAGATACCGCAGAAATGTTAAGTTGAAATATCTTGCCTTTGCTAATAGATACTTTTGATGTAATGATGCTTGCAGTCCTATGGGCACTGGGAAGAAGTCCTCGTCTTTGACGGGTTCCTTCCAAGCGGAGCAATGGGTCTCTTAGAGTCTGTTATGCCCGAGATGTGCATACTTAATATGCAAAGAGAGGGTGTCACTTTATACCTTTTGATTGTTTTAGACAAGATTGGAAATGGCTGTGGCACTAGCTTTGTGAGCAACTTTTATCCATAGACCTGCTTGCCTTATTACTACCTTGAATGGCCGACTGCCTTTTAAAATCACCTATTTTTGTCCTCAGTAATTAACTGCTCTATTTTTCAGCATCATACAGTACCCCCTTGCCAGCTCTCCCCACAGGGGCGGCCTCAGGGTAGGACTTTCTGTTCTGAACAGCTTAGTTCCTGGCCTGCAGAATCAAGAGACCCACACCTTTTACGGGCTGATCCCCAGAAGAGAGACAGTTCAGCTGGCTGCAAATTGGGGGAGCCCCAAATGGGAGATGAGGCAGCTGGTTTGAAGCAAGGGAGAAAGCACATCTGGGCAGCATAGACTCACAAAGCAGATAGACCAAGAACTGGAGTAACAGGAGCAGGGATGCAGCCCACATCCTTTCCCAGAGCAGTGCTCTGAAGGTGTTTGGGGTTTGTGATCACTGACTGGGGCTGGCCTCACCAATTCTCTCATGAAAGGACCTCCAGAATGTTTTGGAAACACTTTTGAAAAGTTCACTTTAGGCCGGGTACAGCGGCTCACACCTATAATCCCAGCACTTTGGGAGGCCAAGGTGGGGGATCACAAGATCGGGAGTTCAAGACCAGCCTTGTCAATATGGTGAAACCCCACATCTACTAAAAATACAAAAATTAGCAGGGTGTGGTAGTGCACACCTGTAGTCCCAGCTACTAGGGAGGCTGAGACAGGAGAATCGCTTGAACCTGGGAGGTGGAGGTTGCAGTGAGCCGGGATTGTGCCACTGCACTCCATCCTGGGTAGCAGAGCAAGACTCCATCTCAAAAAAAAAAAGAATGAAAAAGAAAAGCACACTTTGGTTCTCTGGCTTCTCAGTGTCCCAGAAGCACTACTTTGTTTTGCTCTCACTTCCCCTGTTTAAATATGTCTGCTAGTGAGTCAGGTTCCTGCAAGCTTTTATTCTAGGAACTGTTCCAGTTTTTCCCTTTATCTTTGTCCTACAATTAATCTGCAGTTGGAGAAGAAAGCCATTACTCTGGAGTGGGAGGTGCCCTAAGCAGCATTCAAGCTTTCAAATCCTGAGGGGCTGTCTTCTCGGAAGCACAGAGAATTTTGCTCATTGTGTGTGTAATTGCCAAGTGTAGGTAGGTTTCATTGGAAACTGGCTACACTAGGCTGTCATGGCAACCTGATCATCAAATGACACTGTGGCCACAGCTGCCAATGAGGTTTGAGAGCCTTAAGGGTGGGTGGGGCTTGCAGCTGGATGCTGGCAAGTCTCCCTCCACATATTAATATTTCTGGTTCAGTCTGAGTCATTGCAGAGGAGGGGAGAGGAACTTTCTGACCTAATGCTACACTCCCAGAGGCACTGTACCTGCCCTGTTCTTATTCATGATATTCCGGCCCTTACAGGAAGCACTTGCTTTCTTCTGGCATGTAACAGAGTGGTAGAACAAGGAAAGCTTTTGGTGGCATTGGCAGATTTGCTGTGAGAAGATGCTCAGGAGAGGAACTGCTACTTTATAGATTAATTGCAATCTGATGCTGCTGAATCCTAAGGGACCTAGTGTTGCTGTCACTATTTCCAAATACTAGTCACAGGAATGGACGTCGGAGGAGCTGAAACAGATAGGGGTCTGTGCCACCAAGTCAGAATAATAAAGAACAGAGAGGAATCACACACAATGTGCGGTGTGCCCAGATCTTGGAGTGCTGAGCGGGCCGGTGTGAAGCATCAGGGCTGAAACCCAAGGTCTGCTTTAGTTCCTCCGTAATCTAGTTCTCATAGAGGTGTTCAGAAGCTGTGACACAAACACCGTTTTTGGTTGTATTTAGATAGGGCTCAACTTGCTCAAGTTACACCTTTCCCACACACCTGCTGCCTTCCAGTATGAGGTATTACCTACTGTCATTCCCAGTGTCTGGCTTACCGGCATTCTTTGGAAACTGAATACTGAAATCTCAGTTTTGGGTGCTGTTTGAAGTGAATGTTGTAACAGGAGCCCTGGGTGCAAGGCCCTGCCCTGCACTGACAGGCTTTGGGAATTGGGCAAATCAGGTCACCTCTCCCAGGCCTGTTTGCTCCACTCAGAGATTAAGGGATGATCCCAGAGCCCCTCTGGGCCCCGCAGTCTGCAATTCCAGAAATAGAGCAGTTGTCCTGGACACTAGGCACCTGGAGATTGGCTTATTTGGGTAGAATTCTCCGTTTCTGCATGAAGATGGAGTTCTGAACTGCCTGTGAAACTCAATAGGACGGATAATTTAAATAAGCAAACGCCAATTGAAGTTTATCCAGTGAAGACATTCTGTGGGACCCAGTCACAGCAGCAAATAGGTTAGAACCCTTTTTAAAAACTAATGTTGGAGTAGAATTGATGTTAGTATTATAAAATAACATCTTGACAAGTACATGCAGACTATTTCAGAGAACATTTCCTGACCCCATGATACTGTTGGTCTGTGTAGAGCTTTGTTATGAACAAGGAGATTCCATTCTTTTTTTTTTCTAGAAAATAATTGTTCCTATTTGATAATCTTTAATAATTTTGCCTTATAATGTAGAATATAAGTTTCAGGCTCGGCACAGTGGCTAACGTTTGTAATCCCAGCACTGTGAGAAGCCAAGGAGGGCAGATCACTTGAGGTCAGGAATTTGAGACCAGCCTGACAAACATGGTAAAACCCTATCACTCCTAAAAATACAAAAATTAGCCAGGTGCGGTGGCTCACGCCTGTAATCCCAGCACTTTGAGAGGCCAAGGCGGGCGGATCACGAGGTCAAGAGATCGAGACCATCCTGGCCATCGTGAAACCCCGTCTCTACTAAAAATACAAAAATTAGCCAGGCCTGTGGTCCCAGTTACTCAGGAGCCTGAGGCAGAAGGATCACTTGAATCCAGGAGGTGGAGGTTGCAGTGAGCCGAGACTGTGCCACTGCACTCCAGCCTGGCAACAGAGCAAGACTCCGTCTCAAAAAAAAAAAAAAAAAAGAAGGCCGGGCGTGGTGGCTCACACCTGTAATCCAGGCACTTTGGACGCCAAGGCGGGTGGATCACCTGAGGTCGAGAGTTCAAGACCAGCCTGACCAACATGGTGAAACCTCGTCTTTATAAAAAAAAAAAAAAAAGAAGAAGAAGAAGAAAGAAAAAAAAATACAAAAATTAACTGGGCATGTTCGTGGGTACCTGTAGTCCCAGCTGCTCAGGAGGCCGAGGCAGGAGAATCACTTGAACCCGGGAGGTGGATGGAAGTTGTAGTGAGCTGAGATCGTACCACTGCACTCCAGCCTGGGCGACAGAGCAAGATTCCGTTTTAGGAAATAAAAAGAAGAAGAATACGTGTTTCACTTTTATTTAGTATCATTTTCAAATCTCTTCTCAGATTTCTTTTGTTAAATACGTTACAAAACTCAATAGTACAGTTATATGTACCATAATTATTTTTAAAATACATTTTATTAGAAAATGAAATATTCAATTGAACTAAAAGTTTTGCTTTTTTATATTAGAATGACTGCAGTCATCACTAAAATGAGAGACTTAACAGATCTGTGTAATTTATTTTAGTTTCAGAAGCAAACATGAATAATTTAATAAACAAAAATTTTAAAAAAACAGCATTTTTAAAAAAATTATTATTATTTTTTAAGATGGGGTTTCACCATGTTGGTTACCTGGTCTTGAACTCCCAACCTCAGGTGATCCGCCCACCTTGGCCTCCAAAGTGCTTGGATTACAAGCGTGAGCCACCACGCCCGGCAGCATTTTTTTTTTAAAGGGCAACATCTCATTCTATAAAATAGAATGAGCATTGCTGAAGACCAGCATTTTCAGGCTCAGCTCTTTTTTTTTTGAGCTCTTTTTTTTTTTGAGACAGAGTCTCACTCTGTCGCCCAGGCTGGAGTGGTGCAATGGCACAGTCTCGGCTCACTGCAACCTCCCCCTCCCGGGTTCAAGCAAGTCTCCTGCCTCAGCCTCCCAAATAGCTGGGAGTACAGGCGTCTGCCACCACGCCCAGCTAATTTTTGCATTTTTAGTAGAGACAGGGTTTCACCATGTTGGCCAGGATGGTCTCAATCTCCTGATCTTGTGATCCACCCGCCTCAGCCTCCCAAAGTACTGGGATTATAGGCCTGAGCCACTGTACCCGGCAATGTGAACCTTTTTTAAAATAAAATAATAGAGGCTAGGCACAGTGGCTCATGCCTGTAGTCTCAGTACTTTGAGAGGCCGAAGCAAGCAGATCACTTGAGGCCAGCAGTTGGAAACCAGTCTGGCCAACATGGTGAAATCCAGTCCCTATTAAAAATGCAAAAATTAGCCAGGCATGGTGGTGGCGCCTGTAATCCCAACTACTCGGGAGGCTGAGGCACAAGAATCACTTGAACCTGGGAAACGGATGTTTCAGCCTGGGTGATGGAGTGAGAGTCTGTCTCAATAATAATAAAAATGATACATTATCTTGTTCATTTCAGTATAATGCCCTAACAACTCTATTTGCAGGTGCTCAGAAAAATAGGCCTTCATCGAGCAGGGTCATAAGTTTGTTTCTTGGGGTCTTAGAGGCCCCGAGCTGATTCACTCCTTTGGAAGCTGTTTATGAAGCACCTTATTTGATCAAGGCAAGAGGTTAGTTCCAGACAAGGAGGTCCAAGGGTTTGAAGCAAGAGCCTTCTACCTTCAAGGACCCTGGTGGTAGAGTTAAGATGAGTGTTAAAATAGCCCAAGGCAGAACATTCTGGATTGTGCAGTTTAAGAGACAGCTGAGTGTCATGGATTTAGTGGAGGCTGAACAGAAATCTGCCTGGATAATCCAGTGAAACCTCATAGGATCTGCCACTAGGGTAGTCCAAGACCTGTTCTCACAGACTCGTTATCAGATCTCTGTTAGAAGGGCCTAAGTGTCATGTCATATCACTTGTCATAATCTCTGTTTCATAACGTTGTATGTAAGTATCAACATCTTTTAACACCCTCTTTGCGAGTTAACAACAAGCTTTTCAGTGCATTAAGAAGTCCTTTTACTTCTGTGATCCCCAAGTAACAACTATCCATTTTTATCCATCCCAGTAGTGGGAAGATGTAGTCTATATTAGGAAGTGGCGCACTGTGGAAGGAACAAGGGTGAGACTGAGCATGTTCTCATCTTGGTGACGTGGTCTCTTCCTCCGCAGCACGAATCAGTGGGGAAGGAAGGAGTGGAGAATTGAGCCCGGCCTGCAGAGGATCGTCCTCCCCTGAAAAGGTCGTCCTAGAGCTGTGTTACCCATTGGAAGTTTCCTTGATGGCAGAAATGCCCAGTGACTATGTGTGGCTATCCTGGGGAACTGAGTTTGTTCATTTCATGTTATTTTAATGAATTTACTTTTTTTTTCTTTATTGCCAGAGTTCTTTTGGCTATTAATGAATTTACTTTTATTTGAGACAGTTTCACTCTTGCTCAGGCTGGAGTACAATGGCGCAATCTGAGCTCATTGCAACCTCCGCCTCAAGAGGAGCCCACCGCTATACCCGGGTAATTTCTGTATTTTTGGTAGAGATGGGGTTTCACCATGTTGGTCAGGCTGGTCGTGAACTCCTAACCTCAAGTGATCCGCCTGCCTCAGCCTCCCAAAATGTTGGAATTACAAGCGTGAGCCACCATGCCCAGTCTGCTATAACTTTATATTTAAAAAGCTTCTGTGTTTAACAGCAAAGTTCTAGCTGTGACTAAGACTGGACTTCTATGTGTTCTGAGTGGACGTGGGCATTGAAGACTGTGCGTCTCATGTGAGGCCTCGGCTGACCCCAGATTGATGCTTATGGGGAGGCCTTCAGCATGGTGTCCTCTTACCATCCCCATCATGTCAGCTCCTGGGCACTCTGGGGCCCCCAGGTGAAAGCTGGTTCCTCAGTGCTCACATTGCAGCATGGCCTGGAAAACGTTTCAATGCACTGATCACATGTGGCCTGTGAAGGGCACATGTGGTCTAAGGAGGTTCCCTGAAGCAGGAGCCAGCTAGAACTGTGCCAGGAGCCATGTGTGGCCAGGGCCTTGGCCCGCCAGGGCAGCTCCCCTGCAGGATACATGGACCCGTGGTGGGGTCCACTTTCCAGGATGGCCGGGCACCTGGCTCTCAGCCACCCCTCAGCCTCCTCTCAGCTGAACTGGACCCATTTTCAGTGGCGATCAGCTCTGTCTCGCTCTATCTACTGATCTTTTGATTGGGAATGATTTACTAAAAGGAGAAAACTGTAGTGTTGTGTGACGAGTTTGGGGATCTTGTGTGAAACAGGCTACAGGCTGTTTGTTCATTTGGAGGGGTTGGCAGCCAGAGGGTGAAGGTTTGTTTGGGCTCCGTAGCTAGTATCCAGGCAGGCGAAACCCAGCCTCTTCTCCAAGAGTTAACAGCAGGGAGGGAGCTGTGACGTCAGCCCTGATCTTTGTGCCTCTCACTTGAGCAACCTGATGCGCCTTCTCCCCCGGGCTCTGTGTTCATTGGCTGTTAGCAGACCTACTGTGGGAGGGTTGTTTTTTTTTCTTCCTTTTTTCAATTAAGTAAAAGGGCGGGGCTTAAGCAGCCAATGATAGCTGAGGCCCGGCTTGTCTTATGCAAGTTTCCCGCGACCAGCTGCATTTAGAAAACTTGTTCCCGGTGGCGACGGCAGCGGAGCACCCAGCAGGCCGCCAGCATGCTCTGCCTGTGCCTGTACGTGCCGGTCATTGGGGAGGCCCAGACCGAGTTCCAGTACTTTGAGTCCAAGGGGCTCCCTGCCGAGCTAAAGTCCATCTTCAAGCTCAGTGTCTTCATCCCCTCCCAGGAGTTCTCCACCTACCGCCAGTGGAAGCAGGTTTGTGGGGGGACTGCGCAGGAGGGAGAGGCGCGTTCTACCGGTATTTGTTGAGTGAATGGCTAGGCGTGCATGAACCGTCCCCTGCCGAGAGGAAAGAATGTCTGAAATGTGGCAGTTTTTCCCATTGTTGCGTGGCTACGCACGTGTACGTCACCGGAGTGACTGGTTTTTATGTGACTTCCCCGGAAGGCTGGAATTCTAGCGAAGGCTGTTACGGGAGATGAACTTTCGGAAAGGAAATTCCTTTTGCTGGTATGAGCGGGGTGTTCCTGAGAAGTACAGGGCCCCAAAGGGGTCTGAGGGGCAGGCCAGGAGCCTGCCATGGGAGGCTTCTTCTCCATGGGAGAAGGCAGGGAGGCCCAGGAGTTGGGAGGGTGCTACGGGGTGGAGCTGCCCGTCCCTGATGTGGGAGTGAGGAAGCCTTCTCGACCCTAAGACATCCCTGGGGAGCGGGGCCTGTGTCCGCCCTGAAGGTGGGGAAGCTGAACTGCGGAGTCTGGGGGCCTCTTGCCTCCTCAGCTTCTCCTTCTCGGGTAATCAGCTTCCCTGATACCCACCCCCCCATGCCCACTGTGCACTGAGGAGGATCTGCATATCCAAGGAAGGAGACAGAAGGAGTCCCAGGCCCTGTAAGGCAGAAGCAAGCACTTTGAGAATGTATTGAAGCCAGCTGCAGCGAGCACACCCTCCACTCCGGGTGTCTGTGCGACAGCGCCCACCCCAGGGAGGCACGTGGCTCACCCTGGCAGCAGGTAGCTGGGTACCAGAGGGCTCTGTGCTTAATGTTCGCCTCCTCCGTAAGTGGCTTGTCCACTCTATTTCCATTCCTGTCAGGGATCTGGAGCAGTCACCCTTGGCTGAGAGCACAGATGTCCACAGGAAGCTAAATGTAACCTCAGATAGCAGATAAAATATGTCCGAGCATCTGTCCCACATTCCAGCCACACCCCTCGCATTAGCCTTTTGATCACACCAGGCCATGGGGCATCTGTCCAGGCCTCCCTGCCCCTGGCACCCTTGGCAGCTGAGGAGTCACAAGACACTGTCAGAAATGTGTCTAAGAGAGAGGCACGGGGGTGATCCTTTGAGGGCCAAGCTAGCCAGTGGGACATCCATTTCCAAACCCCGACTGGCTGTCAGTTGATTTCTCTCGGTGAGAAGTGTGGGGACACAGGAAAACCATACCATCTTCCTTCGGAGATTCTCGGTTACAGTTTTGGGTTCCGGATTCAGGGTGTAGCTGAGTTAGGGTGACTCACTTCCATCCCCCACGTTCTGGAGGTTAGCCTCCAGCGTGGCAGCAGGATCTGCAGGGAGGCGGCCTGGGAGGACCACGGCCTGACTTGCATCCCGCCCACCACTTCCCTAGCTGTCTGACCTTGTGTAAATATTTAGCCTCTCTCAACTCCTGTTTCCTTCTCTGTAAAATGGGGGAAATAACATTTCCTACCTCCTAGAGCTGTTTGCGAGGGGTGAGTGTTATTAGAAGCAAAGCATTTAGCACGCCCTGCGGCCCGTGCTAGGTGCCGGGGAGATGTGCGCGCTCATGAAGTCCCAGTTGCCAGGCATCCAAAACCATTAACAGCTGCTGAACGAAACCCACCTCTGGGGAAGCGGGGACATGGTGGGGGTACTTTTGGAACCTCACAGCCAAGGAATGGAGTCTCTTGGGTCACTAAAGTGGTTTTCAGTGACTGATTGAGAGAGCCAAGGTGACAGTATCACCTGGCTTCCCAGAGAGCAAGGACTGGCAGTACCGTCAAGCACATACCCTTGGCTCCCTACACCTCCCCAGCCTCGGGTGCTCTCTGGCAGGGTCTGGCTCTGCCCCCTATTTTCACCCTGGCCACCAAATTATTCTTGGACTAATGCCACCTTAAGGAGAGAAAGAGCAAGCCGCAGCATTCTTGTCGGAAATGGCCATCCCCACGTCTCAGCAGCGAGCATGTGTGGTTGAAGCCTGGGTCCAGGGACCCAGGGACGACACTGCAATGGGGCCAAGCAGCTAACCCCAGCTGTACAGCACGCGGGTATTCAGACTGAGAGCGCACCCAGCTGTCCCTGTTGGCCTCTGTCCAGAGGGCTCTTCCCGGGCTCCTTGTTTCCTCTCTGCTTGGGAGGGAGGTTCCGGCCAGCACTTGGGGCTCTAGGTGGTGGCTCTGGCATGTGAGTCAATTGCCATGGTGGCTCTGGGAGTAGAGCAGAAGCATCTTGGGGCCAGCTCTGCTCACGGATTAGTGCAGTCATTGCCTGGGGACGGGGCCCCACAAGGGACAAGGAAAGGCTGGTCCAGGAGCCAAAACCCAAAACCTTACTTTTCTTTTCTAGAAAATTGTACAAGCTGGGGATAAGGACCTCGATGGGCAACTAGACTTTGAAGAATTTGTCCATTATCTCCAAGATCATGAGAAGAAACTGAGGCTAGTGTTTAAGAGTTTGGACAAAAAGAATGATGGTAAGTATTGCCTTCAGAGCTGCAACTGGTCCAGCCTCGGGCCTCCCCGTGCGTCCGGCTTCTGCTCACAGCCTCTGTTCTTGTAGGACGCATCGACGCACAGGAGATCATGCAGTCCCTGCGGGACCTGGGAGTTAAGATATCTGAACAGCAGGCAGAAAAAATTCTCAAGAGGTGAGTGCTCAGCCAGCCTCTGCATTTGGATTAAGTGTGATGAAAGGAAGGCTCTGAGACTAACCCTGCAATGCCATTCCCTGTGCTGACCCTGTTGCTCTGAACTTGGCCTTCTCATGGTTCGAAAGGATGAATAAGTAACCCCTGCTGGAGGCCAGCCCCTCCCCAGGCTTGCAGGCCAGCTTTCATTTGAAGAATCACAGATCACCTGGAATTTTGCCCATCGGCCAGCAGCCCATGAAGTGAAAACTAATTTGGGGGTGGTTCAAGTAGGTAAAAGGCCAGCACCAAGCACCTGTGCATGTGTTGGGGGTGGTGCAGAGGGGCTCACACTGCAGCCTTGATCCCAGGTAAATTTCTTCCCCATGCTGGTAACTTGCACTTAACGCATTAGTCAGAGGTGCTGCCCCAAAAGATAGCTCCCTGGTGAGGAGCAGCTGCCAGGAAATCGCATGGAACAGCCCCGGAGTCGCTGTCTGTCCTGGCTGGGCCTTCCCAAGACCCTGTGGACTGTACGTTGGCTGGTCCTCAGGGACAGCAGACCTGGCGCCCATTCCCCGGGTTCAGTCGCTGTGGTCTTCCCAAAACCCTGTAGACTGAATGCTGGCTGGTCCCCGGGGACAGCAGACCTGCTCCCTGGTCTCCTGACTGGGCCTTCCCAAAACCCTGTGGGCTGAAGAGTGGCTGGTCCTCAGGGACAGCAGCCCTGGCGCCCACTCCCTGGGTTCAGTCGCTGTGGCGGGTTCATCTCATGCCGTGCTGTGCCCACGTCTCTGGGTGTGTGCTTGCTTCACTAACATGGCTCCGAGCACTTATGCGCATTGTTTCTCCTCTCTCCTCTGCATCCTTTGTCTGTCTGTCAGAATACGAACGGGCCATTTCTGGGGCCCTGTCACCTAGTAAGTATCTGTGTAGCTCGTGACTGCCTCCCTTGACTTCTGTGCCTGATCAGAACGGGGTTCTCGTGGGCCATTATATTCCCATTGTTGTGCTAAGTGGGGTGTGGAGCCCCCTGCCCTTTCTCCTGGGGGCAGAGGCGCCTCCTGTGTTTTCTGGGCAGCCACGGTACCTGCCCTTGGCTCACTGGGAGGCGGTGGCGGGGGGATGCAGCTGGCGGGTGGGCATGTGGACCCGTGAGCAGCCTCACCTCTGTCTCGCAGCATGGATAAAAATGGCACGATGACCATTGACTGGAACGAGTGGAGAGACTACCACCTCCTGCACCCTGTGGAAAACATCCCGGAGATCATCCTCTACTGGAAGCATTCCACGGTAAGCCCCACGACCCAGGGCCCCGAGCCCAGCACCACTCAAGAGTGCGGCTGAGGCTTTCCAGCCGCCTCCTCTTCCACAGGAGACCGTCCCCTCCTCTGCCAGCCCAGTAGAGGTCTCCACATGCTCCCCCTGTTCTGGCACCGGCCAACCTGAACAGCCCCATCGTTCACACACAGGGTTCCTCTTCCAGGAACGCCTTCTGTCCCCACATCCCTGCTCTTCATGGGCCACTTCAGGTACCCCTTTCCATGGTGCTGCCTGTTCTCCCAAAGCTGGTGTGACCCTTCCTCCCAGTGGGAGGGGGCGGGGGCAGAAGCTACTCTGCAGAGAGCTATGAGGTGTCCCCACAGTGGCACACTTGCTGCCCATTCACCCCTGTCCACTGTGGTTTCATGTTCAGAAATGCAAGTCTGTGTCAGCCTCTGCCCCTGAGCCCCTCAGCGTGGCGTGTCCCTCTCTTGAGTCCTGGTGTGCAGTCCTGTCCCCCTGAACCATCCACTCCAGGAGGGGAGGCCAGAGGTGCTCCTCATCTGCCTTTCACAGTGCCAGGCCAGGATTTGTTGAGTGAACTTAAGTGGACAGCTCAGGAGTGGGAGCAGCTGGCCCAGACCTCTGGCCTTTAGCCCTGGGATCAGAACAGAGGTGGCTCTGATCAGCCTGGATGCCACTCGGAAAGAGGTTACTCAGTCAGCGAGTCCTCGTGTTTGCCGAGGCCTTGCATAATGTTCTGCCAGCGTGATCCGGTTACACATGAGGTTTCGGACAGCTTTTACCCCGTCTTGATCCCTCTAGCACAGCCAGCCTGGTGACCTCACACAGGCCTTGTGAGCTTTTCTTGCAGGAGCTCCCTGGCAGCATTGGGAAGGGTTGGCGAATGGTTTTGGAACTGGCACCTTCCTGCTGTGTTCAGCTAAGACTCTAACCCGTGCCTCTCCAGGGCCCCAGTAGGGGTGAGAGCTCTGCTGCCCTCAGAGTGAAGGGGAAGGGCCCCAGCCCACTTCCTACCCAAGGTCCTTGGCCTTCTCCCTGTCCTATGGTCCCTGGCCTGGAGCCATGCTAGAGGGTAGGTGACCGGTGCCAGCAGCCTTGCCCCAAGGGTCCTGAATCAGGCTTGTGCCATCTTTCCTCATAGATCTTTGATATGGGTGAGAATCTGACGGTCCCTGATGAGTTCACAGTGGAGGAGAGGCAGACGGGGATGTGGTGGAGACACCTGGTGGCAGGAGGTGGGGCAGGAGCCGTATCCCGAACCTGCACCGCCCCCCTGGACAGACTCAAGGTGCTCATGCAGGTATATAGAGGAAAGGCCCCAGACCTGGGGGGGCGGGGGGCATTTTTCACTTGGGGGATGCTGCTTGGCCACTTTTCCCTTTCTCTGACTGGTGCCTACTTTGGGCCCAAACTTTTCCAACCCAATAAATTAGACTGGAATTATTGCTCAGACAGGAGTACCATCAGATCTACTCTAAGTGACATTTTGTGCAGAGCGGATCTAATTTTATCTGAGGCACTTAAGCCAGGCATCACATTACAAGGGCATAACGTGGACAAGTGAAGCCAGGGAGGCTGGGTGAGGCAGGAACCAATTTCTGTAAGCACATCTTGTCCTCACCTGACCCAGACACCAGTCAGAAACCACACCATTACCTTGGCCAGGTACACAAATCCATGTTCACACAACAGAGATAAGCTGGGCTGACGTCAAGGCAGAATTGGGAAACTGACCCACACAATGACACTTGTGGACTTTGATGTCTGAATGGTGACTGGCCACCACCTATCTCCTTGCTTGTACCTAACCTTGTTCCAGGAGCCCAGCTCGGAAGAGCTGCCTCCGTTCCCTCCCGCCTGCCTCGCTGGGCCTTGTGCTGCACAGAGACAAAGGAAGCAGGTGGTTCAGGGCAAAGAGCCCTGGGCTTGGACTCTGCCCGGGCGCCACCACAGCTGCCTCCCTCCCTCTTGTGGCCTTTCCCTCCCAGGACTTCCCCTCCTCTGTGAAAATAGGGGCTTTTTTTTTTAGCAGAATTATCAGGAATGTTGTGGAGATGAAAAGCAGGCCTTGGGTGAAATGATAAAAGGCCTGGGATGTGCCTTTAAACCAGCATGGGTGGGGGCAGCAGGAGCTAGAGATTGGCTATGGTTTGATCATTGTTGAAGCTGAGTGGGCATTCATTCTATTTTTTAATATGTTTGAAGTTTTTTTTATAATAAACTCTTTTTTAAAATTGTTATTATTTTGAGACAGAGTCTTGCTCTGTCACCCAGGTTAGAGTGCTGTGGTGTGATCTCGACTCACCGCAACCTCCGCCTCCCAGGTTCAAGCAATTCTCCTGCCTCAGCCTCCCTAGTAGCTGGGATTACAGGTGCCACCCCACCATGCCCGGCTAATTTTTGTATTTCTAGTAGAGACAGAGTTTTGCCATGTTGGCCGGGCTGGTCTCGAACTCCTCACCTCATGTGATCCGCCTGCCTCAGCCTCCCAAAGTGCTGGGATCACAGGCATGAGCTACCATGCCCAGCTTTTTTTTTTTCCTGAGACAGTCTCACTCTGTCGCCAGGCTGGAGTACAGTGGCGCGATCTCGGTTCACTGCAACCTCCGCCTCCCGGGTTCAAGCAATTCTCCGTGCCTTGGCCTCCCAAGTAGCTGGAATTACAAGCACTTACCACCACACCGGCTAACTTCTGTATTTTCAGTAGAGATGGGGTTTTACTATGTTGGAGGGCTGGTCTCAAACTCCTGACCTCAAGTGATCCATCTTCCTCAGACTCCTGAGGTGCTGGGATTACAGGCCTGAGTCACCCTGCCCGGCCTTGATTTTTTTTTTAAGTTATCTTTACGGAGCTGTTAAGGACAAGGCTGGCAACCAGTGGATGCCCAGTACAGTCTAGCTGAACCTCACTTAGCGAGAGGGTTACTTTGGTCTCGTGGTGCCAAGCTCATCTGCAAAACCCACGGAAGAAAGACCCTTCTATTTGGCCTCAGCTGGTTGGCCAGCAGAGGCTCTTGCCCGGGTGAGGCAGCCGCGTGGCCCTCGGGTCCATCTGACTGCTTGCTCCTCTCTCCCAGGTCCACGCCTCCCGCAGCAACCACATGGGCATTGTTGGCGGCTTCACCCAGATGATTCGAGAAGGTGGGGCCAGGTCACTCTGGCGGGGCAATGGCATCAACGTCCTCAAAATTGCCCCCGAATCAGCTATCAAATTCATGGCCTATGAGCAGGTGAGGACCCAGCTCCCCAGAGAGCATCACTGGCCAGCGGCTACTCACTGCCTGCACTTGCTGGCTTTCCCTGGACTGAGCTCCCTGACACTTGGAGCCAGCCAGGGGACGGCAGGGCGAGGCGAAAGGCCTGGGCTCGCCGTCAGTTTCCTACATTTCTGAGCAGCATAAAATGTGCCAGGGACTCCAGGGCTCGGCTGAGACTGGTTCCAGGAGGAAGGCAGGGGCAGCAGCAGTTGCCCCAGCCTCTGGGTATATCGGGTGGTTTGTTTGCTCCTGGTTCTAGATCAAGCGCCTTGTTGGTAGCGACCAGGAGACTCTGAGGATTCACGAGAGGCTTGTGGCAGGGTCCTTGGCAGGAGCCATCGCCCAGAGCAGCATCTACCCGATGGAGGTGAGGGGCCGCCTCGGTCCTGGGACAGGCAGTGTGCCTGGGGCTAGGGAGAGGCATAGCCTGTGCTCACGCTGCCCATCGCTCCTCTTGTGCAGGTCCTGAAGACCCGGATGGCGCTGCGGAAAACGGGCCAGTACTCAGGCATGCTGGACTGCGCCAGGAGGATCCTGGCCAGAGAGGGGGTGGCTGCCTTCTACAAAGGCTATGTCCCCAACATGCTGGGCATCATCCCCTACGCCGGCATCGACCTAGCAGTCTACGAGGTGAGCTCAAGAGGGCTCAGGCCCCTGGCCCAAGCCAGACAGGTTTAGAAACCCCCTCCCAGCACATCTCCACCTGCTGTCTCCTCCTTGACGGACGCATGGTTAGCGCAGAAAACCACTGCGTCTCCTTCCAGCTCCTCTGTTCATTGCAAGGCTTTCCTTTACCCTGCCTGTCCCTGGCAGCCCCCAGCAGCTCCTGTGACCCCTGTCCCTAGGCTGTGCGTCGCCAGGGGCTCAGCAGGCAGATCACCAGAGCAGGGTGGGCCCAGAGGCTCGAAGGCCCCAGCACACTCCAGACAGACCCCAGAAGTCAGCCCTTCTGTGTGGGGAAGGAGGTGTTCCCTCTGCCTTGTCCTGGAATTCCCAGTGACAGCAGAAACAGGGCAGCCAGGCCTGGGCCCGGCAGTTTGGTTCCAGTGGCCTGAGGATCCAGTAACAGCCCCACCTCCCGTCTCTTGCTGCCTTACTGGCCCTTCCTAGGGCTTATCCCATGCTCCCTTCCCCTTCTAGACGCTCAAGAATGCCTGGCTGCAACGCTACGCAGTGAACAGTGCGGATCCCGGCGTGTTTGTGCTCCTGGCCTGTGGCACCATGTCCAGTACGTGTGGCCAGCTGGCCAGCTACCCCCTGGCCCTAGTCAGGACCCGGATGCAGGCACAAGGTAAGGCTGGCCCTCAGCAGTCTTTTGGGAGGTCAGAGGGTGCAGACGGAAGCATCTGACTGGTGGTCTCTGTCCTGCAGCCTCCATCGAGGGCGCTCCGGAGGTGACCATGAGCAGCCTCTTCAAACAGATCCTGCGGACCGAGGGGGCCTTTGGGCTGTACAGGGGGCTGGCCCCCAACTTCATGAAGGTCATCCCAGCCGTGAGCATCAGCTATGTGGTCTACGAGAACCTGAAGATCACCCTGGGCGTGCAGTCGCGGTGACGGGGGGAGGGCCGCCACGCGGTGGACTCGCTGATCCTGGGCCGCTGCCCGGGGTATGCAGCCATCTCATTCTGTGAATGTGCCAACACTAAGCTGACTCAAGCCAAGCTGTGAAAACCCTGGATGCACCCGCAGGGAGGGTGGGGAGAGCTGGCAGGCCCGGGGCTGGTCCTGCTGACCCCGGCAGACCCTCCTACTGGTTCCAGGGAAGACCATAGGCATTCCTCAGGGTCCAGGGTCAGCAGGCTCTGGGCTCACGTGTAGGGACGGGACATTTTCTGCAGTGCCTGCTAATAGTGAGCTTGGAGGCCGGCTTAGTTCTTCCATTTCATCCTTGCAGCCAGAGGTTGGCACAGCCCCTGCCCTCTGGCCTGCCACGTATCTCCCTGTTCCCCTCTGCTTCCTGCCTCGCTGCTGATGTAATAGGGTGGGAGGAGGGCTGCAGCCCACATCCCACCACCTCATCCAATCCCGAAATCCATGATAAAAGTTGAGGTCACGTGGCCTCCCAGGCCTGACTTCCCAGCATATGGCATTGACGCCAACTTGGCTGTGCCAGGAAGAGGAAAGGGTCTGGCCTTGCGCTGACTGGCATCTGAGCCCTGCTGGTGGCTGGGGCTCCTGGGCATGCATGGGAGTGCAGGGGGCTTGGGCCGCCTGACCCGGCTGCGCCCGGCAAGTGCTGGGGCTTACGGTGCTCCGAGCTGGCCTGGGCCCTGCCAGGACTGGCACCAGCTCCAAACCAAACTCACTGTCCTGCTGTGGCCTGAGGGCAGTGGAACACTGTGTTTGAGGGAGAAGGGCAGAGCGTTTGTGTGTCCTGGAGAGAGAAGGAAAAGGTGTTGGAGGCCTTAATTATGCATTGTTGGGAAAAGGGTTTTGTCCAGAAAGACAAGCTGGACAAACGAGCGAGTTCTGTGCTTCTAGAGGAAGACAAGGGAGCCGGGAGTTTGGCTGTCTGCCCAGAGTCTGTTCTGACGTCCCTGGGGGTTCCTGTGCAACCCCTGCAGGGGCACAGCGGGACCAGCCTCACATTCCACTCGTGTCACTGCTTGGAACCTATTTATTTTGTATTTATTTGAACAGAGTTATGTCCTATTTTTATAGATTTGTTTAATTAATAGCTTGTCATTTTGAAGTTCATTTTTTATTCATATTTATGTTCATGGTTGATTGATTGTACCTTCCCAAGCCCACCCGGTGGGGTGGGAAGAGGAGAAGTAGGAGGGGCCTTGGGCAGCCATAGTCTTAGAATTTCAGAGAAATTCTTCTTGGGACTGAAGGCAGAGGAGCGGCCAGAAGGCAACAGCCTTGGCTTCTTTCCTTTGGCAGATTAGGGAAGGACTTGCCCCACCCCCAGGGAGCCTTAGGATTTCAGGGTTTGACTGGGGGCTTAGAGAGGGCGGGGGGATCCCCAATAAACTTGAAGGTGGAAGTCCAGTCATCTCCTGCACTGGGGGGTTTTCTGTATTTCACTCTTTCTGAATGGCAAGGCAGTGAGGTGCCTCTCACTGTGCATTTGCGGTGGGCAGGGCTGGAAGAGAGGGTGGGGGGCTGGCTCCCTCCCTCCCAGCCTTCTGCTGCCCTTGCTCAACAATGCCAGCCCACTAGCAACGCTGGCCCACTGGCAAACCTTCAATAGGATGCAAAGATCAATGCAAAAATTACTGTTATATATGAATATATATATAGTTATAACTGGAATCGTCAAAAAGCAAATTAAGAAAGAATTGGAAGAAGTTGGAAGTTGTCATTTAAAGAAGCCTTCTAATAAAGTTGTTTCAAAGCTGATCATGGAGCCAGGATTTTTCTGACAGGGGCATGGGTGGTCTAGGGGTATTGACATGTTAGAAAATGAACCCGTGTCTCCCCTCTGAAGCCTGGGCAGCACCCTCTTTGCTTCTTAGAGGCACTCCCTCTTTAATGGGTGTTTGTTCGATTTGGGGTGTGCTAACAGTCACCAGTGCCCTCAGCCTGTCTCAGAAGCGGGGAGGAGGGGTGGTCCCTCCTACCGCTGGAAGTGCAGGGACACCAAGGACATCGCTGGGCTTCTCTCCCTCCTCCCAGCTGCCCCTCCCCAGCCTCACTCCGCTCCTGCCTCTCCCCACCCCCTCAGTAACCGCATCTCCCTCAGGATTACCTTTAATATCTATATTTAGATGACCCTCCTTTTATATTTGAACCAACTCCAGCCTCATCAGTATAACTGAACTCCACATCCCCTTAAACAGCACCTTGAGCGCAGTGTGTTGGAAGCCAAACCCTTCATTTTCCTCCCAAAATCTGCTTCCATTTTCCTCATGCCAGCAAACGCAACTTTTTTCTTCTATGAACCTAAACCAGACACCTTGTAGTCAGCCTGACTCTGCACTTAACCTCTGTTCTAGGGCAGTCCACCAGCAAATACCCTCAGCTCCACCCTCAAAATAGATCTGCTCTCTGACCTCCACCCCTGCCACTGTCGAAGGCAATGTCATGTCTCGCCTGGACAATTGCAAGACCTAAACTACTTCCCCCTGCTTCCCTTCACTCTCCACCCCAAGCCTGAGGGACCCTTCGAAAACCTAAGTGCATAGCCGGGCGTGGTGACAGGCGCCTGTAGTCCCAGCTACTCGGGAGGCTGAGGCAGGAGAATGACTTGAACTCGGGAGCAGAGGTTCCAGTGAGCCGAGATCACGCCACTTCACTCCAGCCTGGGCAACAAGAGTGAAACTCCATCTCAGACAAAAACAGAAAAGAAATAAGCAGGGGCCGGGTGTCATTCATCCGTCTTCTCTTTCTCCCCTGCACTTTTCAAGTCAATTACGCTACTTATTTTCATTGCCAGGTTTCATTCTGTTCCCTCACCCTTGAATGTGAACCCCTTAAGGGTGGCCGTGTCTGTTGGCTTTGTTCACTGCTGCTCCCAGCACCTGGAGCCTGAACAGTGTTCAGTGAATCCTTAACATCCAGGCGTTTCTTGGTGTCATCAACAGAATTATGCCCCTGCCACAAGATGTCCATGTCCTAATCCCCAGAACCTGTGAATCCCATTATATGGCCAAGGGGAATGAAGGTAGCAGATGGCATGAAGGTTGCTAATAGCCGACCTTCAAACAGGGAGATTATCCTGAGTGTGATCACAGGGTTCTTCAGTGTGGATAAGGAGGCGGGAGAGAGAACAGAGACACGGCATGAGAAGGACTCAGCCCTCTGCTGCTGGCTTGAAGGTAGAGGAAGGGGCCACAAGCCAAGGAAGGCAGACAGCCTCCAGAAGCTGGAAAGGTACAGAAGTAGATCCTCCCCTTCCTTCCCTGGAGGCTCCAGAAGGAACACAGCCCTGCAGACACCTTGATTTTAGCCCTGTGAGGCCCATTCCAGACTTCTGACCTCCAGAACCGTGAGATTATAAGCCTACATTGTTTAAGCCACTTCCCACCTACTGGCCCCCTGGTGGAGATAAAATCCCCTTAGTCAGGGTTTTTTTTTTTTGAGACGGAGTCTTGCTCTGTTGCCAGGCTGGAGTGCAGTGGCACAATCTCAGCTCACTGCAACCTCCGCCTCCTGGGTTTAAGCGATTCTTCTGCCTCAGCCTCCCAAATAGCTGGGACCAGAGGCGCATGCCACCACACCTGGCTAATTTTTGTATTTTTAGTAGAGACAGGGTTTCACCATGTTGGCCAGGATGGTCTCAATCTCTTGACCTCTTAATCTGCCCGCCTCGGCCTCCTAAAGTGCTGGGATTACAGGCATGAGCCACCGCACCCGGCCCTAGTCAGGGTTTCCTTTTTTTTTTTTAATAAAGATGGGATTTCACCATGTTGGTTAGGCTGGTCTTGAACTCCTGACCTCAGGTGATCCGCCTGCCTTGGCCTCCAAAGTGCTTGGATTACAGGCATGAGCCACCACGCCCGGCCTTAGGGTTTCTAACCATAGTCCTGGGCAGGGAAGGGCATGGGGTACAGGGGACACATCTCAAGGTCTGATTCGAGGCATGATGCTCCCCCAGGCCCACCTGAATCCGGCTGGCATAGAAGCTCCAGGGGAGCCCTGGGGTAGGGCAGGTGGTTGGCAGACCCCTCCTCTTCCACCAGGAAGCCCAAGCTCTGTGGGGCCCTCTCAGACACTCAGATCTTTGGGGACACAGTCCAACTGCCTACTCTCAGGGAAGGCCCCAAGAACCTGGAGCTGGGCCACCCTGGTCCAGAGAATGAGGGGTCAGGGCAGCTGCAGAGTGGCTTCCCATAGACAGACTGGGGCAGTGGAAGTCCCTGTTCCACAGCGTCCAAGCTGAGTAACCTTGGGCAAGTCACACCACCTCTCTGAGCCTGTTTGCTTGTCCATTAGATGAGAAGAGCAAGATGAGCCGGGCGCAGTGGCTCACACCTGTAATCCCAGCACTTTGGGAGGCCAAGGCAGGTGGATCACGAGGTCAAGAGATCGAGACCATCCTGGTCAACATGGTGAAAACCCGTCTCTACTAAAAAATACAAAAAATTAGCTGGGCGTGGTGGCACGTGCCTGTAATCGCAGCTACTCAGGAGGCTGAGGCAGGAGAATTGCCTGAACCCAGGAGGCGGAGGTTGCGGTGAGCCAAGATCGCGCCATTGCACTCCAGCCTGGGTAACAAGAGCGAAACTCCGTCTCAAAAAAAAGAAGAAGAGCAAGATGAGGCTGGGAGGGCTGTTGGAAAGTTGAATTGAAATGAGACAGGAAATGGGATTTGACCCGGTCCTACTGGCTTCATCTCCCAGCTGCCCTTCTTCCTCCAGCATTCAGACACACTTGCAGTAATCCCGCCTAATTCGTCTCTGCCTGGGATCTCCCACGTCTGTGAGGAAATCCAAAGCCAACCCGAGAGCCACCTGAGCCGTGTGGTCTGGTGGGTCCTCCTTGCGGGGGCACTGCCCACGCAGGACTTCATTTAGCTCTCAGCAGATATAGGAGGTGCCTCGCTGCCACATCCCCATTTCACAGACAAGGAAACTAAGGTTTCAGGAGTGGAGGGGATTGGCCAGGACCTTGGATGCAGCAGACCCCCGACTGGCAAGTGGCATGCAAGGGGAGTGAAGCTGGGGTGGGCTCTGCTGGGGCCACGCACCAGGAACGGGGGGGAAGGCAGAGAGCTGCTGCCCACACCAGACCCTGCAAGCTGGAACCATGCCACAACCCACCCGTGGGACCTTCACCAAGTCAGACATGCCCCAGGGCCGGGCGCTCCTTGCCTCACCTCGGAAAGGTGGCACCTGGTCTCTGGCTTCCTCCTCGAAGCCAGGAGGCCACAGAGAAGCTGGGAAACATTGGGCAGGCCTGCGCTCGAACCCTGGGTCCCGGTGGAGTGATCTTGGGCAAGGCTTCTGCCTCTCTGAGCCTCAGTTTCCTCACTAGCAAGACAGGCGTTGGCCTTCTGACAGCTCGTGGGGGAAGCAGCTGTTCTGGTTCACGTAAAGGGTCAATGTGAAACAGATTCAAACCAGCTCTGTTGAGGCGGAAGCCCTGTTCTCACCTGGGGCTTGCCCTGCACCGCCCTAGTCCAGATTTCACAGGTCCGAGTGCATTGGAAAGTAGGGGAAGGGTGGGAACAGGTGGGGCGCGTGTGCTGGGCCCAGCTGCCCAGGTGCGGACTTTGCTACCTACAGCAGCAGCAGGCCATGTGGCCTGGGCTGGCCAGGAGCAGGCAGCAGGAAGGACATGGCATGATAGCACCCCCATCCTGCAAACGGGTAAACTGAGGCCAGGGAGGACTCCGAGCCTGCCCCAGTTCTCCGAGGGGCAAGATAAACCTAGGTCTCCTGCTCTCAGCTCCTCTGAACACAGGGGCTGGCCAGGGAACAGTGGAGAACCTGTACTCTCTTGGTCATTAGCTATCACCCACCAGCACAGCCCGGTGGCCCCGGAGGAGCCGTTATCACCCACCGCAGTTGTTGAGGCTGAAGAGAGACGGAGCTAGTCAGTATGGAGCACCCCTGGAAGAATCAAAGAGCCCAACCTCCCACCCCTCATCTTATAGATGAGGAAACTGACACAGACCGGAAGCCCTGGGACTTGCCCAGGTCACCACGTGCCCCACCACTGTTTCTCTTCCCTGACTACACCTGGCTTAAATCCTATGTGTTAGTGTCCTGGAGCAGGTGCGACCAATAATCACATACTTGTTAACTTCAAACAACACAAATAGCTGGGAGCCAGGGCACACACCTGTAATCCCAGCACTTGGGGAGGCTAAGGCAGGCAGATTGCTTGAACCCAGGAGTTACAGACCAGCTTGGGCAATATAGTAAGATCTCATCTCTACAAAAAATACAAAAATTAGCCAGGTGTGGTGGCACACATCTGTGGTCCTAGCTACTTGGGAGGCTGAGCCTGGAGGATCACTTGAGCCCGTGAGTTGGAGACCAGGCTGGGCAACATAGTGAGAGTCTATATCTACAAAACATTAAAAGAAAAATTTTTCTGGCTGGGTGCAGTGGCTCACGCCTGTAATCCCAGCACTTTGGGAGACTGAGGCAGGCGGATCATGACGTCAAGAGATCGAGCCCATAATGGTCAACATGGTGAAACCCCGTCTCTACTAAAAATACAAAAATTAGCTGGGTGTGGTGGCTCACGCCTGTAGTCCCAGCTACTCCGGAGGCTGAGACAGAAGACTAGCTTGAACTCGGGAGGAGGAGTACTGGGACAAGTCCTACCATGTATGATAAAGTATATTGTTTGTTGAGAACAATGGCAAGGCGAACCTGGCCGACCGCCCCCCCTCAAGTGGAAAACTGCTTGGGGCATTCTAAAGTAGCAAAACAGTATCTGTATATATCATACACCGGTTAAAACAATTCTTTAAGCACGGGATACGTGACCCTGCCCCCGGGGCTCCCTCGTGGAGAATACTTTTTAGTTTGTCTGTGATCAGTGGTAAGCGGGCACCATCTGCCTACCTAGTTTATTTTTGTTCTATGAGAAAACACAGGACACCTGTTTGTTAATAATAATCACCTGTTCAGAGGGAATAACTACGCGGGTCAGAGTCCGCTCGAGGCCCTCAGCCTGGAATGCTGTCAGCCCCTGAGGCTCTCAGCTCGGAAGGCTGCTGGCCCCTGGATAGTCCTGCTTTGCTGTTCTGTCTAGGTGTCTGCTTCTTAATGCCTTCAGCACCGCCTGGGTGGGGGTCTCTACGGCCGAGCTGGACCCAGCAGTAGAGGTTGTAGTGAGCCAAGATCGCGCCACTGCACTCCAGCCTGGGCGACAGAGCAAGACTCCGTCTCAAAAAAAAAAAAAAATTATCCAGGCATGGCGGCACGTGCCCATAGTCCCAGTTATTCAGGAGGCTGAGGTGGAGGAACACTTGAACCTAGGAGTTCAAGGCTGCAGTGAGCCGTGATCATGTCACTGTACTTCAGCCTGGACAACAGAACAAGACCCTGTCTCAAAAAAAAATGGACATACAAAAGCAAACCAGCATCCTCCCCATGAGCTCACTCTCCCCAGGGAGGAGGGAGCTTGCTGTTCTCAGGACTCTCTGTTCTTACTTCCTGGAGTCCTTGACCTTGAGATCTTGGAACCAGTGGGGAACACAGCAGGAAGTGTGTTCTGAAAACAGACGCAGACCCTATCAACTTCATAAAAACACCCCTTGAATTTCGACTCTGTGTATCATTATCCAAAACACCTTCCCAGCCCTGGACTTACCCGTCCCAAGGAGGTTTACTGATGCCATTTCCCAGTCGGGATGGGGCTTGCCCAAGGGCACAGTGGGCAGTGGCCAGGTCCTGAACTCAGGCCTTCTGAAGCCATCAAGACCACAGGGAGCCA
Source organism: Aotus nancymaae (assembly GCF_030222135.1). Taxonomy (NCBI): domain Eukaryota; kingdom Metazoa; phylum Chordata; class Mammalia; order Primates; family Aotidae; genus Aotus; species Aotus nancymaae. Next base: position 3,925,408 of record NW_026988414.1, on the reverse strand, counting down.
TGAATGGTGGCTCACACCTGTAATCCTAGCACTTTGGGAGGCCAAGGCAGGAGGACTGCTTGAGGTCAGCAATTTAAGACCAACCTGACCAACGTAGCAAGAACCTGTCTCTATTTTTTATAATTTATTTATTTAGAGATGGAGTCTTGCTCCATCACCCAGGTTGGAGTACAGTGGCACATGGGTTCAGGTGATTCTCCTGCCTCAGCCTCCTGAGTAGCTGGGATTACAGGCACACACCACCAGACCCAGCTGATTTTTGTATTTTTAGTACAGATGGGGTTTTGCATGTTGGCCAGGCCAGTCTCAAACTTCTGACATCAAGTGATCTACCCGCCTCAGCCTCCCAAAGTGCTGGGATTACAGGCATTAGCCACCACGCCTGACCAATATATATATTTTTTCTTTTGAGAGGGAGTTTCGCTCTGTTGCCCAGGCTGGAGTGCAGTGGCCGTGTGATCTAGGCTCACTGAAACCTCCCTGGCCCCTATTTTTTCAACAAAGAAAGAAAAAAAGACCACAAGGGCCATGCCATCACCTGAACATGCCACTAATGGGGCAGGGATTCCTTGCTTTGGGCCAATTCCTAAGAAGAGGCTTTTTTTTTTTTTTTAATAGAGATGGGGTTTCACCTCTTTGGTCAGGGTGGTTTCGAACTCCTGACCTCAGGTGATCCACCCACCTCGGCCTCCCAAAGTGCTGGGATTACAGGTGTGAGCCACCACGCCCAGCCTTTTTTTTTTTTTTTGAGGGTCTCACTTTGTTGCCCAGGCTGGAGTGCAGTGGCGCAATCATAGCTTGCTGCAGCCTCTAACTCCTGAGCTCAGATGACCCTCCCACCTCAGCCTCCTGAAGTGCTGGGCTTGCAGGGATGAGCCCCAACCTCTAGCCACTTATTTTCGGACTCTTACAGCTAAGCCCATTTTACAGATGGGCAGAGTCGCTGAGTAATGAGGGTTCCGATTCATTCCAGGAATTGGCCACGAGGTGGCAGCACCAGGCCTTGTTTCCATCTTCTACGAAGCTTGGTGGGCTCTGGCGGCCTCTGGCGGCTGTCAGGAACCACATCAAGAGGTCTGACGGAGAAACATTGGGGAAACTGAGGCAGAGTTGTCGCCTCTTGGGAGAAGCTGGGTCGAAGTGGTGTCCTGCGGTGGCCTCAGGCTGACTGGCCATTCTCCAGCCTGTCAGAGAGGTCTGGTTAGCACAGCCCTCGGCCCTTTCATCAAAGTGAGCACTCGGGAGGAGGGTGCAGGCTCTTCCCCATCTGTAGCAACCCCCGGGGAAAGCCCTGGTCCAGGACTCAGGCCCCTGTTCCTAGCGTGGCTCAGCTGCCAACAGGATCTCCTTCTGTTTCCTCCTCCTTAAGGAAGGAAACCTTATCCCTGAGTCTGTGAAGCCAGAGAAAGGGGTAATGCCTGGTGGCTGAGGCCAGGCCTACACCCGGGGCCTCCTAAGACAGACCAGGGCCTCGAGGGGAGGCTGCAGGGAAGAGCCACAGCCTGCAGTCACTGGGCTGAGCAGGAGGAACAGAAAGGGCTAGGAGCATAGGGTGGGGTTCTGGGCAGTGAGACCCTCCCCTGGCCTCCGTGTCACGAACAGAAGGTGGATGGCTTGTAACAAGCTGGCCACATCAGATGCTCTTTCAGGATTTTGGCTCTGAGACAGAGAGGTGAGTCAGCCCCCGTGTGCAGCTGGAAAGGTATCAGGTAACCATGGGTGAGGTCTGAGGAGGCAGGAAGAGCCTGTCTGTGAAGGGAAGGGAAGTGAGAATGCAGAGCAGGGATGGAGGATGCTGGGATGGAGGATGGAGGGGTACAGGGATACAGGAACAGAGGGATGGAAGGGCAAAGGGATGCAGGAATGGAGACATGGAGGATGGAGGGGTCCCTGGAGCAAAGACCCCTCAGGACTTTAGGCCTGACCAGTGAAGTGGAAGTGCCGTTCTGGGCACTGTGGTGGCTCTGGGGCCCCTACACCTGTTGGCCCCTCAGAGGCGGCTGCCATGGCTCCTCAGGTCACAGATGGGCACAGCCTCAGGCCTGGCTGCCGCCTCTCACCTGCAGCCCCAGTACCTGGAGTTAGCATCCCCAGAGAGCTAGTGGGGGGCTGGCTGGTGGACTGTGGTGCATCCAGGTGGCAGGGCACTATGCAGCCATACGGACAAGCCAGTGTGACACAAGCCAACAGGGAGACGCCCAGGAGGGGGATGAGAACATAGCGGGTGGCAAACCAGCCCCGTGGGAGAAACCGAGGTCGCCAACTACACAGGGTACAGGTCAGGGCCTGCCCCTACCCATGGCTCCAAATGTCACACGATGCTTCCAAATGTCACACGGTGCTTCCAAATGTCACACCGCCTGCCTCGAGCTCTGAATGTTAGCTATTACAGGAACGGGAATTATTTTGTTTTTAAAATACTACTAATAAAACGTAAAAAGTTTCACTGGGTGCAGTGGCTCACGCCTGTAATCCCAGCACTTTGGGAGGCCTAGATGGGTGGATCACAAGGTCAGGAGTTCAAGACCAGTCTGGCCAAGATGGTGAAACCCCGTCTCTAAAAATAAATAAATAAAATAATTAACTCCCTGTAAAGAAAAAAAAAGTTGCCTGCCCGGGCATGGGGTCTCACACCTGTAATCCTAGCACTTGGGGAGGCTGAGGCGGGCAGTTCGCTTGAGCCCTAGAGTGTAAGACCAGCCTGGGTAATATGACAAGACCCAATATCTACAAAAAAACAAAATTAGCTGAGCATGTTGATGTGGGCCTGTCATTCCAGCTACTTGGAGGCTGAGGTGGGAGGATCACTTGAACCTGGGAGGTCGAGGTGCAGTGAGCTATGATCACGCCACTGCATGCCAGACTAGGTGACAGAACAAGACACTGTCTCAAAAAAGTTTCTCAAGAGGGTAATACCCATAATTCCCTTAGGGCATTGTCCAGTCCATGAAATTGGGAGGGCCCAGTGGGTGGGCCCCCGCCTGGCCTCTGGAGGCCCCCAGCAGCCCACCCCACCTCAGTGAAGTCAGGGAACTGAGGAGCCCCATCCTGGGTGCTCTGTGCAGGAACCCACACTCACCCTCAAAGGCAGAGCCTCTTCTCCCATAGACCCTGGCCTAGCTGGGACTAAAGCCAGGGGTGGCCACCTAAGAGGCCTGGGCTCCCTGAAGCTGGGTCGCCTCTGTAGAGCAGAGGTCTGAAGAGCCTGGTGCCCTGGGCCAGGTGCCCCTGCTCTGGACATTTGACCTGCTCCTATCACTGGACTCTCCTGCAAGGCAGGGACAGATGAAGAAACTGAGGCCTGATTAGGGACCCCACCTCGGACTCCCACCGTGGACTCCCACCGTGGATAGGGTCAGGCCCCAACCTACACCCTGGCTGCAGGGCTCCACAGCAGGCTGTGGGCTGAGTGGCATCCTGGGGACCATGGCCCTGCGCAGCCGTCCCGTGCCTGCCACCTGGGAAGCACCGGGCCAGCGGTTAGTTACCGCCAGGGCTGCTGCAGCACAAGTCTGACGCCTCCCTTGACCGCCAGCCCCACACAGCACTGAGCTACACAGAGCTCCAAGCGATGCCCGCCATGACGGGGGCCACAAACCTTTCCTTTATTGCAAACGTGTCCCAGTCCCAGGAAGCTTGGGAAGAGTGGGAACCAGGGAAACCCAGTGATGGGATTCCACCGAAAATGAACCATCCTGCTGTCCTGCCAGGGCCCCCACCCACAGGATGTAGCCACGGGACAGCCACTGAGGGCCTGGAAGAGAGGCGGCAGAGCAGCGAGGCCAGGACAGGGAAGGTCCAGCCCAGAGTAGGGGCAGGGCTGGAACTCGTCCCCAACATCCCTGGGCCCCAGCAGGTGCCCTGTGTTAGAAGCAAGAGGGCTCGGAGGCGGGGTGGTGGACAAGAGCCAGAATGATCCTGTCCCCACCAGCACTGCCAGGTGCTGGCCCAGTGGCCCCAGGCCCTGGCAGCTGGCATCTTCCGCTGCCTTCCCCTTGCTGCTCGTGGAGACACTCAGTGCGCTGGGGAGGCCTCGGTGATGGCCCTTTCCACCCGCAGGTACCAGGGCTGGATGCGCGTGTGCTGCATCAGGTCATCAAAGGCATCCAGCCCCTCCATCACTCGCAGCACGCCATACACCGCCTGGGCATGAAACAAACGCATCACCACAGCCGGCTCGATAGGCATCCAGACCTCCCCCTTCCCTGCCAGCTGTGTGCCAGGGCTCGTGACACACTCAAGGGCCAACAGCATAGGTGGGGCTTTGAATAAAGCATGTGGGGTGGCTGCAGGCCTCGCCTGCTTCACACCTGCACCCCCTTTTCTGGGCCACAAACCCCCAGCAAGTTTCCTTGGGATAAATGCCCTCCTCCACTCTCAGGTCCCGAGATTGGAGAGAAGAGACCCCACCACCCAGTTTCAAGACCCAGGCCACCCAGGGGTAGAATAGTTTTAAAAATGAGCATCTGGCATGGTGCAGTGGCTCTCGCCTGTAGTCCCAGCACTTTGGGAGGCCGAGGTGGGTGGATCACCCAAGGTCAGGAGTTCAAGACCAGCCTAGACAACATGCTGAAACCCTGTCTCTACTAAAAATACAAAAATTAGCTGGGAGTGGTGGCGCAGGCCTATAATCCCAGCTACCTGGAGGCTGAGGCAGGAGAATCGCTTGAACCCGGGAGGTGGAGGTTGCAATGAGATGAGACTGCGCCACTGCACTCCAGCCTGGGTGACAGAGCGAGACTCAGTCTCGAAAAAAGAGCAAGGAAGCCAGGCCAGTGAGATGCTGTCCCAGGGGTCTTGCTGGGAGAAGCCTGGAGCACCGGACCCAGCCTGCCTGAGCCTGAGGCTAACTCCAGGAAGGGCAGTGTTGATGGCGAGAGGGACAGCCTTGGCCCTGGTAACACCACCAGGGCCTCTGGATCCAGCAGGGCCTGCAGCCAACCCTTTCCCTGAACTTGTCAGTTATGTTGACCCAGGCTGTTCCCAGTTGTCAGTTTCTGTCCTGGAGCCACTCTGAGGCGAGTTTCTGTCTGTGATGGCAGAGAGGCAGCTTCCTCTGGCAAGGCGCAGGTGCTGTCCAGATGTTCCCTTGCAAACCTCCCCCACTCTGAGGACAGAACCCTCAGTCTGGGCACCGCCTGCCACCACCACACTTACCAGATCGGCGAGGTTCGGCCTCTGGCCCCCCATGAAGGGCCGGTCCTTGCCCACAGCGGCCACCCACTTGTTGGCAGCCTCATAAAGGTCCTCACGCACGTTGTCCTGGAGGTGGTGCCTGGGTGGGGAAGGGAAAAGCCTCTCAGGGGAGTCCAGTCCCAGCCCAGCAGGGAAGAGGGGTCTCCTCTGGGGAGGGTGGGAAGGTGTGGAGGCCAGGGTGGCATGCCAGGTGACAGCATCACACCTGGAGACGCCTCAGAGAGCATCCGTCCCAGATGGGGAGGCTGTGGCCACAGCAAGAGACCAGGCCAGGGAGAAAGCCGCAGAGAAGGCGAAGTCAGGGCCCGGGCTTCCCGGCTTCAAGGCCAGCTCTACTGCCCCTGGGGAGGTGAGCAGGAGCTCTGGGTGCGAGTCCTGACCGCCAAGCGACACATAATCCACACTTGGTCTCCCGCCCGCCCCAGGCCTCAGCTGCCGCTGGTGTGACGGGATCACCACACTCGTGGCGCTGGAGGCGTGGGAACAGCAGGCCCCGGATGCGCACACAAACTTGCCTGCTCTTGAGCCGCTTGCTGATGAGGTACATGGCCGCCGCACCCACGTACTTGGCCACGGCGCCCTCCACGGCTCCGAACTTGCCCTCGCGGACAATGTAGTCAAAGGACGCCAGAGCCTCGGTGGGCGTGCGGTACACGTTTGGGGAGATCAGGTGCACCAGCCAGTCGTCCGCCCACTGCCGCCACTTCATCTCCTCCCTGAGGGCACGGGAGAGACTTCCTGAGCCAGGACCTGGGCAGTGCTGGGTGCAGGCTGCATGCGTGGGAAGCGAAGCCTGGCCAGGAAGCTTGTTTTTGTTTTTGAGACAAAGTCTCGCGCTGTCACCCAGGCTGGAGTGCAGTAACGCAATCTCAGCTCACTGCATTCTCAGCCTCCCAGGATCAGGCGATTTTCTAGCCTCAGCCTCCCAAGCAGCTGGGACTACAGGTGCGTGCCACCACACCTGGCTAATTTTTGTATTTTTAGTAGAGTTGGGGGTTTTACCATGTTGGCTAGGCTGGTCTTGAACTCCTGACCTCAGGTGATCTGCCCACCTCGGCCTCCCAAAGTGCTGGGATTACAGGCGTGAGCCACCGAGCCTGGCCGCAGGAAGGTCTTTACTAACAGCCGGCGTGACCCAGCCCCAGTCCCCCCGGTCTCCCACGCTGCTCCCCGCTCACGGCATCTGGCTCAGCCTGGCCTTCTCTAGAGAAGACCCCGCTCCCCACCTTCCCCCGCCAGCGCCAGCCCGACTCACGTCCTGGCCTCCTTCCCGCCGTACACCTGCTGGGCCTCCTTCTCGTCCAGCATGAGCCAGTACTTGTTGCCGAACTCGGTCACCTCCTTGCCCTGGTCATTCACAGCCTTCATGGCTGGGTAGTAGGTGATGATCTCTTCCAGGGGCTGCCTTTGGAGAGAGCCACTGTGTCACCCTGACTCCTTTCCCCTCTTGTCCCCTGTGGCCTACCAACCTGGCTGCCCCAGCCTCAGAGTGCAGCCAGGACCAACGAACGAAGGCTCTCCACACTCGCAGTAAAAGGGATTTGGAGTGGATGCCGGCACAACTTCCCCAGACAGGGAGGTGTTGGGAGGATGAAGCGGGGGTCTCGGAGGAGGACGGCCATGGCCTACTCTGGAAATCTTTTTTTTTTTTTTTTTTTGAGATTGAGTCTCGCTCTGTCACTCAGGCTGGAGTGTAGTGGCTCAATCTCAGCTCACTGCAACCTCTGCCTCCAGGTTCAAGAGATTCTCCTGCCTCAGCCTCCCGAGTAGCTGGGACTACAGGTGTGAACTACCACGCCTGGCTAATTTTTTGTATTTTTAGTAGAGACGGGGTTTCGTCATGTTGGCCGGGCTGGTCTGGAACTCCTGACCTCAGGTGATCCGCCCACCTTGGCCTCCCAAAGTGCTGGGATTACAGGCATGAGCCACCGTGCACTCTGGAAATCTAAGCAGCAGCCCCACCTGCTCCCAGGAGGGAACTCAGGTGAGGCCTCCCTGGAGGAAGAAGCCACCAAATGCAATGGCCGCCTGGTCTCCACGGGGCTCCTTACCCTGACACCAGGTAAGTCTTGAGGGCACTGATGATGACAGAGGAGTCGTTCAGTTGTTGCTGGAAGAGAAAAGCCTGGTTTAATCAGAAGTTCCCACCCAGCACCTCGGCCCTGGGCATTGTTTATCCATTCCTGGGGACAGGCCCACTGAGTCCTCCCCACCCTGCCCTCAGGGCACCCGTCCTGAGTAGGGGAGACATGGGTGTGGGTGACGGAGAGGAAGGTGTGGGGAAGCCGTGGGCCTAAGCCCCACCCAACTCACCCATCTGGCCTCCCAGGTAGAGGGGCAGGGTGGGTTCCGGAAGCTACATACTAGACACCAAGCACTGTGCCAGGCATTTCATATCTGCTGTCCCTGCAACCCAGAGTATGGCCCCTTATTGACTCAGGAAGAAGCAAGCCCAGAGAGGCTAAGTGACTTGCCCCAAGTCACACAGCTAGTGATTGGGTGAGCCACACCGCAAACCCAGATGGCTGATTTCAGAATCTATGTTGTGAAGCTATGGTGTTCTGCCTCCCCGAGACCCAGCAGGTGTTTGGATTTGGTAGGGAAGGGGAGAGCCTACATTTATTGAGCATCTGCTGTATGCAGCTGCTTCCCCTATAGTCCTTAGAGGCACAAGGATCACAAGTTTCTTCCCGGGCTGCAGAGCTGAACCAGGCTAGGGGGCGCTCCAGGACAACCCAGGATAGGAGGGAGGATGCAAGGGGTTCCCTGGGGCTCACCGAGTTTTCTCCAACCTGGGCCACCAGGATGGGCACCTTTCTGTAGGAGGAGAACTTGATCTCAGCCCTGCGCACAGGGTTGACCTCCACCACCTGGTAGGGCAGGGCGTGGAAGTCAAGGAAGGCTCGGACCTTGCTGCAGAAGGGACACGTCTTGTACTGGTACAGGGTCAGCTGCAGGTGGCTGGACAGGGAGAGCTGTGGGCAGCAGACGGAAGGGGCTTCTAGACCTGGCACCCCCAGGCTCAGGCCCTGCCCCCCAGCAAGGATGTTTTCCAGAGGAGTCTTCTGGGATGACGCTGGAATATCGGGAAGAGAAACTAGAGATGGGAGGCGGTGGTAGGGGGAAACGGAGGCACTGGAGGGCAGCCCAGGTTCAAGCCGCCTGCCAGCACAGTCCCCAGGCAGGAGTCCCTGCCTTTGCTGTGAGGCTGTGTAGGAGGAATCTTCCAGTCTCTGTCCCATACTGGACAGACCCCTCTTCTCTCCCTCCAGTCCCAAGGGGACACCAGACAGCCCCAGGGTGTGTACCCCACCCCAACAGACACAAAACAACTGTTTCCACTTGGTGCGCTCATCCCCGCTCCTCTAACCCAGGGACCTCTGGGGGCCAGAGCCGGCCTACCACCCAGGCTGGAGTTCAGCAGTAGGGTCTACCTCCAATTTCTTCCTCGTTTTTTCCTCTGGAGACAGGGTCTCACTCTGTCATCCAGGCTGGAGTGCAGTAGTTTGATCACAGCTCACTGCAGCCTTAAACTCCTGGGCTCATGCGTTCCTCCAGCCTCAGTCTATCTCAAATCTCCGAGGGGGAGGGTGATACCTGGGCCGTGGCCTGCATGTAGTGTAGCAAGTTAAGCAGGAAAGCCCCCAGGGGAGCCTGCAGCACGTTCATGGCAGAAAGCCACAATCGTAAACCACCTCCGTCAGTGTTCAGAGGGGAAGCTGGCCCATGGAGGTGGGAAGGGAGACACAGGGTACTCCACGCCCCTTTCACCCACCTCTGTTCCCTTGGGTCCAGCATAGAAGCATCTGTGGGGAGGTGGTGGGGGCCAAGTAGAGTAAAGAAGGTGCGGGGTAGGTATAAAGTGCCTCAAGACAGCTGGGCTGCCACCTGGCGGGGGACACCTTCCTGCCCCTTCCTGTTTCAGCCTGGAGTCTAAGTCATCAGTTCCATAAAAGTACCACCATTACTACCACTAAATATATACACAGCCTTAGGATTTGGGGGCAGTGGAGAGAGAGGATGACAAATGTTTGGAAAATGAAAGAGGCTTTCCCTTTCCTGTGACCTCTGATTTCTTAATCAAAAAAGTCTCCTTAAAACACTGTAGAGGCCAGGCTCAGTGGCTCACGCCTGTAATCTCAGCACTTTGGGAGGCAAAGACAGGAGGATCACTTGAGGTCGGGAGTTCTAGACCAGCCTGACCAAGGAGAAACCCCATCTCTACTAAAAATACAAAATTAGACTGGCATGGTGGCACACACCTGTAATCCCAGCTACTCAGGAGGCTGAGGCAGGAGAATTGTTTGAACCTGGGAGGCAGAGGCTGCAATGAGCTGAGATCATGCCATTGCACTCCAAACTGGGCAACCAGAGCGAAACTGTCTTAAAAAAAAAAAAATTAGCCACGCATGGTGGCAGGCACCTGTAATCCCAGCTACTGGGGAGGCTGAGGCAGGAGAATCGCTTGAACCCAGGAGGCTGAGGTTGCAGTGAGCCAAGGTCCTGCAACTGCACTCCAGCCTGGGCTACAGAGCAAAAGAACTCAGTCTCAAAAAACAAAAGTCTCCTTAAGACACGGTAGAGGCTGGGTGCAGTGGCTCACACCTGTAATCCCAGCACTTCCAGAAGCCAAGGCGGGCGGATGGCTTGAGGCCAGGAGTTCAAGACTAGCCTGAGCCACATGGCGAAACCCTGTCTCTAAAAAAATACAAAAATAGCCGGGTGCAGTGGCGCGAGCCTATTGTCCCAGCTACTCCAGAGGCTGAGGCAGGAGGATCCCTTGAACCCGGGAGGCGGAGGCTGCAGTGAGCCGCGATCGTACCAGCCTGGGCGATAATGCGAGACCCTGTCTCAAAAACAAAATAAACCAAACAAAAAAACACGGTATAAGAACAATTTTATGAGAAATCGAACAATTCCAGGTAGTAGGCATTAGGAGCGCCCCTATTTTACAGAATAGTATGCTGAGGGTTCGGAGACTTCAGACCAACTCACTCGCCCAAGGTCACAAGCGGGCAGAGGCGACTCCTGACCCTGAGGGTTCCCAGGAGTCCCAAGCTCCGCACTGATCAGTACCCCCACCCCCGGCCGGGCCAGACCTTACCTGCGTGGCTGAGTGCTCCGCATGGAGGTCCTGGACGCGCAGGTGCCACCGCGCTGTGTGGTACAGCCCCAGGGCTCCCCCCAGGGCAAGCGCCGCTGCCCCTAGCAGCCGCGGGCTCCCCTTACGGATGGCGGCCACCGGGCCCGGGCCGCCCGCCGTCCCCGCGAAGCCAGCCCGGTTCTGCGTGGGGAGTAGCAGCTGGGGGCGGCCGCCCAGCCTCCAGGCCAAGGCGCACCCGCCAGGCCACAGCGCCCGCACCACCCGAGCAGCCGGGGCCATGTTCGTTCCGCCGGCGCTGCGGGCGGGCGCGTGAAACGAAGACGCTGAGACGCCCGTGCCGCTTAAAGGGCCGGGACTCGGGCGCCCGGCTGGTTGCCCGGGGCGACGGCGACGCTCTGGGGACCCTTAGTGCTCTAGGGATTGGGCGTCTGCCTGGCGCCCAGGTTCGAAACTCCCGCCAGAGCCGCAGAGGCACGCTTGAGAACGTTTGCAGACCGCTCTATGCCTCCGCCTCTGAAGATGCCTGCGCGGTGACCCGGTCGACTGCGGGGGCGCCCGCCTGCTTGCCTGCCTCAGCCGCCTAAGGAGCGGCTTGGCCGTCTGTTAGACACGCTTGGCCACTTCTCCCGCAAGCGCCCACTCGAAACAAATCCGAGCCCTGAGGGCCGCGGCTTCCGGCCACCAAAGGCCCTAGAAACGGCCCGACCCGGTACCGGGTGCTCGGCGGCGTTGCAGTTCTGTCTGCCCTCCCGCTTCACTGTCCGCTTCTTACTGTGGCCCGAACCATAAAATTTTCCCGAACCCAAGGGGGCCTTGGAAACCACGTGTCTCTGATTTCGCCCACGCGGAGCGGCCGGCCCGCAGACCCCGAGGTTTTTAGGGACAGGATGGCAACGTGGGGTGCCAGGCTGCCCGGTTCCTCTGTCGGGCTCGCCCGCCCTAGCTGAATCCCGGAGCGTCCACCGCATAGGCGTCTCCGCGGACAGCCCCGGGACGGCCCCGCCCGGCGCCCGGGAGAGGGGCGGGGCTCGCGAGGTGGGCGGGGTCCGGGGCGGGGCGGGGCGGGGGAGGAGCTCCGAGTCCGGGCCATGCGGCTCTGCCCCTCGCGTTCCACTCTTCTCGTCCTGCTTTCGCACCTTATCTTCCACCTTCCTCCCAAACCTTGCGGCCACCAAGCCCGCAGTGTCGGTCCCTAGCGGGGACCTGGGCATGCCGGTGGAGGCAGGAGGGGAAGGCGAGGGCGAAGGCTTCGGGGAAGCAGGTGACCCGAGGAGGCTGCTGGAGCGACCTTTGCTTTTCCAGGGGTGCCTTCCCGGGAAGGGGAATCGGGATGGTGCTTTGGAAGGGACCGAAGAGCCCACCTCGACCCGCCCGGAGTAGGTCTGGAGTTGTAGGTGCTGTCTCGGATGCAGGGCGAGCACCCGCGAGCGGGTCACCAGCCCCGTTTTACAGATGGGGAAACTGAGGCAGTTGCAGGGACACTCGCCCATACGGGCTTTGCTCCAGCCACTTCCTTCAGCCATTTTACAGACCAGGAGTTCAGGGCCTGCTCGAGCTTAGTGTTGATGAGTGGTTGAGGGTGAGCCATCACGCTCTGTGCTTCTCTACTCTATCCCTATCCATGCCTTCTCCCAGCGCCACTCTCAGACTCCTGCTTGCCAGAGGGGGCCCAGCTTCATCCTCCTCCTGTTTACATTAATTGCTCCTGATCTTCCACACTCTGGATTTTCCGGATTCTAGCTCCATCAAAATGTTCTTGATGTGTTCAGGCCCAGGGGAGACCGAGGCACCTGAGAGGGGCGTGGCCGAGTTTGGCCGGCTGGCCTTAGCGGGAGGGGCCGGGAGAGTGCTGATTTTCTAGGTCAGCGTCCCTAGCCACCTGGCTTTGCTGGTGTGGCCTCGCAGCCTTGCCAAATGTGAGCAGCTTACAGAACAGCCTCTTGCATGTGCTTAAACTGCTGAGGTGACACAGCACGGTGGCTCATGCCTGTAATCCCAGCATTTTGGGAGGTAGAGACAGGAGGATAGCTTGAGGATGGAATTTGGGACCACCCTAGGCAACACAGAGAGACCCTATCTCTACAAAAAATAGAAAAATTAGCTGGGTGTGGTAGCACACGTCTGTGGTCCCAGCTACTCAGGAGGCTGAGGCGGGAGGAGCTGGAGACTGCAATGAACCTGTGATCATGCCACTGTACTTCGGCCTGGGCCACAGAGCGAGAACCTGTCTTACACACACACACACACACACACACACACACACACACACACGCCAGGGTGGGGTATGGAGAGAGAACCATTGGCTTCCTTTTCACCTTCTCCAACCTGTTTCACTGTCCATAAAGTTGGAATAATGATTTCCATCAGGATTAAATGGGAAAATGAGTGGGGAGAGGTTGAAAACTAGTGAGGCTGGTGCCTGGGAGGACCTACCTGGGGGCTGCTCCACCCTAGCACAGGAGGATTCGTCTCCTGCCACATCTAGAAAGGAAACTCAGTGGCCAGACCCTCAGCCAAAATATTTGGCAAAGTTCTTTTTTTTCCTTTTTTCTTTTCTTTTCTTTTTTTTTTTTTTTTTGAGACAGAATCTTACTCTGTCACCCAGGCTGAAGTACAATGGCACGATCTCAGCTCGCCGCAACCTCCACCTCCCGGGTTCAAGTGATTTTCCTGCCTCAGCCTTCTGAGTATCTGGGATTATAGGCATCTGTCACCATACCTGGCTAATTTTTGTATTTTTAGTAGAGATGAGGTTTTGTCATGTTGGCCAGGGTAGTCTTGAACTCCTGACCTCAAATGACCCACCCACCTTGGCCTCCCAAAATGCTGGGATTACAAGTGTGAGCCACCATGCCCAGCCCAGAGTTCTTTTTCTTCTCTCCTGGCCAAGACACTGCTTGGCTTGCTGTCCAGTGTTTCTTCTGCCTCACTGCCCTTGGTCCCTGCACTGCTTCTTCCTTACTTCACTCCACTGGAGACCTCCAATCTGCGGCCAGCACTGAGCACAGCCCTGCTGAACGCCCAGGGGACCTCGGGGCTGAGCAGCGAGCTGTGGCACAGCTAAATGGCGCTCTAGCCCCAAGCCTGAGCAAATCTCAGAGGCTCATATGGAGCCAACCTGGGCTGTGAGGCCCATCGCTGCCCATCTCAGCCCTAGCCTGTCTCTGATCCGTCCCAACCCCATCCTCTATCCCAGCATTGCCCTGTCTCACCCCTTCCCTCTGCCTCCACCTCCTTGGCTCATGGCCTCCTCCCTGACCTTGGCCTGATCCTAGTCCAGCCCTTCCTCATCTGAGGGCTGAGCAAATGGTCACAGCCTCCTTTTCCTGCAGCCTGGTGAAGGGGCAGAGCGTCCCATCCTAGGCACGGCTGTTGCTGTGGTTTGAATGTATGTGTTCATATGTAGGAACTCAAGACAGCATAGTCATATTAAGAGATCAGGCTTTTAGGAGGTGATTAAGTCACAAGGGCTCTGCCCTCCTGAATGGGATTAGTAGTCTTATAAAAGGGCTTAAAGGAACTAGCTAAGCCCTTTTTGCCCTTCCATCTCCCCTGCCATGTGAGGACACCTAGACAGCACCATCTATGAGAAACAGGCCCATACCAGACACTAAACCTGCTAGCGCCTGGATCTTGGACTTCCCAGCCTCCAGAGCTGTGAGCAATCCCCTCCCCTCCCCTTCTTTATTTTTTTGAAATGCAGTGTTGCTTCCTCACCGAGGCTGGAGTGCAATGGCGTGATCTCGATCTCGGCTCACTGCAACCTCCACCTCTTGGGTTCAAGCAATTCTCCTGCATCAGCCTCCCCAGCAACTGGGATTACAGGCACATACCACCATACCTGGCTAATTTTTTTAGTAGAAATGGGGTTTCACCATGTTGGCCAGGCTGGTCTCAAACTCCTGACCTAAAGTGATCCACCCACCTCTGCCTCCCAAAGTGCTGGGATTACAGGCGCAAGCCACCATCCCTGGCCCGTTTCCTTTTTTTTTTTTTTCCCTTAGGGGTAAAAGCTGGGAAACCTGCTGGATAAATTCTAAAAGAGCTGTAACACTTCTATTATTTTATAAATTACTCAGCCTGTGATATTTTGTTACGGCAACAGGAACACCCTAAGGCAGCCATACTCTTCCCTGGTTGACCAGGTGGCCAGGACCCAGGGGTCTCACACACGGGAGAGAAGAGAGCTTCCGTCCAGGCATAACTTCTATGACCTGTGTCTGAACCAGTGGCCAGTCTCATGAACATGTGCCCCTCTGCAACTCTGGGCCCTTAGCGTCCCTGGGTTTCCTTCAGCCTCTGTGGACACACTTTCCTGTCTCCCTTGCCCTTGCCTCTTCTGCAGCCTGCCTCTTAAGAATTAGGTTCCAGGCTGGGCATCATGGTTCACGCCTATAATCCCAGCACTTTGGGAGGCTGAGGCAGGTGAATCACCTGAGGTCAGGAGTTCGAGACCAGCCTGGCCAACATGGTGAAACCCCGTCTCTACTAAAAATGCAAAAACTAGCCCAGCAAGAGAATTGCTTGAATCTGGGAGGTGGACATTGCAGTGAGCCGAGATCGAGCCACTGCACTCCAGCCTGGGTGATAGAGAGAGACTTTGTCTCAAAAAAAAAAAAAAAAAAAAGAATTAGGTTTCTCAGGGCTAGATGCAGTGGCTCATGCCTGTAATCCCAGCACTTTGGGAGGGTGAGGCAGGAGAATCACTTGAGCCCAGGAGGTCAAGGCTTCAGTGAGCTGAGATCACACCACTGCACTCCAGCCTGGGTAACAGAGTGACACCCAGTCTCTAAAAAAAAAAAGAAAAGAAAAGAATTAGGTTCATTCCTAGCCCCTCTGGGCCTTGTACACATCCCTTTGGCCACCTCTTCCCTCCCTTGGTTTCTGTCACACATGTGTCATGAAGGTTCCAGCCTGTGGCTTCAGGTCAACCCTATCCAGACTTCAGGCCTGAGTTACCTGCCTCTGGGATAGCTGGCATGTCCCCCAGGGACCCCCACCGTGGCAACACAGCCACCCAACCTGCCATCTTTCTCACCTGGCCTTGCCACTTTCTCCCTGTCTTGCCAGCCTCTGCCCTCTCCACAACTCCCTGGCCCCGCTCTACGGCTTCTGCTGACTCACCAATTACCCCTCTCTGACACCCAGGGGGTCTCTCCCTGAATGTCCCACTGCCCCTCATCACAGCTAGAACCCCCTGAAGGGATGAATCGCAAAATTACTATGCTGAGTGAAAGAGGCCAGGCAGTAACTTTTACTATCTGCTCCCATAGAGAGAGATGGTGCAGACTCTTCTACAGTGACAGGAAGTGGGTCAGCAGCTGCGAAAAGCAGTGGAGAGGAACTGGAGGGAAGGATTACCAAAGACGGGAGGACTCTGGGCGGTGAGGGATGTGCTCGCCATCTGGATTGTGGTGGTGGTTTTGTGGGCATTTATGTATGTCACCACTTACCAAATTGCTCAAAAACCACGATGGGCCGGGTGCGGTGGCTCACACCCGTAATCCCAGCACCCCGTCTGTACTAAAAATACAAAAATCAGCCGGGCATGGTGGCGGGTGCCTGTAATCCCAGCTGCTTGGGAGGCTGAGTCACAAGAATCGCTCGAACCCAGGAGGCAGAGGTTGCGGTGAGCCGAGATCTTGCCACTGCGCTCCAGCCTGGGTGACAGAGCGAGACTCCATCCCATAAAGAAAACAAAAACCAAAACCACGATAAAGGGTCAGAAGGTCTCAGGAGCTCCCAGTGGCCAAAGCTGAAACAATCTGAGCAACAAAATAAGGAGGGGTTGGATTATAACCCAAAGTTTAAACCAGACATCCACGAGCCGGCCAGAAGACAAAATTACAAAACATTTCTTTTCTTTTCTTTTCTTTTCTTTTTATTTTTCAGACAGGGTCTCACTCCGTTGCCCAGGCTGCAGTGCAGGAGCCCAATCATGGCTCAGTGCAGCCTCAACCTTCTGTCCTCGAGCAGTCCTCCTACCTCAGCCTCCCAAGTAGCTGGGATTACAGGAGCCCTCCACCACGCCTGGCTCATTTTTCATTTTTTTTGTAGAGACGGGACCTCATTGTATTACCCAGGCTGGTCTTGAACTCCTGAGCTCAAGCAGCCCTCCCACCTCCGCCTTCCAAAATGCTGGGATTACAGGTGTGAGTCACCAGGCCTGGCCAAACTTAGCTTTAAGATCTTAATTGGATTTTACTTGCTACTCTAAAATCAGATAAAATCTCATTCTATAAAATTGAGTGTTCCCATGAGCTGGGCAGAGATTTAATAGAAAAGGGCTGAAGAAAGCAGGGTCAGAGAACAAAGAGCAGATTGATCATTTCAAAGTTACTTTCCTTGTAAAGGTTCAATAAAGCAGAAAGGACTTCCTTATCATGCTGGCTAAAACTGGCTTGTGTGGGGATCTGGCTTTGATCTGATCTGTCTCTGTCCTGATTTCTGGGAGGGAGGGTCAGATAAACAACTTAGTTTTGGCTGGTGGCCTGGAGCTGAGCCTCAGTGACTCCATTGTGGTTTGGTCTATTGGGCCTGGGGCAGGAGCTCAGCCCCAACCAATGGGCTCCTGTACACTTTATCAAGCAAGTCCACGCCCATATAGATAAATGATTGAATAAGTACGTGAGGGACAAAAGACAAATCTGTGCAGAATTCCAAATAATTTTAGGACTGAGTGTGGTGGCTCACGCCTGTAATCCCTTTGGGAGAGCAAGGTGGTGTATCACCTGAGGTCAGAAGTTCGAGACCAGCCTGGCCAACGTGGTGAAGCCCCATCTCTACTAAAAATACAAAAATGGCTGGGCGCAGTGGCTCACGCCTGTAATCCCAACACTTAGCGAGGTCAAGGCGTGAGGATCACAAGATCAGGAGATCGAGACCATCCTGGCAATGGTGAAACCCCGTCTCTACTAAAAATACAAAATGTTAGCCAGGCGGAGTGGCTCGCACCTGTAGTCCCAGCTACTTGGGAAGCTGAGGCAGGAGAATCGCTTGAACCTGGGAGACCGAGGTTGCAGTGAGCCGAGATCTCACCACTACACTCCAGCCTAGGCAACAGTGTGAGACTCTGTCTCAAAAAAAAAAAAATACCCAGGCATGGTGGTGCATGCCTGTAATCCTAGCTACTCAGGAGGCTGAGACAGGAGAATTGCTTAAACCCGGGAGGCAGAGGTTGCAGTGAGCCGAGATCATGCCATTGCACTCCAGCCTGGGCAACAGAACAAGGCTCTGTCTCAAAAAATATATATAAAATACATAAATAAAAGAAGAATTTCAAATAATTTCTGTAGATACTCAGCCCTCAAAGAGGTAGAGCAGAGCTCCCCACCTCTTAGGTGTGGGCTGTGCACAGGGATGTCTTTCAAAGAGTAGAGCATGGTAAGGGAAGGAGAGTGACTGTCTGGTGGGGCGACCTGACCAGTGCACCTCAGTCAGGTGATAAAGGCCAACACCCACAGTGATAAGTCATGTTGCCAGTACCCTTGAACAGCATGTGATGCAAAAATGACATTTTAATTTTTATTTTCTTATTTTTCGAGACAAAGTCTCACTCTGTTGCCCAGGCTGTAGTGCAGTGGCATGATCTCGGCTCACTGCAACCTTGGCCTCCCAGGTTCAAGTGATTCTCCTGCCTCAGCCTCCTGAGTAGCTAAGATTACAGGGGTCTGCCACCACGCTTTGCTAATTTTGGTATTTTTAGTAGAGACGGGGTTTCTCCATATTGGCCAGGCTGGTCTCAAACTGCTGACCTCAGGTGATCCACCTGCCTCATGATCTCAGCTCACTGCAACCTCTGCCTCTTGAGTTCAAGCTGTTCTCCCACCTCAGCCTCCTGAGTAGCTTGGATTACAGGCGCACGCCACCAAGCCCGGCTAATTTATGTATTTTTAGTAGAGATGGGGTTGCATCATGTTGACCAGGCTGGTCTCAAACTCCTGACCTCAGGTGATCCACCCGCCTTGACCTCCCAAAGTGCTGGGATTACAGGCGTGAGCCACCATGCCCCACCTGGCATTTAATTTTTTTTATTTTTTATTTTTATTTATTTATTTTATTTTATTTTATTTTTTGGGATGGAGTCTTGCTCTGTCACCCAGGCAGGAGTTCAGTGGTACTATCTCGGCTCATACAACCTCCACCTCCCGGGTTCAAGTGATTCTCTTGGGATTCTCTTGCCTCAGCCTCCAGAGTAACAGGGACAACAGAGGCACGTACCACTGTGCCCAGCTAATTTTTTATATTTTTAGTAGAGACAGGGTTTCACCATATTGGCCAGGCTGGTCTCAAACTCCTGACCTCAGGTAATTTACCCACCTCGGCCTTCCAAAGTGCTGGGATTACAGGTGTGAGTCACAGCACCCAGCCTGGTGTTTGTTAACAACTGATTCCATTTCTGTTAATGGTCATAGGATAAATCAGATGTTGTTTTTCTTTATTTTATTTTATTTTTGAGATGGAGTCTCACTCTGTTGCCCAAGCTGGAGTGCAATGGAGGGATCTCCGCTCACCGCAACCTCTGCCTTCCGGGTTCAAGCATTCTCCTGCCTCAGCCTCCCGAGTAGCTGGGACTACAGGTGTGTGCCACCACACCTGGCTAATTTTTGTATTTTTAGTAGAAACGGAGTTTCTCCATGTTGGTCAGGCTGATCTCAAACTCTTGACCTCGTGATCTGTCCACCTCAGCCTCCCAAAGTGCTGGGATTACAGCTGTGAGCCACTGTACCCGGCTGTTTTTCTTCTTGAATCTCTTTTGTAAGTTACAATTTTCTGGAAAATTTCCCATTACTTAGCGCATTCTCTCGTTATCTTTGTAATAGCTCTACACTCTATAGTTCTGTCTCTTTTTGATTTCTACCTTTGTATTTGTGCCTTACATCTTTTTGTCATGAGAAATTTTCCCAAATTTCTATTAGATTAGTCTTTTTCAAGAGTCGACTTTTGGCTTTGATATTCCCATAAAATAGGAAGATCTGTCTATCTTCCTGCTTTCTTCTCCTGATTGTTTTCTTTTTTCTTTTCAAATATATTTTATTTTACTTTTTTGAGACAGGGTCTTGCCTTGTTACCCAGGCAGGAGTGCAGTGGCGTGATCTCGGCTCACTGCAACCTCTGCCTCCCGGGTTCAAGCAATTCTCCTGCCTCAGCCTCCCGAGTAGCTGGAACTACAGGCGCTCACCACCATGCCCATCTAATGTTATATTTCTAGTAGAAACGGGGTTTCACCATGTTGGCCAGGATGGTCTCGATCTCTTGACCTAGTGATCTGCCCGCCTTGGCCTCTCAAAGTGCTGGTATTACAGGCGTGTGCCACCGCGCCCGGCCTGCCTTTAGTCTCTTCTTGGCAATAGTCAGACCCAGTCCACAAACTCAAAGGCTGGCAGTCAGCTCCTCTTCTCCCGTGGTTCTCTGAAATGGCCCTTCTTGGGCAGGAGGCAGGGAAGCGGCGCCTGTAAGTCCCCTGAACTACATAGGAAGGAGATGAGGCAGGGTGGGAGGAGGCAGGAAGAGGAAAAGACAGGCTGGGCGCGGTGGCTCATGCCTAAAATCCCAGCATTTTGGGAGGTGGAGGCGGAAGGATCACTTGAGCTCAGGAGTTGGAGACCAGCCTGGCCAACATGCTGCAATGCAAAACACAAAGATTAGCTGGGCGTGGTGGTATGCACCTGTAATTGCAGTTACTCAGGAGGCTGAGGCACGAGAATTGCTTGAACCTGGGCACAAGTTGCAGTGAGCCAGGATCACACCCACTGCATTCCAGCCTGGACAACACAGAGAGACTCAGGCTCAAAAATAAATAAATAAATAAATAAATAAATAAATAAATAAAAGAAGAGGAGGAGACAGTGGGAGAAGGGCAAGGCTCCCACCCCCAGCCCCAGCACCTGCCTGGGACACAGCTGAGCCCTGAAGGTCTTCAGTCCTGGACTGTGGGCTCTCTGCAGCTCCCTACACAGGTGGGGCTGCCCACAACCCAGGTCCCCTCCTGAGAGGAGTCCAGGTTCCTTTGTGAAGAGGTCTAGAGTGCAGGTGGCCCAAGATAAGAGGAATCTGGGGTGTGGGGAGAAGGGGTCCATGGGGTCAAGGGGACTGTGCCGGCTGAAAGATGGACCCCCCCAAAAGATATCCATGTAAATGAATAATGTAAATGTAACTTTATGTAGAAAGAAAAGAAGTTTCAGAGGCTGGGCGAGGTGGCTCATACCTGTAATCCCAGCACTTGGGGAGGCTGAGGCGGGCAGATCACGAGGTCAAGAGATCGAGACCATCCTGGCCAACGTGGTGAAACGCCGTCTCTATTTAAAAGATACAAAAATTAGCTGGGCGTGGTGGCATGCGCCTGTAGTCCCAGCTACTCAGGAGGCTGAGGCAGGAGAATTGCTTGAACCCGGGAGGCAGAGGTTGCAGTGAGCCAAGATTGCGCCACTGCACTCCAGCCTGGTGCCTGGTGACAGAGCAAGACTCTGTCTCAAAAAAAAAAAAAGTATTTGCAGATGTGATTAAGGATCTTATTCTTTACTGTTATTTTTAAGTTTCATGATGGTTAATCATGGTTAATTATTTTTAAATTTCATGATGGTTAATTCATCTTTTTTTTTTTTTTTTTCCACCCCAGTGGTGGAGGGAGATCGCAGTCCCGGCTCCCACTCCTCCTTGGCAGCATATGTTTATTTATTTCAGCTGAGTGGGTAGGTTCCATGGCTGAGCCTCCCCCTCTGCGGGAGGGGGACATGAACAAGGCTGTGACAGGCAGCGAGGACCAGGTCCAGCTCCAAAGGAAGAGCATGTCCACCTTCAAAAGGAGGGGCCGACTTGGACCAGTGCAGAGTGGGGTGAGGTGCAGGGAGGGCAGTGCCAGCAGCAGAGCAGCAGGAGACTCCGGGAACACCCAGAGACCTTGGCCTTCGCCTGGCCACTGTCCTTCGGCAGCCTGATTCTCAGAGGTCTGAGAACTGTGCATCAAGGTTCTTCTCTTCATGCACATTTGTTATAGTCCCTAATGCCTGATTTTTAAGGTGAATAAATGGACCGGGCGTTGTGGCTCACGCCTGTAATCCAAGCACTTTGAAGGCCAAGGTGGGCGGATCACCTGAGGTCGGGAGTTCAAGACCAGCCTGACCAATACAGTGAAACTCCGTCTTATTTAAAAAAAAAAAAAAAAGTGAATAAATGAAATATATACATTACTCAGAGAAAAATGACACATAGTTTTGTTGGTGGTGGTGTGGCCCAGATGTTTTTCCTTTCCTAAAGAGTGGCAATATTCTCATTCCTTTTGTTTGTTTAATTTTTTAAGACAGGGTCTTGCTCTGTTGCTCAGTCCGGGGTGCAGTGGTGTAATCACAGCTCACTGCCAAGTTTGTGGTAATTCACTGTAGCAATTTGATGATTTGGGAAATTCTCAGCTTCTCCAGATTGCAGAAGATGTTTACAATAGGAAATTCACTGTTAAGAAAGTGCACTCTTGAGAGAAAGCCAAGGCTGTGGCTGGGCAGGGGGCCTGTGGGTGTGGGAAAAGGTGGCCACACCAGGGGCCCCAGGGGTATGGGAAGGAAGGGGCCTGAATCAAGGGAACCCAGCAGTGTGGGAGGAGGTAGCTAGGGACAGGGGACCCTAGAGTGTTAGGAGGAGGTGACCCAGGACAGGGGGACCTCAGATTGTAGGCAGAACCTGGAGAACCATGAGAAACTTCAGTTGGGGCAGACCCAGGCTGAGCTCCCAGGGAGGGGCACTTGGGACTGCAGTGACCTGGGAGAGGCCAGTGCCCACCCAAGGCCTGAGGTGCCCAGGGAGAGGCACCCAGACCTGTGCCCTGCAGCCTTGGGCCTGCCCGTCATGCCAGTGCAGAGGGATCCCCCTCCTGACAGGTGATTCTGAGAGTCACGGAAGATGGAGAACGGGGAGTGGTCCTCCCTTCAGCCCAAGGTCTGGGCCCCCAACCCTTGTGCCCAGAAACTTACATTTCCCCTCAGACCTCTGAGAATCAGGCTGCCGAAGGACAGTGGCCAGGCGAAGGCCAAGGTCTCTGGGTGTTCCCGGCGTCTCCTGCTGCTCTGCTGCTGGCACTGCCCTCCCTGCGCCTCACCCCACTCTGCACTGGTCCAAGTCGGCCCCTCCTTTTGAAGGTGGACATGCTCTTCCTTTGGAGCTGGACCTGGTCCTCGCTGCCTGTCACAGCCTTGTTCATGTCCCCCTCCCGCAGAGGGGGAGGCTCAGCCATGGAACCTACCCACTCAGCTGAAATAAATAAACATATGCTGCCAAGGAGGAGTGGGAGCCGGGACTGCGATCTCCCTCCACCACTGGGGTGGAGCAGAGTGCATGAGAGGCTGAGCCTGCTCCATCCTCAGCCCCACTGGGGCACCAGAGGGGCCCCAGGCAGGAGCCCGTGTTGTGGTTCTTGAGCCAGGGATGTCTTCATGGACATTTGGTCTCATTTGACTCTTCTGGAACCTACTACCCTGCCACCTGGGCTGGACACACTCCTGGCCTGTCGTGGGCTCTCGCAAGAACCAGCTTTCAGGAGAGCCAGACTGGTCCTCTCACCCAGCCCCCTCTGATGGTGCCAGTGGAGGCCCCGACAGGGACCTGGAAAGCAGGGAGCACGTGGGGTAGTGTGGGGGTGGCCATGGTGGAGATGCCCCTTTTCCGGAGTGCTGGGGGCTGCAGTCCAGGCAGGAGGGGTGCAGAGCTGGGAGGAGCATTGGTCTTGAGCAGCACCAGGGCCATGTGGGACAGAGGCCTATGACAGAGGGACTGTGGCCAGCTCCATGGAAGCCTGGCATCCACCACCGCCTGCCACTGCCTGCTGTCTGCAGACCCTGCTCAGAGCCTTGACGTCCACTCCGCTGCCCCTGCGATCATTGTGGGCCCTCTCGCCCCCATGGGAGTCCAGGCTGCGGAGTAGCAGGCAAAGCACCCATGTAAGGGGCATGCCTGGGCCAGGCCCCTAGGGACAGAACCAGCAAAGGCCCTGAGGCCTGGACCTCAGCATGAAGGCCGGCGTCCCCACGTCTGAGAGACCCAGGGCTTCACCAGACAGAGGAATCCAGTGGGTGTACTTCGGGAGGGTTGGGAGGGGTGTTCCACAGGCAGTCAGGGTCCCTGTCAGGTAGAAGGGGCAGGAGGACCTCGAGGCCCCTTGGTGAGCCTTGGCATGAGAGAGGATGGGGGTTGGAAAACTGTTTCCGGAAACAGGAGACAGCCCAAGGCCCTGGCAAGGCCAGCTCCTCACTAAATAGCCCCTCCCGTTCCTGGGTGTTTGAGAGCTGGGCTCCCAGCCTGGACCCGCCATGACCACGGAGGGCTGATCTGCAGACACCAAGACTTCCCGTATCTGTGACTGGGCCTCCTGGGGGCATCTCGCCTGTAGACTCCTCCCAGCTGTGGCCCCGGCTGTGAGAATCCTCCCCAGTCACCTCCTGCCAGCCTCAAACACGCCAGAGGGTCAACCATTCATGGCCACACTGAACACTGCTCACAAGATCTGGAAACCGAAATGGGGGGGTCAGACTGGATTCCTGAGTTGCAAGGACCGCCAGGAAGCGTCTCCTCTCGTTGCCTTCGTGCATGGATGGCATCAGTGTGGAGGGGCCTGGGCCTCTCCATGGGAGGACAGGCTGCTGCAGTCTCCAGGGAGTGGGGAGAGCCTCCCAGAGACAGCGGAGGGCGCCGGGAGCAGCCGGAGTACTTCTGGCCTCTGGTCACAGAAATCCCAGGCAGGGATCTGCCTTTAGGCTCCTGTTGCTAAGCTGACCTGCACAGCAGGATTGGGAGCCCAGCCCTGCTCCTCTCAGGAGGGGCTTGGCCCTGGAGCTTCTCTGTGGCTCTTTGAGGGCTCACTAGAGGCACCTGCAGCTGACTGAGAGAAAACAGGACCAGCCCGGGGGCCACAGTGCAAACCATAAGAGGAGCCCAGGGGGCCGGGCGCGGTGGCTCACACCTGTAATCCCAGCACTTTGGGAGGCTGAGGTGGGCAGATCACGAGGTCAGGAGATTGAGACCATCTTGGCTAACACAGTGAAACCCTGTCTCTACTGAAAATACAAAAAAATTAGCTGGACACGGTGGCGCGCGCCTGTAATCCCAGCTACTTGGAGGCTGAGGCAGGAGAGTTGCTTGAACCCGGGAGGCGGAGGTTGCAGTGAGCCAAGATCTCGCCACTGCACTCCAGCCTGGGAGACAGAGTGAGACTCAGTCTCAAAAAAAAAAGGAGGGTCAAGGGGAGGCGGGTGGGTGTGTGGCATGCCTGCGCATGGTGCCACACGTGTCGTGGAGACCGTTCCAGGAGCCCTGGGGCCCACCGACTCCCCCAAGCGCTGAGCAGTATGATCCCTGGAGTACCCTCCTTGGCCAGGGGCCCAGGCCCAATGAATGGAGCCCAGTGGGAAGGAGGTGGGTGAGGAATGGGGCCCCAGTGTCCTGTCAACCCTGGAGCCCTTGGAGTCGGTCAAGTCTACACCACGGTCCTTACCCAACCTTCCTAGTGCTGAGTCCTGAAGCTCATGTGGAGGGTGCGTGTGTAGAGCTGACCTCCTCCCTGCAGCCCTGCTGGACTCTGAAGAGAGCCAAGGCCAGTGAGTAGGAGACAGGACTGGAGCTGGTGCAGAGAGAGGAATGGGCCCCGCAAGGGTTTGATGAGAAACTCAGCCTCGTGTAGGGACACCTTGGGCCCGACGCAGTCCGTGCATGACCTCACGGAAGCGCAGAGCAGCTCTCTCCACGGGGGTGGGAGCTGGGCAGAGATCTGTGCACCCGGAAGAGCCAGGCTTCAACCCGGCCTGGGGGACCCCCAAGCAGGGCCACCTCCCTTCTGCACCTGGCTCTGCAGACCCAGTGCCCTGCTTACCCCCAACGTTCAGACCCTTGAGTCCCGGCTCCCCAGAGATCCATACCGCACCCTCAACTTAACATTCTCTGGGGCTCCACCCACTGGTCTCCTCCACATGAAGCAGTCATCACAGACTAGAGGGTACTTTTTAGCGTCAAGTCGCTATGTCGTCCAGGCTGGAGTGCAGTGGCATAATCATAGCTCACTGCAGCCTCGGCCTCCTGGACCCAAGTGACCCTCCCACCTCAGCCTCCCCGAGGATTTGTGAGTTTGTGTTGTTGTTGTTTGGGGGGTTTGTTTGTTTTATTGAGACAGGGTCTCATTCTGTCACCTAGGCTGGAGTGCAGTGGCACGATCTTGGCTCACTGCAGCTTCCACCTCCTGGGTTCAAGCCATTCGCCTGCCTCAGCCCCCCAAGTAGTTGGGAGAGCAGGCATGCACCACCACACCTGGGTAATTTTTATATTTTCAGTACAGACGGCGTTTTACCATCTTGGCCAGGCCGGTCCCTGAGGATACTTTTTTTTTTCCAAGACAAAGACTTTGTCACCCAGGCTGGAGTGCAATGGTGCAATCTTGGCTCACTGCAACTCCCACCTCTCAGCTTCAAGCAATTCTCCTGCCTCACCTTCCCGAGTAGCTGAGATTACAGGTGCTCGCCACCATGCCCAGCTAATTTTTGTATTTTTAATAGAGACGGGCTTCCATGATGTTGACCAGGCTAGTCTCGAACTCCTGACTTCATGATTCACCCGCCTCAGCCTCCCAAAGTGCTGGGATTGCAGGTGTAAGCCACCGCGCCCAGGCTGGTCGAGGATACTTTTTAAGGTCAAAGACAGTAGCAGAGGTGGAGTTCCTGGGAACAGGGTCATGAAAGAAGGGGGGTTTGGAGGGAGGGAGTGGCCACTGGCTGCTCTAGACGGGGAAGGCTTTGATGTAACGCTGTTCCCCTGCAGTTCTACTCATCTTTGCTTCCTGCCCTTTCATCACGCGGACAGTAGGCAGGACAGGGCCTGAGGGGGCAGGGATCCAGTGGGGGCCTCTCTAGACTAACCCCAGCTCAAGACTCCCAGAGCCCCTTCCCAGAGGGCCCCGCTGTCCCCAAGCCCAGGTTGGGGATCCCAAGCAGCAGGTAGGCAGAGCCAGTGAGGTCCCCGTTGGTCCCATCGAAAGTTCTAAAACCAGCACGCCCTCAGTCAGGCATCCAGGACGGCCTTGGCCTTCACGGGTGAGCTGAGCCATCTCTGCGGACACTGGCAGGGCCTACGCTCCATCACTGCCTCCCAAGGATGCCAGCCAGGCCCCTGTTAAGAGAACTGCTTCCCTGCTGGACAAGGCTGGGACCAGCCATCCCAGTGACAGTTCTGGAACCCCTGGCCTGGGCTGCTGGGCTCAATGGACCAAGGCTGTGGCCAGAGTCAGGGGCGTGGTCTCAGTGACCTCAAGGATAAGGCCAGATCCTTGCACTCTCAGTGACCCAAAGCAACGGGTCTGCAGAGCAGCACTGTGGTCCCTTCACGCCCCACCCATTAGCCCAATTCACCCAGGGCAGGGACTGTAGCCTCGACGCTCGATCCATGCGCCCTGCGTGGGGTCTCTTCCCACCGTACTCACAGGAAAGGCTGGGTCCTTCAGGGGTCCCCTCCTGCAAGTAGGGAAAGGAGAGGGACAAGGAGCTGCCTCGAGGCCTCTGGAGCACACCCAGGTCCCGGCATGGGGCTTCTAGGAAGGTCAAGATTCTGGGCTCCATGAGCTCAGAGTAGACGCCTTGTTTTTCCTTGTCCACTGTCAGCCACCCCACCCCCTTCCCTGGCCCTTAAAGGAACCAGGAAACAGCACATGATCTACGGGAAGGAGGCATTCATTCATTCTTCCCTGTCAGTGAGCACAGGGAGGGGGCCACAGGCATGTACCCAACCCTGGGCTCCAGCTGAGCAGGGAGGTCAGAGATGACAGCTCTTCCAGCTCACCAGCCACCAGCCCACATACAGGGCAATCAAAAGACGGGAAGGGCACAAAGAGTGCACAGAGGGAGCCCTCGTCCCTGCCAGAGGTGCCGCACTCCGGGAATGTCCCCGTCCCTCTGTCTTGCGAAATCCTGACCTGAGGCAGAAATCTTGCCAAGTGTTTCCACAGGAGTTGCTGGCAGTTGCCTCACCTTCCTGGTCTTGGCAAAGAATGAATCAGCCCACCCTAGAGCCCATAAATAGGGCCACCCCGATGAGCCTCTCACTCGCTACCTCCTCCTCCACCCCGGCCAGACCCAGCAGCCACCACAGCGCCTGCCTCCTCGGCCCTGAAATCATGACCCTGCTTCTCCTGTGGCTGAGCCTCGCCCTGCTGGGGGCTCTGCAAGCCCAGGCCCAGGACTCCCCCTCACCCCTGATCCCAGCCCCACCTCTGAGCAAGGTCCCTCTGCAGCAGAACTTCCAGGACAACCAGGTAAGGAGCCAAGAGGAGCACCTGCAGGCAGGGCCTGGGGAAGAGTGGGAACAGAGGGGAGGAGAGGGGCACTGGGCAGGACTCTGGGAGTCCAAGGTCCAGGCTTCAGCTCACCCTGTGCCCCCAGGGTCCCCTGATGGAAACCATACCCCTTCCCCCATCCCCACCTCATCTCAGCCTGAACACACTTTCCCAGGTCCACTTCCCCTCTCTCATAACCCCCACTGTCCAAGGAAGGTGGCAACATCTTTAGTTTCCCTGAACGGAATGGGAAACTGAGGCTCAGGAAGGCTCACCAGCCACTTGCCTCCTCCCTGCCAGCCTCAGAACCACCTCTTCCCCCAGCCTCCCTTCTAGACTTATGGCCGCCTGCTCCTGCCCCTTCACCAGTGCAGGCCCAGCCTGGGCCCTGCTGCCCAGCCAGAGGGGCTCCTGGTTCCAGGCTGGGCTGCCAAGAGGTGCCACAGGGACAGAGCTGGAGGGGTGGCTCGTAGGGCCATTCCTGGGCTGTGCCTATCATCAGTCCCCTGCAGTTCCAGGGGAAGTGGTATGTGGTAGGCCTGGCAGGGAATGCAATTGGCAGAGAAGACCAAGACTCGCTGAAGATGTATGCCACCATCTATGAGCTGAAAGAGGACAAGAGCTACAACGTCACCTCGGTCCTGTTCAGGTGAGGGCCGACACCTCCTGGGGATGTGAGAGGCAGACTGATGTCACAGGCAAGGGGTGGCCAAAACTGAGGGAAGCTGTCACTCACCCCACTGTTCTGCACAGAATTCATCTGTGTTCATCCTTCCTCCGTTCCGTAGGGCAACGTTTATAGGGCATTTCTGTGCAGACACACGGACGGCGGTGGGGGTGGACACACACAGTCATTAGAAAACAAGATGGAGAGAGGAGGGGTGCCTGGGAGCAGGAGGAGGGGACACTGGATCCAGCCGGCAACCCCACCCAGGGCCTTCGTGGAGGGCTTTCAGGGAGGTAGCCTTAAAAGAGCCAACCTGTAATCCCAGCACTTTGGGAAGCCAAGGTGGGCGGATCACGAGGTCGGGAGATCGAGACCATCCTGGCTAACATGGTGAAACTCTGTCTCTAAAATACAAAAATACAAAAAATACCAAAAAAATTAGCTGGGCTTGGTGGTGCATACCTGTAGTCCCAGCTACTCTGGAGGCTGAGGCAGGAGAATCCCTTGAACCCAGGAGGTGGAGGTTGCAGTGAGCTGAGATCACACCACTGCACTCCAGCCTGGGCGACAGAGCAAGGCTCTGTCTCAAAAATTAAAAATAATAATAATAATAATAAAGAGCCAACCTGCTTCAGAAAGTGCTTCAGAAGGAAGTGTCGGGTGTTCACAGCAGGGGCTGAGTCAGAGAGAGCCCCCTTCAGGAAGCAGCAAGCCATCGCAGGGTCGCCCTGAGCAGAGCTGCCGGCAGCCTGGCGGGGTGGGGGGCCAGGCCAGCGCGGTCCTCAGGCACCCGCCCGGGAGGAGCTATTCAGAGT
The DNA here is from genome assembly GCF_030222135.1 of Aotus nancymaae. Classification (NCBI taxonomy): domain Eukaryota; kingdom Metazoa; phylum Chordata; class Mammalia; order Primates; family Aotidae; genus Aotus; species Aotus nancymaae. The sequence continues at coordinate 3,896,330 of NW_026988414.1, read as the reverse complement.
GGGTTAGAGCGGGGCCCCTGGGCTGCAGAGTGGGGAGACGTGTTGGGGTGCAGCCTGGGAGGGTGGGAGACCAGCGAAAGTGACGCAGGGCCGTCACGGGTGGAAGAGAACAGGCGCAGGGTGAGGGGGCAGGGAGCCGGGACCAGCCACCCCCAGTGGGTTTCTGACTCTGGCAGCTGAGTGGATTGGGATTGGTCATTTGTGGAGCAAGGAGCAGAGGAAAGAGTTTGGGGAGCTCAGCCCCGGGTGTCAGGGGATGGGAAGTGGGAGGACTCATGGATGAGGTCAGGTTTGACCCGAGAGCTAGGGGAACGGTTGGCATGCAGCAGACTGGAAGCAGCAAGGTGGGTCCCGGGAGAGAGTACAGGAAGGGAAGCAGCAAGCTGAGCGCAGGGGAGAAATGTGGGGGGTGGTGTGTGTCGGGGGAAGCCCACCCAGGGGAGGCAGCCAAAGGAAAGAAGGACATGGGGTGCTGGGGGGCCTGAGCAGGGTCCAGGGGCTCCAGGCAACAGACCGGGAGGGACAGCCTGGGGTCGGCTCAGGGGGAAGGCCCAGGCCCATCTCGGCTGGGTGGGTGGGGTAGGGTCCCTCCAGGTAGTGGGGGATGAGCTGTCAGAGTTAGGGGTTGGGCTGGACTGAGAGCATCAGAGTCTTGCTGCTGCCCTGGCCCCCACCTTGTCCAGTCCAGGGGGCCCAAGCCTGGTTGTCTCCCCTCTCACCCACCCCTCTCTCCCTCCCAAGGAAAGGGAAGTGTGACTATTGGATCAGAACTTTTGTTCCAAGCTCCCAGCCTGGCGAGTTCAAGCTGGGCAACATTGAGAGTGAGTCCTGAGCGGGGTGGGGCACTGGGCTGGGGCTCCGGGGGGCTGGGGAGGGACGCAGAGCTTCCTGCTCCTCCACACAGATGCGTTGTATGGGGAGAAGTCCGCGCTGATGTGCTGGGCAGGGAGGGGACAGCTCCCTCCTCCCATCCAGAACAGGGCTGACCCCTGACTGTCCACACCTGCAGCTCACCCTGGATTAACCAGCTACATCGTGCGAGTGGTGAGCACTGACTACAAGCAGCACGCCGTGGTGTTCTTCAAGAAGGCTTCGCACAACAGGGAGTACTTCAAGGTCACCCTCTACGGTGGGTCCCATCCCGCCCCCTCGGGGACTGGCTCCTGATCACACTTAGCGGGAGGGGAGGCCGGTCCCCACCTGCAGGAAGAGGTCATTCCACAGACCCTCCATGAGGAAGGGATCTGAGGCCTCATCCACTCATTCAGTGATATTGATGGGGTGTCTACCGGCCACTCATCGGCCATCTTGGCCACAGGGAGAACCAAGAAGCTGACTTCGGACCTAAAGGAGAACTTCACCCGCTTCTCCAAATCTCTGGGCCTCACTGAAGACCACATCATCTTCCCTGTCCCAATCGGTAATGGCCAGTCTGGATGTGGGGATGGGGACATGGGGACTGTTCCGGCGGGATGCTTCCCTACCAGGGAGGGAGGAGAGGAGAGACTCTCTCTTCAGTTACTGGAGCGGTGGACAGTCCAGGAGCTCCTTGGAATCCACTCTGGGCTCAGGAAGACTGTGCTCCCACCCCAGGGTCTATGGGGCTCCCAGGGACCCACCCAGTCCCCAGGTGCTCCTTCCTGGCAGTTTAGCCAGGGTCTGCCCAGACCAGGATTTCAGGCCCAGGCCCAAGTTTCCATTTCTCAGTCTCGCTGGCCTGACACCTCCCCCAACCCATCCAGGACCCCTTGTGCTGAGCCATCTCCCCCTACCCTCCCAGGCTTCATCACCCTGGGTCTTGCTGTCCTGCCTGTCTTCCCTCCCCCGGGCACTTGCTCACCACTGACTTGGGAGATGTCATTGACTCCAGGGAACCTGGTTGGGCAGGAGGCCCTGGCTAGGCCATTCAGAGAACCACTGGCCTCCCCCAGGCTGAGAGGCTCCTAGACTGGTAAACAGGCAGGAGACCCCGGTGCTGGAGCAGCCTGGGAGCCGGGCCTCACTCAAGACAGCCCATCCCCAGGCCTTTCTCCCACATCCCCTGCCCCACCATCAGCCGCTCTGTTGCCCCATCCCTGAAAGGAACCCCCACACCTTCTGCAGCTGGGCCAGGTGGGGCAGGGGCTGCCCAGGCGCATTGCAGAGGACCTGGCAGTCAGGGATCACATACACTCACACACGGGCACACGCGTGCACACACGGGCACACGCGTGCACACACATGCTCACACACGGACACGCGTGTGCACACACATGCTCACACATGGGCACACACACCGCTGCCTGTTCTGATGGACTTTCTCCCCAACAGACCAGTGCATTGACGACTGAGTGCGCAGTGAGTGTGGCTGGGCGGCTGGGAGGGGCTTATGGGAAGCCAGGGTGCAGTGGACTGGGGTCTTGGGCCTGCCTTTGCTCCTTCCTCTGCTCCCCAGCACTGCTGCCATCTTTATTCTGCTGCCCCTGTCTCAGGTGCCTCCCATCTCTCCACCCATCACCCTCATATTCACCTCTGTCCAGGGTGCCACCAGCTGACCCACCAGCCTGGATACCAGCAAGGGAGCTGAGAGACCCTCCCCACAGTGCTGCCCACCCAGCTGCTCCCCAGGCCACCCCAATGATGGAGCCCCACCTTGTCTGCTAAATAAACATGTGCCCCAGGCCCCTGAGTCTACACTCTTTGACCCCTGAGTCTTCGAGGAAGGGGAGGGGCAGGGGGCTCCCACTGGCATCACTCCCAGGGTCTGCACACCCAGGATGGAGCCCAGCGAACCCAGCCTGGGTGTTAGGGCTGCAGAGTGAAGACACAAGCCCCCTGTCATCACTAGCAGGTTTGTGGCTGACAGCCCTGGGTTCTTCCCAGGCGGTGTAACACCACACTCCCTCCCGCTGTGACATGGGCTCAGCCCCAGAGCAGCTGCAGTTCTCACATTCCCCTGCCTAGGAGGGTGCCCCGTCCAATGCAGACAGGTGGGCCACACCACATCGGAGTGTAGCAGGGGCACGCACAGCTGGAGGCCATTCCAGGCAGAGAGGGTTGGCTCGGCAGGGGTGGTCCCCTGCCCCTCTGCCAGCCCCCTCTGGGCCCTGTGGGTGAGGGACCATGTCCATGCTAACCCCGTTTCAGAGCGATGCCCCTTATCCCACAGCTCCCCGCCTGATGACATCCAGGCCACCTTGGGGATACATTCTGAAGCCAGGCGCAGGGTCAGGTGGAAGTGAGGAGGGGCTGTGTCACCAAGAATCCAGTTTCCCAGGATGCAGAGGGCTCCAGGCCTGCATTCATCACTTGGCTGCCCTGTGTAAGGCCTGATAAGCCTCTGGTTCCCCACTGGCCACAGAGGCAACCTCTCCAGGTCTGCATCACACATAGGCACTTCCTCCCCAGCCCCTTCTCCCTGTGCAAGGCCAGAGGCCAGAGTGGGTGGGGTACTGAGGAAACCCCATAGACACACACACCACCCTGTTCACCCTCTGTAGGGCTGTAGGGCCCCACAGGGTCGTGGGGTGTCTCTTATGCTATGCTGAGGTGCAGGATCCTAGAAGTAAAGAAACAGGACACTGAAGAACTGGTGAAGTGCGTCTGGACTTGGGGGGCCGCGCAACCTGTGAGCGGAGATCAGTGAGGGCCAATGACCCGGAGCATGTGTATTCATTAGGTACAAGCAGGAGGCAGGGTCACGAGTGAGGTCATCATCTATGGGCTTAGTAATAGGGCATACATAATCACGTGAGTTACAAGCGAGGGGGCCACTCCATCACATCACTTGGGCAGAGAGGTGGGCTGTGCGCAGTAGGGGACCATGCCATGTGCAGTAGTAGAGGGTCGTGTACAGAAAAGGGGTCCACCCCCATTAGGTCACCGAGGCAAGGAGGTGGGCTGTGTGTAGCAGGTGTCATGCACAACACTTCTTATCTGGGACCTGGAGACTTCAAAGGATTTCTAATAGAAGGATACTGTAAGCCAATGCAGTGGGAGCTGACAGATTTGTGCTCTTCTCTTAAGATATTTATGGGAGGATGATTTGAGCTAGCACAGAAGCGAGAAAAGACTGACAGGGTGAACAGCTGCATGACTGGCCACACCAGAGGGGTTCTTCTCCCTTGGTTACTTCCAGGATCTCAGGCCTGAGGCCTACTTTCCACGGGAACTGGATGCAAGGTACTACAACTCCTTTATCAGGAGGAGAGGTACTTGCTCCAAGCCTGCCATACAGCGTATGCCCTTTCAGGCAGGGACGTCACCGCCTGGGTCTTTGGTTCTCGTCCTGGTCTGGCTGTTTTCCCATGTACTGCTTCTGTTCTGTGACCGCTCTAGGCATTCCTCCCACTACAAACTACTCTGTGGTTATATGGAAGGATTCTATAAATCAGCACTAAATGTGTCAGTACAGCTCCGACTACAATACCTATATGATTATATAGAAAGATTATATAGAACTAACTATGCTAGCTATATTAAGTATGATTATATGTTAGATATATGTAAGCAGTAAGTTATACTTCAGGCACTAATTCTATAAACTAATATATGATTATATATAAAGGATTATATAAAGGAAATAGCTGAGTAATAGCACTATAGACTAAGATATTCTTCAGGGACTAATTGTGCCTGGGGTCAGGACAGTTCTCCTTCCTCGGTGCCCATGGCGGGTGTTACCCACAACCCTCGGCTGGGCTAGGAGAAGATGCTGGCACTGTGAGCCAGCTCCAGCCTCGGACCCCAAGGAGCAGGACAGGTGTGAGGCCCAGGCCCACCAAATGCTGCCAAAGCCTCGGAAGTCTAGCCCAAACTCCCAGAAGAGACCAGCTTGGTGCAGCCCAGGCTTTGAGAGAGGGATGGGGCTGTTCCCAAGCCCAGAGAGATTCTGGGCTGAGAAGGGCACCCGGGGACCGCTAGCTGGCCAAGGAGGTGGAAGGTGCACCCAGCATGCCTGGCCCTTGGGCTCCAAGTGGGGCAGTAGCTCCAGTTTCCTAACTTGGCTCAAGCACGGGAGCTTCCTGTCACCCCCTGTGCCTGCTGAGTCTTTCAGGATCAAACCCTTAGGGCCTAGAAGGGCTTTGCATTTCCTTCCAGGTCACTGGAGGTTTAGTTTCCTATTGCCACTATTGAAAGAGGCAGGAGGCAGAAAAATATCTAGGCAGACAGGGGCAGGTCCCTGGTGAAACCTCACCTCCAAACCAAAGAGAGTGTAAAGCCTGAAAGCCAAGCTACAAGTTAAATCCACAGACCAGATTAAGAACCTGTCATCCCATTTGGCATGCTTTCCCTGATTGATCCCCACCCTTCACCTATCTTACATACACCTACCGTTCCCCAATTGGTTTTTACACTGTCATGCCCACCTTTGAGTGGTGCCTTTGTTTTAACCTTTATTGCATACTCAAGCCAATCAGCATGCACTCCCCATTCGGAGTCCATAAAAGCCCTGGACCCACTGCCCAATTTGGGGTGCAGGACCACTGTCACGTACCCTCTTTGCTGAGAGCTGTTCCATCACTCAACAAAATATTCTCTGTCTGCAAGTCATGGAAGCTTGGAAAGAAGGGAAAAAAAATTCTCTGTCCTCCTCAACCTTTGATTGTCAGCATATCCTCATTCTTCTTGGACTTGGGACAAGAGCCTGGGACTCACCAAGTGAGGCTACAAAGAAAGCTACAATGGTGGTGGGGCTGAGCCAGCTCCGGACTACAGGACAGAGCAGGCAATGGGGCTGACATCTGCCTAGACAGGGGCGTCACTGGCTGGGAGTCTCTGGCTGGCAGAATGACCAAGAAAAATCCTATGTCACTACCACAAATCACCACAAACTGTGGGTTTAGAATAACACTCATATGTTTGCTTACTTCTGGAGGTCAGAAGTTTGAAATCAGTTTCACTGGGTGGAAATGAGTGTTCACAGGGCCGTGCTCCCTCCAGCGGCTCTTGGGGAAGCTGCTCCCCGCCTTTCCCAGCTTCTCATGCTGTCTTCCTTGCACCCTTAGCCTGTGGCTCCTTTCTCCTTCAAAGGCAGTAGAGCATCAGCAAATCTTTCTCTGCTGAGGGCTTCACTCTCAGTCAAGGAGGGCAGGCTAGGCTGGGTGCCATGGCTCACACCTATAATCTGAGCATTTGGGGAGGCCGAGGTGGGAGGATCACTTGAGTCCAGGAGTTTGAGACCAGCCTGGGCAAGATGGCGAAAGCCTGTCTCTACAAAAATGTAGGGTCCAGCCCTACAGGGTTCTGTGAGCCGCTCCTGGCTGGTGCAGAGATGAGAAATTGTAGAAATAAAAGACATAAGACACAGAGATAGAAAAAAGAGAGTTTGGGCCCAGGGGTCCACTGCTACCCAAATCTCAGAGACCAGCAGTGGCCCCGAATGCGGAGTTGCAAATCTGGGGGCAGGGTGGTTAGGGTGTGGCCTTGGTGGTCGGTGACTGGGGGCAGAGTAGATAGGACATGGCAGTGATAGGGTCAAGTACATTACATGTCATTCAGGTAGGGGCTTAGGAATTTCTGGCACCCAAAATGAGGTAAGGAGCGTAATGCATCAGCACCTTTTCCACACTTCTCAAGAAAGAACTAAAACATTAACATTTATATTACTATTACTGATTATCTTCTCTAAGACAAAAGGAACCAGGTGCAGAAGTAGAACATAAGAGTAGACATGGAACGTGACCACTGAAGCACAGCATCACATAGAGACAGTTAAGCCCCCGCATGTCTGTGGGTCTACCTGACAGCCGTCACGCCTTGCCACAAGGGCTTGGCGAAGCGGAGTTTTCTCCTAACTTCCCCAGGAAGGAGACGTCTCGGCCATTTTGGACATCTCCTTCCCTAGCCAGCTAAACAGCGGGCGCTTTCACAGCACTGGCGCTACCGCACAGCCGAGGCGCCCTCCAGCAGCCCTTATGTGGGCGTGACAGAGGGCTTAGAGCATCTTGCCTTAGTGTCATTCATTTCACAATGTCACCCCAGGTTCACACTTCTGACCTGATAGGCATTAGTAAAGGAATTAAGATCACCTATGAATAACTAAGAGCACATATGAATAAGTAATAACTACTACGGTTATATTTCTAATTACTTTCTTCTTCATTATTTATATGGAAATAGGCTGAGACCTTTTGCTTCTGCCTGGGCGCTTATGGGATCTCCCCTCTACACAAAAATAAAAATATTAGTTGGGTGTGGTGGTGGCTCACCTGTAGTCTCAGCTAATCCAGAGGCTGAGGTGGGAGGATTGCTTGAACCTAGAAATTTGAGACCAGCCTGGGCTAGATGGTGGAACCCTGTCTCTACAAAAATAAATATATTAGCTGAGTGTGGTGGTGACGCACCTGTAGTCTCAGCTAATCTGGAGGCTGAGGTGGGAGGATTGCTTGAACCCGGGAGTTTGAGGCTGCAGTAAACTATGATTGCGCCACTGAACTACAGCCTGGGCCACACAGCAAGACTCTGTCTCTAAAAAAAAATTTTTTTTAATATAATTAAATTTTTAAAAGGAGGGCAGCCTGACCTGGATGAAGGGAGGTTCCCCAAAATTTTTTGGGTGCTGGTTCAGTGTTCTTGCTCTCACTCAATTTAGTTCAGGGAGAAGGCAGCGCTGACCACGTGCAAGTCGATGGAGACCCTCACAGCAGGTGTCAGACTCCACCATGCTCCTGCCTTCCTCTGGTAGAACAGTTGGGGAGGCTTCTGCGACAAGAGAGGATTCCACCCCATTGTCACTGTCTGGGATACGCACTTGGGCCTGACCCCACGTTGAGGATGGCCTGCCCACAGTGACAGCCAGTGTGAGACCAGGACCAGGCTGCTGCAGCCATGAGGCCTCTGTGTACTACAGCTACTGGAGTTCCAGTAGGTGAGCCCCTCTGATTCCTGGGAATCAGGTCCCTGGAACGTAGACCTGATTCTCAGCTGGACCCCTGGGCAGGATCATAGCTCTGGATTCAACCCAGAGGTGACACTTGCTGGCCGGGTGACTGTGGGCAGCCGCCGTCTCCTAGCTGGAAAGTAGGAAGTGGGATGACGGCAGCTGGGCTGATTATCATGAAGCCTTCCTTGATGAGCAGTCCAAGAAGCATTCTGTCCACGGATCTCCACCCTCCACTGCAGTCCCCACAGGAGGGGGCAGCAATCCTTTCCTTTATTGAGAATGTGACGTACAGTCCTGGCTGGGTTTGAGGAGAGCTTGAACTAAGGGCAGCCTCACTCCTGTCCTAGTTGAGGGGATCTCCCTAAAATGAACTATTCCTACTTCTCTTTATTTAAAAAAAAAATTGCCGGGCGCGGTGGCTCAAGCCTGTAATCCCAGCACTTTGGGAGGCTGAGGCGGGTGGATCACAAGGTCAAGAGATCGAGACCATCCTGGTCAACATGGTGAAACCCCATCTCGACTAAAAATACAAAAATTAGCTGGGCATGGTGGCGCGTGCCTGTAGTCCCAGCTACTCGGGAGGCTGAGGCAGGAGAATCGCTCGAACCCAGGAGGCGGAGGTTGCGGTGAGCCGAGATCGCGCCATTGCACTCCAGCCTGGGTAACAAGAGTGAAACTCCATCTCAAAAAAAAAAAAAAAAAAAAATTAAATTTGGCTAGGCGGGGTGGTTCACACCTGTAACCCCAGCACTTTGGGAGGCCAAGGTGGGTGGATCACCTGAGGTCAGGAGTTCAAGACCAGCCTGGCCAATATGGGGAAACTTCATCTCTACTAAAAATACAAAAATTAGCAGGGCATGATGGCATATGCACCTGTAATCCCAGCTACTCAGGAGGCTGAGGCAGGAGAATCGCTTGAACCCAGGAGGTGGAGGTTGCAGTGAGCCGAGATCGTGCCATTGCACTCCACCTAGGCAACATTTCGAGACTCCATTTCAAAAAAAAAGTAGGTCTGCTCCAGGCCAAACATTTATTTTGTTGTTGTTGTTGTTATTTTTTTGAGATGAAGTCTCGCTCTGTCATCCAGGCTGCAGTGCAGTGGCCTGATCTCTGCTCACTGCAACTTCTGCCTCCAGTTCAAGTGATTCTCCTGCCTCAGCCTCCTGAGTAGCTGGGACTACAGGCATGCATCACCATGCCTAATTAAACGTTTTCTTTTTTCTTTCTTTTTTTAATTTTAATTTTATTTTATTTATTTTGTTTGTTTGTTACTTTTTTAAAGATGGGGTTTCACCATGTTGGTGAGGCTGGTCTTGAACTCCCAACCTCAGGTGATCTGCCCGCATTGGCCTCCAAAGTGCTTGGATTACAGGTGTGAGCTACCACGCCCGGCCCTATTTTTACTTTTTTTTAAAGATGGGGTTTCACCAGGTTGCTCAGGCTGGTCTTGAACTCCCGACCTCAGGTGATTCACCCACCTTGGCCTCCAAAGTGCTTGGATTACAGGCGTGAGCCACTACGCCCGATCAAACGTTTTCTTTTTTATTAATTAATTATTATTTTTAAAGACAGGGTCTCACTGTGTTGCCCAGGCTGGAGTGCAGTGGTGCAGTCATAGCTCACTGCAGCCTTGAACTCTTGTGCCCAAGTGATCCTCCTGCCTTAGCCTCCCAAGCAGCTGCAATTAAGATGCATGCCTCCAGGTCCGACTAATTTTTTTTGTACTTTCTGTAGAGATGGGGGCTGAATGGGGGGGGTGGGGGTCGGGTGACTCATTATGTTTCCCAGGCTGTTCTCCAACTCCTAGGCTTAAGCAATCCTCCCACCTCGGCCTCCCAAAGCGCTGGGATTACAGGTGGGAGCCTGCCTAGCTAATGTTCCTGTTTCTCTTGTCCAGAGCTGGAGTCCAGCCTGATTCCCAACCACAGGTTGTAATCCATGAGCCCTAAGAGAAGTGCTTAAGACCAGAAAGGCCCAAATCCGGGGGTAGGGATGTTTGGTCCTCTCCACTGGGGCGCAGGCACAGAGGCGAGGGAGGAGAGAGACCCTTCTTGACTCAGTGGAATTTCCCGAAGCCACAGGAGGCTTGGAAACCCCGTTTCCAAGGCTGGGCCCGGTGGCTCACACTTGTAATCCCAGCACTTTGGGAGGCCGAGGCAGGTAGATGGCTCGAGCTCAGGAGTTCGAGACCAGCCTGGGCAAGATGGCGGAAACCCCCGTTTCCAAAAAATACAATAGTCTGCGTGGTGCACCCTCCGCCTGTAATCCTGGCTACTCGGAAGGCTAAGGGAGGATCGCTTGAGGCTGGGAGGCAGAGGTTGCAGTGAGCCGAGATCACCCCACTGCATTCCAGCCTGGAAGACAGAGCCAGACCCTAGCTCAAAAAATAACAAGGAAAGCTCGCTTGCGATTTTACCCACGCGGAGGGGCTGAAGCAGCAGATGGACTTGGGGATCTTCCGCTCCTCTTTCAGGACTTCCCCATTCCTGGGCTTTTCCAGGGGCAGCCCAGGGGTGGCCCGCCCAGCGCCCAGGAGAGGGGCGGGGCCGGAGGCGGAGTGGGCGGAGTTCGACTTGAGGCAGGTAGAGACGGGGCTCCGGCGGTGGGGGCGGAGTCTGGTGGTGGGCGCGGCCACAGCCACGGGGCGGGGGCGGAGTTCCGGCTGGGGGGCGGGGCGGAGCGGGGGCTGCGGGACTCCGGCTTCAGGGCGGGGCCCCGGCCTCTGGGCGGAGATCCGCTGCCGCGTTCCACCCTTCCGGCCCGGTGTTCTATCCACAGCCTCCACCTTCCATCGGGCGCCGGCTTTCGGCACGACGGTCGTCGCGTTCCATCGTCGCGCGGCCCTTCGGGCGCCCGAGCCCGCAATGTCGGGCCCCAACGGGGACCTGGGGATGCCGGTGGAGGCGGGAGCGGAAGGCGAGGATGACGGCTTCGGGGAAGCAGGTGACCCGAGGGGGCTGCTGGAGCAACCTTGCTTTTTCAGGGCTGCCCTCCCGGGAAGGGGAATCGGGATGGGGTCTTGGAAGGGACCAAAGAGTCCACCCCATTCCGCCTCGAGTGGGTCCGGAGTTGTAGGTGCTGGCTCGGATGCAGGGCGAGCACCCGCGAGCCCCGTGAGAGCTGCAGATCACCAGCTGTGTTTTACAGATGGGGAAACTGAGGCAGCTTCGGGGACACTCGCCCTTGTGGGCCTTGCTCCAGCCACTTTCTTCAGTCCCGGGGGAGACTGAGGCACCTCAGGGAGACGGGGTTATCTTGGCTGGCTTGACTTAGCGAAGAGGCCGGACCGGGCGTGGGGTGGGGGTGCGGGGGCGCCGCTCTGCTGAGTCAGCATCCCCAGCCACTTGGTTTTGCGGGTGTAGCCTCACACCCTTGCCAAATGTGAGGAGCTTACAGAGCAGCCTTTTGCGTGCAGGGGTGGGATGTGGAGAGAGAACCATCGGCTCCCTTCTAACCTTCTTCAGCCTCAGTTTCCCTATCTATAAAATAGGAATAATGATTCGTGTCTCCTGCATTGGGATGTGTCAGAATTAAATGCAAAAAAATAAACAGAAAATGCTTAGCAGGTTCTAGCATGCAAGAGTTCAGTAAATGGTTATTGTCATTATTCTCTTTGGTATAGTCAAGATTGGCATATTAACATACCCTGAGGATTTAGTGAATGCAGTGTAAGTATGGCGCATGCTTTTTGTCTGGGGTAACACCTTTATTGAGCTATATAACTTACCCATTTAAATTGTACAGTTTAGTGGGCTTTTGTGTATTCCCAGGGTTGTTAATCCATCACCGCTACAGTTCTAGGTAAGTTTGCATTGGCCAGTGCTGGTGGGAGCATCAGGAAGAGCCTCCCAGGAGGTGACATTGAGTGGATGTTGGCAGACAGGACTTAGAACAGTGGGAAGGAGGGCCAGGCGCGGTGGCTCACGCCTGTAATCCCAGCACTTTGGGAGACCAAGGCGGGTGGATCACGAGGTCAAGAGATCGAGACCATCCTGGTCAACATGGTGAAACCCCGTCTCTACTAAAAATACAAAAAATTAGCTGGGCATGGTGGCGCGTGCCTGTAATCCCAGCTACTCAGGAGGCTGAGGCAGGAGAATTGCCTGAACCCAGGAGGCGGAGGTTGCGGTGAGCCGAGATCGCGCCATTGCACTCCAGCCTGGGTAACAAGAGCGAAACTCCGTCTCAAAAAAAAAAAAAAAAAGAACAGTGGGAAGCAGGGTGTCCCAGGCAGAAGAAAAGGCTTGGAACTGGGAAAGTACCCTTGACACAGATAAAGCCTGGCCTGGAGTGGTGTGGGGGAACCTGCCTCCCTCATCCCTCCTCCAGCCTGTATCCCAGGACACAGAATTCAAAGTATTGATAATAATGACCATCCACTAAGTACTTGCTGTGGCCAGATCTGAACTTTTTTTTTTTTCTGAGACAGAGTCTTGCTCTGTTGCCCAGGCTAGAGTACAGTGGCATGATCTCGGCTCACTGCAACCTCCGCCTTTTGGGTTCAAGCAATTCTCATGCTTTAGCCTCCCAAGTAGCTGGGACTACAGGCACCTGCCACTACACCTGGCTAATTTTTATGTTTTTTTTTTTTTTCGTAGAGACGGCATTTTGCCATGTTGGCCAGGCTAGTCTTGAACTCCTGACCTCAGGTGATCTGCCTGCTCAGCTTCCCAAAGTGCTGAGATTACAGGCATGAGCCACTGTGCTGGCCACTGTCTGAACCCTTGATATGTTTGAATCCTCACAACCACACCGTTATTTTCCCTTTTTTCCAGCAAGGTGAAACAACTTGCTGGGGTAAAGCAGAGCTGGAACTCAAACCCAAGTGCCTCTGACCCCCAAGTCCAGTCCTAAGTTTCGGCTCTGTTACCAACCTGGAGGATCCTGGGCAAGTTCCTTCTGAGGCCTCGGTTTCCCTAGCTATACCATGAGGGGTTTGGACTTTAAGATGCAGCCAATTTCCCAGGACTCTGTCCTTTGTGAGGGTGGCTGGTTCTGGGCAATGGTGCCCTTCCCCAGAATGCAGGCACATGTGCACCCATAACCCAGATACACCCCTCCAGCCCTGGCCTCTGCCAGCCTCCACCGGCTGCTTCTTCTTTGGTCTCAAGCTGGCAGCCGAGTGTATCTGAGTCACGGGCTGGCTCAGAACTGAGTCCCGCAGTGGGCACAGGCCCAGACCTTGAGTCCTCAGGGACACTGTGTTGCTGAAAGAGGCAGCTCTGGAGTGGCCATGTAGGGGAAGAAGTGATGGTTTCTAGTGGAGATCAGGGAAGACTTCTTGGAGGAGGCATTTGGAGCTGGTCCTTGAAGGGCTGTTGTGGTTGAGGCATTCTAAGTTGCAGGGATAGTTGAGCAATGGCAGAGAGGCTGGAAAGTCAGAGGCTCCGTTCATTCACTCACTCAGTCAATCAACAGATGCTTATTGCAACACTGAGAGCAGCAGGGAGCCAGCAGCGAACACAAGACTGTTCACCTCCCATGGGGAAACAGAACAGCACTCAGATAAGCACAGCGGTCAATCCTGGAGAGAGGGCCGTGGAGGGCTGAGGAGGGCTAGGGGCTCAGCATGGAGGCCTGATCCAGTCTGGAGCATTGGATGGGCTCCCAGTGGTGACATCCATACTGAGACGTGAAGGATGAGTGGGACTCATCCAGGAGGAGAGGAGGGAAGGAAGATGGGAGGACTCAGCACATTCCAGGCAGAGACAGCAGCATGTTCAAAGGGCCTGAAGTAGGTAAAGGCAGGTGTGAGAGAGGAAAGGAAGAGGCAGGGAGGCAGGGCTAGCAGGGAGGTGGGGCTAGCAGGGAGGCGGGGCTAGGAGACTCCACTGGGTGTTTTATCCTGAGGGAGCCAGAAGGGCTGGAGAATAGGACCCACCTGGGGACAGAGGCCTTGATTCCCCAACTCAGGAATGTGGCCACTAAGCAGCTGCTGCAGGAAGTGCAGAGACCTGACACCTGGCAGGACTTCCCAGGCAGGACACCGGCTCACCACCCTGTGACCACCCTAACCCCAGAAAAAAGGATGCAGTACTACGGTGTCATTCATTCAAAGTGATTCCTCTTTTGGTATCCACCCATTTTCCAGATGGTGACACTGAGGCTCAGGAAGGAGTAGGGACTTGCACAAAGCCCTCTGGGAAGCAGGCTGGGAAACGGTGGAGGGAGGGTGTCCATTAGCCCCAAGGAGACACAGGATATGGGCTCTGTTTTTCGCCTTCCTCCCAGAATACGCCGCCATCAACTCCATGCTGGACCAGATCAACTCCTGTCTGGACCACCTGGAGGAGAAGAACGACCACCTCCACGCCCGCCTCCAGGAGCTGCTGGAGTCCAACCGGCAGACACGCCTGGAGTTCCAGCAGCAACTCGGGGAGGACCCCAGCGACGCCAGCCCCTAGGCTCCAAAAGCCCCCAACCGGGCCCCCACCCTGCCTCCCTGGGCTGGGCTCTGGCCTGGGTACTCACCCCCGGGCTTAGACACCTTCTCAAGGGCTGGCCTTCAGGGTCCCTGGGTGGGTCTGCCTGCCTGGTCCACCATTCTGGCCACTCCCCTTGGCCTATCTGGGTCAGCCCCCACTGCCTGGCATTCCCTCCTGGGGCCAAGAGTGGGCCTGCAACCCACCCACTTGCCTGCTCACCCAACTCCTGGGCACTCCCCACTCTGCCCAGGCCTTGAGTGTCCAAATTAAACGGGTCTCCCACACCGCTGTGCCTCTGTCCTCTGTAGCTCGGGACGAGAACCCCAGCAGCTGCTGGAGGCGAACAGGGCAGTCTGGGTGCTCAGGTGTTGATCACGCACTGGCGGCTCAGAGGCCGGTGGAGGGGGGGGCTGGGGTTCTTGGCCGCCTGTACTTCTGGACGCAGAAGGTGCAGGTGAGGACAAGGCTTCTTTCCTACCTGGTACACTCCTGGCCAGCAGCTGCTTCCTAGCCCAGAAGCCGGGTTGAGACTGTTGGACATGCTGTGTGACCTTGTGTGATGTTCTCAGCCTCTCTGGGTACTAGGGCCTTTCACCAAGACAACCAATGCCAAGACATGCTGTGCAGCCTCAGCACCGCCCTCCCACTCGGCCTGTCTCCCCAGTAACAGGGTTGGTCTGCTTGTTTATCTCTATGGGTCTTTCTAATGAGGAAAGAGAAGTAAAGGGCCAACTCAGCCTGGGCCCCATCCACCCATGATTCATCTTAGGGTCGCCTGACCAGGAGGGTGGGGTGCCTGCTAGTAAACGAAGAAGAAAACCAGAGGCCTGAGCAGCAAGGAACCCCCTCCCGCACTCCAAAGGGTGCGGCTGGAGAGACAGGCCAGCACAGGGGTCGGAGAGCTCAGGCCCAGGTCAAATCCCAGCCACTTACCAACTGTGTGGACTTCAGCAATCACCTGACCTTGCTAGGCCTCCAGCCAAAGGAACTTCCCCAGCTTATTAAGGTTATTAAGAGGGAAACTCGGCCAGGCACAGTGGCTCACACTTACAATCCCAGCAGTTTGGAAGGCCAAGGTGGGTGCATTGCTCGAGTCCACGAATTCAATACCAGCCTGGGCAACATGCCGAAACCCCATCTCTACCAAAAACAAGAAAACTTAGCCAGGCGTGGTAGCGCATGCCTGTGGTCCCAGCTACTCAGGAAGCTGCGGTGGGAGGATGGCTTAAGCCTGGGAGGCAAACGTTGCAGTGAGCCAAGATTGGTACCACCATACTGCAGAGTTGGGCAACAGAGCCAGACACTGCCTCAAAAAATAAAAAATTGGCCAGGTGCGGTGGCTTATGCCTGTAATCCCAGGACTTTGGGAGGCTAAGGCGGGCAGATCATTTAAGGTCGGGAGTTTCAGACCAGCCTGGCCAACATGGCAAAACCCCATCTCTACTAAAAATGCAAAAAAGTAGTCAAGTGTAGTGGTGTGCACCTGTAATCCCAGCTACTTGGGAGGCTGAGGTAGGAGAATCACTTTAACCTGGGAAGTGGAGGTTGCAGTGAACTGAGACTGTGAAATTACACTCCACCCTGAGAGACACAGCAAGCCTCGGTCTCAAAAAATTTAAATTTACATTAAAATTTTTTTTTCTTTTTTTTTGAGATAGAGTTGCCCAGGCTGGAGTGCAATGGCACAATCTCAGCTCACTGCAACCTCTGTCTCCCAGGTTGAAGCGATTTTCCTGCCTCACTGCCTCAGCATCCCAAGTAGCTGGGATTATAGGTGTGTGCCACCACGCCTGGCTAATTTCTGTATTTTTAGTACAGATGGGCTTTCTCCATGTTGGTCAGGCTAGTCTCAAACTCCTGACCTCAGGTGATCTGCCCGCCTAGCCTCCCAAAGTGCTAGGATTACAGGCATGGGCCACCGCCCCTGGCCCCAAAATTAAAAATTTTAAAAGAGGGAAACCAAAGCTCAGACAGGTGAAGTGCCTTGTGAACCAGAGTCCCTGGTTCCCAGGGAGCCTGTCTGGCCTTCTGTTTCTGCCCCTACCTGGCCCAGAGAGGCTGGGTGCTGGCTGAGAGCTGGCTGGGGTGCCCCCCTTCCCCTATCCACCCAGACAGAAGTACTGGTGGGGACTGCACAGCCAAACTACCTTGTTTTATTGGATTTTGAGTAAAAACAACCTTGTCAAAGTTTCCAGGCAGACTCCTAAAAAGCATTAGCAGATCTGGACCCAGGCAGGCCAGGCACAGGGAGGTCCCTCTATCAGGTTTTGAGGCGGGTCGAGCGCCGTGGTAGTGGGGGCTGGGAGGATGGAGCCGTCACCTTGCTGGGTGTTTTGTCGTGGGTGCTGGGCTGGGAGGGTTGGCGGCCTCCGGAGGTGAACAGGGCTGTCAAAGCGTTCCGGGCGTTGATTGCGCACCGGCGGCTCACAGGTCGGGTGGTGGGGCTGGGGTTCTTGGCCGCCTTGTATTTCTAGATACAGAAGATGCAGGTAAGGTCAGGGTCTCCTCTCTACATGGTATGCTCCTGACCAGCAGCGACTTCCCCAGCTCTCGCTGAGACAGTATTAGTGTGCTGTGTGACCCTATGTGATGCACTTGGCCTCTCTGGGCCAAGGCTCTGGAGCTAACAACCTGGCCCTCAGCATTCCCTGGACCAATAAAAGCCCAACCTCACCCCAGCTCTGATTCTCTCCCTGCTGGTGCAGGGGTGGTCCCTGGAGGTTGAGGCCCAGCACAAGAGGGAGTGACCACTAGCCACCTAGATCAGCTTGGATGAGACTGAGTCCATGGGCAGGGAGGACAGGGCAGGATGTCCGGCTCACCTGCAGGTTCTCAAAGTGGGCCAAGGACTTGCAGTGGGACAGCTGAGCCCCTGAGTTGCTGTGATAGAACTTGTGGCAGACACGGCAGATGTAGCCCATCACAGGCACCAGGAAGTCCACACCTGTGGGAGGAGGGTCTGCACTTGCATCCCCGTACCAGCGAGGTGTCCCTCCCTCTCTAGGGGCCTGTGTGCTCACCCACCCTCTAGGTGGGAGCAGAAGAGAAGGCTTCCCAGCCAGAATGCCACAGGTGGCATCTAGGGGGTCACCTGGAGGCCAGGCCCAAGGGCTGAAGCTTCTGCAGGTGGGCTTGGGGCTGGGGCCTTACCATAGGCAGTATTGGGGCTGTAGGTCTCTGAGCCCTTCCACTCCTCTATGGATATATCTCTGGACCTCACCTGAAAACAGGCAAACGTGGACCTCGGATCTGGCTTCCCCAACACCTCCCAGACACAGGTGAGGGACCTGGAGCCCACCAATGCCCTTGGACACACAAAATCCCCTTGATTTCCAGGAGGTAGTGGGTGGTGTTCTCTGAGCGTTTGCACATGGTGATCCTTCCTCCCAGAGTGCTCTTCCCAATCTATACTTTCTAGCCCCCTCCTCCAGGAAGCCCTCCTGCTCCTACAGGGGCCATAATCCACACCAGGCGTGCCCAAGACATGTGTCATCTGACTGAATCTTCATTACAACCCTCCATGGCTACACCCATTATACTACGAAGAAACTGAGGTGCAGGGACATTAACTCACTTGTCTAGGGTTGCACAGCTGGTTTGTGGAGGAGCTGGGCACGGAACCCTGTAGGTCTAAGCCATAATTCATCCTTTTTTTTTTTTTTTTTTTTTGAGATGGGCTCTGTTGCCCAGGCTGGAGTGCAGTGGCACTATCTCAGTTCACTGCAACCTCTGCCTCCCGGGTTCAAGCGATTCTTCTGCCTCAGCCTCCTGAGTAGCTAGATTACAGGCACATGCCACCATGCCCAGCTAATTTTTGTATTTTCAGTAGAGATGAGGTTTCACCATATTGGCCAGGCTGGTCTTGAACTCCTGACCTCATGATCGATCCACCCGCCTCAGCCTCCCAAAGTGCTGGGATTACAAGCATGAGCCACTGCGCCTGGCCCATAGTTCACACTCTTAACCATGGGCCCTCTTGTAGCTCTCTGAGGTCCTATCCAATACTGTAGTGATCTTGGTCCTAGGGGCTGGATTTCAGGGGATCAGAGATTCTGCATGTCACCTGCTGGATGTGAGCCCCTTCCAGATGAGGTAATCTGACTCTGGCCACATCTACCCTACCAGGCCTAGCAGTGCCCTCCACTACTCACCGGGCAAACAAATGTGGCTTCTAAGGACAACCACCCCCGGTCAGGAGTTTGAGACCAGACTGGCCAACATGGTGAAACCCTGTCTCTACTAAAAATACAAAAATTAACCAGGCGTGGTGGCAGACGCCTGTGATCCCTACTACTTGGGAGGCTGATGCAGGAGAATTGCTTCAACCCAGTAGGCAGAGGTTGCAGTGAGCCAAGATCATGCCATTGCACTCTAGCCTCAGGAGTAGAGTAAGACTGTCTTAAAGAAAAAAAAATGCCAGCTGCAGTAGCTCATGCCTGTAATCCCAGCACTTTGGGAGGCCAAGGTGGTTGAATAACCTCAGGTCAGGAGTTCAAGCCCAGCCTGGCCAACATGGTTAAAACCCTGCCTCTACTAAAAATACAAAAATTAGCCAGGGGTGGTGGTAGGCACCTGTGATCCCAGCCACTCAGGAGGCTGAGGCAGGAGAATCGCATGAACCCGGGAGGCAGAGGTTTCAGTGAGCTGAGATTGTGCCACTGCACTCCAGCCTGGGCAACAGAGCAAGACTCTGTCTCACAAACAAACAAAAAATCCACAAAGAATCCAAGCTCCTCGAGCTCCTCATTCATGGGAGACAGGGTAGCTGTGGCATTGGAAACGTGAAGTCTTACTTCCTGCCATACAATCTGATGAAATTCAGCCAGGATAGTGCTTGGTACACACGCCTGGCACACAGTAAGTACTCAAACAGATGCCTGCTGCTGTCGCCCTCACTATTATCATCACCATCATCGCCTTTTCCTTTGCACACCAGGTTTCCCACCTCGGTGCCTTTAGTGATGCTGTTTCCTTTCCCTTCCTCCACACAGGTCCAAATTTCAGTCAGGCTCTGCATATTTTAACTGCCACTCTCTGGTCATCATCCATAATTACACAGCCATGCAGAAGGCAGTTGACAGTAATAATAGTTGTGGCATGCATTAGTGCCCACAGATGCCAGCACAGTGTCTGGTCTCTAGGAGGTGAAGTGAGGTCCGTCCTGGGCTGGGAATCTGGCACCGAGCCTGCCTCCCACGCCCTCCCCCCAGCACCTGCTTGCAGAATTCCTCCTCGACCTCGATCTCTTCTTCTTCATCCTCATCGTCCTCTTCCTCTTCTTCATCACCCTCAAAGCAACCCACAGCGTCCACTGTAATGAAGTGGTCCTCATCTTGGCCAGCGATCTCCTTCTCAAGCGACTTGAGCTGCCCAGGGAGTAGGCAAGGGGCTCAGGTCAGCTCTGGACAGCCAAGGGGCCATGCCCTACCCACCCTACCCCTGAGAGTCCCAGTCCCTCCAGACCCGCTGTGAGGTTGGGCCGGGATAAGCCTCAACTTGCTGCGTGACCCATGTCCTCTAAGGGAGCTCAGGTTACCTCCTTGGCTTTGTCCTTATGCCCCTGGGATTTCACGTGCTCCACAAACTTGCGAGGGGTTTTGAAGTAGCGGTTGCAAATGGTGCAGAAGGGTCGCAGGGACTGTTTGGCGATCTGGAAAAGGGAGGCAGACCAAGCAGTGTCCCCAGCAAGCCCCTGACTAGCACCCGGGTGGGGCCCAGCAAGAGCTCCCCTCCCCCGGGCAGGCCCACCACGCCTGTAACAAGCCAGGCTGCGCTCCACCCCTGCAATGGAACATGGGCAAACGCATCTTTCTCTTCACGATGTGGGTGGCTGGGAGATGAGATGGCAGATGGCAACACAGAGACAGGACAGACACAGAGAGAAGACGGGAGAGGGGACAGCTGCTCAAACAACCCCCGTGAGCCCCGTGGCTGAATGGCAGCGTGAGATGCTGCCTGGCCTACGCTGGACAGATGGGGAACCCGAAGCCCAAAGAAGAAACAAGACTGACTCGCCCAGAAACCGCATTGTGGGCTATGGGTGTGCAGGGGCAAAGAGGAACATGCACTTTCTCATCGGGTCTCCGTGCTTCCTGGCCTGCGGGTGGAGACAGCGGTGCGGGCGTCCCCGCAGCGTGCAGGCCCTCCTACCTTGTGGTCCTGTGTCCTGCGGTGTTGGATCAGGTCCCCCATGTAGTAGAGCTGGCAGGTGTTGCACCAGCGCCTTGGTGGAGGCTC
Source organism: Aotus nancymaae (assembly GCF_030222135.1). Classification (NCBI taxonomy): domain Eukaryota; kingdom Metazoa; phylum Chordata; class Mammalia; order Primates; family Aotidae; genus Aotus; species Aotus nancymaae. The sequence continues at coordinate 3,875,804 of NW_026988414.1, read as the reverse complement.
CCTGAATGACAACAGTCAAAGCAAAAAGAATGTGATGCCAGACAGCAGCTGTCCTAGAATGCTCTGTAAGGGTAATGCAATTCCAACAGCAGTTCCCACAGGATGTCTTAGGGAAGCTTCACAAAATGGTTCTGAGGTTCATCTGGATGAGTACTTAAGCAGAAATAACCAAGGAAGCTTTAGGGGGAAGGGGAGTGAAGCACTGGGAATACCAACCTCTAAAATGAAAACAAGCTATAGTAGATTAAACTGTGTAGTGTGATGTACATTGATAATGTATCAATGGGAAAAAGTTGGAAGTCCTAAACAGGTTCAAATATTGGTAAGAATTCTGCTTTGCCAGCCTGGGCAACATGGCAAAACCCTGTCTCTAGTAAAAATACAAAAAACTGGCTAGGCAAGGTGGCTCATGCCTGTAAGCCCAGCACTTTGGGAGGCCGAGGTGGGTGGATCACGAAGTCAGAGTTCGAGACCGGCTTGGCCAAGATGGTGAAACTCCATCTCTACTAAAAAAAAAAAAAAATTAGCCGGGCGTGGTGGTGCACGCCTGTAATCCCAACTACTCGGGAGGCTGAGGCAGGAGAATCGTTTGAACCCACCCAGGAGGCAGAGGTTGCAGCGAGCTGAGATCCCACCACTGCACTCCAGCCTGAGCAACAAAGCGAGACTTCATCTCAAAAAAAAAAAAAAAGGCAGGGCACGGTGGCTCACACCTGTAATCCTAGCACTTTGGGAGGCCAAGGCAGGCAGATCACTTGAGGTCAGGAGTTTGAGACCAGCGTGGCCAACACAACGAAACCCCGTTTCTACTAAAAATACAAAAAATTAGCCAGGTGTTGTGGCAGGCACCTGTAATCCCAGCTACTCAGGAGGCTGAGGCGGGACTGTCAAGGGAGAATCGCTTGAACCCAGGAGGCGGACGGAGGTTGCAGTGAGCCAAGATTGTGCCACTACACTCCAGCATAGGTGACAGAGCAAAACTCCGTCTCAAAAAAATAAAAAGTGTCTGAATCAGTGAACATTAAGAACTCTCTAAAAAATATGCAAATACACAATTTTTCATAAATTTTAGGGGGCACATAACCCCTATGTCCACTGGTGAAACCCTGGTAAGGAGCCCTGCTGGGGAGGCTGCTTAGAGACAGAAAGTGTTCATGGTGTCATGTAGCACAATTCAATTTTTTTTTTTTTTTGGTGCCGTGACTCAGATTCGAACTCAATTATTAATTTATTTTTATTTTATTTTATTTTTGAGACAGTTTTGCTTTGTCGCCCAGGCTGGAGTGCAGTGGCGCGATCATGGCTCACCACAACCTCCACCTCTCTGGTTCAAGCAATTCTCTGCCTCAGCCTCCCGAGTAACCGGGATTACAAGAGCCCGCCACCATGCCTGCCTAATTTTTGTATTTTTAGTAGAGATGGGGTTTCACTATCTTGGCCAGGCTGGTTTTGAACTCCTGACCTTGTGATCCACCCACCTTGCCTCCCAAAGTGCTAGGAATGTAGGTGTGAGCCACCGAGCCCAGCTCCAATTTTTATTTTTAAAGATTGTATAAATCCAGAAAGGATCACAAGAACTAGGTCAAAATGTAAACAGTGTTTATCTCTTGGTAATGGGATTATGGGTGATTTTTATCTTGTGTGTCTGTGTCCTTGTATTTTCAAAACATTATATAATGAGGGAATTATTTTTATAACCAGAAAAAAAATTTTTTTAATCAAAAAAGGCACATCAGCCAGCCACACAGTGAATGTACTAGGCTTTAGGCTTTAGGGACACTTACTGTCCTCAGCAAAATCTTCTTAATACTGCTGCAAACAAAATCAGATCTTAAAGCAGCTTGCTCCAGAGGGCAGCATTGCTGTGGAATTTTCCTTTTAAACACAGTTTTGTAAAGTTTGAATTTTTTTTTTTTTTTAAGAGATAGGATCCTGCTCTGTTGCCCAGGCTGGAGTGCAGTGGCGCAATCATAGCTCACTGCAGCCTTGACCTGGGCTCAAGCGATCTTCCTGCCTCAGCCTCTCGAATAGCTAGGACTACAGCTGTGTGCATTAGCACTCCCAGCTAATTTTATTTTATTTTTTGTAGAGATGGGGGGGTCTTGCTCTGTTGCCCAGGCTGGTCTTGAACTCCTAGCCGAGTGATCCTCCTTCCTCAGCCTCCTTAAGTACTGAGATTACAAGTATGAGCGATGATGCCGGTGCAAGTTTGAATTTATTTTATTTTATTTTTTTTTGAGGCAGAGTCTCACTCTATCATCCAGGCTGAAGTGCAGTGGCATGATCAAGGCTCACTACAGCCTCCACTTCCTGGGCTCAAGCAGTCCTCTCACCTCAGCCTCCTAAGTAGCTAGGACTATAAGCACACGCCACCAGGCCTGGCTAATTTTTTATTGTTTATAGAGACAGGGGTCTTATGACATGGGCTGGTTCTGAACTCCTTTTCTTTCTTTCTTTTTTTTTAAGACGGGGTTTCACCATGTTAGTCAGGCTGGTCTTGAACTCCCGACCTCAGGTGATCCGCCCGCCTTGGCCTCCAAAGTGCTTGGATTACAGGTGTGAGCCACCATGCCCAGCCTGGTTCTGAACTCCTAAATTCAAGCAATCCCTCCACCTCAGCCTCCCAAAGTGCTGGGATTATGGGTGTGAGCCACCATGCCAGCCTGGCACTATTTTTTAATGTGCATTTTGATCTCTGTAAGAGAAAATCACAATAAACGAAGAAAGGGCGGGGGAGAGAACATGTCATCAAACAGGCAGACACCTTGTGCCAGTGTTATGTCTGAGGCTGCCCAGAAATTGGCAATGTAGGCCGAGCAGTGGCTGGCGCCTGTAATCCCAGCACTTAAGAGGCCAAAATGGGAGGATCACATGAGGTCAGATGTTTGAGACCAGTCTGGATAACATGGTGAAACCCTGTCTGTACTAAAAACACAAAAATTAGCTGGGCATGGTGGTGTGTGCCCGTACCCAGCTACTTGGGAGGCTGAGGCATGAGAATTGCTTGAATCTGGAAGGCAGAGGTGCAGTAAGCCGCGATCATGCCACTACACTCTAGCCTGGGCAAGAGTGTGACTCTGTCTCAAGAAAAAAAAAAAAAAAGACCAGGTGTGGTGGCTCATGCCTGTAATCCCAGCACTTTGGGAGGCCAAGGCGGGTGAATCACCCAAGGTCAGGAGTTCGAGACCAACCTGACCAACATGGTGAAATCTCATCTCTACTAAAAATACAAAAATTAGCCGGGTGTGGTGGCTCATGCCTGTAATCCCAGCTACTTGGGAGGCTGAGGCAGGAGAATTGCTTGAACCCAGGAGGTGGAGGTTGCAGTGACCCGAGATCTCGCCACTGCATTCCAGTCTGGGCAACAGAGTGAGACTCTGTCTCAAATAAAAAAAAAAAAGGCCAAGGTAGGCAAGGGCGTAGTTCACAGCACCCACCCCGTGGGCTTTGCGGAGGGAGGAGAGGGGCACCCCCACCAGCTAGGGTGTTGGGATCCACCCTTCAGCCCCATTCCTGGAAACACCTCCTTGCCTTCCATAGGGAAATGCATTTCCATGTGGTTTGAGTAGAGGTGGCCTGCCTAGGCCTCGCCAGTCAGAACACCCCATCCCTGGCCAGGGGATTGCTTCAGAAACGTGCAAGTGACCACAACCAGATCCACCAGCATTTTCCCTAGAAACGGTTTTGCCACTGCAGACACAGGTGACTGCCCTTCCTTGGAGGTCACTGTGCAGGGAGGCTGGGGCTGTGGGCACGCGGTGCCCACTGTAGTGAGAGATGAAGCCTCTCTAAGAAACGGTGTCCCCTGGGTCCAGCTGTACCTCTTGCCTTCCCACTTACCTATGCCAGAAACATTGCTCCTTTTTGCTCAAGTTAATTTCTGTCTTACAGAAATTAGAATTTTCGTCACTTATAACTGCAAAGAACCCCCAGTGATGCAGGAGGACAGTACTGATGTCTTTGTGTTGGGAGCCAAGGTGAGGTGGTCGTAGGTAGGGACTGGAGGGTTTTATTAGTTTTGTTTTGTTTTTGAGATGGAGTCTTACTCTGTCGCCCAGGTTGGAATGCAGTGGCGCGATCTCAGCTCACTGAAACCTCTGCCTCCTGGTTCAAGCGATTCTCCTCCTCAGCCTCCTGAGTAGCTGGGACTACAGGAGCACACCACGATGCCCAGCTAATTCTTGTATTTTTAGTAGAGAGGGGGTTTCGCCATGTTGGCCAGGCTGGTCTCAAACTCCTGACCTCAGGTGATCCACCCGCCTCAGCTTCCCAAAGTGCTGGGATTACAGGCCTGAGCCACTGCACCTGACCATGATGTTCTTGATGGCCTCGGGGCCAAGTAGGATTCAAGAGAAGATGTCATGGGGGAGCATCATTTGGAGAGGGTTTGCTGAATCCCCGACACCTGAAGCTTGTTAACAGCTTGTGCCACGTGTGTCCTTTTAGTTTTCTTCTGCGTCACAAGATCTTTTTTTTTTTTTTTTTAAAGATGGGGTTTCACCATGATGGCCAGGCTGGTCTTGAACTCCTGACCTCAGGTGATCCACCCACCTTGGCCTCCCAAAGTGCTAGGATTACAGGCGTGAGCCACTGCGCCCAGCCACAAGATCTATTTTTATACAGACAAGCTCATTCTGCAGATGCAATTCTGAATCCTGTCTTACTTTGACATTGCATCACCTTTCCACATTATTACAAATTCCTCAGTTATCCTATTTATTCATTATTCCATAGCTGGACAAGTTTTAACTGATCCAACCGATCCCCTACTTTTGAGTATTTTAGATCATTTCCAGTTAGATTTTTTCAGCATGATACTAATTGCAAAGAACATCTTGGTGAGTCATCATTCTCCCATGTTTATGATTATTTCACCCAAGGAGAAAACCACTCAAGGACACTCTTCTCAATATGAGAAACAGCTAAAACAGAGACACAAGCTGCCCTTGCAGAGAGGGAGCTCCCTGTCACACAAGGCAGGCAAGCAGAGGCCAACCAAGAGCTCTTCTGTCCTCTCGGCCCACCGGGGGAGCTTCAAATTGTGACCTCTGTAAAATCAGGACAGCACCAGTGACCACTGACTCAGGGGACGATCCAGCCTATGAAAGTGTTTGATTTGCCCTCTGTAGGGTTTGTTTTATTTTGTTTCAACTCTGAACTAGCTGTTAATATTTTGAAACTGGGAGATTTCACATACAAACCTGGATTTCTGGATTCTTCTTAAAAACGAAGAGATCCAGAGCTGAGAAGCAGCTGTCTCATGAGATAGAGTCTGTGTCCCTGCTGTGTCCCTAGCTAACATGGTCCTGCTGCTGTGATGACATGTCCCAGCCCTTGCACACCTCTTCAACTGCCCACAGAGTCCTGAAAGCACCTCCAGCTGCTAGCCGGGCCTTTTCACGCCACTCTAGTTCCAGACCCCAGGAGGGCTGAAGTTTCTGATTAAACAGGCCCCCCCGGCAATGAAAGGGGGAGACACAGGGAAGCCCTGACCTCCCACCAGAAAAGAACCTGATCCTCAGCCTTGTCACCCCACAGTGGGGTCAGCACACATGCTGCAGGGGACAGGGGTCTGTGCCACAACCTGTCCTCTCCCACAGGGATGGTCATGCTGTTCCTGCATAGAGGGAACCTTAAGAGACTGTCATGAATTCCTGCACTATATCCCTCACCAAGCCCTGTTACAGACAGGGAATACTGAGGTTCAAGGTCACCCAGTTAATAGTGTGAGGAGGCCTGGCTGAGAGGGCAATGCTTAACCCAAAGGCAGACCCTGCAGACAGCAGATGCAGGCCTTGGCCGACGAGACTGCCTACCCCGCAGTGCAGAGCTTCCACGGTCCCGCACTTACTCATCCTCTGTCTCCAGGACATCCCGGGGCACAGGGAGCAGGGAGAGGAGGCAGGCTTGGCTCATATGCTGGATCTCCCCTAGCCGCTGCTGGTGCTGAGGCTCCGACATGTGGTCCTGGAACTCCTGCAGCAGGAGGGAGTGGGGGATGGGCCCAGGGCGTGAGCCTGGGACAGTGGGCAAGGGTGGGGCCTGGGGAGGCAGACCCCAACCTCACCATGAGCCCATTTCTCTCACCACACATTTCTCTCGTGTGGGCTAGAGCAGCCATGATAAACTGAGACACGGAGTACATGCCAGCCCGAGATTCTACCCCTCCTAGAGAATGTGTGAGTGCCTCAAAGACAATGAGCAGCCTGGTTAGCATCCAGGCCTCCACGGCTCTGCCAGGTGAGGCACAGAGTAACAGAGCTCACAGCACCGGAGTAGTAACAATACAAGTACAATGCGATCTGATTCCTGCTACACTCACTGTGGGCCAGGCCTGCACTCAGGACTCCAGCGTCAGGTTGTTGAATCCCCAGAACCACCCAATAAGGCAGTTTCTAAAACGTTTCTTTTTTTTTTTTTTTGAGACAGAATCTCACTCTGTCGCCCAGGCTGGAGTGCAATGGCGCAATCTCGGCTCATCGCAACCTTTGCCTCCCGGGTTCAAGGGATTCTCCAGCCTCAGTCTCCCGAGTAGCTAGGATAACAGGCATGCGCCACCACGCCCGGCTAATTTTGTATTTTCAGTAGAGATGGGGTTTCTCCATGTTGGTCAGACTGGTCTCCAACTCCTGACCTCAGGTGATCTGCCCGCCTCAGCCTCCCAAAGTGCTGGGATTACAGGCATGGGCCATCAGGCCTGGCTCTAAGTTTCTTTGTCTGATGCAAAAGGAAACAGGCACAGGGCGGAATTCACTCTCCAAGGCCCCACAGCCACTCAGAGCTGATATGAACCCAGTCTGCCTGACTCTCAAAACTTGCTTGAGCCCAAGAGGACAGTGGGCTGAGATCATGCCACTGCACTCCAACCTGGGAGACAGAGGAAGACTGTCTCAAACAAAAACAAAAACAAAAACAAAACCGCCAAAACCTGCCTTCTTGGCTGATCAGGAAATGTTTCCAAGCAAATGCTTGACTGCTCAGGGCAGGGCCCAGTGCAGCCTGAGGCAGCCTTGGGAGAGCAGGCTGGCCATTCCATGGAGGCCCCACCCCTCCCCACCCTTATCTCCTGTATCAGTACCTGCTGGCTGGAGCAGCTGGCCTTGCAGATGTAGCAGAAGAACTGGAGGGTCTGCTTAGAGGGTGTGCTGGTAGCCGCAGGGGTGGAGAAGGCGGAGTCACTGGGGCGGAGCACGGGTGTCAGGGGTACAGTGCTAAAGGCCCGGCTGTCACTGCTCTGCAGAATGGTGACCTTCAGGGAGCCCCCAGCGCCCCACACCTGCACCAGGAGCAGGAGCTGAGCTTCCACCAACTGTGTACTTACAGTGGGCCCGCCCAGCACCCAACATCTACCAACACTGTCTCATCAGATCTTCCTGACAGGGAAACTGAGGCTCTGAGCTGTTAGGTCACAGCTAGAAAACACTGCAGTCAGGATGGGAACCCAGGTCGTCCTAACTCTAAAGTACCACCCACCCCACCTCTTGTATGACAGATGGGGAAACTGAAACTCATGGAAGGGGATGGGTTTGCCCCCAGTTATGCAGAGCTGGGACTGAAACCCCAGAGAGAGGCTTCCACTCTGTGCTCTTTCCACAAGAGCAACATTACTCATGAGAGGAGACTGGGGCTATGGCTTGGGGATGGGCAGGCTGGAAGGGATGGATGTGAAGACGGCACAACAGCAAGAGGGTCCCGTCCAGACCAAACACTGTCGAGCCCAGCCTGTTCTACCCCCATCCTAGGCCGAGGGCCATCATCCCATTTCACAGTGGGGGAAACGCAAGGAGGCCCTGAGGTTGCCTGGGGCAGAAAGAGACCATCCCACCCCACTGGGCTCTGTGGCCTCACACTGCCACATCGGCGCCTCTACCCACCCCCGGCATCTCTCTCACTCTGTTTTCACATTCTCCCACATCTAGGCCACTGGCCGGCTCCTTCTGGCTCTCTTCCACGCTGACTTGGGTGCCCACAGGCTCTGGCAAGGTCTTTTCCATGCCTGAAATGACAGATGTGCTCTGTTTCCTACAGTGCATCTCCCACCCACCCCAGGCCCAAGAGCTGCCTTCTCCCTCCACAGCCAGAACCTGGAGGCCCCCAGCATGGATCCCAGGCAGCTCCCAGTCAGGGCTGGACAGCATCAGGGGAGGAATGGAGGGTCTGGGCAGAGCTGTCCCTTCACCAGACCAGCTGGGAGCCAGTGTTCACTTACCTCCACCGGCTTCTACTGTATCAGGTGGCGTCTCCAGCCCGCAGACACGAAGCCCAACTGGTGCTTGCTCTGCAGCCAGCACCGACACCTGTGGCTGGGTCTGAGGCTGCTCATCAGTCTGCTCTGGTGACTGTACTGGCACCTGCACAGGGGGCTGCTCCCGTGGCTGGACCCTTGGCTGTGCTTGTATATGGACCTGTGGACATGTCTGTGTCTGGGCCTGCTTCTGCAGCTGCACCTGCCTTGGGGGCTGTGAATGTGCCTGGGGCTGAAGCCGCTTCTGTGGCTCTGCCTCCTGCTGCAGCTGCACCTCCCTTGGGGCCTGTGAACGAGCCTGTGGCTGCACCTGTGGCTGCACCTGCTTCTGTGGCTCTGCCTCCTGCTGCAGCTGTGGCTGCACCTGCTTCTGCTGCGGGACTAAGTGCTCTGGAGAAGTCTGTGTTTGTGCCTGCTTCTGCAGCTTTGGCTGCACCGGGGTGTCTGTGGGTGGTATCTGTGGCTGAGTCCGTGGCTGCACCTGGGCCTGGACCTGCAGGACCCGTGGCTGGAATCGTGGCAGCACTTGGGCTTCCAGGGGCTCAGGCAGCAGGTCTGGTGTCTGTGTCTGCTTCGGTACTGTCATCCGGGCCTGTGGCTGGACCTTCACCTGCAGCTGCCCCAGAGGTCCCTTCTCTGTGAGCTCTTCTGAGCTAGGAAGGATCAAAAAGAATATCCCAGACATGTCTTCAAAGAGGCCCCAGGGGCTCCCAAGAAAGGCCAAAACTAGGCTGAGCATGGTGGCTCGCACCTGTAATCCCAGCACTTTGGGAGGCTGAGGTGGATGGATCATTTGAGGTCAGGAGTTTGAGACCAGCCTGGTCAACATGGTTTTACCTGGGATTATAGGCATGAGCCACTGTGCCCAGTCCAAGACTCAGTTTCTAATGCTGGCTCTACCACTTACAAGCTGAGGATTTGGGCAAACTCCTTTGGCTCTCTAGGCCTCGGTTTCACCTAAATAAACCGGGGAGGATCATTCTCAACTCCCACAACTTGCTGACATGTATCCAGCTGGCTCTGTAAACAACCCACCCTTTACAGTCTCAGAACCCAGCCACCCAGCTTGGCCTCCAGGTGGCTCAGTCCTAAGGAAAACACCAGAGTCTGGCCCGGAGCATCCCAGGTCTGCTGTGGAAATAAGTATGGCCTTCCTCCAAGTCAGAGGCCAAGGCCCTTTCCTGGCTCCAGCTCTGCTGAAGGGTACACTCCCTCTGCCACTGCCACCCCTGCCTTTGCAGGATTGAGAGCACAGGGCACCCGGGCCCAAGTCAGGTTTTCAGAATCAGTTACCTCCTCAACCTCTTGGCTGGTGGCTCGGACACCTCACAAGGCTCAGGCTCGGGTGTTGGAGCATGTTTTTCTTTGGCGATGTCCTCTGGGCAGGGAGGTGAATCTTGGTCTGGAATGCAGGCAGGAGTGAGGGAACTCAGATGTTGGGGAGAACATTTCTGAGCTCCATGAGATGGGGCCTGGGCTCACCCTCTTCCCACCAAGAACCCTGGTCTCCCACATCTGCCTCTATCACCTGCCCAGCCCCCACCCCATCCATGTCCCTCTGAAAGGCCAGCAGCCTCCCTCCCTCACCTTCTGATGTGTCCATCCGGCGCTCTGCGGCTTCCTCAGACCCCTCTGGGGGGTCTGACTTGTCTTCCACAGGCATTGTCTGAGAAGAAGAATCCTGCTTCCTTTCAGAAACTATTTTTAACATCTGATACCTACCTCTATCAATACCTCCTAGCCTAAGGGTGGCTGCCCCCATCCTCCAGGGGATGATGGGGCCCAGGGGATCTCTGGTGGGCCTGGCCCCAGAGCTGCCGAGTGGATGATCTTAGTAAAAATGCCCCAGCAGTGGTGTCTAGGAGATTCCATCTAGTTGTCTGTTAAATAAACCCAGGTTTCAGGGACATGATCCTTCTCCTGGCCACAGTGCTACCTCCTGACCTAACTTCCCACTCAGTTTTCCACAAAGTAGCCAGTGGGATCCTTCTTTTTTATTTTTTTTGAGACAGAGTTTCACTCTTGTCACCCAGGCTAGAGTGCAATAGCGCGATCCTGGCTCACTGCAACCTCCACCTCCTGGATTCAAGCGATTCTCCTGCCTTAGCCTCCAGAGTTAGCTGGGACTACAGGCACCTGCCACCACGCCCGGCTAATTTTTGTATTTTTAGTAGAGACAGGGTTTCACCATGTTGGCCAGGCTGGTCTCAAACTCCTGACCTCAAATGATCCGCCCCACCTCGGCCTCCCAAAGTGTTGGGATTACAGGTGTGAGCCGCGGCACCCAGCAATTTCTTATACTTCTATGAATGGCAATTAACTTAAGTTTTTAGAATGCCAAGTTATAATATGATGTTTCCGCCGGGCGTGGTGGCTAACACCTGTAATCCCAGCACTTTGGGAGGCAGAGGCGGGTGGATCACAAGGTCAAGAGATCAAGACCATCCTGGACAACATGGTGAAACCCCGTCTCTACTAAAAATACAAAAAATTAGCTGGGCACGGTGGCGCGTGCCTGTAATCCCAGCTACTTGGGAGGCTGAGGCAGGAGAATTGCCTGAACCCAGGAGGCGGAGGTTGCAGTGAGCCGAGATCGTGCCATTGCACTCCAGTCTGGGTAACAAGAGCAAAACTCTGTCTCAAAAAAAAAAAAAAAAAAAGATGTTTCCTTTTAAAATAAATGTAATCAAAAGGAAGCTCACTCATTCAAAGCCATGCTCTCCCACATAGTCGCCCCACAGCCTCAGGAGCACACTTGAAACTGGCGGGGCTGAATTGAGAGGTCAGTATCAGATATATACCAGATTGTGAAGATTTCGTATTTTTAAAAAAAGGAACGTAGCCCAGCACAGTGGCTCACGCCTGTAATCCCAGCACTTTGGGAGGCTGAGGTGGGCAGATCACCTGGTCAAGACTTCAAGACCGGCCTGGCCAACATGGCAAAACCCTGCCTCTACTAAAAATAAAAAAATTAGCCAGGTTTGGTGGCAGGAGTCTGTAATCCCAGCTACTCGGGAGGCTGAGGCAGGAGAATCACCTGAACCCAGGAGGCAGATGTTGCAGTGAGCAGAGATCAGGCCATTGCACTCCAGCCTGGGCAACAACAGTGAAACTCCGTCTCAAAAAACAAAAATAAAAGAAAAAAGGAATGTAAAATGCTTCATTCATTTTTTATATTGATGACAGGTTGAAATGATAATAGTTTCATATGGGATTGGGTTATATAAGTTAGTAATATTAATTAAGCCCATTTCTTTTTACTTTATAATGTGGTTATCAGAAAATTTAAAATTACATATATGGCTTTATTTATCTATTTATTTATTTATTTAGAGACAGGGCTTCACTGTGTGGCCCAGGCTGGTCTCGAACTCCTGAGTTTAGGCAATCCACCTGCCTCCGCCTCCCAAAGTGCTAGGATTACAGGCGTGAGCCACCTTGCCTGGTCGGCTTGCATTTTATTTCTACCAGGCAGTGCTGATTTTTTTTCTTTTTTTTTTGAGACAGCGTCTCACTTTGTCACCCAGGCTTGAGTGCAGTAGTGTGATCATAATTCACTGCAGCCTCTAACTCCTGGACTCAAGGAATCCTCCCACCTCAGCCTCCCAAATCCCTAGGATTACAGGCATACACCATCATACCCTGATAATTTTATTATTTATTTATTTATTTATTTATTATATTTTTTTTGAGACAGAGTTTCCCTATTGTTGCCCAGGCTGGAGTGCAATGGCACCATCTCAGCTCACTGCAGCCTGCGCCTCCTGGGTTCAAGTGATTCTCCTACCTCAGCCTCCCGAGACGCTGGGATTAGAGGCATTCACCACCGTGCCCGGCTAATTTTTTGTATTTTTAGTAGAGAAGGTGTTTTACCATGTTGGCCAGGCTGGCTTGAAACCCCTGACCTCAGATAATCCACCCAACACAGCCTCCCAATGTGCTGAGATTACAGGCGTGAGCAATCGTGCTGGCCACCCCAATAATTTTAAAACATTAAGCTGGGAGCAGTGGCTCATGCCTATAATCCCAACAGGTTGGGAGGCCAAGGTGAGCAGACCACCTGACATCGGGAGTTCAAGACCAGCCTGATCAACATGGAGAAACCACGTTTCTACTAAAATAAAAAATTAGCCAGGTGTGGTGGCGCATGCTAATCCCAGCTACTCGGGAGGCTGAGGCAGGAGAATTGCTTGAACCCGGGAGGCAGAGGTTTTGGGGAGCCAAGATTGTACCATTGTACTCCAGCCTGGGCAACAAGAGCGAAACTCCATCTCAAAAAACAAACGAACTAAAAAAGAAACATTGGCCGGGCGCAGTGGCTCACGCCTATAATCCCAGCACTTTGGGAGGCTGAGGCGGGTGGATCATGATACGAGGTCAAGAGATTGAGACCATCCTGGACAACATGGTGAAACCCCATCTCTACTAAAAAATACAAAAATCAGCTGGGCATGGTGGCGCACGCCTGTACTCCCAGCTACTCGGGAGGCTGAGGCAGGAGAATTGCTTGAACTCAGGAGGTGGAGGTTGCGGTGAGCCGAGATCATGCCATTGCACTCCAGCCTGGGTAACAAGAGTGAAACTCCGTCTCAAAAAAAAAAAAAAAAGAAACATTGGCTGGGTGTGGTGGCTCACACCTATAATCTCAGCACTCTGGGAGGCCGAGGCAGGCAGATCACCTGAGGTCAGGAGTTCAAGACCAGCCTGGCCAACATGGTAAAACCCTGTCTTCAAAAAAATAAATAAAAATAAAAAAGAAACATTAAATAAATGATAGTACTGATGGTGTTTGGGCATGGTAAAAATCCCATCAGAGATACAAGAATATTTGAAGTTTGGGAAATGCTAGACAAGTCCATCCCTGCTCCCCTCATTTTACAGATGAGGGAACTGAGGCATAAAGGGAGTGTGACCTGTCAGAAGGTCCAGGTTGAGCCAGAGCGGGTGGCACTGGGGCTGACACCAGCGTCCCCTCCCAACAACTCCTATGCCCACCTGCCCCACCCCAGCCACCACTCACCTTTCGATTGGGGGTAGAGGAGTAGGTCCGGGCTTGTTTCTGGGGGTTCCGTCCTGAAAGGTTGAACTGGGAGGGGTTCATGGGGACCCCAACAGGAGGAGGTCCCAGCAAGGACTGGCGAGTGGCCTGGGGAAAGAACTGTTGCAAATTTGGAGTGGCCAGTTGCGGGGGTGTGAGGCTGGGGGCTGTCAGGCTGGGGGCTGGGAGGCCTGGGGTTGCCATGCCGTAGCCTCGGAGGTTACCTGCAGGCAAGAAGAGAGGAGAAAAGGGGTCACACTGTGGTTGGGTGGCAGAAGGTAGTGTCAGGCATCAGTGCCCCAGAGCATCATGGGAATATCCCAGATAACTAAAAGGGACCTTCCCATCCAAGGGCAGCCGAAGGGAAGAGATGAGAGCTGAGGCTCAGCCCCACTTTGGGCACTGGTGGAGAAGGAAGCTTCAAGGCTCTTTTCTGCTCCAGCCGGGGGTGGGGGTGCTACCTTTAGCATTCCCCAAAGCCCTGCTCACCCTCAGGCATGCTTTAGAGTCTGCCATAGAGTAGGTGGGAGACTTTGCACAGAGTCCATAGGGAGAAGCAGCAGGAGGGCTGGTCCCTGGGATAAAAGACAGCCACCCCCGCCCCCACCAGCTACCCTTTATCAGCAGCAATTATGAGCCAGGCTCTGTGCTAAGCCTGTTCCTCACTGCCTCAGTCACCCAGCCCAGCAGGTATCAGGGTGGGTGTTATCTCTACCAATGACAAAACTGAGACAGAGTGGAGGTACAGCTTGCCCAGGATCTCCATGAGGGGTGCTGCTATCCACCTACCACCCCAGCCAGGATTCTGGGATCTTCCTCATTCCTCCCTCTCTTTGCCTCATTCCATGCAAGCCATCCCCAAATCCTATCAACTCTGTCTCCTATGCCTCTTCCTAACCTGGCTTTCCCTCTCTACTGCCTGCTTCCCATTCCCACTCCCTGCCTCCTCCCAAAACCACTTGATCCTTTGCCTGAATTCCAGCCACAGCTTTTGCACAGGACGGCAGCGGTGATCTTTCTCAAAGCATATTCTAAAGTCATCCTTCCCCTCTACCCAAAGACTTCCCTAGTGCCCTACTGCTTGGTAGCAAAGCCCATTCCTCACTGCACGGTCTGGCCCTTCCCACCTCTCCAGCCTCCTTTCTTGCCATTCTCCCGCTATGTTCCCACTCTACTCCAGTCACATGTCCCTCCCTGTGCAGTCCTTCAGACATCCTGCCTCAGGGCCTCTGCATGTGCTGTTCCCTCTGCCTGGGCTGTTCTGCCCGCTGACTCCCAGTCACCCTTCAGACTTCCCTGTAGGTGTCTCTCCTCCAAGAGGCCTTCGCAGACTCTTTCTGTGTCCCCAAAGGCCCTAGCTTCCGGTTCTAGGATGAGCTACATGCTTTCCTTGTCTGCTTGCTTTCTTTCCTTTTTTTTTTTTTTTTTTGAGATGGAGGTAGTGGCACAATCTCAGCTCACCGCAACCTCCACATCCTGGGTTCAAGTGATTCTCCTGCCTCAGCCTCCCAAGTAGCTAGGATCACAGGCGTGCATCACCACACCCAGCTAATTTTTGTATTTTTAGTAGAGACAGGGTTTCACCATGTTGGCCAGGCTGGTCTCGAACTCCTGACCTCAGGGTGATACACCCACCTCAGCCTCCCAAAGTGCTGGGATTATAGGCGTGAGCCCCCGCACCCGACTCCTTGTCTGCTTTCTGCTTCACATCATCTAACTCAGCTCTGCACCTCAGGGAAGGCCCAGAGCTCAGGAAGTATTTGAGGCATGAAAGGCAGTTGGAACTCTTGCCCCACTGCTGGGATGGGATGCCCCAAGGTTAAAGCTTGAAGCATGGGTCAGCTGTGCTGTGAGCGCTGGCTTCGAATCCAGACTCTAAAGTACAAGCTCTGTGACGTTAAACAAATTAGTTCCCCCTACTTAGCCTGATTTCCCTGATCTGTAAAATGGGGATAATAACAGCACTTGTCTCACAATGTTTTATGAGGATTCAATGAGATAGACAAATGTGCCTGGTACACAGTAAATGTTCAATTAACATTAACTTGAAACAAATACATATACACATATGTGCAGAGAGCCAACCAGCTCCTAAAAATTCTCAAAAACAGTAAGACAAAAGATGAAACAACCTAAAAGAAAAATGAACAAAGGACATGGACAAGTCACAAAAATAAAAACAAATGTTTAACAGACAAATATAAAATGTTCACCTGCACTAGCACATTTTAATTTAAATGTAAATTAAAACATTAATGACATAGCTTCTTTTTGCCAACCAACTTAAGTAACTCATATGTATATACACATTGATATATATATATATAAAGCATATAATACCCAGTGTTGCCGTGGGCATGGTGAGACCGGCACTGTCATACGTGGCTGGTGGCATTGCAAACTGGTCCAGTCCTTTAGGAAAGCAATTTGGCAATACTTATCAAGAGCCATAAAACACCCATCCCCCCGACTCAGTGAGAAAACAATCTCAAATATATTCATCCCAGAGTTACTCAAAACAGCAAAAAAAGACCCAAAGCAAAACAAAACAAAAAATAAAAAAAGGCAAAAGCAAAAGCAAAAAAAAAAAAAAAAGAAAAAGAAAGAGCCAAACAGCTAAGAAGGTTTAGATAAGCAAAGGCACAGCCCTCTGGTGCAGTGTTAAACAGCTATTAAAAATAATCCTAACAGAGACGATCAAATCCTATGGTAAACGATTATGCCATTCTATTCAGTGAAAAAGTAACAAGGTACAGCATGGGACTTATATCAATTGCAATCATTAGATACAAACCCCCAAGTTTGTGCCTAGAAAAAAAATGGGATAAAACAGACAAAAATATTGACTGGTAGTTTTCTTCAGGTGCTGAGTGAGTCGGCAGATGACACTGTGGGTTTTCCTATTCCCATTTTTAACCTCTTTTTCCACTTTTTTAAAGAGTGTAACTTTTATTCTTTTGTTTGTTTGTTTTTGAGAAAGGGTCTTGCTATGTTGCCCAGGCTGATCTTGAACTGTTTGTCTCAAGCAATCCTCCTGCCTTGGCCTCCCAAAGAGTTGGGATTACTGGCAGGAGCCACCACGCCTAACCAAGAGTGTGATTTTTTTCTTTTTTTGAGATAGGCTTTTGCTCTGTTCCCCAGGCTGGAATGCAGTGATGCAATTTTTGGCTCACTGCAACCTCTGCCTCCTGGGTTCAAACGCTTCTCATGCCTCAGCCTCCTGAGTAGCTGGGATCAAGCGCACACCACCATGCCGAACTAATTTTTGTATTTTTAATAGAGACAGAGTTTCACCAAGTTGCCCAAGCTGTTCTCAAACTCCTGGACTCATGTAATCCTCCTGCCTTGGCCTCCGAAAGTGCTGGGATTACAGGCGTGAGCCACAGCCCAGGGCCAAAGAGTGTAATTTTTTAAATGGGAAAGAAAAAAAGGAAAATGTCTATGTATTTGTGGCAGGTCCCTATGTGTGATTCTCTCTCTCTACCCACCTGCTTATCATTTTTAAGTCAGCTCCCAGGACCATCCACACCCATGTGGTCCAGACAGGTCCACAGAGTGACAACCATCTAATCAATATCTACTTGTTAGGTGATCTTGGGCACATGACCCCTCTCTGGGCCTCAGTTTCTTCATCTGTAAAATGGGATTGTGGGTGTACCTCCCCTCAGAGGGTTATCAGTAGAATCAGGAACAGCATCTTGGCTGGGCACGGTGGCTCATGCCTGTAATCCCAGCACTTTGGGAGACCAGGGTGGGTGGATCACCTGAGGTCAGGAGTTCAAAACCAGCCTGGCCAACATGGGGAAACCCCGTCTGTACTAAAAATACAAAAATTAGCCAGGCATGGTGGCAGGCACTTGTGTCCCAGCCACTTGGGAGGCCGAGGCAGGAGATTCGATTGGACCCAGGAGGCAGTGGATGCAGTGAGCCAAGATTGGGCCATTGGGCTCCAGCCTGGGCAACAAGAGCAAAACTCTATCTCAAAAAAAAAAAAAAAAGTACAGCATCTTAGAAAGAAGAGCCAAGACTGTTCTTCATATTGGGGAAATTGAGACAAGGTCACAGCCTTATGCAGCCTACAGACAACCAGTCAGATATCTGGATGGTCAAGAGGCCCAGGCATCAGCCCAACTCAGCTCCTGCTGATACAGGGCAAATGACTTCCCTTCTCAGCTTCCTCGTCTGTCAAATGGCATCTAATCTGAATGTGAGTGAAGTGTGCTGAGTACCACCCGAAGAGCCAGCAGACAAATGTGCATTCAAATTAGCAGCTTAGGGACTTTCACCGCCCTGAGCCTCAGTGTCCTCATGGGTGAACTAGGCTGCCAAGAGTAGCGTCCTCTCAGGGTCGCTGTGTGGAGCTGAGATTTAGGGCAATAGGCTGCTGGGGAGCTACCCCTAAAAGAGACTGAGAAGGGGCCTGGGGCCATCCATACCTTGTAACTGCTGTAAAAGCAAAGCTCTCTGCAGCATGGAGCCGTTGAGGAGGGAGGCTGAGTTGGTGCCCTGGAGATTCAGAAGCGGCTGCTGTGGCTGCTGCGGGGAGAGCCCCCTGTGTGTTGGGAGGGGGTGTCAGAGGCTTATTGGGAAAGTCAGACCTTCCCTCTTCCCCAAGACTTCTCACCTCCATTCTCTGCCCCACTCTATGATAGACAGAGGGCCCCTTGGGGTTGGGATCGGTGATCACCAGGACTCAAAGGGGGATGCCACTAGGGAAGAGGATGGTGATCGGGAGCTCCCAGACATGGGTCTGAGAGGCAGGGCTGAAGCCATAGGCCCCGAGTGGGGAACTCACCGACTGACAGCCACGGGCATCGGAGCCTGTGGTGGGGACTGCTGGAGCAGCTGCTGGAGCTGCAGTAATTGCTGCTGCTGCAATTGCTGCTGCTGGAGCTGCTGCTGCTGTAACTGCTGGATCTGCTGCTGCTGCTGCTGGCTGAACATGGTGGCTGGGGACAGAAAGCAGAGTAAGGCCAGGGGTCTCCACCACAGGTCAGGCCAGCTCCCCTCCCATCCACAGCCACTCCCCCCAGCCACAGCCCGCAAAGGCGGCTGCGGAGCTTCACAGCTGCACCCCAGTCCTTCCAGGACCCTGCCACACTCGCTCGGCCCATCCTTCCAAGTTACCTCCAATCCTGCCAGGGGCAAGATTCAACCACCCTCCTGCCAATGCCCCCTCAGAGACTGCCAACAGCCCCTCCTTCAAACCCCTCCATCTCTCCATTTCTGAAGGCTCCATCCTCCCACCCTCAGCCTCGGCCTCTCTCTGCGCCCATCACTTCCCCACTCACACCCCCTTTTCAATACCGCAACCCCCTCTCGACGCCCCGACGTCAATAACATCGACAACCGTCTAACCCCGTCACCGCGGTCCTGAGTCCCGTAGGACGGCTTCTTCCCACCACCACCACCTCCCCGCGGCCCACTCCGCCCGCCCCCACCCCACAGCCCCATCCTCCGCAGACACAGCCATCGTCGCGCGCGGAGCCCCACGACCCCGCCATCCTCGGCCCCGCACCTCGCCTTCCCGCGCGCCCTCAACGCTTGCGTCACCCCCACGGGTGGGCCGGCCGCGCACACCCCACGCTCCGACCCGCGGGCTCCCGGGCTCCGCGCCGCTTCTCCGGGGCCTGTGGGCTCCTAAGGCCCGAGTGCGGGCGGGGCCAGCCGGGGCAGCGCCCTCTGGGGGACGGGAGGTCCAGGCGCCGCCGGCCGCGCCACGCTAGCCCGCCCAGTGCACCGGTCACGCAGTGCTACAAGGCGCGAGCAGGTGCGAGGGGGTCCTGGGTAGCGCAGGACCGCCTGCGTCCCGCGTCCTCTGCATCAGTAAGGGACGGCTCGGAGACCCAGGTCCGTCTACCTCCGGAAGGGTCAGCCATCCCGCGGGGACATTGAGGGGTACTTCCAGGAGGACCTGTCTCAACCGATCTCCCTGAGGCCGCCGCGGTCCTGCGATCCTGGGGCCCCGCGCGGAGCTGCGGTGGGAGGGGGCGCGCAGTTGGCAGATGTACATTCATTCGAGGGACCCAGGCCAGGCGAGAGGGCGGCCAAGGTCTTAGAACCCCGTAGGAGTTTGCCCACGGAGGGGTGGAGGGGGGTCCACCTCAAAGTCTTTTTCTAGTAGATCTGGCTAAGAAAGGAGTGGGTGAGGAGGATCGAGTGTAGTTATCAAAAAATAGCTACAGAGGCCGGGCGCCATGGCTCCTGCCTGTAATCTCAGCACTTTGGGAGCCCGAGGCTGGAGGATCGATTGAGCCCAGGAGTTCGAGACCAGCCTGGGCAACATGGAGAAATCTGCCTCTACAAAAAACACAAAAATTAGCTGGGCGTGGTGGCGGGCCCTTGTAGTCCCAGCTACTTGGGAGGCTGAGGCAGGAGGATCACTGGAGCCCGGGAGGCGCAGGCTGCAGTGAGCTGAGATCGGGCCGGGCCCCCACACTACAGCCTGGGCAACAGAACAAAACCTGTCTCAAAAAAAAAAAAAAAAAAAAAAAAGCTCGGCCGGGTGGCTCACCCCTGTAATCCCAGCACTTTGGGACGCCGAAGGAGGCGGATCACGAGGTCAGGAGTTCGAGACCATCCTGGCCAATATGGTGAAACCCCGTCTCTACTAAAAATACAAAAATTAACCAGGCCCGGTGGTGCGCACCTGTAATCCCAGCTACTTGGGAGGCTGAGGCAGGAGAATCACTTGAACCTGGGAGGCTGAGGTTGCAGTGAGCCAATATTGCACCACTGCACTCCAGCCTGGGCAATAGAGCGAGACTCCCTCTCGAGAGAGAGAGAGAGAGAGAGAGAGAGAGAGCGCCCTGCTCCCTCATCCTGCACCTAAAATGGTCCTGCCCTTGAAGACCCCTTTAACAACAACTCTATCCCCCGTACCCGCGCCGTAACAATCCTTGGCTACTAAGTAGTAATTCTGTTGTTGCTGAGATGGATTCTCACCCTGTCGCCCAGGCCAGAGTGCAGTGGGCTGATCTGGGATCACCACAACCTCCACCTCCCTGTGGTTCAAGCGGTCCTCCCGCCTCAGCCTCCCGAGTAGCTGGGACTACAGCTCGTGCCACCACGCCCGGCTAACTTTTGTATTTTTAATAGAGACGGGCTTTCACCATGTTGGTTTGGCTGGTCTCGAACTCCTGACCTCAAGTGATCCGCCTGCCTCGGCCTCCCAAAGTGCTGGGATTACAAGCTTGAGCCACCACGCCCGAACTAAGTAGCAATTCAGTTTCCTTTTTCTGTAACTTGCAGCCTTGCACAAGTGTGACAGCCCGCGCGACTCCTCGCCCTGCCTTCCGCGCTGACGTTGGGCGGGCAGGACGCGCGGAGGCGCTGGCGGCGTGCAGACCTGGGCGGGCGGAGCGCCTTGACGGAGTGCGCTCGGGCAGCGGAACTCGCGTGTCCGTAAGTCATCGCAGTCATGTGACGAGCGCCGCTCCAAAGCTTCGGACTGGCTCTGCGGCAGCCGGGCTGTGGCTGAGTAGCCTAACTCGGCCCGGAAGAGTTGCGGAAGAGCTAGGACTTAAAGGCGCGAAAGTGGCTCCGCGAGGGCGGAGTGCGGCGTGGCGTCGCGTCCGGGGCCCGGGGGACGTAAGCGCCTGTGGGTGCACAGGCAGCCTGGAGGTGGGATTTCGAACTCTGAGCTGAGGAGAGGGCTTTATCCCCCTAAGGGTAGGGAGCACTAGAAAAGGGTGTGAACCTCATGAGTGACATTATCAGATCTACCAATTGTAAAACCCGCTCCTGTGAAAACAAAGAAGCAGTGAGAAGGTAAGAGAAGCGAGTCGAGACTGCCCAGGCTCTACAGGGCACAGTGGCTCACCCCTAGAATCCCAGCACTTTGGGAGACCCAGGCGGCTGGATTACTAAAGTCAGGAGTTCGAGACCAGCCTGGACAACATGGTAAAACCCCGTCTCTACTAAAAATACCAAAACAAATTAGCCAGGTGTGGTGGCAGGCGCCTGTAATCTCAGCTACTCAGGAGGTTGAGGCAGGAGAATCTCTTGAACCCGGGAGGCAGAGGTTGCAGCTGAGATCACAACACTGCATTGCAGCTGGGGTGACAGAGCTAGAGTGTATCTCAAAAAAAAAAAAAAAGGCCAGACGCGGTGACTCACGCCTGTAATCCCAGCACTTTGGGACGCCAAGGCGGGTGGATCACGTCAAGAGATTGAAACCATCCTGGCCAACATGGTGAAATCCTGTCTGTACTAAAAAATACAAAAATTAGCTGGGCGTGATATAGTCCCAGCTGCTCGGGAGGCTGAGGCAGGGGAATCGCTTGAACCCGGGAGGCAGAGATTGCAGTGAGCCAAGATCACACCACTGCACTCCAGCCAGGCGACAGAGGGAGACTCCATCTTAAAAAAAAAAAAAAAAAAAAGACGCCTAGGCTGCCAAGCAAGTATGTTGACACCTTGAGCTGGGTGCTAGCGTTGGAGAAGTCCAGGGTTGAATCGTGACTCCCCTGCCTTGTGGCTAGGCGACACAGGCTGGGGGAGAGGCCTCTTAGCTGGTTTCTTCCTTGGTGAAACGTGTGCCCCCTCCTGAGGTGGTAAGGATAACATTACATAATGCTTAGCACTGGCACCTGGCACAGAAGGAGCTTAGCAAATTGCCAAAGTAAAAAACCTAAAAATAATGCTTGTGCTGGTAAAGGTGGGAAGCCAGCACTAGCTTCCTGTGTTGGTTCATCTTTCTGGAAAGCAATCTGCAAATTTTTTTTTTTTTTTGAGATGGAATCTCTCTCTGTTGCCGGCTGGAGTGCAGTGGCGCAATCTCGGCTCACTGCAACCTCCGCCTTGAGGGTGCAAGTAATTCTCTGCCTCAGCCTCCCCAGTAGCTGAAATTACAGGTACCCACCACCACACTCGGTTAATTTTTGTATTTTCTTATTTTTATTTTTATTTTTTTATTTTATAGAGATGGGGTGTCACCATGTTGCCCAGGCTGGTCTTGAACTCCTGATCTCAGGTGATCCACCCATCTCAGCCTCCCAAAGTGCTGGGATTACAGGCGTGAGCCACCTCGTCTGGCCTAATTTTTGTATTTTCAGTAGAGACCGGGTTTCACCATGTTGACCAAGCTGGCCTTGAACTCCTGACCTTGTGATCCACACGCCTTGGCCTCCCAAAGTGCTGGGATTACAGGTGTGAGCCACCGGTGCCCAGCCCCAATTTGCAGATTTTATATCAAGAATCTTGGGCTGGGTGCCATGGCTCACGCCTGAAATCTCAGCACTTTGGGAGGCCGAGGTGGGCGGATCACCTGAGGTTAGGAGTTCAAGACCAGCCTGGTCAACATGGTGAAACCCTATCTCTACTGAAAATACAAAAATTAGCCGGGTGTGGTGGCAGACACCTGTAATCCCAGCTACTTGGGAGGCTGAGGCAGGAGAATCGCTTGAACCCAGGAAGCAGAGATTGCAGTGAGCCAAGATCGCACTATTGCACTCCAGCCTGGGCAACAAGAGCGAAACTCCATTGCAAAAAAATAATAAAAAAAGAATTGTGCACATGTTCTGCCCTTTGACCCAGTAACACCACTTGTAGGAGTCTAGTCTAAGAAAATAATCAGAAATGAGACTTACAAAATAGCAGGTTGTTCATGGAAACATTGAATATACTATTTTCTTTTTTTTTTTTGAGACAAGGTCTTGCACTGTCACCCAGGCTGGAGCACAGTGGCACCATCACAACTCACTGCAGCCTTGCCCTCCCCAGCTCAATGGATCTGCCTACCTCACCCTCCTAAGCAGCTGAGACTACAGGCCCATACCACCATGATCAGTATTTTTTTTGAAAGACAAGGGTCTCACTATGTTGCCCAGGCTGATCTTGAACTCATAGACTCTAGTGATTCTTATGCCATGGGCTCCCAAAGTGCTGAGATTACAGGCGTGAGCCACCACACCCAGCCAAAACTTTATTTATAACAGCTGTCTGGAAAATAATCAACTTTAGGGGATTAGCTAAATAAGTCATGGTGGGGGCCTGGTGCAGTGGCTCACGCCTGTAATCCCAGCACTTTGGGAGGCCGAGGCGGGTGCATCCCAAGGTCAAGAGATCGAGCCCATCCTGGTCAACATGGTGAAACCCCGTCTCTACTAAAAATACAAAAAATTAGCTGGGTGTGGTGGTGCGTGCCTGTAATCCCAGCTACTCAGGAGGCTGAGGCAGGAGAATTGCCTGAACCCAGGAGGCGGAGGTTGCGGTGAGCCGAGATCTCGCCATTGCACTCCAGCCTGGGTAACAAGAGCGAAACTCCGTCTCCAAAAAAAATAATAATAAATAAGTCATGGTGTCACCTCTTAAGGAACAGTGCACAGTCATCAGCAATTATGTTTTCAAAGAATAAACACCCACAATATGATGTGGAGTGAGCTCACCAGCGTATAAGATGCATGCACATTACGATCCCAGGTGTGTAGTGGGCTGGTGTTTTCGTTCTGTTTTGTTTTGTTTTTGAGACAGAGTTTTGCTCTGTCACCCAGGCTGGAGTGCAGTGGTGTGATCTCAGCTCACCGCAGCTTCTGCCTCCTGGGTTTAAGTGATTCTCCTGCCTCAGCCTCCCGAGTAGCTGGGACTACAGGTGTGCACCACCACACCCGGCTAATTTTTGTATTTTTAGTAGAGATGGGATTTCATCATGTTGACCAGGCTGGTCTCAAACTCCTGACCTCAAG
Organism: Aotus nancymaae; assembly: GCF_030222135.1. Classification (NCBI taxonomy): domain Eukaryota; kingdom Metazoa; phylum Chordata; class Mammalia; order Primates; family Aotidae; genus Aotus; species Aotus nancymaae. The sequence continues at coordinate 3,851,836 of NW_026988414.1, read as the reverse complement.
TGATCTACCCACTTCAGCTTCCCAAAGTGCTGGGATTACATGTGTGAGCCACCACACTGGGCCTTTCAGACCTATTCTGCTCCAGGACTCTATCTATCCCTTCTCATGATGATACCACATACTGTGATTATTATAGCTTTAGAATATGTTTTACTGCACACAGGCACAATGGCTCATGCCTGTAATCCCAGCACTTTGGAAGGCCAAGGCAGGTGGATCATGAGGTCAGGAGTTCAAGACCAGTCTGGCCAGCAAGGTGAAACCCCATCTCTACTAAAAATACGAAAGATTAGCCGAGCATGGTGGCTCACACCTGTAATCCCAGGTACTCGAGGGGCTGAGGCAGAAGAAGCCCTTGAACCCAGGAGGCGGAGGTTGTGGTGAGTGGAGATTGCACCATTGCACTCCAGCCTGGGCGACAAAGCAAGACTCTGTCTCAAAAAAAAAAAAAAAAAAAGGCCAGTGCAAGCCCCTGACATTGTTATTCTTTAAAAAAAAATTTGGCAATTCCCAATTATATATTTTTTTCAGATATTTTGTAGAATTTTGTCAAACCTTCCCCAGTCTCTGAAATCCCATCAGAATTTTGTGTGTTTTTTTGGTTGTTGAGGCAGAGTCTTGCTCTGTCGCCAAGGCTGGAGTGCAGTGGTGTGATCTCGGCTCACTGTAACCTCTGCCTCTCAGGTTTGAATGATTCTTGTGTCTCAGTCTCCCAAGTAGCTGGGATTACATGCGTGTGCCACCACGTCCAGCTAATTTTTTGTATTTTTATTAGAGACGGGGTTTCACCACGTTGGCCAGGCTGGTGTCAAACTCCTGACCTCAGGTGAGCCACCCACCTCGGCCTCCCAAAGTGCTGGGATTACAGGCGTGAGCCACTGCACCTGGACCTCATCAGAATTTTGATTGGTGTTGCACTAAATGTGTTTAAGTTGGAGAAGAACTAACATCTTTACCCCAAGTTTTTCAGTTTAAGAAGGAAGTAAATGGGCCAGGTGTAGTGACTCACACCTATAATCCCAGTAGTTTGAGAGGCCAAGGTGGAAGGATTCCTTGAGCCCAGAAATTTCAGACCAGGCTGGGCAATATAGGAAGATCCCCATCTCTACAAATAACTAAAAAATTAGCTGGGCATGGTGGTACATGCCTGTAGTCTCAGCTACCTGGGAGGTTGAGGTGGGAGGATCACTTGAACCAAATAGATCTAGGCTACAGTGAGCCGTGATCATGCCACTGCACTCCAGCCTTGGCAACAGAGTGAGACCCTGTCTCAAAAAGAAAAGAAAGAGAAAAGAATGAGGTGAGTGTTGCTATTTATTCAGGCTTTGCATTAAGTTAGTTTCATAGGCCCCTTCACCGAGTACCTGCGCTGTTTCTATCACAGCTATTATTGCTGTTTTCCCAGTACTCTTTCTAACTGGCTGTGGACTATAGCTTCCTTATCTTGTAACCTGCCACCTCCCCACCTTGCACTATTCCTGTCCTCAGCAATGTCATGTGCCCTTGATGGCAGAAAGCATCTGCCAAGTTGTCCTCATGTCCTAGGGACCCAGCTCAGAACCCTGCACATCACAGGTTTGTGTGGTAAAGACTGATTAAATGAATGAATGAATGAATTAATGAATTGCTTCAGGATACAGTGTCCTCCCTCTGTCCTCGGGTTAGTGTTCATCATGTAAGCCCTTCCTGCCTTTGACAGCTGTGTCCATCACCCTACAGAAGCAAGTTCCAGTGAGGCACCCAGCATAGGCCATAAAGTGGGCCCCACCACCAGACGCCCAGCTCAGAATCCCTGGGAACGGGCTGCATTCGGCAACAGCTCCAAGTCAGACAAGAAGCAGAGAAATATACAAGACCATATGCTTATCACGTGGCCTCCCCCGTGGCTGTCGCCCACCTGTGCCTTTCCCTAAAAATAAGTGGAGTGTGAAAGGCAGAGGACAGAGGCAAGGAATAGCCAACAGGCACACTTTGTTACTGCCCCTACCTTCCAGGGGACCCAGGGCAGGCCCTGACTTAGGGCTCTAGTTTGACCATCTCTGCCAGACAGAACTGACTTGTGGATAACAGACTCTCCCTCCTTCCCGCATCCAGCCACACGCTCTGCGACTTTCGCAACACCGAAGTGTCTTTGGACAGTGCAATGGTGATGATGATTATAATGACACTATTTGTAGCTCTCATTATTCACAGTTCCAGTCACCACTGGATGCTTTACCTAAATTATTATTACATCACTGAAGTTTCACACAATCCTATGAGTTAGGGGTTATTATAATCCCCCTTTTACAGATGAAGAAACTGAGGCTTTGGGAGGTGAAATAACTTGCCCAAGGTCATTAGGTTAGAAAGTGGCAGAGGTGGGATTTGAACACCAGGCAGTCTGTCTTCAGACCTAACCGTGGCATGATCAGCACACATGGGCACCTGGCCTGTTCCAGGCTCATGGGGGGTTCTTCAGCAGGAGATGAGGTAGTGCAGGCACAGACGCCTGGACTGCTGGAGCCCCAAAGCCCATAGGAAATATTGGTGCTCAGCCCACAAACATGTAGAGAAGGCCCAGCCTGACCCAGCTGCTTCCTTAGCAGCGACCCTGCCTCAGGCTGGGCCAGGTGCCCTTGTTCCATGCACCTGGTCCGCTTCTCTCGTCTGTCCCTCCCCTGTGACTCCCATTCCAGCAGGATGATCCCTGCATCTTGTTAACCTCTTCATCCCCCTGTGTCTTGCTGAGGTCTGGCACAAAGTAGCCACTGATCCATACCTGTGGAAAAATGAATGAATGAACTCAAAGAGCCAGAACCTGAGCAGACTTAGTGACTAAATATAATGACTTGATCCCGGAGCTGTGTAATAAGGCCACTGCTCAATTCAACTGGCATTTATTGAGCACCTACTATGTATGTATATAACACAAGCACTCTCAGAAAGGGCTCATGTTTTATTTTATGTGCACTAAAAATATGTATTCTCAACACAGCATCCCTGGGAGAAAACCATCACTTACCAGAGCTGGCATAGTGTAGGATAGAAATATGGAAGCTCTGAGTCACACCGACGTCTGTCCACACCTTGACTCTATCACTTCTTAGCTATGTGACCTTAGACATATTCTTCACTAACCTCTCTGTGCCTCAGTTTCCTCATCTGTCAAAGGAGACTAATAAAACTTCTTTCTCAAGGTTGGGAGACAGTACAGGTGAATCCCTCAGCACAGTAAACGGGCTGGGAAGAAATGCCCAGTGAACACTCCTATTAATAATCTACCCAGGACCAGTCTCGGTGACTCACATCTGTAATCCCAGCACATTGGGAGGCTGAGGTGGGTGGATCATTTGAGGCCAGGAGTTCAAAACCAGCCTGGCTAACATGGGGAAACCCTGTCTCTACTAAAAATACAAAAATTAGCCAGGCGTGGTGGTGGGCGCCTATAATCCCAGCTACTTGGGAGGCTGAGGCCGGAGAATTGCTTGAGCCCGGGAGGCAGAGGCTGCAGTGAGCAAAGATCATGCCACTGCACTCCAGCCTGGAGCTGGAGCAAGATTCTGTCTCCATATATATATATATATATATATATATATATATATATGCCTAGCACAGTTGGTGGTCAAAACCTTGGAAGCCCAGCCACGTCTGGTGGCTCATCCCTACAGTGCCAGCACTTTGGGAGGCCGAAACAATAGGATTACTTGAAGCCAGGAGTTCAAGACCAACCTGGGTGACGAAGCGAGATCCTGTCTCTACAAAAAAAAACAACTTTTTAAAAATTGGCCGGGCACGGTGGCTCAAGCCTGTAATCCCAGCACTTTGGGAGGCCGAGGCGGGTGGATCACGAGGTCAAGAGATCGAGACCATCCTGGTCAACGTGGTGAAACCCCGTCTCTACTAAAAATACAAAAATTAGCTGGGCATGGTGGCGCGTGCCTGTAATCCCAGCTACTCAGGAGGCTGAGGCAGGAGAATTGCCTGAACCCAGGAGGCAGACGTTGCGGTGAGCCGAGATAGCGCCACTGCACTCCAGCCTGGGTAACAAGAGCGAAACTCCATCTCAAAAAAAAATAAAAAATAAAAAAATAAAATTAACTGGTCGTGGCAGTGTGCACTTGCAGCTTCAGCTACTTGGGTGGCTGAGGCAGGAAGCTCACTTGAGCCCATGAGTTTGAGACCGCGTGGAGCTGTGACTGCTACTGCACTCCAGCCTGGGCAGCTGAGTGAGATTTATATTATCTCAAAAACAAACAAGAAAACAAAAACAAAAAAAGCTTTGGGAGTTCAAGAGAGAGTGAAGAGTCAAAGCCAATTCTGTTTTTGTTTTTTTTGTTTTGTTTTGTTTTGTTTGAGATGAAGTCTTGCTCTATCGCTCAGGCTGGAGTGCAATGGTGCGATCTCGGCTGAATGCAACCGTCACCTTCACCTCCCAGGTTCAAGCAATTCTCCCACCTCAGCCTCCTGAGTAGCTGGGATTACAGGAGGGTGCCACCATGTCCAGATAATACCTGTATTTTTAGTAGAGACAGGGTTTTGCCATGTTGGCCAGGCTGGTCTTGAAGTGTTGACCTCAAGTGATCTACCCAAATCAGCCTCCCAAAGTGCTGGGATTACAGGCAATGCCGGGCCACCTCACCCGGCCCTGAGATTCTTCTTTTCCTTTTTTTCTTTTTTTTTTTTGTTTACTTAAAGTGGCCTTCAGAAGAGATTCTTCTTTTCTGACCAACTTCATGTGATGCCCAGGCTGTTGGCCTGGCATTAGTGATAGTTAGTATGATCCCAGTTCTATAAAGACAAAATGAATATGTATATATATGAAAAACAAAGCCAAAAAATTAAACCTAATCTATAGTGGTTATCTCTAGGTGGGAGGATGACCAGAGGTTTTCAAATACTTGTGTAAAGCCTGGTTTTACAATAAGTTTCAATATTGTAGTTAGGGGGAAAAAAAGCTTAAAAATAATAAAAGCTGGCCAGGAACAGTGGCTCATGCCTGTAATCCCAACACTTTGGGAGGCCGAGGTGGGTAGATCACCTGAAGTCAGGTCTGGCCAACATGGTGAAACCTCTTGTCTACTAAAACTACAAAAAATTAGCCAGGTGTGGTGGCATACGCCTGTAGTTCCAGCTATTTGGGAGGCTGAGGCAGGAGGATCACTTGAACCTGGGAGGCAGAGGTTGCAGTGAGCCGAAATCGTGCCACTGCACTCCAGCCTGGGAGACAGAGGGTGACTATGTCTCAAATAAATAAATAAATAAATAAATCGACCAGGCGTGGTGGCTCATGCCTGTAATCTCAGCGCTCTGGGAAGCCGAGGGGGCGCGGATCACCTGAGGTCAGGAGATTGAGACTATCCTGGCTAACATGGTGAAACTCCGTCTTTACTAAAAATACAAAACTTAGCTGGGCGTGATGGCATGCGTCTGTAGTCTCAGCTCCTCAGGAGGCTGAGGCAGGAGAATAGCTTGAACCGGGGAGGTGGAGGTTGCAGTAAGCTGAGATTGCACCACTGCACTCCAGCCTGGCGATAGAGTGAGACTCCGTCTCAAATAAATAAATAAATAATAAATAAAATAAAAGCCCAGCCATGATGCCCTCTAGGCAGACATCTATAAACTGCACCCCCTCCTCGTGCCACTCATCCAGGCTCCCATCTCAGCCTTCTCTTGTCCTCAGAGCATAATAACAGGTAGGCATGGAGTAGCTGCCAGGATGCAAGTTGTGTGGCACTGATGTTCCAGCTGTCAGGTGAGCTGTCATCATTGGCATCCTCACAGCTGCAGCTTAATAAGGGCCTTCTGAGCACCAGGCCTGGGCTGTGCCCTCCCCAGGCATTTGATCTATCATTATCCCCATTATCCAGATTAGTTAACTGAGGTTCAGAGACATGGAAGGACCTGGGTCACAAAGCTTGTTTAAGGCCTTGATTAGGCTCCTAATCCACTCCCTGGCGCTACCAGGGAGAGAGCCTGCTTGTTCCCCATGCCTGCCTCGAAGGTTCCTCCCCGCAGCATCCACATGGCTCACTCTCTGATCACCATCTTCACCATAGCAACACCACCATATGCCACCCCTGCTTCCTTGCTCTGCGAGGCACACCATCCAACAGGGTCATGATTATTGGCTTATTTGCATATCGTCTGTCTTTTTCCACTGAATTGTCAGCCACATGTGGGTAAGGACTTTGTCCATTTTACTCACTGTTTTATCCCCGGGGTCTAGCATAGTACCTGGCTCAACAAATATGCATTTAAATGGGTGAGTAGAAGCCAGGCACGGTAGCTCACGCCTGTAATCCCAGCACTTTGGGAGGCCGAGGCGGGTGAATCACAAGGTTGGGAGTTCGAGACCAGCCTGGCCGAGAGACCAGCCTGACCGATATGGTGAAACCCCTTCTCTACTAAGAATATAAAAATTAGCTGGGTGTGGTGTCAGGCTGTAGTCCCAGCTACTTGGGAGGCTGAGGCAGGAGAATTGCTTGAACCTTGGAGGCAGAGGTTTCAGTGAGCAGATCATACCGTTGCACTCCAGCCTGGGTGACAGAATGAGACTCCAACTCAAAAATAAAAATAAAAATAAACGGATGAGTAAATGAACAGTCTCCAATTCACAGGCCACTTTGTCAGCAGTGCCCCCACGCTGTTCACAGCACAGGGAAATGACTTGCTGACTCCCCATGAGCACAGAGTAGGCTGGCCTCCCCTTCCTAGCCTCCACCATGAATACTAATTAGGTTTCTTAAATGCAGAGGTGGATGGCTGCGCTCAGGGCCCCAGGGTCTCTCTGTGCAGGGGTAAGCAGGGTAGGATTGTAGGAGCCCTGGATTCTAATCCCACTGTTTTATGCTGTTTTACCACCATTCTGATGGGTTGGAGCAAAAACTTCCATTCTCTAGGATAAGAGCTTCCAACTCTCCCAAGAAGGGCCTCCCGGGTGTCAGGGCCTCTGCACTTGCTGGTCTCTCTGCCTGGCATGCTCTTCCCCCGATCTGTTTGCTGCTGGCTCCTTCTCATCATTTCGGTCTCTTCTCAAATGTCACTTCTGCAGAGAACCCCCCAGACTCCTCCCAAGCCAATATGAACTTTCCACACCCACACAGATACCTTTTTTCACACTCTGTTTATTTCCTCCATCCCTCTTACTATGAACTATTTTCATTTTTACTATTTCATGTATCTCTTTATTCATTTACTGTCTGTCTCACCAGCTTGATGCAAGATCTACGAGGGCAGAGGCCTTGGCTGTCTTATTCGTTGCTGTATCTTCAGTGCCTAGGACAGGGCCTGGCTTCTAGCAGGTACCTAGTAAATATTTGTTGAATCCATGTCCATCTTTCCCCTTCTAGAAAAAAGGAAACTGAGGACTAAAGGAAGAAAGGGACATGCTGGAGACTAGAGTCAGGACCTAGAGGTAGAAGGCAGCGATGTGAAGGGGAACTCCGGGTCAGGAGGCTGTGACCTCAGAGGTAGCACAACTGCTCTCCAGGCCTCAGTTTCCCCATCGGTAAGATGGAGTGAAACAGCCATGGCCACTATCCAAGGGGTCTGTTACTAGGAGTGAGACCCCACTCGTGACAAATATGTTCTGCGCAGCATCCGCGCACCCCAGATACTGCTAAGGCACTTCGAGAGCCGCAGAAGGTGAAAACTACAACACCCATGGTGCCCCGGGCGGCGCCTGCGCACAGCGTCCGGCCAGCAGCGCCGCGGGCTCCCCCTAGCGGCGTCCGGGAGCGGCGCTCGCTCTGATCCCCGAGGGGCGGGGGCCCCGCGGCGCAGGCAGTCGGGGCGCGCGGCTGCAGCGGCGGAGCCCGAGCCGGGAGCGCGAGCGGCAGCCGGATCGCAGCCTGCGGGGCCCGCCGCAGCCATGGGCAACCGCGGCATGGAAGATCTCATCCCTTTGGTCAACCGGCTGCAGGACGCCTTCTCTGCCATCGGCCAGAACGCGGACCTCGACCTGCCGCAGATCGCCGTGGTGGGCGGCCAGAGCGCCGGCAAGAGCTCGGTACTCGAGAATTTCGTAGGCAGGTAGGCGCGGCGCGCCCCAAGGCGCCGACCCCCGACCCCCGGGATCCCTGGAATCCCCGCCCGGGGCACCGATGGTGCGGCGACCTCGCAGCCCCCGACGCTGCACTCGCGGCCAGCGCGCCCCCCACCCCCAGCCGGAGCGAGGCGGCCCTCCCCCCACCGCGAGAGCCCCTGAGGCAGCAGCGCCCCCCGGCTAGTCTGCAAACGTCTCCGGCTGCGGAATCACGCCCCCTCCTCCGCCCCATCCTTTAGGGCAGACAGCGCTCTGCCAGAAGCCCCAGGCAGAGGGTTGACCCCCACCCTCAACAGGGGCACGGAGAGAGCCCTCATTACTCAGCGCCTCCGTTGGGCTTGGGGAGTCCCTTGGAGCGAGCAGCACCCGAGGGCAGTGTCCCCCACACCGGGCTCTATGGGGGGACAGTCCTCTACCCCCATGGGAATTCTTGGGCTGTGGTTGGGGGGGAAGCCCCCCACCCCAGCCCCTAGAAGAGGACGTAGTCCTGTGGGCATCGAGGACCCGGCACGGCCTCCCCCGGCACACACACACCTCTGCGGCTCCCGCCGCCATCCGTGCGCAGCACAGTGGAGGGGGGAGGCACGGGCTGCAGGATGAGGAAGGGAAGAGGGGAGGAGAAACCACTTCTGATCCTTTTCTGAGCAGCCGGCCCCTTGCTTCTCCGTGGCCCCTGGGTGGGGGGCGCCTGTCAGTGTCGCCCTCCCCTTGGCCTGGCCAGAGGGATTGTGATGAAGGGAGAGGCGGCAGAGGGCAGAGATGACTAAGACAGGGATGGCGGGAGGGGGGAGCCATTTGCAGAACCTAATCCCCCTCCCGCCTCTGATCCCACAAGGCGCTGGGAGGCCTAGGTGGCGGAGAGGGGAGCAATCGCCAAGAAAAAGCGTCTTGGGTTTAGGGGGGCAGTCAGGGTCATGACCCCCAGGCTCCCAGGCACCCCCAAAGGGAGGCAGAAATAGTTATTCTGGTACTGATGAGAGGAAGGATAGGGGCTCTCCAGGTACTGGAGGTGGGATGGGGGGCTGGGCAGATTGGGGGAGGAGGTGAGAGGGTTCACACTGACCTCTCCCCCTTTCATCTCCCCACATCTTCTTCAGAAACCCTTGCTTTCTTCCAATGACCTTCAGGGCCAAAAAAATGACTGGCACATGGGAGAGGGAGGCAGGGGCCCTTCTCCACAGACGGACAGCTGTTCTGTCCAAGCCAGGTTCTGCTGCAAAGTCTCAGGCAGGTCACTTGCCCTCTCTGAGCCTCAGTGTCTCTGTCTCTAACGTGGGCAGTGGGACTGGGTGGTTGTTCCTGCCCCTCAAATGTCCTGGGAAACCCATGCTAGCCCTGGAGGTGACAGAGAGAGGGCCTGACTGGAGCCATGTATGTGTGCAACGTTGGAAGGCCACCGTGGGGGCGGCCGTGCCCATCTGGTCAGCAGAGGGGGAGGCATCTGTCTCTCCGATGGCTCCTGCAGTAACCCCCTTCTGATCACATGACCCCCCAACCTGCAGAGACACAGGCAAGAGATACAATGGGCCCCTTCCCCAAGGCCCAGCAGTCAGGGATACCCAGCACTTTAAAGTAGACAAGCCATATTCCTCCCTCTCGTCCTTTGAATTTTGGCTGAACTCCTGCTCCATGCCAGGCTGAGTGCTCCGGGCCTGGGGTAAGAAGGGGACCAACTGGTGACTTCAGCCCCCATCTATTGAGCCCATCCCATGCAGCCCCTATGCTGAGTCCTTCACAGGCTCACAGGAGCTCCCAAGAAGCAGGTACCATGATGCCCATCCTACAGACAAGGAAACTGAGACCCTGGAGGTTAGGTGCCTTGCCCAAGGTCACACATTCAGGAAGGGCAGCAGCTGTTAGACTCCAAAGCCCAGTTCCTGATCTCAAGGCTGCACATCCTCTGAGAGCAGGGCCCTGCACCAGGCACAGGGACATGCAGGTGGGTGGGCCTCCACTTCCCCATCTGTGGGATGGGGACACTTGACAGCCGCTGCCCTGCCTTCCTGAGAGGGTGGCTGTGGGCCCCACCAAGTTCATGGGTGGAAAGGAGCTTTTGTAAACATGTGGGAGGGAGCGTTGATAGCCGAATAGGCTTGGGGACTTCTGTGCCCATCCTCTGCCCTCCTGGAGCCCATGGCGCAGGGGCCAGCCCTGGCCACCACAGACTTCAGCAAGTCCTTGCTTGTTGAGTGGCAGAGCAAGGTATGGACTGTGCCCCAGGAGGCCTGGGCCCTCTGGCTGTCCTCTGTGCCCCAATGCCCTTGGCTGTGATCCCCGCAGGAGAATGTGCAGGGTGTCCAGATGCAGGGGAGGAGGGCTTAGCCTGATGTGAAGAAGTAGGCAGGAAAGCATTCGAGATCCCCTGAAAGCTAGTGAGAAAGCAGGGGAAACTGAGTCTCAGTGGGCTTCCCCCACCTCAGCCTGCCTGCTCCCTCAAGGGCTCCTGACCTCTCCAACAGGGCTCAGTCCCCAGACTGGTGAGCATGGTAACAGCCACTCTGTCTCCTGGGGCTTCCCAGGAGCCAATGCCCCATGGAAAATGCATCAGAGGAAAATGCATCAGGGCTGCTCTAGGCCCACCAGGGCTTCCGGGCACTCAGGAGGGTCCTGCTGTCAGCTCTGCAATGGACGTGGCCTCGCAGCTGCCCGGGATGCTGCTGGAACCTGTCTGGGTCTATGCTATTTCTCCACCCACTTCCCTTTTACAGAAGGGAAAACTGACCCCAATTCATTCAGTCATTTAGCAAACACTTGCGGAGGGTGCATGCTGTCTTAGCACTGGGGACTCGATGGTGGAAAAGACAAGCCTCTGAGTTCCAGAGGGAGAAACTCAGAAGACAACTGGAAAATGTGCTCAAGGTCAGGGAAGGGAGCGGGGCTGCTCTCCCCAGGGAGGTCAGAGGTCTCCGGGAGGAGGTGGCATCTGAGATGAGAACCGAGGGATGAGAACCCGTGTAACCCGCCAGGGGTGGGAGAGTTCCGGGCCAAGGGAAAGTGCAAAGGCCCTGGGGTAGGAAAGAATTTGGTGCTTTTGAAGAACAGAAAGACGCCCCAGTGGCTGGTGTTTGACTCGCAAGAAGGAGACAGGATCTGAGAGATAGGCAGGGGCTGCATCTACAAGCCCCTTAGGCCGTGAGGAGCCAGGAGTTTGGGTTTATTTTCACTCTCGTGGGAAGCTTTGCAGTAGTGGAGTGACTTGAGCGGATTCTAGCAAGGGTGTGACTTGGGGAGGGGGTGAGGGAGAAGGTGAGAGACCGGTGAGGAGGCTGCTGCAGTGGGCAGGGGCCAGTCGGGGGCCTGGACCAGGGTTTTAGCTGCAGTGAGGAGAATGGTGGGTGGGTTTCAGGATATATGTTGGAGGAAGTCCTGCTGGTGGATGGATGTGGAGGGTGAGGAAGGAGGTATCAATGATGAATTCTGGGACTTTGACCTGAGCTCCTGGGTGGGTGTTGGTGCCATTAACAGAGTCGTGAAGAGTAAGGAGGAGCAGACTAGGGGGACGGGGGAAGACCAGGATTGGGTTCTGAGCATATTGAGCCTGAGATGCCTGTTAGACTTCTAAGTGGAAGATGTCAGCTGGCAGTTTGGTGATGCAAGTCAGGAGCTCAGGGGGAAGGCGAGCTGGAAATAAAAATTTGGAAATCGTTGGTGTAGAGATGGGATTTAAACCTGAGAGCAGATGAGCTCATCCCGGGGGTAAGTGTAGACGGGGGAGTGTTTGTGGACGCAGCACAGCCAGCCTTTCATGAACAGATGCCTGGTGCCCTAGGCCAAAGGGGCCTCCTCCTGTCTCTCCAGCTCCTCTTTATCACCCCCGCCCCACTACACGCCCCCCTCCGCCAGCAACACTCCTCCAGGGCCAAGAGTGGGTTGTCCTGGGGCGGCCCAAGGCCGGCGGGAACGTGGCAGAAGGGCTGAGAGCGTGCTCTGAAGTCAGACCTGCTGGATTTGAAGCTCAGCTCTGCCACTTACAAGCAGAGGAACCCTGGGCATGTTCTCTACACCCCGCCCAGCTGCTATTTCCTCATCTGTAAAATGGGGATAATAATAGCACATCCCTTGTGAGATGATGATGAGTCCGTGAAGCATTCAAGGCAGAGCCTGGCATGGAAGACGTGCTGATTCTCTTCCTGCCTGGGCATAGACAGGCAAGCCCTCTGGGATGGTGCGGGCTGGGAGGTGCATCAGGATGGGGGCGCGGTGGGGGACCTTCTCCATCCAGGGTAGGGTCGGGGTCCTGGTGAGCGACCCTCTGCCCAGAGCCCAAGGAGCAGCCTGCAGGAAGGGTTTTAGGTTTCCCCGTGACTCTGCCTACCCCCCTCCCCCAGGCTTCCTGCCTCCTGCAATGTGCCCTTGTCCCTTCCTCTGCATTCTTTTTTTTTTTGAGACAGTCTTGCTCTGTTGCCCAGACTGGAGTGCAGTGGTGAAATCTCAGCTCACTGCAACTTCCACCTCTTGAGTTGAGGTGATTCTCCTGCCCCAGCCTCCCAAGTAGCTGGGATTACAGGTGTGCACCACCACGCCCGGCTAATTTTCGTGTTTTTAGTAGAGATGGAGTTTCATCATGTTGTCCAGGCTGGTCTCAACTCCTGACCTCCGGTGATCCACCCACCTCAACCTCCCAAAGTGCTGGGATTACAGGTGTGAGCCATGGCGCCCGGCCCCTTCCTCCACATTCTATCCCAGCATGGGTGTGGTGCTGGTCTCTGGCCTCTTGAGAGCCCCTCTCTTTGCTAAATCTAGCCTTTCCCAGGGGAGACAGCCCACTCCCCACTATTAAGTTCTGTCTCTTCCTCTGAACATGTTGGGATGCATCATAGTGGTCCCATTTCTCAGATTTGGAGATGGAGGCCAAATAATATTAGCGGATAAATGAGACATCCTAGGCAGAGTGCTGATGACCTGGAGGGGGCAGAGGGAACTGACGTTTCCTTGGCACCTGTCGTGTGCCAGGCCCTGAGGATACATACACTGTGAACCAGCCGTACCCATCCTGCTTGGGAAGGTTTGCAGCTGATCGGGGCAGACAGACGTGAAATCCACAAAGAGCTCGTTTGTTGTGTGTTTTGAAGGAGTCTGCTACTGTGTTGCAAGGAGCCCAACACCGAGGGGAAGGGAGCTTTCTGGACCATCAGAAGGCCCCCTAAGGAGGTAGCATTTAAGACTGAACCTGAACAAGACTATGGTCAAGCTAAAGCATGGACCGCTGCAGGTGCAGGGACCGGCCTGAGCAAAGGGCGAGGGTGAAGAGAGCCCAGGGGGTCTGAGAACCCGGATGAAGGGTGAAGGGCAGTGTGGCTGAGTGGGGAGCAGAGGCCAGAGGTGAGACCAGGAGGGTGGGGAAACCGGGGTTTGAGGGACCTGTCAGGGGTCCTTTGACAGCCACCCACCCACCTAGAGAGCTGCCACATTCTGCTCCGGCCTCTGCATGCTCCTAGCATGCACAGAATGCGCTAGGATGCATGGAAATGCACGCATCTGCAGCCAGGACATCCTCTCCAAACCCACGCCCCACCGTGGCCCAGAAGAGCTGGGAGTGAAAGGTGACCCTGGCAGACAGTATCTGATCCCGGCGCCAGGAGAATTGAGTTTCCCAGGCCCTGGCTGGGTCAGAGGGTCAGACGCAGGGAAGGGGGCACGAGTGGGCGAGTGGAGGGGGTGGGCAGGGCAGGAGTGGAGGAAGCAGGTCATGGGCACAGTGCTGTCAGGCGTGGAGAAGCAGACGCCCACGTGCCATATGCCTATGTATTCCAGTTATAAATCAAGCTGAGGAATTGCTAAATGCAATGCATTCTGCCCTCCCACCATAGCAAACGCACCTTCATCACGACCTGGCCGGCTGGGTTAGAATTCAGAATTTCAGACTCCTTGGAGGTCTGTGATATATGTGGAGGCATGGGGACAGGTGGCCCCTCTCCCCGGGCTGCCCGTCACTTTCCTCTTTATCCCTCCAGGGTTGACTCGTGAACACCCCAGCCCACATATCCCAGCTCCAGAAAGGACCCACCTTGGGCCTGGGCTGGACCCCCGCTTGGTCCTGGGCAGTGGGCTTGGAACTGCTTGAGAGGGAATTCTGGGGCACCTGAGTGTAGCCTCTGAGGGGAGCACAGGCTCCAGCTGGGCACCTTTCCTGGCCCCTGGGATCTCTTCGCCCCATGGGGAAGGTAAGGCCAGAGGAGGTCCAGAGAGGGACCCCTAAGGGGTAAGTCTGGGGCTAAGGGCTCCAGTGTCCAGGTCTAAGAGCAGCACTGGTGTCTACTATCATTCCGTGTTTTTGTTTTGTTTTATTTGAGACAGGATCTCACTCTGTCACCCAGGCTGGAGTGCAGTGGGGCGATCTCGGCTCACTGAAGCCTTGACCTCCCAGGCTCAAGCCATCCTCCCACCTGGGGATGACAGGCATGCGCTACCAAGTCCGGCTTTTTTATTTTATTTTTTGTATAGATGGGGGCTCACCATGTTGCCCAGGGTGGTCTCAAACTACTGGGCTCAAGTGATCGTTCCACTTCGGCCTTCCAACCAGGTTTTTATTTTTATTTATTTAGCATTAGTAGTAGTATTATTTTAAACAGGGTCTTGCTTGGTCACCCAGGCTGGAGTTCAGGGGCACAATCTCAGCTCACTGCAACCTCCACCTCCCAGGTTCAAGCGATTCTCCTGCCTCAGCCTCCCAAGTAACTGAGACTACAGGTGCCTGCCACCATGCCCGGCTAATTTTTGTATTTTTAGTAGAGATGGAGTTTCACCATATTGGCCAGGCTGGTCTCGAACTCCTGACCTCAGGTGATCTGCCCACCTTGGCCTCAAAAACTGCTGGGATTACAGGCATGAGCCGCCAGGTTTTTAGATGGCAAAAATGACACAGAGAGGGGAGGGAACCTGCCTAAAGTCACACAGCAATTGAATCAGAGGCAGGCCAGGAACAAGCATGTGTCTCCTGCCTCCAATCCACACTTCTCCATGTTTCTTCTACCCCATTCCGCACCGCAGCCCCACCCGCGTGCGCACACACCTACACACCTGTGTCTCCTCCTCTCCTCCTCTTCCTGGGTGACTCTCTGGCACTCTTACCCATTCCCTGGAATGAAACCTGGCTAGGAAACAGGAATCGTTTGGAGAAGTCAGGCCTGGCAACTCAGAATTACTATATGCAACAGAAAAAAAAAAAAGTAATACTGAGCTTGGAAGGTGTTCAAAATATTCTCCTAAATGGCATCTTCCCAGTCCCCTGGCCAGAGGTGCCAAGATCAGCTACCTGCTCGCTGGCCCGCCCTCCCCATCCGACTCCGTCTCTGTGCCCTGTGGAGTCTGCCCAGTTCACTCCCATCTACCTCAAACTCCAGCCCCTGTCTTAGCCCTAGAGTAGCTTCCTCCTTTCCCCCCAATCCATCGCCCACCCAACAGCATGGAACTCTCTCCAGCCTCCCAATCTGCCTTCCTCTGCCTGAAGCCCTTTTTGGACTCTCTGCCCTCAAAACCGAACCCCAACCCCTGAGTTGGGCCTCTGAGGACTGATTACCCAGTCCTGCTTCCTTTCAGCTGCTCCCTCCTGGTCTACCTGAATATCTTACAGTTCATGGAAAAACTAGGGCTGTGCCCTCTCTCTCACGCTCCTCGGGTGCTGTTGCATATGCTGTTCTCTTGCCTGGAAGCCTCTTTTTTTTTTCCCTTTTTTTCTGTAGAGACAGGGTCTTGCTATGTTACCCAGGCTGGTCTCAAACTCCTGGCCTCAAGTGATCCTCCCACCTCAGCCTCCCAAAGTATTGGGATTACAGGTTTCAGCCACCATGCCTGGCCCCTGCCCTTGTCTTCCTCTTTCACTGGGTCTTTCCTCCAAGTCTCACATCAGCCAACACCTTCTCTGAGACGCCTTCCCTGATCACTCTCTCCAGCCATGACTTGGCCCTCCCTGTGCGGGACAGGGCTTTATTTTCTCCCAGATGGGAAGCTGTAGAGGAAGAAAGAAGCCCGTTACCTTGGGCTCAGAGCTCCGAGGGCAGCTTCAACCATGGTTGATATTAACATCGCATCTCATTATGACTGTGTTACTCTTTAATCACTCTGTCTCACATACCTCTCTTCTTAGCTCAGGGAAAGGAGGCCACTAGCCGGGGTGGGGAGAAAAATCTCAGCAGGTGAATGCACCCTCACACCCAGCCTGGGTCCCCATTTCGAAGGAATGCAGTGCAGCAGCACAGAAAGCACACAGCACATGGCACGTGCTGAGGAACTAGGACCCACCAGTGGGCGCCCCCTGTTAGGTCCCTCCACAGCCAGGACCTCAGGGCATTCCCTCAACAGCTCTAGGAGGGAGCTGCTGGCCCATGTCCTATTTCACTGATGGGAAAACTGAGGTTCAGAACAGAGAGGTAACTTAGTGGCCGAGCTGGGGTTCCTTCTCATTAAGATGCTGGTGATAAGAAATAAGGATCCATAGCCGGGCATAGTGGCGCACGCGTGTAGTCCCAGTTACTGGGAGGCTGAGGTGGGAGGATCACTTGAGCTCAGGAATTTGAGGCTGTAGTGAGCTATGATCGCACCACTGTACTCCAGCCTGGGTGACCCTGTCTCTAAAAAAGAAAGAAAGACAGAGGCTCCAGATGTAGCTGTATATTTAGTAACTTTGGAAATGTCTATGATATGTTAGGTGAGTAGAGAAGCTATCAAAGGGTTGATAACCCAGTGTGCCTGTGGGCGTCCGAAAGGCATGTGATTTCACCTTTCTGAGCCTCAGTTTCTTCCCCTGTAACATGGGGAAACTGATGACTCTGACCTCACACAGCCATGCAAGGATCAATTCTCTTTTCTTTCTTTCTTTCTTTTTCTTTCTTTCCTTCCTTCCTTTCTCTTTCTTTCTTTCCTTCCTTCTTTCTTTCTTTTTCTTTCTTTCTCTTTCTTTCTTTCCTTCCTTCTTTCCTTCTTTCTTTCTTTTTTCTCTCCTTCTCTCTCTCTTTCTCTCTCTCTCTTTTTTTTTTTTGATGGAGTCTCGCTCTGTCACCCAGGCTGGAGTGCAGTGGTGCGATCTTGGCTCACTGCAGCTTCCACCTCCTGGGTTTAAGCAATTCTCCTGCCTCAACCTCCTGAGTAGCTGGAATTACAGGTGCACACCACCACACCCCCTTGCCCACCCACCCACCCCCGCTAATATATATATATGTTTTTTGAGACAGAAGCTTGCTCTGTTGCCAGGCTGGAGTGCAGTGGCATGATCTCAACTCACTGCAACCCCCACCTCCCGGATTCAAGCTATTCTCCTATCTCAGCCCCCCAAGTAGCTGGGATTACAGGCACCTGCCACCATGCCCAGCTAGTTTTTGTATTTTTAGTAGAGACAGGGTTTCACCATGTTGGCCAGGATGGTCTCGATCTCTTGACTTCATGATCTGCCTGCCTTGGCCTCCAAAAGTATTGGGATTACAGGCATGCGCCACCGAGCCCGGCTAATTTTTGTATTTTAGTAGAGATGGGGTTTCACCATGTTGGTCAGGCTGGTCTCAAACTCCTGACCTTGTGATCTGCCCACCTCGGTCTCCCAGAGTGCTTGGATTATAGGCGTGAGCCACCATGCCCAGCCAGATGTCGATTTTCTTAAACAGCTTTATTGAAATATAATTTACATGACATAAAATTCACCCATTTTAAAGGCACAATTCAATGATTTTTAGCATATTTACAGAGTTGTGCAACGATCATCACAATCTAATTTTAGGATATTTCCATCACCCTAAAAAGAAATCTTGTGCTGATGTAGGTTTTCAAGTCTCTGGCAGAGTCCCTGGCTGGCAGTCAGCAATCCATCGGTGTTTAACCATGATGATGATTATTAATGATAAAATGTTTACAGTGGCTCTCACCAGGTGTTGGGATGACGATTGGCTTTTATTTTTTTTTAATATTTAACTTATTTTCTGAGTCTTTTTTTGGAGGGGGACAGAGTCTCTCTCTGTCACCCAGACTGGAGTGCAGTGGCTGGATCTCAGCTCACTGCAACCTCCACTTCCCAGGTTTGAGCGATTCTCCTGCCTCAGCCTCCTGAGTAGCTGCAACTACAGGTGTGTGCCGCCACACCTGGCTAATTTTTGTATTTTTAGTAGAGGCAGTGTTTCACCATGTTGGCCAAGCTGGTCTCAAACTCCTGACCTCAGGCAATTCGCCCGCCTCGGCCTCCCAAAGTGTTGGGATTACAGGCATGAGCCATCCCACCTGGCCATTTTCTGAATCTTTTTAACTAGAGAACATATGTTTTTTTGTTTTGTTTTGTTTTGTTTTAAGACAGAATCTTGCTCTGTTGCCCAGTGCAATGGCATGGTCTCGTCTCACTGCAACCTCTGCCTCCTGGGTTCAAGTGATTCTCCTGTCTCTGCTTCCCGAGTAGCTGGGATTACAGGCGCCTGCCACCACGCTGGGCTAATTTTTGTATATTTAGTAGAGACAGGGTTTCACCATGTTGGCCAGGCTGGTCTCGAACTGCTGACCTTGTTATCCGCCTGCCTTGGCCTCCCAAAATGTTGGGATTACAGGCATGAGTCACTGCACCCGACCATTTTCTGAATCTTTTTAACTGGATAACATATTTTAAAAATTAGAGGCAAAAGAGATCTATTTCCATTTTGAAAATATAAAGTCATCAACACTTGGATGGATGGGAGGAAGGAAGGGAGGAGGGAGGGAGGGAGAGAGAAGAAGGGAGGGAGAGGGAAGGAGGGAGGGAGGGAAAGAAAGCAGGAAGGATGGGAGGATAAGGAATAAGGGAAGGTAACAAGCTCTGCTTAATAGGGAGAAAGATTGCTGTGGAGAGCGCGCCTACCCCGAGTCAGGAGCGCTGGGTACCGGTCCTACCTTGTCACCAACTTGCACCATGATCTTGGGCAAGACTCTTCCTCTTTTGTGCCTCAGTTTCTACACCTGCGCAATGAAGCCGATGGTAGAGCTCATCTTCCATCTTTCGGTCAATGCAGGTGTCCTGAGAGTCTGCCACATGCCAGACCCGTGCTGGCTGCTGGGATATTGTGACAAACAGGTCTAGCCCAGTCCCTGCTCCCGGGGCCATCAGAACATCAAGGAAAGCCAAGGCCAGAAGTGCCCTGCAGTGTTCAAACCTCAGCTTGAAATTCATGAGCTGTGACGTGGGCCTCGCCCGAGCCTCCTGGGGCAGCGGGAACAGAAAGGGTCTTGTTGCCTGGGGGCAGCCTCAGCTCCTCCCAGCAGTATTTCCTGGCCCACCCACTCCCTTTCCGGCACTCAGCTCCCTGCTTCAGAGGGCGCTCCTGCCCACCCCCCTTGCCTTCTACCTCCAGGGCCAAGATCTGGCTGGAAGTATCCAGCCTTCACCCCCACTCTGGCTGCCAGGCTCCAGGAAACCCACCTTCCAACTCTCTCCCTGCTGCCCCTTCTGGTGACGAGCTGTGGGAGTCCAGCCCGTGCTCTCAGCATGCCCAGCAAGCTATCATTATTTATCATCATAGCAGCCACCATTGGTTCAGTCATCAGCTCATATAAGCCTCACAGCAACCCATTTTACTGATGTGGAAACTGAGGCTCAGAGAGGTATGGTCATTTGTCCACTGCCACACAGCTCCTACATGACAGCTCGGACTTTCAATGTTGGGTCCATCTGACATCAGAGCTCAAGAGGAGGCACAGAAGAATGACCAGCACTAGGCGCACGCCCAGTTAAGCACGTTACTTCCTGGCATCGTTTGCATTCGGTAGGGCCTGGGAACCAGGATCCCAAGCTCTGGCCCCAAGTCTCAGGTCCTAGAGTAGGGGTAGGGGTCATGTCAGCCCTTGGGTTCAGTTTCTCCAGACCCCTCTCAGGGTGACAGCACCAGTTCAGACAGGGAATGTGGCATTTGAGGGTCCTGAGAGGTGTTTATTTTGTTTCCCCATGCTTCAGGTTTGAAGGTGCCTCTGCAGATGGCCAGGCATGGCCCCCCTGGGAACCCGCCATCTGCTCCAAATGAGTGGGGAGAGCTGGCATGCCAGCGGCCGCCCCCCCACACCGGGCACAGCACGCAGCCTCTGAGGCTGGTGGGCCTGACACTTTTCTCTGGGCACCTGTTCTGTCCTCCCTCAGCCTAACCAGGAACTGGAGGCTGGATCTGGTCCAGATCCCCACTGGGGGAAAGGAGGGGCACCCAGGGGACCCTTAAACAGAGCGCTAAAGTGGGATGGTGTGTCCAGGTGAAAGGGAAGAGCTAGGGAGCTGCTGAGTCATGCACATTCCTTCCAGTGTTGTCTGGGCACCTACTATGTGCGGGGCCTGTGCCAGGCAGGAACCTGAAAGTGAGCAAAGAGCTCACCGTCGAGACCTGGTGACCTGCTCGTCTTCCCCACTGTCTGTCCAGGCGTGAGACTGGGAAGTAGACCTCCTGGGTCCTAACACCAGTCACCAGGCCAGGGAAAGATCAATATAGGATTCGATGTAGGAGCCAGCCTGGCCCTGGCTCCTCAGCACAGGGCAGGTGGTCCTTAAACTTGACAGGGAGTGTGGAAACCACCTGAGAATCTCTTTAAAATCCAGATTCAGCCTCCCTGCGAAGACCCCTTGAGATTCTAGCCCAGCATGCCTGGGGAGCATGTGTCTGGACAGACTACGCAGGGCATTCTGATGCAGGCCTCGTGAGGGCCTCACTTTGAGAACCTGGGCCATGGCAGAGATGGGCCACCTCCCGATCTGGGCAGCAGGAGATCTTGGCCCTGGGAGGGGCTTGACCCCCAGCCATGGCCCTGCCTCTAGTCTCTACTTCCCAGAAGCTACCTGTCCTTTAAGCAGCCCTTGGGAGGCAGTGGGCAGCTGGGCCCTGGGCTCCCCGCACCCGCTATGTGGCACCTTGGAGACCTCCACCCTCAGGCCCACCAAGGCTGGATGGGCCCATCTGCTCAAGGAGAGGCCTCTCAGGAAGGAACTCCAGGGAAAGGGAAAGTCCATGTCTCTGTGGGGTGGGCTCTCTGTGGGGAGTCCCATCCTTTCCAGCCCCTCCTGCAGTTTCCATGGCAATTACTGTTGCCATGGTATTGCTGGGTGAGGAGCTGGTGGAGAAGAGGGTGGACCCCCGGCCCCCACACCCACCCCAGCTTCTATGAGAACAGCTGCTCTATCTCCACAGCCCTGGGGGACTCCCAAAACTGGAAGTCACGCCCCCAAAGGAGTCTTTGAGTAAAGGATGGGAGAGATTGAGACCGGAAGTCCTCCCACCCACCCCCAGCCAACCCCCTCCCTCTGTGCCGCCTGGCACACCTCTGTTCTAGCACACACCGCACTGCGTTGCGTTATCTGTTTACTTATCTGTCTCTCCCACCACACTGTGAGTTCCTCAGGGTGGGAACTGTCTGACTCATCGTCTCCCATCCCCAGAGCCCGGCACAGGGCCGGGCACAGACTGAATTTAATTGAATTACATAAAAAGCCAAGTCTGGCTTCTTGGGTTTGAGTCAGCACCTTTGAATGGGGAAGCTCCCAGGCTGAGGGTCCAACAGACACTCAGCTTTGAATCCTCGCTCGGCTGTGTGACCTTAGGTGAGTCACTTCACCTCTCTGAGCCTCAGCTGCTTCCTCCATAAAATGATAATCTCTATATCGGAGCACAGATTCCAGGACTTGGGGATTCAATCAGAATTTATTGAGTGCCCCTTGTGTGCTAAGTCCTGTCCTGGGCTCCTGGGATACAGTGGCAGACAGAAAGAGGCTGTCCTGTCCTCCTAAAGCTCACTGTCTGGCAAGAATGATGAATATACACAGGGCTTACCATCCTTCTCCTTCCCCAGCATAGTTCCTGACTCCTCCCCAGCAGCCTGTGTTTCCCCAGAGGTGGGGCAGTGGAGAGGCTTCAACAGGGGCCTTTGAGCCTAGGAGCTCTGGATCTAGTCTGCTGTATCAAAGACCCTTTGCTACTGACCCTGGGGTGAAAAGAAGACTTATGAGTCTGGGTCAGGCTCTGGGCTGGGGGCAAGAGACCTGGGTTCAACCTCTGGCTCTGTAGAGACTGTGTGTGTCTTTTTCCCTCCCTGGGCATCTCCATGAATAAGGCGCTGGCTGTGTCTCAATGGTCCCTCGGGCTTCAGCCTGCCCCCACCCCTTTCCCGGGCCCTGGGGATCCCATGACTGGCAATTCTGACAGCCTTATTCCTGGAGAGGCTTTCGCCCTCGTGCTTGTGCCAGCCTGGAGGGCAGTGCAGAGGGTGGTAGATGAAAAGAGCTGACTGGGCAGAGAACTGGCACCCACAAGAGTCAGCCAGAAGGACAGCTGAGCTTGTCATCAGCACGAACAAATGTCTGAGCTATAGATTGTCAGGTCTGGGGACAGGGGATGACTTTAAGACCCCTCAATTCAGTCCTTCAAAGGGGGCTGAAGGGCATGGGAGTCTCACTGCAAAGTCAAATAGATCTGAGACTAGGGTCTGCTCTGCCAGGTACCGGCTGTGCAACCTGAATGTCTCTAAGCTGCAGTTCCCCCATCTGCAAAATGGGGGTAATAACAGCACCTGCCTCATGGGGCTATGGTATGGAGCCCTACTAAGAGCCTGGCATGCAGTAGGCACTAAAAACCATGAGTCCTTTATTATTTTTTTTTCTTTTAAGACAGAGTTTCGCTCTTGTTGCCCAGGCTGGAGTGCAGTGGCACAACCCTGGCTCACTGCAACCTCCACCTCCTGGGTTCAAGTAATTCTCCTGCCTCAGCCTCCAGAGTAGTTGGGATTACAGGCTTCCACTACCACGTCCAGCTAATTTTTTTGTATTTTTAGTTTCATCCTGTTGGCCAGGCTGGTCTCGAACTCCTGACCTCAGGTGATCCATCTGCCTTGCCCTTCCAAAGTGTTGGGATTACAGGCGTGAGCCACCGTGGCAGCCCTTTTTTTTTTTTGAGATGGAGTTTTGCTCTTGTGGCCCAGGCTGGAGTGCAATGGCGCAATCTTGGCTCACTGCAACCTCCGCCTCCTGGGATTACAGGCATGAGCCACTGCACCCGACCCATGAGTCCTTTTCCTTGCCACCTCCTTCCCCCACTTCTTCAACCCTAGCCATATGGGGTCTGGGGAAGGGGAAGTGAGATGCTGTCCTGCCCCACAGCGGAAGGGAGGGGAGAAGTTACAGCTCTGTTTCCTGGGATCCACTCTGTGGGCACTGGACGCATAGGCATGTAGGACACCCCATGCCTCAGTTTCTTCAGGACTGAATGGCAGTGGCTGGGTTGGGGCAGGGACTTCCTGTTGGCTCAAAACCAACACAGAATGTATCTAGGAGTTGATCCAGTCTCTTGGCAGCTCAGATGCATAAATTCTGTGACCCAGGGGACTTAAGGAAGAGTCTTTTCCACCTTTCTGGGCTGCTATTTCCCCTTAGGGACCTGAAGCCCTCGGGCTAAGGAGCGGTGGCGCCAGCACTTTGGAGGGAGCTTTGGCTCTCCCAGGGCAGGACAGGTACCCCTGGGACAGAGGGAGCCCTCTCATATCTTGACCCTCCTTTAACCTCCAACTCATTGCAGGGACTTCCTACCTCGAGGATCTGGCATTGTCACCCGACGTCCCCTGGTCTTGCAGCTGGTCAATGCAACCACAGGTACGTGCCCTCCTTCATCAGCAGCCAGGCTTGCCCACTTCAGCCTCTCCGCTGTCCCCAAGCTGAAGGTTAGCCTGGCCACAGAACTTGCTTGCTGTGGGACTGTGGGCCTCGTTCCCCTTAGGGACAGTAGGGATCAAAATACATAATGGAGACGTGGGTGGTTCCGCTTGGGTGTGTTTAGGGGGCTCTATTACCGGCGGGAGATGAAAACCCCCAGGTGAGGTTCCGGACCTTGATGCCTACTGCCCTTCCCCTGCCCGCTTCTGGGGCAGAATATGCCGAGTTCCTGCACTGCAAGGGAAAGAAATTCACCGACTTCGAGGAGGTGCGCCTGGAGATCGAGGCCGAGACCGACCGGGTCACTGGCACCAACAAGGGCATCTCGCCGGTGCCTATCAACCTCCGCGTCTACTCGCCGCACGGTGAGGACCCCGGCCCCGCCCCAACCTCTAAGAATCCTTTTCTTGGCCACGCCCCTTTGCGTGCCTTGCTTCTCCTGCAGACTCCGCCCCTAGAGCGACCCTGCCTCTGCCTCATCCTATTCCAAGCTCCACCTTGCCGTGATCCCGCCCACTTCCGGCCACGCCTCCAACAGCAGCCACTTTAGCCCAGAGATTTCCTAGTCCCGCCCACCTGGCACCCTGCTCCCAAGAGGATCCTGCAAGCCTCCTCCCTATTCCTTAACCCCCCACACGGCCACGCCCCCCTCCTTGAGCCCGCCCTCTCACCGCCCTGTCCAGTGCTGAACCTGACCCTGGTGGACCTGCCTGGAATGACCAAAGTCCCGGTGGGGGACCAACCTCCCGACATCGAGTTCCAGATCCGGGACATGCTTATGCAGTTTGTCACCAAGGAGAACTGCCTCATCCTGGCCGTGTCCCCCGCCAACTCTGACCTGGCCAACTCTGACGCCCTCAAGGTCGCCAAGGAGGTGGACCCCCAGGGTAGGTTCCCACCCGGTGGCCAATGCACAAAGCCCCACGCTTGGGGGCCTGTCTATTCTTAGTGTAAGGGGGAGTCTCTGAAGGGTCTAAGAATGGTGGTGGGATCAGATTTGTACCTTTAAAAATCATTTTGGGGGTCGGGCATGGTGGCTCATACCTGTAATCCCAGCACTTTGGGAGGCCAACATGGGAGGATCGCTTGAGCTCAGGAGTTCGAGACAAGCCTGGGCAACATAGTGAGTCCCCCATTTCTACAAAAATAAAAATAAAAAATTAGCCGGGCGTCATGGTGCATGCTTGTGGTCCCAGCTACTCGGGAGGCTGAGGCGGGAGAATCACTTGAGCCAAGGAGGTCAAGGCTGCAGTGAGCGTTAATTGCACCACTGCAGTCCAGCATGGGCAAGAGTGAGACTCTGTCTCAAAAAAAAAGAAAAAAAGGCCAGATGCAGTGGCTCACACCTGTAATCCCAGCACTTTGGGAGGCCAACATGGGAGGATCGCTTGAAGCCAGGAGTTGGAAACCAGCCTGGCAACAAAGTGAGACCCCATCTCTAACAAATAAAAAAAAAAAAGAATGAGGGCTGGGTGAGGTGGTTCATGCCTGTAATCCCAGCACTTTGGGAGGCTGAGGCAGGCAGATCACAAGGTCAGGAGATCGAGACCATCCTGGCTAACACGGTGAAACCCTGTCTCTACCAAAAAAACAAAAAAATAGCCAGGCGTGGTCAAGGGCACCTGTAATCCCAGCTACTCAGGAGGCTGAGGCAGGAGAATCACTTGAACCCAGGAGGGGAGGCAGAGGTTGCAGGGAGCTGAGATCGCGCCACTGCACTCCAGCCTGGGCAACAGAGCAAGATTCTGTCTTTTAAAAAAAAAAAAGGAATAAATAAAAATCTTTTTGGCTACCCTGTGGAAAATGAATAAGGAGGGAAGAGAGGAGGCAGTGAGTGGGCAGGGGGCCGAGGAGAGCAGGGAGTCGGGAGTGGGAGTGCCTGGAATCCTGTGTGAGAGCCAGTGCAGCTATAGACGGCCCTCCTGCTGGTACCCCCAGGCCAGCGCACCATTGGGGTCATCACCAAGCTGGACCTGATGGACGAGGGCACAGATGCCCGTGATGTGCTGGAGAACAAGCTGCTCCCCCTGCGCAGAGGTAAACAGGCCACACCCCTGACCCACTCCCCAGCCCTTCCCCGTCCCTCTCCTCCCCTTGAGACTGGTTGCCCTGACCTTGATGCTGTTCACAGGCTACATTGGGGTGGTGAACCGGAGCCAGAAGGACATTGATGGCAAGAAGGACATCACGGCCGCCTTAGCTGCTGAACGAAAGTTCTTCCTCTCTCATCCATCTTACCGCCACTTGGCTGACCGTATGGGCACGCCCTACCTGCAGAAGGTCCTCAATCAGGTAGACGACCAAGCCAGGATGGGATCTGGGGAAACAAGCATGAGAACAGAGTAACTGAAGTGTGTTCTGACAGCGACCAGCAGAGGTTAGCCTCCCCGGGGTGCAGATAAACACACTGAGACTGAGAAAAGAGAAGCAACTTGCCCACAGCCCCACAACCAGGTAGCAGGAAAGCTTTGCTGACGTTTCTCTGTCTGGGACCTGCCAGGAAAGTCCTGCAAGTCCCCAACACAGAGAAGACCAAGACCAATGTGGAGGTGTCATGGGGAAGAGCCTGGGTTTGGGGACCAGGATTCAATTATACCTGACTGAAGACCTTGACAGGGAATCCCAGGGGCTTCCCCAGGATATTTCTCCATCTGGAATGGAGAATGGGGCTTCCACAACTGAAGCATGTGTGCGTGTGTGTGTGTACATATTTGTGTACATGTACACATGTGTCTGTCTGTCTGTCTGTCTGTGTAGGCAAGACCTGTGTTCCAATCCCAGCTTTGTCACTCCGCCTCTGAGACACTCTCCGGTTCTCTGAGCCTCTCTTCCTTTCCTTCCTTCCTTCCTTCCTTTCTTTCTTTTTCTTTCTTTTCTTTCCTTCCTTCCTTCCTCCCTCCCTCCCTCCTTCCTTCTTTCTCTTTCCTTCTTTCTTTCTTTCTTTTTTAGATGGAGTCTCCCTCTGTTGCCCAGGATGTAGTGCAATGGCCCCATCTTGGCTCACTGCAACCTCCACCTCCTGAGTTCAAGTGATCCTTCTGCCCCAACCTCCCAAGTAGCTGGGACTACAGGCATGCGCCACCATGCCTGGCTAATTTTTTTGTATTTTTAGTAGAGACGGGGTTTCACTATGTTGGCCAGGCTGGTCTCAAACTCCTGACCTGGTGATCCACCTGCCTCGGCCTCCCAAAGTGCTGGGATTACAGGCATGAGCCACCATGCCTGGCTCCTCTTCTTTTTTTTTTTTTTTTTTTGAGGAGTTTCACTCTTGTCACCCAGGCTGGAGTGCAATGGCACCATCTCGGCTCACTGCAACCTCTGCCTCCTGGGTTCAAGTGAATCTTCTGCCTCAGCCTCCCAAGTAGCTGGGATTATAGGCACACACCACCACGCCCTGCTAATTTTTGTATTCTTAGTAGAGACAGGGTTTCACCATGTTGGCCAGGCTGATCTCGAACTCCTGACCTCAGGTGATCCACCCACCTTGGCCTCCCAAAGTGCTGGGATTACAGGTGTGAGCCACCAGGCACAGCCTCTGAGCCTCTATTTCTGTGTGTGTAAAATGGAAACAATGGGTGATCAGACTTGTTTCACAGAGTCATGATGGCTCAGGGAGATACAGTGTGGGCGCACCTAGTGAGAATGAGTGCCAGAGCTTGAGAGTGACCTTAAAGGAGGCTTTAAACAGAGGGTGCAGGGGGCAGTCCTCTGGCTACCCCTGCCCTAGGTGCACATCTAAAAATATTAAATTAGGCTGGGTCCGGTGGCTCGTGCCTCTAATCCCACCACTTTGGGAAGCCGAGGCAGGTGGATCACTTGAGGCCAAAAGTTCGAGACCATCCTGGCCAACATGGCAAAACCTTGTCTCTATTAAAAATATAAAAAATTAGCTGGGTATGGTGGCGCACGCCTGTAGTCCCAGCTACTTGGGAGGCTGAGGCAGGAGAATCACTTGAACCAGGAGGCCGAGGTTACAGGTTGCAATAAGCCAAGATCGCACCATTGCACTGCAGCCTGGTTGACAAGAGTGAAACTCTGTCTCAAAAAAAAAGAAAAAAGAAACAAAAATAAAAATATTAAATTGGTCAAAAATCAGGAAATTTCAAATACAAATCCAGATTTCTGGTTTTCTTGAAAATTATGCACTCATTAATTCAACTAACACACCTCTGCAAGCTCCTTCTATGAACCGACTTTCCTGCCAGTGGCCCGGGTAGCAGTGGCAGGGCTGCCCTCCATAGCTCTCCACTTCACCAGGTTCACACAGTCCCCTGGCATCCAAGTTCCTGCCTGGCCCTATGACCATCTGTCCTTAACCTTTTCCTCACCCCCACCCCCAGCAACTGACGAACCACATCCGGGACACACTGCCGGGGCTGCGGAACAAGCTGCAGAGCCAGCTGCTGTCCATCGAGAAGGAGGTGGAGGAGTACAAGAACTTCCGCCCTGATGACCCGGCACGCAAGACCAAGGCCCTGCTGCAGTGAGGCTCCCCCAGCTCCTGCTCCCATCACTGAATCCCCGCCCCCAGCCTCTCAGCACGGGGCTCTCCCGGGGGTTCCCTTCGCTGGGCTGCTCCCACCCCCTGAGGCCACACCACTTTCCCCTCAGGATGGTCCAGCAGTTCGCCGTAGACTTTGAGAAGCGCATTGAGGGCTCAGGAGATCAGATCGACACCTATGAACTGTCGGGGGGAGCCCGCATTAACCGAATCTTCCACGAGCGCTTCCCCTTTGAGCTGGTCAAGGTAGGTCAGGCAGCCCTGAGGACGTGGCTCAGGACTCCCCCCACCCTCACTCAGGACTCTCACTTCGTGTGCTTTTGCTGACCCCTACTCCAGGGGCCTTGATACCCAGCCCTGGGTGTGGGGTGGGCTCTGGCTTGACCTCTCAGGTAGCAGGACAGGCCCCGACCAGCCTTTTCTCTGCTTTTCTACACAGATGGAGTTCGATGAGAAGGAACTCCGAAAGGAGATCAGCTATGCCATCAAGAATATCCATGGCATTAGGCACGTATTGGGGCCTGGGAGGGGGGCTGAATCCCAGAAGCAGGGGAACTGGGACAGAGGCGGAGGGAGTGATGAAGTGGGCCTCCCTCAGGAAGGACCGAGAGCTCTGGTCCCCAGTCCTCTCGACCCCCACTTTCTGGCTCCCTGCCTGACAGGCTGCAGCTTGGGGAGGTAGACTGGGGTCACCCCGCCTACTGCCACTTGCTGGGCCAATCGGGCACAGCCCAGGGCACAGGTGGCCAGGGAAACACCCTCTGCGGCTGGGCCCATCCCCAGGGTGAGATAGTTCCCTTAGTGCTACCCGGGTGACCGGGCAAAGATGCCCAAACCACGAGGTAGGCCCTGCGGTGGAGCATCAAGGTATGAGGCTCTGTCATTTTATGATGACCTGGGACTTTAAAACCCTCCAGCCCCTCCTGTATTCACATTAGCCCAGAGTCGGCCCTATTCCACCCAACCGCCCTCCTTCTGGGCAACCCGTGGAGTAGGAAACAGGATTGGGAGGTGGACTCTGTTCCTTAAAAGCTTAGATCCCCTTCAGGGACCCAGACCTACACGGTGTTCATCCAGCAAATCCACTGGTCAGGAAAATTTAAAGTACCTACCACATGCCAGGCAGTGAACAAGACCCAGTGCCCCCTGCTGTCATGCAGGCTCATTTCCAAGGGTTGGCTTGGAATTTACTTCCTGATAACTGCACTGACCGATTCACAGAAAAGAGATCGCTCCCCTAGTCTTAAAACAAAACACTTGGCCGGGCGTGTTGGCTCACACTTAAAATCCCAGCACCTTGGGAGGCCGAGGCAGGCAGATTACCTGAGGTCCGGAGTTGGAGACTAGCCTGACCAACATGGAGAAACCCCATCTCTACTAAAAATACAAAATTAGCCGGGTGTGGTGGTGCATGCCTGTAATCCCAGCTACTTGGGAGGCTGAGGTAGGAAAATCGCTTGAACCCAGGCGGCAGAGGTTGCGGCCAGCTGAGATTGCACCATTGCACTCCAGCCTGGGTGACAAGAACAAACTCGGTCTCAAAAACAAAACAAAACACTTTATTCCTGGAAAGGCTCTTATGGAGACCCCATTTTGGCAACTTTCAAATCATCTCTGGCCATAGAACCTTCCGTATGCACAAACCCTTACGAGGAAGCAGGACTTCTGGTGTATCAGATACGCAATCCTCTCCCTCACCTTGTCTTGCCCCAAAAAGCCTCAATTAAAAGCCCTTCATTAGAACCCCTCCCTCCCGTTTTATAGCTGGGGACACTGAGGCCCAGAGAGGAGTAGTCAAGGGCCCCTCGGGCAGAGTTCATGGGTTTGGGGAGGGGCCTTGGCCTGGCCCTCCTGGCCGGCACTGGCCTGTGACACTGTGCCCTTCTCCCGCTCCGGGCGTTCAGAACGGGGCTGTTTACCCCAGACATGGCCTTTGAGACCATTGTGAAAAAGCAGGTGAAGAAGATCCGAGAACCGTGTCTCAAGTGTGTGGACATGGTTATCTCGGAGCTAATCAGCACCGTTAGACAGTGCACCAAGAAGGTAACCTGGCGGCCGGGCCAGCCCCCACCGCCTCTGCCCTGCCCTGCACCGCTGCCAGGCGCTCCTTCCCCACATCCCCACCTGCCTCCTCGGTAGCATGTACAGACCTCAGCGGGGAGGCAGGCCACCAATAACCAGGAGAGAATGTGCCTCTGAGGGGGCCTCACCCATCCCTGGCTCCCAGGCCTGGGGACCCAGGGATTGGACATGGGTGAGATGGGGATGATGGCTGGCTGTTTACCCCAAGAGCCCACCAGGAGCTCCCCCAGCTCAGAGAATAGGGCTTGAGGGGACCCTGAGCCCCCTCCCTGCCCTCAGAGGTGTCATCTTTGGGAGCTCCAGGTAGGGATCTGGAGAAACCGTGGCCATGGAGACAGATGAAGTGCAGGGCCTTCTCAGGCACTGCTTGGTGGGTCTGGGTGGCCAGAGGGGTGCTGAGGACCCGGGACTAGCAGGAACCCTGGCTCCCCACTGTCCTTCATGCTCCCCATCCTCACCTCACCCTCACTCAGGACCCTCACGCAGGGCCTCTCCCTCCCTTCCATCCACATCTGGCCGTCCAGGGACAAAGCCCTTCTCCCATCTGCCCCATCATCTGGGCCTCACAAAACCATG
The DNA here is from genome assembly GCF_030222135.1 of Aotus nancymaae. NCBI lineage: Eukaryota > Metazoa > Chordata > Mammalia > Primates > Aotidae > Aotus > Aotus nancymaae. Next base: position 3,821,032 of record NW_026988414.1, on the reverse strand, counting down.
CAGGGAGGCAGGGCAGGGAGGACAGGGCCCATTTCACAGCACGAACACTGAAGCTCTAGGAGATCAAGTTTGCCCGAGGTCACAGTCACCAGGAGATGGCAAAGCTAGTACTTGAAGCCACGGCTCTGGACTCCAAGTCCAGTGCTCCTTGATTCCACCTTCCAGCCTCCCTTCCTTTCCTCTCCCCACTGCTGCCCCAGCCCCTCTCTATCTCCACCTCCACTCTTTCTGTCTTTCCTCCTCTCTTTCTGTCTTTTGGTTCCACCAAACCCCTGTGGAGGAGAGGCGAGGAATGCCCCTTGAAGAGAAAGGGAGGGGCAGGACTAGAGCAGGGAGCTGGAGGATGGAGGTCAGGGTGCTGTGCTGCAACCCCAGGAGGCAGCCTCTGCACCGTGGTTTATGGGAGTGGAGCCCCCTGGAGTTGTGCAGTGCATGGCCTGGGCAACTGGATGTGGCAACCCTAAAGATAGGGAATGGAGCTTTGGAGTCAGGGTGAAGCAAATTCCGGGGCGCTGGGAAGCCTAGAATTGAACAGGATTGGTGGGTGAGGTCCTGGCCTTGTCCTGGCCTGGGTCAGCTCCTTAGGAGAACCCAAGGCTGTGGACAAACATGGCACTGGGAGAGCAGCAGGCAGCCTCAGTGAGGCTGAGGAGCAGGGGAGCATCTCGGGCGAGGATCTGAACTCGGTAGGGGTCTTGTACGGAGCAGGGGCTTGGTCCCTCTTACCCCTGGCCATACCCACGGAGCCCAGGGGATGCTTGGCAGCACCTGGGAGGTGCCGACCCGGGTGGTGAGGGAGGGCCGGTCCCGCGCTCACATTGTCTTCTGTTCTCTCTCTCTCTTTATCTGTGTCGGTGTCTCTCTCTCTTCCCCGTGCCCATGCCATCCTCTCCACCCCTGGATTCCTGTCCCTGCTTGGCTTTCACCCACTTCTCCTCCCCACCCGCGGCTGCTCCTCCTCCTGTCCCCACCTCCTCCCCGGGTGCAGGACGGGCCTCTTCACACCTGACCTCGCTTTTGAAGCCACAGTGAAAAAGCAGGTGCAGAAGCTCAAAGAGCCCAGTATCAAGTGTGTGGATATGGTAGTCAGTGAGCTCACAGCCACCATCAGAAAGTGTAGCGAAAAGGTATGACGGCCGCCTGGGTGGGGCTGGACCTGGCCGTCCATTCCTTGTGGTCATGGCCTCCTGTGGGCAGAAAGATCTGCTGAGCAGGCCTCACGGCTACCCACAGGGACCCAGCCCTAGTGTTTCCCACCAGTTTCTAACCCTGAGTACTTGCCCCCATCCCTGCCAGAAGACTACTCCAACCCAAGCATCCTTGGTGGCACCTTTGCATCAGTGAGAATGCCAGTGATGAAGATGATGTTAAGGAGATGGCAGCTGTTTGCTGAGCACCTACTATGTGCCAAGCATGGGCTAAGTGCTTGCCCTTACTATCTGACTCAGTCCTCTCAACCACCCTAAGAAGTGGGTAGTGTTGTTCTTCCCATTTTGCAGATGGCAGAACAGAGTCTCAGAAGGGAGAAGCAGATTGTGATGCAGATTTAGGAAGGTCAGAGGGAGGGGTCTGAGGTCAGGGCCTCCTGGGCAGGGGGAGCTGTCCTAGTTCCTCAAAACCAATTTGCCCGAAAGCATATTGGATTACTCACTGTACAATAACCCACGCGTGATAGACAGGGGCGGCCTCTTTTGAGTTGTCTGTAACTTTTTAGATGCCTTTTTCCTATTTGTCTGCTTTTGGGCATTTTGAGGATCTTTAGCCAGGTTGTCTAAAACAGTTCCTTCCAGAGGAGTACAAGAGAATTGCCTGCAGGAGCTTCTGCCACAGGCTGAATCAGAGGTGCCGGGGGTAGCCCAGCCTCACCTGTGTCTGCAGGACTTCCCTATGCTGCTGGGTGGAGGCACGTCTGCCTTAGTATCGAGTTTCAAGTAAGCATCAATCATCTCCAGTCCTTTTTTTTTTTTTTTTTGATGGAATCTTGCTCTCTGGCCCACACTGGAATGCAGTGGTGCCATCTTGACTCACTGCAACCTCCACGTCTTGGGTTCAAGCGATTCTCCTGCCTCAGCCTCCCACGTGGCTGGGATTACAAGCATGCACCACCACGCCCAGCTAATTTTTGTATTTTTAGTAGAGATGGGGTTTTGCCACGTTGGCCAGACTGCTCTTGAACTCTGGACCTCGTGATCCGCCTGCCTCGGCCTCCCAAAGAGCTGGGATTACAGGCGTGAGCCACCGCGCCCGGCCGGTCTTATGCCCTTTAACTGCTGAGCTGTAGTCCACTGCAGAAATGTGGCATGATTTATATGTTCAATGTCCTCTTGACGGACATTTAAGTTTCAACATTTTGCTTCTTTTTTTGCCTTCACAAACTGCTACCTTGAACATCTTTATAGATGTATTTGTAGTACTTACCCCATTGTTTCTTTCTTTCTTTTTTAGAGACAGTTTTGCTCTGTTACCCAGTGTGGAGTGCAGTGGCACCATTATAGCTCGCTGCAGCCTCAAACTGGGCTCAAGCCAAATCAAGCGATCCTCCCCACTCAGCCTCCCAAGTACCACCACACCCAGCTAATTTTTTTCTTTTTTTGGGTGTTTTTGAGACAGAGTTTCACTCTTGTTGCCCAGGCTGGAGTGCAGTGGTGCCATCTCAGCTCACTGCATCCTCTGCCTCCTGGGTTCAAGCAGTTCTTCTGCCTCAGCCTCCCAAATAGCTAGGATTACAGGCGCATGCCACCATGCTCAGCTAATTTTTGTGTGTGTGTGTGATGGAGTCTCATTCTGTCGCCCAGACTGGAGTGCAGTGGCGCAATCTTAGCTCACTGCAACCTCCGCCTCCCAGGTTCAAGCAATTCTCCTGCCTCAGCCTCCTGAGTAGCTGGGATTACAGGCGTGCACCACCACACCCAGCTAATTTTTGTATTTTTAGTAGAGACAGGGTTTCACCATGTTGGCGACGCTGGTCTTGAACTCCTGACCTCAAGTGATCTACCCCAGCTTGGCCTCCCAAAGTGCTGGGATTACAGGCAAGAGCCACCCCTACCAGCCTAATAATTTTTTTGTTAAGACAGGATCTTACTACGTTGCCCAGGCTGTTCTTGAACTCCAGGCCTCAAGCAGTCCTTCTGCTTCAGCCTCCCAAAGTGCTGGGGTTATAGGCATGAGCCACCGCCTGGCATCAGTCCCTTCTTGATGGACTTTTGGGTTGTCTCCAAATTTTACCATAATTATTGCTTCCCTTTTGGAATGACAGTCAAAGTGTTTCATGGTTTTTAAATGTTTATGTCTAGTAATCAACCTTCTAGGAATCTATCCTAAGGAAACAATACTAGAGAAAGAAAAGCAAAACTCTATCCACAGAGATATTCATTGTCAGGTTATTTAGAATATTGAAAAACTAGAGACTATCTAAATGTTCACCAATAGGAAAATGGTTGAGTAAACTGTGATAAATCTATTCAATAGAATATTATGCACCCATTAAGAATGTTTTTATAGGCTGGGTGCCACAGCTCACACCTATAATCCCAGCACTTTGGGAAGCTGAAGCAGAAGGATTGCTTGAGGCCAGAAGTTTGAGACCAGCCTGGGCAACACAGCAAAACCCCATCTCTACAAATTTTTTTTTCAAATTAGCCAAGCGTGGCAGTGTGCACCTGCAGTCCTTGCTACTTGGGAGACAGAGGCAAGAGGATGGCTTGAACCCAGGAGTTCAGTTGCACCACTGCACTCCTGGGTTATTTTATTCTTGTCTCTAAAATAAAAAAGTTAGAGACCAGCCTGGGCAACATTGTAAGACCCTGTCGCTACAAAAACTTAGCTGGGCCTGGTGGCACACACCTGAAGTCCCAGCTACTCAGGTGGCTGAGGTGGGAGGATTGCTTGAGCCTGGGAGGTCGAGGCTGCAGTGAGCTGTGACTGTGATCACACCTCTGCACTGCAGCCCGGAAGACAGAACAAAAGCCTGTCTTAAAACAAAAAAACAAGGTTGGCCAGGTGTGGTGGCTCATGCCCATAATCCCAGCACCTTGGGAGGCCGAGGTGGGTGGATCACCTGAGGTCAGGAGTTTGAGACCAGCCTGGCTAACATGGTGAAACCCCATCTCTACTAAAAGTACAAAAATTAGCCAGGCGTTGTGGTGCGTGCCTGTAATCCCAGCTACTCAGGAGGCTGAGGCAGGAGAATCACTTAAATCCAGAAGGCAGAGGTTGTAGTGAGCTAAGCTCGCGCCAGCCTGGGTGACAGAGTGAGACTCCATCTCAAAAAAATATGGGATTTACTTGTCCCTCCATGGTGTACTGTAGGGGAAGAAAAACAAAGCGGGTTTCAGAAAAGAATATGGTATTTTGGAGAAAAAATAATGTAAGTGAAGGATAAAATCCCAAAGGCCTATTCACCATAGGAATCTTTCACTTCACAAATTTTATTTATTTATTTATTTATTTATTTTATTTCATTTTTGAGATGGAATCTTGCTCTCTTGTGTAGGCTGGAGTGCAGTGGTGCGATCTCAGCTCACTGCAACCTCTGCCTCCCGGGTTCAAGTGATTCTCCTGCCTCACCCTCCCGAGTAGCTGGGACTACAGGTGGGGGCCACTATGCCCAACTAATTTTTTTCTATTTTTAGTACAGATGGGGTTTTACCATGTTGGCCAGGATGGTCTCGATCTCTTGACCATGATCTGCCTACCTTGGCCTCCCAAAGTGCTGGGACTACAGGCATGAGCCACCATGCCCGGCCCTATTTATTATTACTGTTTTTTTTTTTCTTCTTTTCTTTTTTTTTTTTTTTGAGACAGAGTTTCGCTCTTGTTGCCCAGGCTGGAGTGCAATGGCGCAATCTCGGCTCACCGCACCCTCCGCCTGCTGGGTTCAAGCAATTCTTCCGCCTCAACCTCCCGAATAGCTGGGACTACAGGCATGTGCCACCATGCCCAGCTAATTTTTGTATTTTCAGTAGAGACAGGGTTTCACCATGTTGACCAGGATAGTCTTGATCTCCTGACCTTGTGATCCACCCACCTCGGCCTCCTCAAGTGCTGGGATTATAGGCGTGAGCCACCACGCCCAGCCTTATTACTGTTATTATTATTATTATTACTTTGAGACAGAATTTTGCTCTTGTTGCCTAGGCTGGAATGCAATGGCGCGGTCTCAGCTCACTGCAACCTCTGCCACCCAGGTTCAAGCAATTCTCCTGCCTCAGCCTCCCAAGTAGCTGGGGTTACAGGTGCCCACCACCACACCCAGCTAATTTTTTGTATTTTTAGTAGAGACAGAGTCTCATCATGTTGGCCAGGCTGGTCTCAAACTCCTGACCTCAGGTCAACCACCCACCTTGGCCTCCCAAAGTCCTGGGATTACACATGTGAACTGCTGTGCCCAGCCCACTTCACAAATTTTAGTCATGCTCTAATATTTTACAGTGAGTCTGTGTGATTTTTTTTTCTTTTCCTTTTTCTTTTTGAAACAGTGTCTTGCTCTGTCACCTAGGCTGGTGTGCAGTGGCACAATCTCAGCTAACTGCAACCTCTGCCTCCTGGGTTCAAGCAATTCTCGTGCCTCAGCCTCCTGAGTAGCTGGGATTAAAGGCATGTGCCATTATGCCTGGCTAATTTTTGTATTTTTAGTAGAGATGGGATTTCACCATGTTAGCCAGGCTGGTCTAGATCTCCTGACCTCAAGTGATCCACCCTCCTTGGCCTCCCAAAGTGCTGTAATTACAGGCGTGAGCCACTGCACCCTGCCGTCTGTCATTTTTGGGAGCAGAAAAAAATGATCAACAAATATTTGAAAAGGAAAGCTTTGGCCTAAAAGGAGGAAAATGATACTTTTGCCTTTTGATTTGTTTTGTGGATCATAATTATTTTCTTTATAGGCAAAAGTCACCCATCTTTGTATATATATTTTTCCTCCCCTCAAGTTTTCTAAGTTTGGCAAGCCACCTCTGCCAGAGGTTTAATAAGTGTTAATAAGTGAACTCTCATTACTCCTAGAGCTGCTGGGATTAGAGTTGTCATCTCTGAGTGAAATCTAGAGTTTAATGTTGGGCACAGGGTGTGTTGCTCAGTCCTCTCAACAATCCTAGGAGGAAAGGGGCCATTACTACCCCATTTTTCCACATGGAGAAACTGAGGCTCAGACCAGTCTGGTCACTTTTCTAAGGAGAGTCAGCAGACAGTGGCTGGCTTTGAACCCAGGGCCAAATGGCTCCAGGGGCTGTGTCCCTGACCGCTAACCCATTGGGCTCCAGGCTGACTGCCCCCTCAGCCAAGGACTGAGAGGGGAACGTTCCTTTTGAAAAGCTGGCAAAATGTCCTGGAAATGCTCAGAGGCAGCCAGAATGGAAAAAGATGCTCAAAGGAACAGAACTTCTCAAAGGGGTGGAGGCTGCCCTGCCATGGGTGACACGTGGAAAACTTGAGAAATGTGACATCCAGGCGGTTAGTGGGAGAATTGGTCATGCTCTTTGGCAAACTTCTCCTTCCTCCTCCCTCCTTCTCCCCGATCCTCCAAACTCTGCCCTGGGAGGGAGCACTTGGGACCACCTCAGAAGAGGCCGGGTGGCAGTGACCCAGTCCCAAATCTCTGCCCAGACTTGGAGACTGCAAAGAGTGGGAACCCTTCCTTGAGCATCAGGAGCAGTGGGGTCCACAGGGCCCCTCTAGCCACTGTTTTTAAGCCCCTGGTCTCAGGCTGCTTCTCCCTCAAGTCTCCTGAGCTTGGCCACATTAGCCACACCCTTGGCACAGCCACGGGATGATGGGTAGGATGTGGGCATCCCTTGTGTCGGCATCTTGGGTCGATATCTAAGGCACCGCTTTCTCCCCATCCTCCTGCCTCTCCCGATGCCCCCTCCTCAAACCTCCTTGGCCTCCATCCTGCCCTAGGATCACCACCTGTGACTCGGGCACACCAATCCCTAGGCCTCTTCCTTCATTGAGGGACCCACCTGAAGGCCTCACCCAGCCACAGGAAGGAGGATGAGGAGCACTCCCAGCTTTGTCTCCTCACGCTGCCTGGGCCCCAGGTGGCCACTGAGTGGGGAGGGTGGGCCCACAGGACCGGAGCCCCCGGGGGTAGGCTCCCACCGTCAGAGGCACGTTGAGTCTCCTCCCCTGGCAGAGCTGATCATGGTTCAGAGGGCAGAGGACCCTGTGCCACTCACCCTGGCATCCATCCTTCATTCATTCCCTCATTCTCCAACATGCCCTCTTCCAGCACTGTCCATGGGCCTGGCCCTCCCCCAGTCCTGCCTTGGCGGCAGTTGCAATCCAGTTGATTGGAGGAGGAGGAGTGGGACTAGAGAGGCCCCTAATTCAGCTCTCGGGCAGTTGGGGCAGGCTTTCTGGAGGAGCGGAAGTGCAACAGAACCTCGTAGTCCAGTGAATCACCTGGACTGTGTCCAGAGCCCAAATGAGCTGAGGGCATGATTCACAGGCAGCGGGGGACAGGCTTGGAGCAACTTCCCCTCCAGCCTCCCTTAATAAGAACCAGGGGGGAAAGGAGTGCTGCTGGGCTCCTACCCTTAGGGAGAGGGGTCGAGACAGTGTGGCTGGCCAGAGCCGCGCAGATGTGGCTGGGGATGGTGATGCCAGGCAGGGGCATGCAAGGGAGACAGAGCTGGGTGGATTCCACCAAGAGGGCCAGGGCCCAGCCAGGCCCCGCGGGGTACTGCTCATGCTGCTAGCCCCCGCCTCGCATGTCCCCCAGGCCTCGCATGCTTTGCCTGTGGTTCCCGCATGTCCTCTGGTGTGACTGCTGGTTTTCCCCTGAACCCCTTCCCTGGCTCTGACAAGGAGCATTGCCTGTCCCCAGCCTGACTCAGGAGGCCAGCTGGCACCTTGGGCCCTGTCCTCCCCCGATTCCTCCTGGATAGGAATCCGGAGGCTGTCCTCTGCCCGATTCCCCATCTGGCTGTCCCTCCACGCCTTTAGGAAGGCACAGGGTAGCCCTGAGGATGAGGGAACACCTTGGGAGCTCACGGTCCCCAGAGGCCGCGACCTAACCAGTCTGCGGGGCAGGCTGTTTCCCACGGCCTTTCTCCCATGGGAACCGCCCCTGTCCCCTGAAGTAGCCCAGGTAGGTCAGTGAAGAGGTCCTGGAACCAGGAAGACCCTTGAATCGCCAATTGGAACTCGCACTTGGGGGAAAGAGGTGGTCGTGACTTGGTGCCATCAGCGTCCTGGGATCCCCAGTCTCTCTTCCCCGCGTCGTGGGCGTTCTGTGTGTGCCTCCCACCCTGCGCCGCGGATCCCTGGACTCATGGGGTGTGGGTGCTCCCTGCCCATGCCCTCTGTGTACGTGGCTTTCTGCCCTCCCGCCCTTCCCCAGCTCCAGCAGTACCCACGGCTTCGGGAGGAGATGGAGCGCATCGTGACCACCCACATCCGGGAGCGTGAGGGCCGCACCAAGGAGCAGGTGAGCCCCGCAGCACCCGGCCTGCCCTCGCCTTCCACTCCCGGCCCTGGAGTCGCTTCCTGCCTTCTGCCTCTTCTGTCTCAGTCTTCCTCTCTCTCATACTGACTCTGCTTCTCTCTCTTTTTTACTGTAGTGAAAGACACATAACATAAACTGTACCACTTTAGCCATGTTTAAGTGCACAGTTCAGCGACACTAAGTACATTTGCATTGTCCCACAGCCCTTACCAACATCCAGCCACAGAACTCTTTTCTTTTTCTTTTTTTTGAGACAGAGTCTCCCTCTATCGCCCAGGCCGGAGTGCAGTGGCGTGATCTCAGCTTACTGCATCCTCCACCTCCTGGGTTCAAGTGATTCTTTGTCTCAGCCTCCCAAGTAGCTGGGATACAGGCATGCACCACCACGCCCGGGTAATTTTTGTATTTTCAGTAGAGACGAGGTTTCACCATGTTGGCCCGGCTGGTATCGAACTCCTGACCTCAAGTGATCCACCCGCCTCGGCCTTCCAAAGTGCTGGGATTACAGGCATGAGCCACTGCACCCGGCCTGTCTCTATGAATCTGACTTTTCTAGGGACCTCATGTAAGTGGAGTCATACAGCATCTGTCACTTAGCGTAATGTCTTCCAGGGTCATCCGTATTGTAGCATGTGTCCAAAGCTCCTTTCTTTTAAGGGTTGAATAATATTCCATTGTACGGATGGACCACACTTTGTTTATTCATGTGGGTTGTTTCTACCTTTCGGCCATTGTGAATCATGCTGCTATGAAGATGAGTGTACAAATATCTGAGTCCCCACTGTCAACCCTTTGGGGTATATACCTAGAAAGTGGAAGTGCTGGGGCATAGGGTAGTTCTATGCTTATTTTGTTTTGGAGACAGAGTCCAACTCTGTCGCCCCTGCTAGGCTGGAGTGCAGTGGCATGATCATGGTTCACTGTAGCCTCAACCTCCCAGGCTCAAGCGATCCTCCGACCTTAGCCTCCCAAGGAGCTGGGGCTACAGATGCATGCCACTATGCCTGGCAAATTTAAAAATTTTTTACAGACACGGGGGTCTCACTATGGTGCCCAGGACGGTCTCAAACTTCTGGACTTAAGTGATCTGCCTCGGCCTCCCAAAGTGCTGGGATTACAGGCGTGAGCCACCCCGCCTGGCCTAGTCTGACTTTCTTCACTTTCTGGCAGTCTACCTTCTGGTCCTCTCTTTGGGCCTCTCTATGTCTATTTGCTGTTTCTCTGGGTCACATTCTACCCCTCATAGCCACCCGACCTTTATGTCATCGTTCATCAACTATTCATTCATTCATTCCTTCCTTCCATCATAAACATAGCCGCTGAATGCTGCCTCTGAGCTGCACAGAGCCGAGGTGAGCAGAGCCCATCGTAGGCCTTGCGGAGCACAGAGGCTGGTCCTCCTTCCTGGTCGATGTCTGCCACGCCCCTGCCTATCTGTCGTAGCCCCCTCTGGCTCCCACTGCCCATTTCCTGTTTTCAAACGTCTCTCCATGATGATGCCATCTGCATTCATTCACGTTTTTGTTGTTGATGTCGTATTTTTAAAGTCTTATCGATTGCTTTTTAATTACAAAAGTAACAAATAAAACATTCGATCGGTATATAAGTGGTTAAATTACAAGGAGATAGCCCTCCATTCACTCTTCCCCACCCCCAGTTCCTCCCAAAAAATAACCATTAATAACAGTTTGGGGCTCACACAGTGGCTCATACCTATAATCCCAGCACTTTGGGAGGCCTAGGTGGGAGGATTACATGAGCCCAGTAGCTTGAGACCAGCCAGGGCAACATGGCAAGACTGACCCCGTCTCTACAAAAAATTTTAAAAACTATCTAGGCAAGGCGGCATGCACCCAAAGTCCTAGCTACACGGGAGGCTGCGGTGGGAGGATCACTTGAGCTCAGAAAGTGGAGGCTGCAGTGAGCTGTGATCATGCCACTACATTCCAGCATGGGTAACACAGTAAGACTGTGCATCAGTAATACCCCAAAAAGCAAAACAGTTTAGTGTGTCACCTTACAATCATATGCACACACACACACACACACACACACAATCCAAATTCCATCTTTATCCTAAATCACAAGCCTGCTGTGTGCCTTGCCTTTTTCCCTGGAAGATAATCCTGATAGCTAACATCTGTTGAGTATCTCATCTCCTGTGTCTTCACCAGTTCTAAGAGGCAGAAATGCTACATTTGTGGACTTTGAGGCTCAGTGAGGACAGGCCCCAAGCTCACAGGAAGCAGTGGGGCTTGGGTCCGAACCTGGCAGTCTTTATCCCATCCGGAAAGTCATTCTCATCACTACTCAATTCCAAATCTGTTCACGCTTAATCATTTGCAAGGCTCTTCCCAGGCTGGAACCTACACATTGTCCTTGCTCTTTTTTTTTTTTTTTTTTGAGATGGAGTCTTGCTCAGTTGCCCAGGCTGGAGTGCAGTGGCTCGATCTTGACTCACCGCAACCTCCGCCTCCCAGGTTCAAGCCATTCTCCTGCCTCAGCCTCCTGAGTAGCTGTGACCACAGGCACACACCACCATGCCTGGCTAATTTTTTTTTTTTTTTTTTTTTTTTTTGGAGACGGAATTTCGCCCTTGTTACCCAGGCTGGAGTGCAATGGCGCGATCTCGGCTCACTGCAACCTCCGCCTCCTGGGTTCAGGCAATTCTCCTGCCTCAGCCTCCTGAGTAGCTGGGATTACAGGCACGCGCCACCATGCCCAGCTAATTTTTTGTATTTTTAGTAGAGACGGGGTTTCACCACGTTGACCAGGATAGTCTTGATCTCTTGACCTCGTGATCCACCCGCCTCGGCCTCCCAAAGTGCTGGGATTACAGACGTGATAATTTTTGTATTTTTGTAGAGACAGGGTTTCACCATTTTGGCCAGGATGGTCTCGAGCTCGTGACCTCAAGCCATCTGCCTGCCTCAGCCTCCCAAAGCGCTGGGATTATAGGCATTAGCCACCCGTCCCCACCAGACCTTGTTCTTTTGAATAGCTGCAGGGTGCTTTTTTGTCTAGAGAGTATCACAATCTGTTTCACCCTCTGATGGCCACTGGCTTCTTCCCAGAGTTTCTCTATTACAAACTGTACTACTTTGAGTGCCCTGGCTCATGTATCTTTGCTCACTTGATGAATTTATCTGTAAGATAGAATTCTGGAAGTGAATCTGTGCATTATTTGTTTGTTTGTTTGTTTGTTTGTTTGAGATAGGATGCTCTGACGTCCAGGCTGGAGTACAGTGGTGCCATTATGGCTCACTGCAACCTCTGCCCTCCTGGGCTCAAGCGATCCTCCCACCTCAGCTTCCTGAGTAGCTGGATCCATAGGCATACGCCACTACACCTGGGTAATTTTTCTATTTTTTGTAGACAGGGTTTCTCCATGTTGCCCAGGTTGGTCTTGAATTCCTAGGCTCAAGTGATCCTCCTGCCTCGGCCTCCCGAAGTGCTAGGATTACAGGCGTGCGCCACCACATCCGGCCCTGTGCATTTAAATGTTGGTAAATATTACCAAACTGCCCTCTGAGAAGGTGATACTGGTTTACACTTCCATCAACAATAGAAAAGAGAGCTCACCTCCCAACACTTGCGCCATATGATCATTTAAAGTCCGCATTATTTTAACCTACATTTCTTTATTAATGAGGGTAAGCACTTTTTACATATCCATATTGGTTGTATGCATTTCTTCTATGAATTGTTCATCATATTCTTTGACAAAATAACATATATTTTGATTTGTTATTTTTTTTCTTATTTCTTTCCTCTTCTCTTCTCTTCCCTTCTCTTTTCTTTTCCTTTCTTTTCTTTCAGAGTTTTGCTCTGTCTTTGAGGCTGGAGTGCAGTGGTGCAATCTTAGCTCACTGAAGGCTCAACTTCCTGGGCTCAATCAGTCCTCCCACCTCAGCCTCCCAAGTAGCTGGGATTACAGGCGCATGCCACCACACCTGGCTAACTTTCGTATTTTTTGGTAGAGACAGGTCTCTCTACGTTGCCCAGACTGGTCTTGAACTCTTAGGGTCAAGCAATCCTCCCGCTTCCACCTCCCAAAGTGCTGGGATTACAGGTGTGAGCCACCGCACCCAGCTTTTGTCTTTCACTGGTGGTAGGAGCTGTATTTATTATAGATGCTAACCTTCTATGTGTGCTGCAAGTATTTTTCTCCCAGCTTGCCCTGCGTTTTAAAACTTTGTGGTGTCTTTTCCGCTTGCCCACCAACCTGTGTATCCTTGAAGGTCATGCTTCTCATTGATATTGAGCTGGCTTACATGAACACCAACCATGAGGACTTCATAGGCTTTGCCAAGTGAGTGCTCCCCCTGGGCAAAAAGTGAGTACTCCCTGGGCAAAGAAGGTGACACGTGTGTGTGTGTGTGTGTGTGTGGTGTGTGTGTGTGTGGGTGTGGCGTGGGTGGCTGGGTGGGTGGGTGGGTGTGTGTGGGTGGGTTTGGTGTGTGGTGTGTGTGTGTATGTGTGGTGTGTGTGTGTGTGTGGTGTGGGTGGCTGGGTGGGTGGGTGTGGTGTGTGTGTGTGGTGTGTGTGGGTGGGTGTGGTGTGTGTGTATGTGTGTGGGGTGGGTTTGGTGTGTGGTGTGTGTGTATGTGTGGTGTGTGTGTGGTGTGTGTGTATGTGTGTGTGGGTGGGTTTGGTGTGTGTGGTGTGTGTGGGTGGGTGGGTGTGGTGTGTGGTGTGTGTGTGTATGTGTGGTGTGTGTGGGTGGGTGGGTGTGTGGTGTGTGTGGGTGGGTGTGTGGTGTGTGTGGGTGTGTGTGGTGTGTGTATGTGTGTGGGGGTGGGTTTGGTGTGTGTGGTGTGTGTGTGGTGTGTGTGTGGGTGTGGTGTGTGGTGTGTGTGTGTATGTGTGGTGTGTGGGGGTGTGTGTGTGTGGTGTGTGTGGGTGGGTGGGTGTGTGGTGTGTGTGGGTGTGTGTGGTGTGTGTGTGTAAGTGTGTGGGGGTGGGTTTGGTGTGTGTGATGTGTGTGTGGTGTGTGTGTATGTGTGGTGTGTGTGGGGTGTGTGTGGTGTGTGTGGGTGGGTGGGTGGGTGTGTAGTGTGTGTATGGGTGAGTGTGGTGTGTGTGGGTGTGTGTGTGGGGGTGGGTTTGGTGTGTGTGTGGTGTGTGTGTGTGTGGGTTTGGTGTGTGGTGTGTGTGTGTGGGTTTGGTGTGTGGTGTGTGTGGGTGTGTGTGGTGTGTGGGGGTGTGTGTGTGGTGTGTGTGGGTGGGTGTGGTGTGTGTGGGTGTGTGTGTGGTGTGTGGGGGGGGTTTGGTGTGTGGTGTGTATGTGTATGTGTGGTGTGTGGGTGTGTATGTGTGTGGTGTGTGTGTGTGGGTGTGTGTGGTGTGTGTGGGTGTGTGTGTATGTATGTATGTGTATGTATGTATACGTATATATGTATGTATGTATAGAGCCCAGGTCTGCTAGGTTAACCCTCTGGGTCCTGTGCTCACTGAGCAGTGGGCAGTAGAGCTGGGCCTCTTGAGAGGAGAAGTTCTGAGACTCCTCCCCTCCCTCCCATTAGTGCTCAGCAGAGGAGCAACCAGATGAACAAGAAGAAGACTTCAGGGAACCAGGTGAGTGGCCCCCAGCACCCCAGCCCACGGGATGGAGGGTGCCGGACGGATGCCAGACTCTGAGAGCCCCTCCTCTGAGGGGAAGGGTCCCACGGGGCCAGGGAGCTGTCAGCTGCCGGCCACAAGCCTCCCACTCTGCCTCAGTAACCCTCTCTCCTCTCTCCCCGATGCCGCTCGTGGTTGCTGTGGTCACCTGTTTGCAGGATGAAATTCTGGTGAGTAGCAGGACTGGGGCTCTCGGCTTGTGTAGCAAGGGGGAGGAGGGGCTGTCGGCCGTGGGGATCTGCAGTGGGTAGGAGGGTACCCTTTGGCTGGAGCTGCTTGTACACACCAGCCCCTGGCGTTTCATACCTGCCCTCAGGCCAGAAGCAGGCCCATCGACACACACATCCCCGTCCACCCATCCATCCCTGTGCACGAGCCAAGCACCTACTTCAGGCAGGGCTAGACCGTGTGGGGCTGGGTGGGTGAGAAGGCTGGGCCTGGCATGTTTAAGGTGCTCCTTAAACGTCTCTTGGATGGATAAATGCGCATGAGCGAGACACGTTTTTAAGAAGCTGACAGCCCTTGCCTCCGGACTTGAATGAAGAGATGAATGAGAAGTGGAGACGAGTCGCTGCTCACCTGGCTTCCTGCTGTCTGTGCTTAGATGTCTGCGGAGCCCTCTCTCGGCAGCAGCGCTTGCTCAACCCTGGTTGTACACATGAGCCCGAGGGTCCTCAGCTTTTCTGTCCATAGGTTCCAGAGGCTGTAGTTTCTTTGTAAGACTCTAGGTGTTTATGTGATTTTTGGCTTAATGTCTATTTCCTTCCCAGGCCCCATAAGGGGAGGGCTGAGTCTGTCCTGTTTATCATTAAATCCGCAGCTCAAGCCCAGAGCCTGGCACGCAGTAGGTGTTCAACAGAATGAAGGGAGGAATGAATGTAGGATCAGGACAATTCAGTTCAGCCAACACTAGCTGGTACCTACACAGTGCTGGCCCCTGGACAGAACGTGGAGACCTGGGCCTGCTGGTAGGGCCCAGCCAAGGCCCCTGAGAGCTCCATGCAGGGTGGGAGTTGGGGGAGCAGGAGGTCTCTGGTGGGAGGCTCCAGAGGGGGGCTTAGGATAATCAGGGAGGAGTTCAGGGCTGGGTATGGCCGAGGGGAGGACAAAGGCTACAAGTCAGGGTGGGGAACAGGTGGCGAGATCCGCTGGTTACATCCTGGGACACAGAGTGGACTCAGTTCCAAAGACGGTTACAAGGCGCTGTGGGGATCCTCACCTGATCAGGAAGGGGTGACGGGGCAGCTGTGGTCTCCCCTCAGCTTAGCTGCTGCTGTGCTGCACAGCTTGGGTTCCCAGCAAGGTTCTCAAGGAAGCCAGGGAGGCATAAGGGGGGCTCCAGAAGCAAACCTGGCTCCAGAGAGCTTTGCCGCCAGCCCCAGGCCTCCTTGGGTCTTCTCTGGATGCTCAGAGAAGAAGCTGGGGAGGTCAGCGTCCAGGAGGGAGCAGAAGCAGCTCCCTTATCCTCTCGGTCTGACCCATGACCAGTGCCTGGCCAGTGACCCTGCCCTTGAAGTAGAACCACAGGCCCTGGACCATGGCCATGGCTCTGGACATCCTGGGGACAGCTGCTTCCTGCCATGAAAAGGGACCTTAGCTTGTTACTCTGGGCACTTCATGGATCAGTCCCTGCCCCTGGGGCCTGGAGCCAAAGACTCTTAGAATCCTACTAGCATAGCATTCATTATTCATACAACAAATACATATCGACGACTTACTGTCTGCCAAGCCCTCTGCAGGGTGCTGGGATGAACTAGTGACCAAGAGGGTTCACAATTTAGCAGGGGAGGCTGCATCAACAGATAATCACACACACCCATGCAGAGAAGTTAGTTAAAAATCAAAGTCGTGGCTGTGCGCGGGGGCTCACGCCTGTAATCCCAGCACTTTGGGAGGTCGAGGTGGGCGGATCACGAGGTCAGGAGATCGAGACCATCCTGGCCAACATGGTGAAACCCTGTCTCTATTAAAAATACAAAAAGTAGCTGGACATGGTGGCACGTGCCTATAATCCCAGCTACTCAGGAGGCTGCGGCAGGAGAATTGCTTGAACCAGGGAGTCAGAGGTTGCAATGAGCCAAGATCGTGCCACTGCGCTCCAGCCTGGTGACAGAACAAGACTCAAAAAAAAAAAAAATCAAAGTCATTGTTACAGAAGTCGACTTCAGGGAGTGATCAAAGATTATTATGGGAATCCTGATCTATACTGGGGGCCAGGAAGGGCTTGCCTGAGAATGTAAATTCTGAGCTGATACCCAAAAGCCGAGTAAGGAAGGAGAAGTGCTTTCTAGGCAGAGGCAGCAGCAGTATATGTAAAGTCAGAAACACGTCTCAGAACAGATGCTTGCCCAATCGGCCCCATAAACTCTGCTTGCATACTCTCAGTGACAGGGAGCTCATCCCCTACCCAGGCCTCCAGTCCCTTACTTGGCCAGGTCTGCCTGTCAGAGGCTCTTTATCTTGAGCTGATCTCTGCCTTCCTCTGTCTTCCACTCTGTTCACTAGTGATTCAAACCAAGGCAGGTCTGGCCTCCAGCCTCCCTGACTGGCCAGGCCTCCGAGAGCTGGGGGATGGGCGGGCTTTCAAATGCCTCTCTTTGGCTACCACATCCCCCACAGGGAGGCTCAGGCCCTGCCACTTACCTCCTGCCCCATCACCCTCCAGGTCATCCGCAAGGGCTGGCTGACTATCAACAATATTGGCATCATGAAAGGGGGCTCCAAGGAGTACTGGTTTGTGCTGACTGCTGAGAATCTGTCCTGGTACAAGGATGATGAGGTGAGTCCAGGGCCAGGGTCATCATGGGGCTGGGCTGGTGGCCAGGGTCAGGCTCAGACCCTCCCACAGGCTTGGAGTGGGCTGGACCATGGAACAGGGTTTTAAAATGTCTCGTCAAAGATCCTTGGGCAGGCTGGGCACAGTGGCTCATGCCCGTAATCCCAGCACTTTGGAAGGCCGAGGCGGGTGGGTTACCTGAGGTCAGGAGATCAAGATCAGCCTGGCCAACATGGTGAAACCCTGTTTCTACTAAAAATACAGAAATTAGCCTGATGTGTTGGCGGGCGCCTGTAATCCTAGCTACCAGGGAGGCTGAGACAGGAGAATGGCTTGAACCTGGGAGGCAGAGGTTGCAGTGAGCCGAGATCGAGCCATTGCACTCCAGCCTGGACAACAGAGGGAGACTCCATCTCAAAAAAAGATCCATGGGTGGAGTTGGGATGCAGGGATGACCCTGGGAGTTCCCTTGGGAGGCGCCCTCTCACCTAGGTTGAAAGGAGAAGGTAGTTGGCAGGACTGAGTCTGGGGTAAGCGCCCTGGGGAGGGTGGGCAGGGGCCCTGGATGCCCCTTCCTGACCCTGCGGCCCAGCGGCCTTCCTGTTTTCCCGCTGCAGGGCGTGCCGCCTCCTCTGTGGCCCCCACAGGCCCATGACACATACGAGTCCAGCTGCCAGACACCGCGTTAACCCCTGCACCCCAGGCCCCTAGACCCCTGCAGCCCAAGGGAAATGCCCAGGTGCCTCCAGGCTGAGGGCCAAGGAGTGTGGGGGCCCTGCCGAGCTGCCACACAGACCCCCTCCCCGCCCGCTAGGGCGCACAGAAGCCCTGCCACCTCCTTCCCCTGCTGCTGGTCTCCTTTAAGAATGAGTCTATTTGGCTTTCACATCTGGATTCCAGAGGTGACCAGAGGGAATGGGGAGGGCTGGGGGTGGGCTTGTGGTAATGAGCTCCAGCTGGCCAAGGAGTGGGGGAAGGGACCCTCTTCTTCCTGAGGGGGCTGTTGGAGGCTATGGCGTCCCCACTCGGGGAGTGGGGCTCTGGGTAGGGCCTGTGATTTTGGCCTCCGAGCCCCCTCCTAGGTCCCTGTCTCCTCCAAGTTTGTCCTGGGCAGGGGCCCCAACTCTCCACCTTGGGAGGGGCCCTCTGTCGTCACTGTTGGGGGCGCCAAGCCATCTGGACCTCATTACCCCAACCCTGGCCTCCCCCAGCATGAGGGCCCCTGGAAGGGATGGAGTGTGTGGTGGTGGGGGTTGCGGGTGGGGGTGGCTTCCTGCCGGTCACTCTGCAGGGTCCCTAGATGCCCCCATGGGTTTGGTCTCCCATGTTGAGGTTCCTTACACAGGGCCAGGGAGACCGTGTGAGGGGGCCCGAGACCGGTGACACTGCGGGGGAGGGGCGAGTGCAACTGAGGGGGTCCCCTGTCCTCGTGCCTCAGCCTGTAGGTCTTTCTTGAGCTTTTGTGTACATCTGAGTTTAGTGGTGTGTGAAAACGGCTCTGAAAATCGTATGTGGGGAGGTGGGAGCAGGCTGTGGGCAGTGGGTGCTGGGAGGTGGTGTGTGTGTGCGTGTGTGTGTGTGGCTGGCTTGTGGGTCTGGTGTGTGGGTGTTTTTTTAGGACTGTGATTGGGATTTAGCATCTAGGTGTGTTTGGAATATGCGGTCTGCATTTGTGTCGGGGGGACATCTGTGTGCCTGTGGAGTGACTCTGGGCACATGTCGCTGTGCTCAGGGTGGAAATGCAGGTGTGTGGGAGGAGGGGGCTCGAGGAGGGAGGGTGTGCGTGTGGGGTGTTTGAGAATCTGTGTATGTCTTTGGGATGTGAGGATGGGGGAGCGTTCCCGTCGTGAGGGTGTGTGTGGATGTGTGTGCATGAACTTGCGTGTGTGTGTGGACATGGATGTGAGATTGAAAGTGTAGGTGCGCTCATGTGTGTGTCTGAGTTCTGGGGCTGTGAGTGTCAAGGTGCGTGTGTGTTGAATGTGAGTGGATCTTTGCACTACGACCACTGGGGATATGGAGGTGGTCCAGGCTGGTGGGAGAGTGGTCTGTTCTCCTCCACCCAGCCGCCAGCCCTCGGGTTTTGGGGTGAGGGAGGCTCTTCAGGCAGACCAGCGGCTGCCCACATCCCCAGTCCCCATTGACCCCCAATCCTTTCAGTCTTCCTCGGCCACCCTTCCCCCATCACCGCCACCCCACACCAGTCCCACAGCAGGGTGGCACCCCCATCCCTCTGTGCCTCCTCCCAGCCCGCCCTGTGCCCCCAACCCCCTGGCTCCAGGCTCCGGTTCTGGGATGGCGGGCAGGGGTCGGTCCAGCTCTCCAGTGGCGGCGGCGCCGAGGGTCTAACCCAGCCCAGCCTAACCAATGTGCAGACTACTGTACAATTTGGGAGTCCTGAACAGATAGTCTAAACACTGGGTAGACGGAGTGGAGGTGTCCTCTGGTCCATCCAGGCAGCAGTGTCTGTCCATCCGGTGGGCGCTTCAGCCCCATCCCCTGGAGATCCGAGAACCCCACAACCCCAGCCTGTGTCCCCCCAGCCCCAGACCAGCCAGCCCGTGGTCCCCGCTCTGCTCCCAACTCCCCTTCTGCCTCCTTTGACGTGGCAGGGGTGAGCGGGAGCTCGGGCTGGGAAGGAGGGGCCTGAGGAGGGGGCCGGCCGGCAGGAAGGGAGGGGTGGGGGGAGGAGGCCGCTCCTACCTAGTGTCCAACCCCGAAGCGCAGGGCGGGTGGCGGTGGGGCCTCCCTCGAACGGTTCCAGATGTTCCCTGGCCCTGTGTGCAACTTCCTCCTCTCCTCCCCCAGCCGCCCTCTGGGGCTCCCGGCCACCCGCCTGGCATAAAGAGGGCTTTATGTGACTGCATGGGCCGGGGGGTATGGGGGGCAGAGAGGGGTGGGCAGGATGACGCTAGGATGGGGGAGCAAGGTCCCCCTAAACCCAGCCCCCCACCTGAGATCCTAGGCAAGGCTCTGGCCCAAGCCCTCTGAGACCCCGAGGCCCACACAGATGACCCCCGTGAGCAAGTAAGGCACGGGTGACAAAAACCCCTCCCATCTCCCAGAGACCCATCCTGGGGTCCCTCCTCCCCAGATCCGTGAACCCCTCCCCTGGGACACAGCAGCCTGCATAAACATGTGCCCACACTGAGCACACACATGGGCCTGGCACCCCACGCGCCTGTGCACAGATATACGTAACTCCTCCCAGCCCATTGCACCACGGTGTGCAGGTAAGATGTGTACCCCAGTGTAAGTCCCACCAGCATGGTTGTGCAAACATGTAGGCTGCATAATTGTCACACACATCCACAGAGTGTGCACAATCCACATTGATATGCATTAAGTGGTTCATGCGGAGCACTCCCCAGATACACATGTGCACACACTCACAGTAGGTCATAGCATATGTACTTGGGCTTGCAAGTGTTGACACAAACACAGCCACACACGTGTTGCACACACAGGCACACCATCTCCAGGCTTGTGCTGGCTGCCTTATTGCTAACACATGGGGCGCTTGGGGGAGTGGGCTGAGCAGGCCCTTTGAAGCTGCCGGGGCTGGTGGCCCCCCTTGCCGGTCTCTGCAGTCAGGAAATGAAGTCAGAGGCGGCCAGGCCGGGGGCGAGAGAGGCCTGAGGGTGGTCCCTGCCTGGGGCCGGCCTGGCTTGTATCCAAGACTTGCCTGGGGAGGGATTGTGGGAGCCACTCAGCCTCGCCACCCCTTGCCAGCCCCTGGGCCAGCGGTGCCCAGCAGGCCTACGGGCCCATGGCCAGGCTTTCATCCAGCCACACCTTCGCAGTGGGAGGGGCTGATGCTCAGAAGCCCCAGGCCAGTCGGGGACTCTTGGGGAGTGAGGTGTGGCAGAGAACAGTGCCAACCTCAACCATTTCTCCACCCACAGGAGAAAGAGAAGAAATACATGCTGTCTGTGGACAACCTCAAGCTGCGGGACGTGGAGAAGGGCTTCATGTCGAGCAAACACATCTTTGCCCTCTTTAACACGGAGCAGAGGTGACTGCCTGCCCCTGGCTGTGGCTGCCGCAGCCCCAAAACCACCCTTACCGAGTAGAAGCTGGGTACAAGGATCCAGGGAGGACAGAAACCAGCCCCAGGCCCCACAGCAAGTCATTCATTTGACAGATGTTTATTGAGTTCCTGCTTTGTGCTAGACATCATATGATGATATTCTCCCACCCCCCTCCTTTTCTCCCTCTTTCCCTTCCTTCTTTTCTTCCTTTCTCCCTTCCTTCCCTCCTTCCATCTTCTCTCCTTTCCCCCATCCTTCTCTCCCTTCCTCCCTTTCTTCCATTCTCCTCTTCCCTCCCTCCCTCCCTCCCTCCCTCCCTTCCTTCCTCCCTCCCTCCTTCCCTTCCTTCTGCCCTCCCTCCCTTCCTTTCATATAGTCACTGGTATAGTGTCTGCTCTGCATGAGACACTCTTCCAGGCCCTGGAGCCAAAGAGCCCTAGTCAGGCCTGGTCCTCCTCTCCTGCTCACTTTCCTATAGGTCGGTGGCAGTACCAGGCCTCTTGCTTCCTGACCCAAGGCTGACTCTAGTGGACCCTCTCCTACTCAGAGATGAGGATTCAGTCCAGCAGCCATCAGAGGGGTCCTCAGAGAGCCACGGAGGAAGCTGGTGGGGTCTAAGCCCCAAGCTAGGGACTTCACTGACGATGGTTGTCCCCTTATCAAAGGTTCAGTCCCCTTCTAAGCATTTTACCACTTACTTTACTGAATCCTCACAGTGACCTGAGAAGGCAGGAATTATTATTAACCCATCTTCCCAATGAGGAAACTGAGGCTGAGAGGAAGGGACTCGCCCAGGGTCACACAGCTAGGAAATGAGCTGGCCTCAGGCGTGTTGACCCCGAAGTCCGGCTACGCCCTTAACCCCCAGGGAGGGTGGGGCTTTGCCCATCTTCCCTCACCGCCTGCCCTTTCTTACAGGAACGTCTACAAGGATTATCGGCAGCTAGAGCTGGCCTGTGAGACACAGGAGGAGGTGGACAGCTGGAAGGCCTCCTTCCTGCGGGCTGGCGTGTACCCTGAGCGTGTTGGGGTGAGTGGCAGGGCAAGGAGAGGAGGGGCAAGCGGCTGATCCTAGGGAGCCCTGGGGCACCATCCTCAGTGATGCCAAGTCATGCCATGTTTCCGCTCAGAAATAAGAGGAATTCTCCCCCTCCCCACCGTGGAAGTGAGACCAGATTTGTCTCCTGGTTCTCCCAGCCTTCCTCAGTCGCAGTTTTGTGTCTCCGTGTCTGCCGCAGATGGAGTTTCCTGCATCCCTTTTCTATGATGGGGGTTTCTTGTGACTGTCTTCTCTTTTCTCCCCTATTTCACTGTGGCAATGTCTAGAGTAGCCTGAGAATCGGGGTGCAGTG
Source organism: Aotus nancymaae (assembly GCF_030222135.1). Lineage (NCBI taxonomy): Eukaryota > Metazoa > Chordata > Mammalia > Primates > Aotidae > Aotus > Aotus nancymaae. The sequence goes on along the minus strand of NW_026988414.1, from coordinate 3,798,808 downwards.
TCCCAGGGTTACTCAATCTCTCCCCTTTTCCTCTCTGCTCCCTGGTGGCGGCGGCGGTGGCAATGTTGGTGTGCGGGCCTCCCAGGACAAGGAGAAGGTGAGTATGCCCTTCTCTTGCCTCCCGCCAGGCATCTGCAGCCTGGCACTAGCTCTGGCCAGGTTTTCAAGCCAGGGACCTGGAGATGTTCTTTTCTAATTTCTGGATTGGGGCCGGGCGTGGTGGCTCACACCTGTAAACTCTGGGAGGCCTAGGTGGGCAGATCACGAGGTCAAGAGTTTGAGACCAGTCTGGCCAACATGGTGAAACCCCGTCTCTACTTAAAATACAAAAATTAGCCAGGCATGGTGGTGCATGCCTGTAATTCCAGCTACTCAGGAGGCTGAGGCAGGAGAATCGCTTGAACCCAGGAGACAGAGGGTTGCAGTGAGCCAAGACAGCGCCACTGTACTCTAGCCTGGGCGACAGAGCAAGACTCCATCTCAAAATAATAACAATAATAATAATAATTTCTGGACTGGGAAATTGAGACAAATTCTAGGCACTAGAGTCAAAACCAAGACAAGGTTGACTCAATCAGGGGAGTCTAGGGTCCTGAGAGGCACAAGGGATGGGGAGCTGGGTGTGTGTTCAGGCCAGCCGCTTCTCTCTGTGCCTCAGTGTTCCAGATGCCCTTGGAGGGGCTGAGATCCTGGGGATGCCTGGAGCCTGGCTGCATAGCCTGGCCACCCTGATGCCCTTGTGTTCTCCACGGCAGGCCAGCGAGACTGAGGAGAATGGCTCTGACAGCTTCATGCACTCCATGGACCCACAGCTAGAACGGCAAGTGGAGACCATCCGGAATCTTGTAGACTCATACATGGCCATTGTCAACAAGACCGTGCGGGACCTCATGCCCAAGACCATTATGCACCTCATGATTAACAATGTGCGTGTGCCGCCGCATGGCGGGAGGGAGGTCCAGTGGCACTGGGAATGCAGGTGGCCATGTTGGTCTGGGGGAGATGCCAACCAGCCCCATGGAACCAGGTCCATGCAGGGAGGCACGGTCCAGACCAGAGCTGTCCAACAGAAATATAATGAGGGGCTGAGTGCGGTGGTTCATGCCTGTAATCCCAGCACTTTGGGAGGTCGAGGCAGGTGGATCACTTGAGGTCAGAAGTTTGAGACCAGCCTGGCCAACATGGTGAAACCGTGTCTCCACTAAAAATATAAAAGTTAGCCGGGAGTAGTAGTGCAAGTCTGTAATTGCAGCTACTCAGGAGGCAGAGGCAGGAGAATCACTTGAACCCGGGAGGCGGAAGTTGGAGTGAGCCGAGATTGCGCCACTGTACGCCAGCCTGGGTGACGGAGCAAGACTCCATCTCAAAAAAAAAAAAGAAAAAAAAAAGAAAAAGAAATGTAATGAAGTGCTGGGCATGGTGGCTCACGCCTGTAATCCCAGAACTTTGGGAGGCTGAGGCGGGAGGATCGCTTGAGCCCAGGAGTTCAAGACTATTCTGGGCAACACAGTGAGACCTTGTCTCTACGTAAATATTTTAAAGAATAGCTGGGCTTGGTAGTAGCACATGCCTGTAGTCCTAGCTACTGGAGAGGCTGACATTGAAGATCACTTTGAGCCCAGGAAGTTGAAGCTAGTAAGTGGTAATGTCGCCACTGTACTCCAGCCTGGCGACAGAGGGAGACCCTATCTCAAAGGAAAAAACAAAACTGGGTAGACAGGTGTTCTGGTGGCATGATAGGTCCTAGGTCCCCTTCCAGATCTGTGACCTAGGTCAGGTGACTTTTCCTCTGGACCTCAGTGTCCCCATCTGAATGAGAAAAGTGCGGTGGGGAGGCGGATCTTCCAGTCAGACGCCATACTCTGGGCTTGAAGTCCAGCGCACAGTCCCAGCAGGGCCCGGTGGGGCGGCCAGGGCGGCACAAGGGATTGGGAGGTCCCACCTTCCTTCCCTCTTTTCCCACTTGCAGACCAAGGAGTTCATCTTCTCGGAGCTGCTGGCCAACCTGTACTCATGTGGGGACCAGAACACGCTGATGGAGGAGTCGGCGGAGCAGGCACAGCGGCGCGATGAGATGCTGCGCATGTACCACGCGCTGAAGGAGGCGCTCAGCATCATCGGCGATATCAATACGACCACCGTCAGCACGCCTATGCCCCCGCCCGTGGACGACTCCTGGCTGCAGGTGCAGAGCGTACCGGCCGGACGCAGGTACCAGGGCCGGCCCCCACGGCCCCAAAGCCCCCCAGCCCGGGGCCCGCGGGAGGAGTGCCGGGACCGGGCAGTGGCGCGCCCGCGTCACCGGGGTGGCTCCCACCTGGAGCGAGGGGCGGAGCTTAGAGAGGGCGGGGCTTGCTGCAGGGCGGGGCTTGCCGTGGAGCGCTGGCTGCGGGGCGGGGTGGAGCTGGGACGTGGCGCCGCTAGGGGCGGGGCTTAAGCTCCGGCGACCGCCTCGGGGTGCGGCAGGGAGGGGCTTGCGTGCATGGGCGTGGCCTGCACTGGGCTGGGGCGGGGCCTCGGGGTGGGCGGAGCCGCTCATCTGGCCTCTCCTTGTTCCTTGCTCCCTGTCGCCCTCAGGTCGCCCACGTCCAGCCCCACGCCGCAGCGCCGAGCCCCCGCCGTGCCCCCAGCCCGGCCCGGGTCGCGGGGCCCTGCTCCTGGGCCTCCGCCTGCTGGGTCCGCCCTGGGGGGGGCGCCCCCCGTGCCCTCCAGGCCGGGGGCTTCCCCTGATCCCTTCGGTCCTCCCCCTCAGGTGCCCTCGCGCCCCAACCGCGCCCCGCCCGGGGTCCCCAGGTGAGTAGGGCCTGAATGCGGCGGCAGAAGCCGCCGGACGGGCGTGGCCGGGAGGGAAATGGGGCTGGATTCCAGAGCATCGGACCTGGCCGCCAGAACCGGCCGTTTCCATCCCAGGCAATCGGACTCTGGGTGCCGGAGCCACGCCACGTGTGGCCGAGGGCTGGCGGAGCCTGCCCCCGAGGGAGCGCTGAGTCCCGGAGGTGGTCGTTTCTGGGGAGGGGGCTGTGGGGCTCGTCCCACCTGCCCCCTTCTTTCCAGCACTTGCATGGCGCTTCCCTCTATTTTCACTCTTGGCGGCCGCCCACACGTTGCATTCCTCCTCCTTTCTTCTCGCTGTCCTCCATCTTCCATTCCGTCCAGTTCCTCTCCCAGCCCCTGGGGAGCCTCCCTCAGGTCTGAGTCTAAACCTCGATCTGCTCTGGGTGTGTGGATTTCCTTCAGCTACCCTGATGTCCCCACTTCCCAGTCCTGACTCCTTTGAGCCATCCCAGGGGGTGTCCTGCCACTGGCCCATAGGAGCAGAGGCCAGGCTGTGACTGTGTGACTAGCAAGGTGTGTGTGTGTGGGCGTGCACACGAGTGTGAGAGTGTAAGAATGGCACCCAGGCCTGGGCTAGGACAGGAGCAGGTGGGGAAGGAGCCTGGGGCCATGGACAATCTGATGGCTTCTCCCCACCCCGGCCCCCCGCAGCTTCTGGCACTACCCAGTCTAAACCAATGTGCAGGGGTGGCAGCAGGGGCAGGGATGGGAGTGACTGAAGCCTGCTTCATTCCCAGAGATTTCTAGGGAAAAGCTTTCTACTACATCCTTTGGCTTGACCTTCTTGACCCATGACCCTCTTTCAGGAAAGTTCACTCGGATTCCCAGTCTGCTCTGTTTCCACTGGCCAGGTTCTCTAAGGAATAACACACCAGAACCATAGCGTCTGTTTTTGTTTCCACATGGCTGGAGGGTAGGGCTGTGGGTCTAGCACCCATAAACGAAAATGAGGTAGGGATTGGAGCTTGCCCTATGATGCTCTGATGACCAAAGCAGATGGGTAGAGGCAAGCAGCATGATATTGGGTAAGAGCACTGGACTGGGAGTCCAGAGATGCTGCTTCACCGTGGGCCTTTAGGCAAGTCCCTTTCCCTCCCAGAACCTCAGCATCCCTTCTATCAAATGATGACCCTTCTGCCTTTCTACCTGGGTGGTTGTGGGGATCGAGGGAGACAGTGGCTATAGGGATGCTGTGTTAACTGTAGATGCGACCGTAGGAGCACTTTGCTAACTGCCAACATGAGTTCAGACTCTTCAGGGTATTTGGCACTCAGGTCTGTGGTGTGGTGTGCCATATGGGATGTAAGGTTTGATGCCTGCTCCGACTCCAGTCTTGCTAACATATGCAAAACATTTGGCAAATCATGGACCTGCCCTGGGGAAAAGAGTAGTCTGAGAGAGCTTCTTCAAGGCAACCTGACTTCAGCGCAGTCTGAGGCATGACTGAGATAGGCTTATGTGGCAAGGAATTGGGAGGGTATCTGGGTAAAGAGCTGCAGTGCGGGCAGAGATGTAGTGTGGGCTGCATCGAGGACAGCCACTGGCCAAAGCAGAGAACAGACAGATGAGGAAGAGCTCTGTGGGGAGGGTAGGGCATAGGGTGGAGAACCTTCAAAGTCCGAAGAGTTCAACTTGTTGGGGCTCAATGCTGTAGGCAGTAGGGAGCCACGGAAGGCTCTTAGGTGGAGAAATGACAGCTGGACATTAGCAAGCCAGCCCTGTCTCCATGAGCAGCACAGGTGGTCCTCTAAGCACACCAGGCACAAGTGTGCAGGGAGCTGGTGCAAATGCCTCTGTGTGCAGGCGAGCTTCTGTGTTGTGACTCTGCCCACGCGTGTGCTTCAGTGTGCCGGGTGGCTGCATGCCCCAGATCCATGCTGCACGCGCCAGCCAGTGAGGGTGCTGGGCGCCGGGAGGTGGTGGGGAAGGAGGTGTATGCGTGTTGTTTGTGGGCATGTGTGTTAGCGTGTGCATGCAGGCCATGGGGCCTCACAGCATGTGTGTGCACGCCCGGGCGTGTGTGTGTGTGTGTGTGTCCCCCACCCCCAGGCCTGCCCCACCCGTGTGTGTGAACTGCCATGTTGATTTCGTGCTGTCTTTCAGAATCACTATCAGTGACCCCTGAGGAGCGTCAGCCATGGTAGGTACATGCCTCACCGCCTGCTGCATGAATGGTGTGTCTGCCCCGCTGCACCAGCTCCACACGGGGCACGCACCTGGGACCTCAGAGCCAGGCTCTCCACCCCACCCTTCTGCAGCTGCAAACTTGCTCTTTCCTTTTTCTGTCCTCACGCCACTGGCTCTCTCACCTCCCTCCCCAGCAAGCCTCGGGACTCAGTGCCACTGCCCAAGGCCTCCATGGCTGAGCCTAGGGGCTCTTGGAACAGGCTCCGCACTCAAGCTGGCAGACATGAGTGCTCTCTGGAGAGGGCAGAGAGCTCATGGTTTATGGTGTAAGGGCTGGGAGCTTGGAGGCGGTTGTGTGTGGGGCTGGACTCTTGAGGCGGCCAGAGACCTAGGAACATTATTCTGGGCATGCTGTGCCTGTTGTGCAGTCTGAGTTATGCTGCCGGGACAGGGTATCCAGCTCCCAGCCTGGGAGCGTCGAGAACCAAATCTACTGCAGAGCAGGGGTGATAGTCAGGGTCCCACCCTCTATCTGCAGACAGTCCAGTGGTGATCTAGGGTAAAAGCTTGAAAGTCCCATATACACGGTCATTCCACGACACATCTCACAGGCCAGGCAGGGACACACAGCCCCCTTCCCTCCCTCCTGGGTACCGTCATAGCTGCTAGGGTGTGACTGAAGGTAGTGTCCCTGGCCCCAGCTGAAGCACCATAGCCAGCCAGCGGACTCACACACCTTGGCCTGTTACACTCCTAGGGTGCCATTCAGCCAAGGGGACAACCATGCCTGCTGGCTGGGCTGAGCTCCGCCCAGCAAGCCCACCCGCACTTCTCCTGCCACTGACTCTCACTCTTCTGCTTTTCCCAGCAGGAAGGGCCCAGCCTCACCTACGCGACCTGCAGCCCCCCGACCAGCTGAGGCTCCCCTCTTAGACTTATAAGTCTATGGCTACTGGCATCCAGCTGCCTGCCCTCCCTGCCTCCCCCAGGGTCCCTTCAGAGGGTCCTGGGTTTTCTGACCGCCCAGAGGGGCCTCCAGTGCTCCCTCCAGCCATCCCTTTTAGCTTCGCCCTCCTGGTTCAAAGCAGTGTTCTTTCTGTATCAGGCCTGGTGGCTCTGTGGGGCTCCCCAAAGCAAGAGGTGGCCCCAGGCCAGTGGGTTGGAAGACAGGGTGACCAGAAAAGAGGGAAGCTCAAGGGGGCCGAGCATCAGCCTCAACTGCCTGGGTGCCGTGTGAGAGGCCAGTGTGTATGGGGTGGGGAGGGCCCCAGCAGCCCCCAGGAACTACCTGTGAAGCTCCGCCTCCTCCCTCCATTTTCCTCCCCTTTCCCTTCCAGTTCCTCTTTTCCAGGAATCTTGCACCCTCCCCTCCCCCACCCTCCCACAACTGCTGCAACTCAGCCAGGCCAGCCATGCGCTGCACTTGCCTTACCAGCTCTCTCCTCGCTTTTTTCTCTCCCGTTTTCTCTCTGCTTTCTCTCCAACTGCCAGCCGATCGGGTCAGGCAAGTCCATCCCGTCCTGAGAGTCCCAGGCCCCCCTTCGACCTCTAAACAGATCCCTCCTCTTCTCGGAGACCTCCCTTTCCAAGCCTGCCTGGACGGCTGTTCTGTGACTTGACAGTGGCTCCCCCAGCCCCAAAGCCAGCTCCCTTCATCTGTGACTTAAGTCTGTTGTAGTGGTGAGCTGACACACATCCAGGCGTGACTGTTGGTGAAAACTTGTGCCCCCTCTGTGGTATGCCCCTGCCCTCTTCTATAAATATCTATAAATACTCATATATATACACACCTACACATGGCCGACCGCCTCACCTCTAGCGCTGGGAATCAGTCACCGTGCTATCCTTGTGGAGTCTTGTGGCCCAACTACAAGAGAACGCTGTCCCCCGACATCCCCCTTCCAAAGTGTGCCACCTCCAGTGAGCCTCCCTGTCATGCCCGGCCTGTGGACAGCCAGCCCCCGCCATTCCTCCCACCCCCCACCAAGCATGGGGGTGCTGTGCAGGCAGCCGTGTGGCCTGACAGTCTCTACCAGTCCTGCTGTCCCTCGGCTGAGAATAAAACCCATTTCTGGATAATGGGGAATGTCTCCTCTGCTGGTTGTGTTCTCTCTGGAGCTCAGGGGAGGGGAAGAGCTAAGCCATGTCTAGGGTGCTGTTGGGGGCAGTGAAAAGACCACATCCTCTCCAAGGGACACTCCTGGAAAGCCCCTGGAGCTTAGCTGGCTCTCATCCTGTGAAGCTGGCTCCGGCCACTAGAGGGCAGGGCCAAGAACTCAGCCTAGAGGGAGCCTGCGGGGCAGCCTGCATTCTGGAGGGACAGTCAGAACAGGCCACCAGGCGCAGACAGGCAAGGGAGGCAGGGAGACGGAACAGAAGACACCTGGGCTGGATGGAAGTCAGTGCCCTTGGGTGCTGGCACCCTGCCTTCTCAGCCACTGCTAGATCAGGCATCTGAGCGTGTTGGCCATAAGGGCCCGACTGTCACTCATAGGTGTCATAGCAGTCCCCATGGAATCCCCCAGGTGTCACCAGGCAGCATAGTTCAGACAGGTTACAGGCCTGGAAGGTCTCGACAGCCCAGCTGCACATGCTCAGACACTCTGGGGCTTCCTGTTCAGTGGCACAAACTCCAGGACCCAGTGAGGGAAACAGGAACATGGCAGGCCAAGCAGTATGGCTAAATCCATTTATTCCGAAATAAAAAGCAAAATAAACAGGAGTCGCATCACCAGGGCGCCACGACCCCATCCCCGCCTCCTTCTCTGTCCTATGCTATCAATAAATAAGTTTCCCAACCCCAAATAATTATTAGAACCTCCTCCCCATGTGCCAGCTCCAACCTCTGCTAGGTATGATACAGGGGGCGGCGCTACCCCCAGAATATACAAAATGTTACACAGATACAATATATACACTGGGGAAGCAGGGCCACCCCAGTAGCCCGTGCCCTCACCTGTTCTACAGTTAGCCCCACTGTCCTGCCTCAGCTGCCTGTCAGTGTAAGAAGATGGGAGCCCCCCTGAGGGAAAAATTGCTTTGGTGAGAGTAAGGAGGCCATTAGGCCTCCTCCAAACAAGCCAATTCTATAAGCGTCTGGCTCTTAAATAACAATATTCATCATCCAGAAATTTAAGGAATCAGCCCTGGCCAAGGTGGCAAAGGGTCTGCACGTTTGTCTCCCCGCATTAAACAGGGGTCTTATTTTGCTACTGTTAAGAGTAAAGGGCAGGGACATGATGGGGGCAGAGCCTCCGGCCCTACTTCTCCAGGCTTTGCTGACAGTAGCCTGCTTTTTTAAATTTTATCCCGACATTTTAATCCCGTAACTTTTTTTTTTTTCTGAGATGGAGTCTGGCTCTGTCACCTAGGCTGGAGTGCAGTGGCACGATCTCCACCTCCTGGGTTCAAGCGATTCTCCTGTCTCAGCCTCCCAAGTAGCTGGGATTACAGGCACACACCACCACACCAGACTCATTTTTGTATTTTTAGTAAAGGCGGGGTTTCACCATGTTGGCCAGGCTGGCCTTCAACTCCTGACCTCAGGTGATCCACCCGCCTTGGCCTCCCAAAGTGCTGGGATTACAGGCGTGAGCCACCATGCCTGGCCTTTTCTCGTAACTTTTATACCATAACTTTTTTATCCCATAACTGTTAGTCCCATAACTTAATTTTTTAAAATTTAGGGGCCTGCTTTTAGATGACAGTGATCTTCACCTCATCTGCACCAGTCTACCCCCGTTAGACAGGGGTTGTATGCTTGCTACTGTAAGGGTAAAGGGGTGACTGGGAAGGGATGGTAGGGACATGGTGGGGGCAGGGCCTCTAGCCCCACTTCTTCAGGCTTTGCTGATAGTGGTCAGCTTTTAAATTATGGTGATCTTCACCTCATCGTTCTCGTCAGCCCGGTAAAAAAAAGGAATGCAGGGGTTGCTGCCCAAGCCTGGGCGCTCCCGGGGGTTCTGCATCTCACGAAGCAGCTGCATTATCTGCTGTGCAGTGGGGTTGTCTCGAGGAGAACCCTCCCCAGTCTCTCCTTGCGCAGGCTCGCTGCCGGCGAGGCTCACCTCACAAAGATCTTTGGAGAGAGAGAGGCAGGGCTCTGAGCACCATGTGAGCCCCCCCTTGCTCCTGCCTGCCCACACCTCCCGAGGGCTCTTACTCACCACCCTGCTGGTTGGCAGCCCCAAGCTCCTGGGGGGCTGGGGCCTCTGGACTGGGCTCAGCTGCAGGGTTCTGGGAAGCTGCCAGGAATCTGCTATGCCACTCATTTCGGTCGTTCACAAGCCGTAACACCAGCTCCTGCAGCTCCAGCAGCTTCACCTGGAGGGAGGGGTGTTCAGCTGCCGCACCTGTGCCTGTGCCTGTGCCCACCCCACAGAGATGTTCCACGCCGTACCTTCATCTCCTCCTTGTCCTGGGCCAGCCTGCTGATGTACTCCTCCTTCTCCCGGTGCCGCTCCTTCAGCACTGCCCTCTGGCTCTGGTACAGTGCGATGTACTCTCCTGCAGGAGAACAGGGCTCAGATGCTGGGTTCCCTCCGATCGCTGTACAGTACCTCCTCCTGCTGTGTCGTGACCTCCCACTCACCAATGGTGTCTGTCTCTCCAGACAGCTGGATGCAACGATGTTCCAGTTCCTCTACCCTCTCCTTCAGGTCCGCCTTCTCCTGCATGAGCTCCATAAATCGGCTCTGGAGCCAAAATAATGGGGTCACATCTCGGCAGCGACCTGCCCCACCCCCACCCTTCTTGGCCCATGCCAGGAGAGACTCATTCACCTGCAGCTTCTCCATGGCCTCCTGTAGGGCCCGGTGGGTCTCCCCACACACAGAATCGCCCCCAGTCCCCGGGGGCGGGGCTGCCGCCTCAGGCTCCTGGGCGGAGGCCAGCAGGTGAGCCAGGCGCCGGCAGCGCACCCTTTGCTCCTTCAGCTGCCCACGTAGCTTTGCCTGCTCCTCCTCAGCACTGGCTACAGCCGAATTGAAAAATGCCACCTGCAGGCAAGAGAGGTGCATTCTTGGATGGGGAGACACAGGACGAACAAGGCAGGGAAGTGGAGAGTAGCCCTTCCCCTGGGGCCTCAGAGGCTGCACCTGTTGGTCACAGGTGAAATGGTGTCTGATCACTGGCTCCCAGGGAAGGGGTGAGGGTCCAGAAAACTCAGAAGGCCAGGAAACCAAAAGGAGGTCTGGGAGGGACCACAAAGGGAGGCAGCAAAGGTGGGGCAGGAGGAGTCAGCCTCACCATGGCCTCCCTGCTCTCCAGGTCCTCTGGGATGCTTGGCATGGGCCAAGGCGCCTCCTCCTCCTCCTCGTCCTCCCTGTCCAGTCCATCTCCTATTGGGGGTGGCCAGAGGAGTCATCAGACAACCTAACAAGGGTACAGTGGGCCCACCTCTGCCCTCACCTTCACTGTGTAAACCTGAGCCAGCCCCTCCCCAGAGGGAATGAGCAGCTTTCCTTAATTTTTATTTTATTACTTTTGCAGAGCCAAGGGCTCACTATGTTGCCCAGGTGCAGCCCCACTACCCATCAGCACAGGAGTTCTAACCTGCGCCATTTCTGACCTGGGCCAGTTCACCCATCCTTAGGCAACCTGGTAGTCCCCTGCTCCCAGGAAGTCACTGTACTGATGCCCAACTTAGTGTGGACAGCTGGTGAGCATAATGACCAGCTATTCTAAAGGTCTCTTCCAGCTCCTCAATCCTACGCTGCTAACAGTCCCCGATTCCTCCTAGGGCTCTCTCCTCTTCCTGTGAGCAGGTTCCCGTACCTTCCCCAGGGAGAGCTATGAGGCTCAACTGGGCTCGTAGCTGCTGGTTATGCTGGCTGACAGCTTCCAGGCGCTCCTAATGGGCCAGGAAAGAGAGTGAGAAGGCACAGAGGTTGCCAGGTCGTACCCTCAGGGCCCTGCCCTCAGCAACTCCCTCACCTGGGTTTCCTGCAACTCTTGGCTGGCCATGTCAGCCACCGCTTTGCCCTGAGCTTCCTGCTGCTGCAGCTGGTCCACGAGCTGGGTTTGCAGCAGCAACTGATTGTGCAGCGCCTCCTTCTCAGAGGTCAGCTGCTGATAGGCAGCCACCTGCTGCTGATAGGCGGCCACGTACTGCTGCAGGTGTCCCAGGTACTGGTCTCGCTGCTGCTGCAGACTCTGAGCCTCTTGGCTCTTCAGCTCCACCTGCAGGAAGATCCTGGGCGTGAGGGCAGGTGGTGGCTGACTTCCAGATTCTGGGCCCATAAATAGGGTAGCAAGGGCACGCTGGGGTGACCCCTTGCTCCAGGCCTAAATGACTGCCTACCTTGCTTAGAGCCTCATGCCTCCTTCCCCATCCTCAAATCTTACACCCTTGTTCCCACCATTTAAACTGTAGGCCACAGACTGGTGGAAACACAGAGGGAGTCAACCACCATCTGCTACGTGTGCTACATGCCTAACGCTATCCACGTATTATTTCATTTAATGAACTTCTTTTCTAAGTTAAAGAAACCGAGACTTAGAGATGCAATGTAGTTGAATGGTGACCGGTGGAGGAGAGGTCAGAATCCAGTTTGAATCTAAGAAGCCTCTTATCCCACTCTCTTTCCCTATGATTGGGGGCTCCATGCCTCTAGCTGGAATGATGATGTCCAGACCTGAGGAGCCCAGGGCTATCCACTTCTAAAAGTCTGAGAGCAGGAAGCAAGAAACAGTCACAGGACTTCCCTGGAGGGTGCTGAGGTCACCTGTCCCCTCAGCTGGAGCTGCTTCTGGCCTCACACCTCCTGTCCCCAGAGGCTGGTGCCCGCCTCCCAGCCCTTCTTGAATGAGGCAGGGTTACCGTCTCCTTCAGCTCGCTCAGCTTCTCCTGCAGCTCGCCCAGCTTCTTTCCCAGCTCCTTTTTGACGTGCTGCTCCGACTGCAGTGCACTAGTGATCTCCATGTTCTCATTAGTCTGGATAGGGAGAAGCAATCGGCGGTCACCCACTGCAGCTGGAGACCCCAGAATTTGGTGTCTGCCTCCCATGGCACCAGGAAGGGTGGAGGCAGGTTAGAAAAATCATCCCCTCTCCCCGACAGCCATCAGAGCAGGGCTCGGCTCATAGGTGAACTTTGCCCCATTTTACAGGTGGGAAAACAAAGGGCCGGAGGGCTAGGGAGGAGAGCAGGCTCCCCAGGTAGGGCCACACACCAGCTTTACGAATCCGCTCTGCAGCTCGGCCAGCTGCTCCTTGAGTTCGCGGTTCTGGGAGAGCGCTCGGCTGATGGTGGTGCGGTCGTTCTGCATGGTTTCCAGGATTTGCCTGCGAGCCTCCGCCTGCTCCCCCCAGAGCTCGGCCGCCCGCTCCAGCTCCAGCAGCCTCTCCTCCTGCTCCCGGTTCAGGCGACTCAAGCCCTCATTGTCTTGCACCTGGGCTTGGAGCTGTCCTGCCAGACTCTCCAGCTCCTTCCGCAGGTGCTCAGTCTCCGCCTGTAGTTGCTGCTCCACCTCCGAGGGCCCTGCTGGGGGCTCTGGGGGTGGGGGCTCAGCTGAGAAAGGAGGCAGACAATAAGGGCCTCTGGATTCTCAAAACAAAGTCCTCCGCTTGGTCCACAGCTCCTCTTAGGCTCCCCACACTTGGCCTCCCTGCTAATGATTCCTTGCACCCGGATGGTAGCCAGTCTTCCAAGTCACTACTCAATAAAGACAACTGTGGGTGGCTGACAACCGGCACTCCTCCCTCTTTGCTGATGGGGACACTGAGGCTCATAGAGATGACAAGACTTGCCATCTTCTGGCACAAACCTCTTTCCCTCTGCCTCAATGCCAAATCCTGGGGCATTCTAAGCCACCCCCGCAGCCCTCTGACAAAAGTCCTGCTCCCAGGTCACCCCAGCCCCAGCTTACCCATCTGGTTCCTCAGTTCAGCCAAGCTTGTCTCCAGCTCCTGTACCCGACTCATGTTATGCTCCTTCTCCTCCCTCAATGTGTGCACCTGTCCAAAGCACAGCGGGAAAGGGCTGGTGGCTGGACAGGCTACCATCTCCCTCTCTGCCCCCACCTCCACAAAGCCCAGACCCATGACCACCTCTGGTTGTGCTTCTCCCATTTTACAGATGCCCACAGAGATCAAGTGACCTATCTAAGGTTGTTGGGGAGCTGAAGGGTCAGGTCTCACCTGCTCTGATACTTGCTGCATCCTCTGCCGCCACATGGCACTCTCTCCTTTGAGATTTTCTGCATATTTATCTCTCTCCATTTGGAGTTGTCTAACAGACTCCATTACCTGCAAGAATGGGTACAGAATTTAGGAAGGGCTGTCACTGGTCCTCACCTGCTCCTGGCCACCCGGGGTCATCTTCCTTCCACATCCCTCCCCTGCAAAGCCTCACCTGCCCCAGGTGTGCTTCCAGCTGCGCCCGCTCCTCCATGGCCTGTTGTAACTGCTGGTTAGCATCAGGGGCTTCACACTGGCTTGAAAACTGGATGGTAAAGAGAGTTTAGATGTGGGGAGCCCAGGCCATTCCACACAGTGCCCCTTAAAAGGGCTAGGGCTAGGCTCAATGTACAACTCGGTCAATACAACTCTGCTGTCAAGTTTACTTTAGAAATAAAAAATAATCTTAAAAAGATCTCAGGCCAGGCATGGTGGCTCATGCCTGTAATCCCAACAGTTTGGGAGGCAGAGGTGGGTGGACTGCTTGAGCTCAGGAGTTCAAGACCCACCTGGGCAACATGGCAAAGCCCCATCTCTACAAATACAAAAATTAGCCAGATGTGGTGGCGTGCACCTGTAGTCCCAGCTACTTGAGAGGCTGAGGCAGGAGGATCACTTGAGCCTGGGAGGTAGAGGTTGCAGTGAGCTGAGATCATGCCACTTCAGCCTAGGTGATAGAGCAAGACCCTGTCTCCAAAAACAAAAAAACTCTACTCTCTATTATTACCATGGAATAGTGACAGTGTTGCCTTGAACCTCAGAAGGAAATAAACAGACTCATGAGCTAGCCATATAAATGTAATCTCTAAAATAATGGTTTTCACTCATGATGCTTTAAACAAACAAACAAACAAACAAAAATTTAAGCCCTAATCCTGAGATTCTGATTCTCCAGGTCTACAGCAGGGCCCCAATTTGTAGATTTTTAGCAGTCTCTTGAGGATTCTATGGCAGGACCACAACAAGGACCCAAATTTTCCAGCTCTTGGCTGAAGCCTCCTTATACCCTGCATGATCCCTAGACCATGGCCTCAGCTGGATGGGGCTCTAGCCACTCCCAGGGCTGCAGCCTCTTGCCTGTTGAAGCAGGAGTTCGGTCATCTCTAACTTCTTTTGCAGCTCTTCCAAGTTAAGCTGCATGCCAGCCTTCTCAGTCACTAGGACTCGAAGCTTCTCTTCCAATTCTGATTTCTCTTGCTTCAGGTCCTCATTGCTTTGGCTATGGCCAGAGGCAGTAGAGAAAGGAATGAAGAACAGAAAGGACTGCTTTGGTGATCAACCCCCTTGCCCCACAACCACAGAACCATGGCATTGGAAGGAACCCCAGGAATCAAAAGTCACATGCAGCAGGCCAGAGAGACGATATGAGTTGCCCAAGGCTACACCATGAGTCAGTGGCGCAGCTGGTACTAGAGCTTTGCTGGGCACACATGCAAACCTGTATGACCAACTCACCATGCTTACCTGTATACCCCCCACCTCCCAGCATATCACCCATGCTAAGGGCCCCCAGACCTCCCATCCCACCATCCCCCATCCTACGTGTTCTTGTATAACTCCAGCCTGAGGGCATCTCTCTCTTTGGTTAACTCCTTGTTGTACTGCAAATACAGAAAAGTTAAGTCAGGATACAGCAGGCAGAGGAGCAGCTGGCCAACCAGTAACAATAGCTACAGTAACTACTCCACAGTAATACTTCCTCACTCTCAATCACATTAACATGTTTTCCAGGCATTTCCAAGCCCATGGTCTCATTTTGTTGTTGTTGTTGTTTTGAGACAGAGTCTCGTTCTGTCACCTAGGCTGGAGAGCCATGGTGAGGTTTCAGCTCACTACAACCTCCGCCTTCCAGGTTCAAGTTATTCTCCTGCCTCAGTCTCCCAAGTAGCTGGGACTACAGATGTGCACCACCATGCCTGGCTAATCTTTGTATTTAGTAGAGATGGGGTTTCACCATGTTGGCCACACTGGTCTTGAACTCCTGACCTCAAGTGATCTGCCTGCCTCAGCCTCCCAAAGTGCTGGGATTACAGGCGTTAGCCACCGCGCCTGACTAATCTCATTTTTTTGTTGTTGTTGTTAATTGTTTATTTATCAAGAGAAACTATTTCTTAGCCCATATATTCATGTGTCATAGTTCAGGAACCTGAGTCAGTGACAAACTTCTAGGTAATTCAACCTGAAGAAATTCCTTCTATTCCAAGATGACTTTATACTACAAAAACCAGCCTTCTTCATCTCCTCAAAATCTTTCTCAGGATCGTAATTTCTGTAGAAATCTGCATACGCCTTCTTTCTTGATTCAGCCACACCAAACTTATAGACAGCTGCAACCCCAAGGGATACCAGGAATGCTCCAACCATATGACCAAAAACCCAAAATGCCTGGGTTTTGCCAAAACTTGGGAAGCCTTGGTAGTTACTGTGTGTTCTTGATATATACGCCAACCTCAACACCGATGTCCTTCCTTTTTCTTTTTTGAGATGGAGTCTTGCTCTGTCACCAGGCTGGAGTGCAGTGGTACCATCTTGGCTCACTGCAACCTCTGCCTCCCAGGTTAAAGCGATTCTCCTGCCTCAGACTCCTGAGTAGCTGGGATTACAGGCACATGCCACCACACCTGGCTAATTTTTGTATTTTTTTTTTTAATTTTTTTTTTTTAGAGATGGGGTTTCACCAACTTGGCCAGGCTGGTCTTGAACTCCTGACCTCATGATCCACCCATCTCAGCCTCCCAAAGTGCTGGGATTACAAGCATGAGCCACAGCACCCAGCCTTAATTTTTGTATTTTTAGTAGAGATGGGGTTTCACCATGTTGGTCAGGCTGATCTCAAACTCCTGGCCTCGTGATCTGCCTGCCTCAGCCTCCCAAAGAGCTGGGATTACAGGCGTGAGCCACCACGCCTGGCCTAGTCTCATTTGTTTTTAAAAGAACTTAGTAAGGGTAGAAGGGACAGGGAAAGAGAGCGAATTTATGTATGTATGTACGTAGGTATGTATGTACATGTATTTATTTATTTATTTGAGACAGAGTCATATGTATTTATTTATTTATTTATTTGAGATGGCGTCTCCCTCTGTCACCCAGGCTGGAGTGCAGTGGTGCCACCTAGGCTCACTGGAACGTCCAGCTCCTGGTTCAAGCAATTCTCCTGCTTCAGCCTCACAAGTAGCTGGGATTACAGGCATGCACCACACCTGACTAGTTTTTTATTTTTATTTTTATTTATTTATTTATTTATTTTTGAGACGTAGTCTCACTCTGTTGCCCATGCTGGAGGGCAGTTGTACAGTCTCAGCTCACTGCAACTTCTGCCCCTGGGTTCAAACAATTCTCCTGCCTCAGCCTCTCAAGCAGCTGGGATTACTGGGGCACACCACCACGCCTGGCTAATTTTTTGTATTTTTAGTAGAGATGGAGTTTCACTATGTTGGTCAGGCTGGTCTCGAACTCCTGATCTCAGGTGATCCACCAGCCTTGGCCTCCCAAAGTGCTGGGATTACAAGTGTGAGCCACCACACCTGGCCAAGATCGAGTTTATAGCTGGCTAACAGAGGCCCAGAGAGATCAGATAACATTGCTGTTGTTATTACCATTATTGCTACCACTGTTTGAACCTTTATTGAGTGCTTCACCAGGTACCATGCTAACAATCCCATTTAATCCTCATAACCACCACATGAGACAGTTACTATTATTACCTCTATTGTGTAGATGAAAAACATGGGGTGGCTGCCTGTAATCCCAACACTTTGGGAGGCCAAGGCGGGTGAATCACCTGAGGTCAGTAGCTGGGATTACAGGCATGCACCACCACACCTGGCTAATATGGCAAAACTCCATCTGTAATCCCAGCTACTCAAGAGGCTGAGGCAGGAGAATCGTTTGAACCTGGGAGGTGGAGGTTACAATGTTACAATGAGCCAAGATCATGCTATTGCACTCCAGCCTAGGCAATAAGAGTGAAACTCTGCCTCAAAACAAACAAACACACAAAAACATGTTAGTATTAGAGGTTAAGTGCTTGCCTAAGATCACTCAGACAGAGCTGGAATTTGCTGGGATTTGAACATCCAGGTATATCTGATTCTCTAAATCCATTTGTTCTCTGGGGGTGGGGCCACAGATAGGAAGGGGGTAATTAATCTTTTGTTCACGTTTTGAAAGGATGATACAGGTCAGGCGTGGTGGCTCATGCCTATAATCCCAGCACTTCGGGAGGCCGAGGCGGGTGGATCACGAGGTCAGGAGACCATCCTGGCTAACAGGGTGAAACCCTGTCTCTACTAAAAAAAAAAAAAAAAAAAAAAAAATTCAAAAAATTAGCTGGGCATGGTGGCACGTGCCTGTAGTCCCAGCTACTTGGGAGGCTGAGGCCGGAGAATCGCTTGAAGCCAGGAGGTGGAGGTTGCAGTGAGCCAAGATTGCACGACTGCACTCCAGCCTGGACAACAGAGCAAGACTCTTGTCTCAAAAGAAAAAAAGAAAAAGAAAGGATGATACATTTGCATAGTCCAAAACTCAGTAGGTACAGAAGGAAAATATCTCCCAGTCACGCTGTTCCTCTCTCCTGAGTTTTTTATGAATCCTTGCACGTGCACACACACACATACACACACACGTTCCCTCTCTCTACACAAATGGTAACACACTAAAGATACTCTTCTGTATCTTCACAGTACAAGTATCATATCCCCTACCTATGACTTGGCCAAGGCCACAACCAGGAAAGGGAAGGGCAGGCACTTGGCCTCCGAGCTCTGTGTTCAGTGTTTGCTCCCCACAGTGCTTCCCAACTCACCCACAGCAGCTGACTCAGCCCCAGGCTGCCTCTAACAACCACACACAAAAGGAGTGAGAAATGGCCCATACTGCCTTCTAGGCAGGACACTCCACCCTGCAAAAGGGACCTTAAGGCTCACTCCTCCATCTGGGAAGCCAGCCTGCCAGGGGACAGGGCAGGCAGTTGGACTCACCCTGTCTGCCTTCTTTTGCTGAGTGGAGACAGCAGAAAGAGCCCGCTCCAACTCTCCTACACGCCGCCGGGAATACTGCAGGCGGCTGGCCAGATCTTCGGACTCTCCTGGAATGAGAGAGGTTGAGATGGGGCCCAAAGGACTCCCCCTAAAGGCCTGTCAAAGTGCCAGGCTGAAGGATGATGGGGTGCCCAGATTCCCACCTTCTTTCTGCCTGGCAGCATGCTGAGTGTGAGCCAGGGCTGTCTGTAACTCAGCTTTCTCTGATACGAGGATTCCTATGGTCTGAATGTGAACCTTTGGGAGAAAAGTCAAGCAAGTGCTGAAAAAGAAGGAAAGAAACATTCCCCAGAGGACAGGAGGGAACTCCACACCCTCCACTCACCTGTAACTGCTCCCTTAGGGCTCCCTGCTTTTGGTGACATTCTTTCTTTTCCTACAAGAAGAGGAAGACAGAGCTCTTACTAGGGGAAGGCAGAGATGGCACAGCAAGGGACATGCCCCTAGAATGCCACCAATGCCCCAGGACAGGCCCACCCATGGGATCAAGTTATCAGGGACCCTGTGGGGATGGGGTGGAATCTGGGGGGCATGGTGAGCCTTCTTCCCCAGGCTGGGAGTGGGTGAGATGAGACTGAGGCCTCTTCATTTGAATGCCCCCCAAACCCAGCAGACATGTTGTGAGCAAACAAAGAAATCACGTTACTTCTTCCAACTGATCCGTAATTTCTTGGTTCTGTTGTTTCTGTGGGGAGAGTCAAAGGAATGTGACTGAAGGTGGCCCCCTCAACTCTACTCCCCAGACCAGGAAGGGGTAGGCAGGGGCCAGGAATGGATTTTAAAGGCAAAGTTCTCAGACCCAATGGGAACACGAGCTGGTAAACTCTCCTCAGGCTCCCAAGGAAAAGAGATTTGGGTCTTTGTTGGTTTTTGCCCACAGCCACAGAACTGGGTCTGGATCTGATTCTCTTGAAAGGACAGTAACATAAACCTCGAGAGATGAAGTGTGAGAAAAGCCCACCCTTCTGCCAGCTTGTGATTTAGAAAGGTGCATTCATTCAACAAACATTTGCTGAGAATATACGGGCCAGGTACAGTTCTTAATAGCAGGGATATAAGACAGAAAAAGACAGATAGGAGCCCTTGGCCCTGAGGTTTACATTCTAGTGGCCCTTTAAATCTTGGACTCTCAGAGCTAAGAGACCTTTGATACTCTCTAACTCTACCTCCTCAGGAAATGCAAGCCCAAGGAGGAGAAGTGGTTTGTCCAAAATCAAAGAGCAAATTAAGGACTGAGTCAAGATGGAAATATGGGGCTCCTGACAACCAGTCAGGCTAGCACCTCCTCGAGAGGCAACAACCCCAGGGCGTGTGTGGCAAGGACTCGAGCAGGGGTGTCTAGAGAAGAGAGAGCAGGCAAAGAGGGCAGCAACAGAAGAGCCATGCTGCATGCTCCGTGCTCTGGGGTCCCTCCAGCTGAGGCCTGGGCCCCCCAGCTCCCCATTCGCCCTTGGCACCAGGGGCCCCCTGCCCCTTTCTTCAGGGCCCCAATGGGAAACTAGAGCCCAGGATTGGCAGCGTGGAATCAGGGGACCCCACTGGACTCTTACCAATTTCTCTATCGTGACATTGAGTTGTTTGTTTGTTACATAGCTGGAGTCCAGGGCTACTGCTAGCTGTTGGTACCGGCTCTGAGGCGCATGCAGAGAGGAGGAGTTGGAGGAGGATTGGGGGGAGAGGTAGAGAGAGCAATCATTAGGGTTGGGGGGTGTGTGGGCTGTCTCAGCTGGCAGAGGGGCACCCAGCCCTCGCTGTGGGAGGAGGCTGGAGGGCTGGCCTGCAGGGTCACTGAGCCACGGCCCAGGGCCTCTTACCTCCAGGTCTTTCAGGTTAGCAGATGATGCCGGGCCCTCCCCATTGACACATGTTGTAGACTGTAAGAGACGAGAATGCACATGGAGATGTTCTGTCGTCCCAGTGTCTAAGCCCTCTGACTTCCTTTCTTCCCCTTCATCTGGCAACATTTTCTTTTCTGCCTAACTTGGACCCTTTGTCCCGTAAACCCTTTTGTGCCAACTTCTCTCATGGTTCTTATTTCCCCACCATCCTTCCCTCCCGAGCAGCTCTCATCCAGTGCTGCAGCAGGATAAAATGATGCAACCAGTCACAGGCTCCAACCCCTTCACGTGTACAGCTTCAAGGGAGAAGGCTCAGAGAAGAGGCGACTCCCTCAACATTGCCCGGAAAATCAGCTGGTCCCAGGATCTTCCCTCTCTCGTGAATCCCTGCCTCAGTTTCTTTCTGTCATACTTTCCTCCCCGCCACACCCCACTCTAGGCCTCAACTTCTGAGGTACCTCACAAACAAGACCATTGAGCTGTTGGGAGAGTTGTCGCAGGCTCTCGGTTGAAGAGAAAGTCCTAGGGATGGAGACACAGGGGTCAGGGGTGCAGGTGGTTCAACAGGAAAGAAGGTCATGGGCAGTGGCCTCCCTGACTCTCTCCACCTAGAGACTGCTGCCCAACAGGAGACACTCACTTGGCTTCATCCATGAGATTAGGGACATTGTCAGCATCATGATTCTGTGTGGGAAGAAACATATGAGATGGTCATTCAATTTCTGGTAAGAATCACCCAGGATGGGGTGAGTCAAGCTCCCAAACTCATTCCAACAATCTTCCATCTCCCCAGACCTCAAAGAAAATCCTAGTATGAGCCTTCCCCTAGCCTGGTCCCCAGGAAGAGCCGTTGGCCCTAGGGAACAAGCTACCTGTGAGAGAAGAGAATCCACAGTAGGTACAGGAGGGCAGGGGGCAGAGGGAGAGGAGGCACAAACCTGAGGTGCCACCATGCTAGTGAGACTGGCACCAGGGGAAGGGACACCGCCAGGTAACACGGTGTCATCAGATGGTTGTAGAGAAGCAGCATTGTCCTTGGGTGTCTGTCATAGAACAGAGCAGGGGGTTAGGGGGCCATGTGGGAGAGAAGGTGCCTCAGTGCCATGAACACAGGGTGTGGAACAGGTAGGATGGGTGTTGCTGCAGTCAGAGTGACAGTGACAGTCACACACGCTAGGAGCCACTCGGGGGTGTGCATATGGTTGTCCAGGCATTGGGCTGCTAGGCAGCATTTCAAATGGTCAAAGCTCAAAGCAGGGGTTGCACAGCCCCCTTCACAAACACAAGGACCTCACTCTCCCTGGAGCTCAGCAAAAGACAGCAGCAGGCTCTGACCTGTGACAGCCACAGCAGGTGGGAGGAAGGTGTACCAAAGTCAGGGAGAAGAAAGGCAGTGTTCTACCAGAAGGCCAGTCTGTGCTGCAGAGTGACACTAACTGGGCCCCTGCTGGGCAGAGAATGGTGATGAGGAAGTAGTTGTCTGGGCAATGCCCAATGTAGCTATCTGCCTCTCTCCTCCTTGCCTCCCTTCCCTTCTCCCCCGTGGTGGCACAATCATAGCTCACTGCAGCTTCCACCTCCTGGGCTCAAGCAATCCTCCCACCTCAGCCTCCCTAGTAGCTGAGATTACAGGCGCACACCACCATGCTCAGCTAATTTTTATAGAGACACAGTCTTGCCATCTTGCCCAGGCTGGTCTCAAAGTCCTGGGCTCAAGTGATCCTCCCACCTTGCTGTCCCTAAGTGTTGGGATTACAAGTGTGAGCCACTGTACCTGGCCTATTGGCTGTGTTTCTGATTCAGGCTTTTCAGGAAAAAAAAAAAAAAGTGTCCCAATTAGAATATAAGCCTCTCCTCACTCTCTGGAGGTAAAAAGAGAATAAACCATGGCCACCACCCCCACCCTGACCTCTTACCTCCAAAAACATCTACCCAACCAAGAAAGCACCCAAGAAAACAGAGGTAAGACATCTGCCCTATGGCTCTTGGCAACTTGGAAGTTGAGGGGCCTCTTTCCTGGGAATAGTACCTGGGGACGATTCTAGGATTCAGGACTTTGAGTCATGTGGAGCCTCTCCCTTGACCCCAACTGGACCTACCTGCTTGACCAGAGCCCCACCCAGCCTCTCTCCAGGCTCTGGCTTTACTCTTGGCCCAAGTCTCTGGCTCTAGAGATCTTCTAATACCCGACAGGCCAGATGGGCAGACAATGGAAAAAACTGCTGACCAGTTAAGCTTGACAAGAGAGAAACAACAGGGAGCCAAGGCCTGGCCAGGGAAGCTGGGTCTGGGGAAGTGGCTATACCTCTCTCTAAGGAAAGGACTGCCTGCTCACTGGACCCTTCAGCCCCGACCTCTGAAAACCCAAATCTGCTTCCTTCCTTAGAGCAAGTGCTGCAGAGGCTGGCAGAATTGAAGATGAGCCAAGTTGTCTTTATATCTTTGCAAGTTTACTGTGACCATGTAATCTGGTGTTGCCTTGACAATGTCTACAACTGAATCTAACAGGTCAGAGCAGAGGTTCAGCACTGGCCAGGCATGAGCCTTTCGGGAAGGCTGGCGTTCCTAGCCATGTAGGCTTTAGGTCCCTCCTGGCATCTTGGGTTCCCACTGATCTCTAGGATTAGACACAACAATGTTCAGAGGAGGGGAAGTTTTCTTTTTCCTTTTTGTTTGAGGTGGAGTCTTGCTCTGTCGCCTAGGCTGGAGTGCAGTGATGAGATCTCCACTCACTGCAACCTCCACCTCCTGGGTTCGAGATTCTCCTGCTCCAGCCTCCCAAGCAGCTGGGATTACAGGCACACAACACCACGCTTGGCAAATTTTTGTATTTTTAGTAGAGATGGGGTTTCACCATGTTGGCCAAGCTGCTCTTGAACTCCTGACCTCAGGTGATCCACCCTCCTCAGTCTCCCAAAGTGCTGGGATTACAGGCGTGAGCTACCAGCTCAGCTGAAAAGGCATTTTTATGATTGCATTTAGCAAGATTATTTTGTGAGAGACCAAGTTATTTCATAATTTTAAATCTTGTAGCCAAGAATAGAGATTTTTTTTTTTTTTTTTTTTTTTTTTTTTTTTTTTGCGAGCCAGCCAGGAGATGAACCTGGAATCTTCTGAAGAATGGAGTTTTTAAAAAAGCCTACTCTCCTCAAAATGTCCCATCCTATTAAGATATTTTTTCTCTCCATTATTCCCTACTTCTGGAAATGTTATCATCCCTACTCAGGATACTACAATCACAGGCCTGCACTCCTGGAGTAGACAACTTAGTAAAAGAATTTAAAAAGAAACCGTTACGGATATAGAAAAGGTATAAAAAGAGCAAGGGGCTGGGCACAGTGGCTTATGCATGTAATCCCAGGACTTTGGGAGGCTAAGGCAGGCAGATCACTTGAGGCCAGGAGTTCGAGATCAGCCTGAGCGACAGGGCAAAACACTGTCTCTACTAAAAATACAAAAAAAAAAACTAGCCAGGCATGGTGGTACACATCTACAATCCCAGGTACTTGGGAAGCTGAGGCATGAAAATCACTTGAACCTGGGAGGGGGAGGTTGCAGTGAGCCAAGATTGCGCCAGGCACTCCAGGAGAAACAGGGAGACTCTTTCTCAAAAATAAAAACAAAAGCAAGAAGGAAATATGAGGATCTAGGCCTTTGTTTTCAGAACGAAGGGACCTGGGCTGGCACAGAATCTCAGAGCATTAGTAAACAGGCCGCAGACCCCTAATCAACTGGACCATTGGCAGAGTAAAAGCCAAATACATGACTGCAGGACTCCTCAAGGCCTGTAATCCCCAGTGTCTCTACTGAGCCAGCAAGGTGAGTCACAGCACCTGGACAGACCAGACCAACTGGAGGGTAACAAGTGTGATGACTGAACAACTCTCTAACAGCAGCCAAGGGTGCTCTGTCTCAGTCCCTGTCCCCATGCTCCTCTTCAACAGGATGAGGCTCTATTCGTGCCCTGCTCCTCTGGCTTGCCAGGAGTCCCTGAGACAAGTTAGATATGGAGGAAATGGCAAATCACAGCCAGAGGAGATTGTCTCCTAGCCCTGTGTACCCCCACACCAGGCTCCCTGTGTTCCTGAAAGGTGCTCTGTGAGTTTATAGCACTGGCCATGACCTCAACACTCCCCCTGCCTCCCCCACTCCCCATAAGGATGAATGTTACCCACCTTTAATCTTCAAGCCAGCCTCAAATGCCACCTCCTCCAGCCTGGAGTCCATTTGGAACCAACCTCCCCCCGAGCTGAGCATTTGGAATTTTCCAAAATTCTCTCTTGCCTCCTTCAGAGGAGTCTGCCTCCCTCGGTGTGCAGTCTACCTTATTCATCTATTTTCTCCACTGTTTATTTAGCAAAGTGCCTTTGTTGTCAAGAGCCCAATGAATATGGTTAAATGTCCATTTAATTTTAAGAGAGATTAGCGGCAGAACATCTTGGGCACTCATCTGTCTGGGGAACCTCACATCTTTTACAGTTAGTTCCTCTGAAAAGATAGCTTCAATCCTTCCAACTATAATGTGAACTTATTTTCTCTTAACCCTTTGTTCTCTACTCTTAAATCAAAGAGAATTAATCAAAAAAAAAAATCACTAACTTCTATGTGGTCTACTGATCTTTGCCTTTAGGGGAAATCCTAAAGGTTGGTTGAGGTTTTTTTTTTTTTTCATCTCTCCTAGTCTGAGAGTACCCACACTGGGCATTCAAAAGCCCAAATCTGAGGTCAGGAGCAGTGACTCATGCCTGTAATCCCAGCACTTTGGGAGGCCAAGGCAGGTGGATCACTTGAGCTCAGGAATTCAAGACCAGCCTGGCCAACATGGCAAAACCCCGTCTCTACTAAAAATACAAAAAATGAGCCAGGCACAGTGCCGGGCGCTTATAATCCTAGCTATTCAGGAGGCTGAGGCAGGAGAATTGCTTGAACCCAGGAGGCAGAGGTTGCAGTGAGCCAAGATCATGCCACTACACTCCAGCCTGGCCGACAGAGCGAGACTCCGTCTCTAAAAAAAAGAAAAGGAGCCGGGCGCGGTGGCTCACGCCTGTAATCCCAGCACTTTGGCAGGCCGAGGTGGTCAGATCATGAGGTCAAGAGATCGAGACCATCCTGGCCATGGTGAAACCCCGTCTCTTTTAAAAAAAAAAAAAAGAAAAAAGAAAAGGAAAAACAAAAGCCCAAAATCCTACACGCCTGTTCTGAATGTTATTCCCAAATTACCTTTGAACTTTTTAAACTGTAAGGTATGTCTCACCTTTTCCAAGATGATACAAGATTTAGGGGAAGGATAAAAACCCAATCAATCAAGCAGGTGAAGAAGCAGACATAAACAGGCTGAAGGTTAATGGCAGCAACATAAAATAAGCCAGAGGCAAAGTATCCCCCAAACCAGAGAAGCCTCAGGGGCATGCACAGCTGGAGAGAGCAAGCCAGAGAGGGGTCTCGGCACTGCCTCACCTTCCACTTGTCCAATGGGGGGAGCGCTACCCCATTGGAACGGTTAAGGTCGGACACCAGCACCTTCAGAATGTCCTGAATCTACAGGAGGCAAAAAGGGAAAAACAAGGGCAGGGGGAGAAAGACAGAAATGGCTTACAGGAGGCAAGAAAGTCAAGGAAAGAGGAAGATGTGGGTTCAGGGAAACGAAATGCTGAAGAAGAGTGGAGGAGATCAATACCATGGCCTGTGCCATCCTTCCAAATGGCCACCTGCTGCCTTGCCAGGGGCAGAAACAAATAGATGGAAAAGTCCCCTGAGCGATGCAGTCACACAAGGTGGAGTCACCTGACCAGGGCAGCTCTTAATATGCTCATTGGACCCCTCAGGCCCAGGATGTGGGCGATGAATCTGGCAGAGCTACAGACCTCCACCTTAATTTTAAAAAGCAGACTTCTGAGTAAGGGTTCACTTGAACAAAGGGGGTTCCAGCTAAAAAACAAGCTTGAAAGATACTGATCTTATCCAATGTCACCTTATGAGGAAGAAACTGAGGCCCAGGGAAAGAAGTGGTTTTTCTGTAGTCACCCAGCAAGCTGGTGACAAAGATGAACTCAAAAGTTAGATCTCCTAATTCTAGCACCTGGGGCTCTCCTCACCACACCCTGGGGCCCTTTCAGTGACTCCTAAAGGGATAGCCTGATGACAAGTGGCTGTTCTCATTGGCCTGGCTTCCCCTTGAGACTGGGGATGAGGAAAATGAAACAGCAACTACCATTTCCTGGGTGTCCTAAGTGTTTACAGCAGGTCCTGTACTAGGGATTAACATAAACACAACAACAGTAACAAATCTCATTTAAACTTCACAAGTGTAAATAAAACAATACTTTACAGATGTGAAAAGAGAGGCCCAAAAAGCTCCAACAATTTGCACTAAAATCATATCCCTAGCAGATGGACAGGTATGATACAAACCCAGAACTCTTAACCAGTACCAGACAGTTCTTCCACAATCATAAAAATTACCCTCTACTGCCCCTTGGGCCCCCGGTCCCCAGGAACCTGGCCAGCCAAGACTCACATCCTCAGATGAGTGGCAATCACCAGAATTGGTTGTCTCAGGGCTACTGCCATTTTTAATTTTCTTCTTCTTTTTTGCTCCTGCAGGAACACCAGGGCTATTCCTCTGCTGATATTCTCTCAGCTGTGGAAAAGAAGAGCAGCAATACTCATGAGAACTACAAGCCCCTATAGTTACATCCTACTTTACAATTTTTCCAAAATAGTCTTATAGACCATCTGATTTAATGCCACCAACAACTGTACAAGGTCTTATCACAATCACTTAGTGACTGAGAGGGACTGATACCATGGCTTAAAAAAAGGCAATAATTGAACTTAAACTCAGTCTTCTGACCCAGAGCTCGGGGGTTTTGCCACAAATCAGCAGCTACCAGGGGCCAAATCCAGAGGCAGAGGTAGAAAAGTAAAAATTAAGTAGGCAGGAACTATGCACTGTGTGGTTTAGAATCATACATCCTCACACGTTTGTTAGTGTAAGAAATGCACGAATACCTCTCAAACTTTTACATCAAAGTATCCTCATGGCAGAAGGCAGGCTTTCTGTTAAATCTAAGAATTTAACAGAAAGAGGACAATCCAAGCCTCATTTCAGAAAGAAGTCTGGTGTATTCTCACACATTTATGTGACTGTTATCCCTAAGTACATTAATGTTTTTCTCTCTCAAGAGAATCAAGGGAAACTGATGCTTCAGAAAGATGCATATTTATCCATGGCACTCCAAGTACCCCAGGTTGAGATGATATGAGAAAGACTGAAGCTGTCAAGTTCAGTTTCCCAAGACCTGTTCCACAGAAGATAAGCAGATCTCATTCCAAAGACCACTGATTAAAGGGCACTCTGGTCCCAGAACCATGGAGAAGTCGAATATGAGGTGGAGAAGTCAGAAAAAAAACGTTAAAGTCTCTCTGGAGAGTAGAAGCCTGGGAGAAAACCAAACCCAACCCATTCTCACATTGCCACCCAGAGATACTGCCAACGTTTTGAACTCACAGGGGAAGCGCAGGCTTTTCACACTGTCAACGTCTATGTTAAGGGAGTAAGGCAGCCTGAAGCCTCTCCCTCCTAGGTCCCATAGTCCCCATTCCCCTTCCAGCTGGAAATTTATGCTGTGACCAGAGGAACCAGAAACGGGATGAGAACACTTATAGGGCTGGGTCCTAAGATCAAAGGCTGGTCTAGAGCACTAATTACGGTTCCGAGGGGGGTTGTGACGTCACTACATTCCACTCTTCCCGGGGGTGGGGGGGACATCGGCGTGACGTCCGAGTCGCCGCTCTGCGATGGGGGAGGGGAACACAGGGCCAGGACCCAGGTCCTTGGAGACTCGAGCCCGAAGAGCCCAGAGAGGGCCGGTTTGGGGCGGCAGGAGGTGAGGGCCGAGTCTGGAGCCGGGAGCTCCTGGAGTCTAGGGCCCAAAGTCACTGGCTGAGCTGCTGGGGACCGAGGTCCTTGGAGACACCAGCCCAAAGAGCCCAGGGAGGTTGGACCTGGGGCGGCAGGAGGTCAGGGCCGAGTCTGGAGCGGGGAGCCCCGGGAGTCACCAGCCCAAAGTCACCCGGGGGCGACTGGCGAGGGCGGGGGTTGGGCGGTTGAGGGGGCGGGGCTGGCTGACAAGACTTTGGTGGGGGCAGCCCAGAGGCGCCGGGGGGCCCAGCCCGGTGTGCCTCAGGAGTGGCACGGACTCTGGCCGCGGTCCTGCCATAGGAGGGGGGCTGGGGCTGGGTAGGGGGGCCGCGACCCGGCGCGCTTTACCTTTTTCTTCGCTGCGGCCAATTTGCTCTGTCGGGTTTCTTCCGACATCGCGGGGCGGGGAGGGAGGCGGGGTTGGGGCCACATCAGCGCAATCCCGGCAACCACTGCGTAAGTCAGTCAGCCACCGCGCAGCTGTGCGACGGAGCCAGAGGAGGCGTAACCAGGGCTCCATTAGAGGGCAGAATAGGGGCGTGGCCTCAACGATCCAAGCCTATTGATCAATGAGAAAGATGAAGCGGAAAGGAGGCGTGGCCAGGCGGCGGCGTGGCCAGAGGGACCTGTGGCGGGTCAACAAAAGCTGCGCACGCAACTGCTGTCCCCGCCCATCCCGGGAGAGGAGCGGGGCTGGTTACCGTTGGGTGCGCGCGCACCTTTCTGTGCGACCGTTCACGCTCCGGGTCAGAACCTGAGAGGCCGTTCTCCGACTCCCGCCCTGGATCCTCTTGCGCCACTCAACCCCCTGATCCGGGGGCCTCGGACCCCAGGGCTCAGGAGGTGGGCGAGAAATGGACTCCACAGTTTCTTTCCTGACTCCTCACAGCCCTACCCCAGACTTTTCCCTTTCCAGAAATCACTTCCAAAGACTCCCATCCAGTGCTCCAGACAACCCCCCTCTCGGAACTTCCCCTTCTTAGAGGGTCTCTACCCTGATCCTGGGAGCGTATGTGTCTCCTTTTCAGTTCCGGGCGCTCCTACTTCCCAGCCGCTTCTCCTCCCGCATCCCCACGGTATCCCGGTCCTATCAGAGCGGGCTGGGGGTTCAATCAGGCTTTCCCCTCGGATTCCTCTGCAGGACTGAATCAGGACTTACCCGAAGTTGCCGCGGGGCCTTCCGACCCCCTGTGAGTATGTTTTACCCACACCTACCTTCCCATCCCCCGACACTCCCTCCATGTGAATCCTTGCCGCTCCCAGCCCTCCTCCCCATCCCAACAGCAGCTGATCCCCATTTGGCCCTCTTCCATGTCTTCTCCCAGCCGACTGAGAACCTCCAGGTCTTTTCTCAATCCCTCCCCTTCCTTTCCTCCCGCCTGCCAGTCTTCAAAGAAGTGCTATCCTGTCCTGTCCTAGTCTAACTCTTCTCCCTCCTCTTCCTGTCTCCTGCCTCCTCAGATGCCTTTCACTCCAGTCAAGCACCAGCCATCTCTCCTGCTCGCTGGTTTCACCCCTCACCCAGCCCTGCCTTTAAACAAACCCACAGCTCCCCAGTCAGGAAAATGCTTGGTGTTCACCCTGGCCACTCCTTTAGTTGCTAATAGTCTCTCCTCTTCTCTGGCAAGCCACCCCCAAAACGTAGCCTCCTCCTCCTCTCATCCCCCAGTTGGAGTTGCCACTACCACTACCACCACTCTCAAGTTAGATCATGAGGACCAGGAGAGGTGGCTCACACCTGTAATCCCAGCACTTTGGGAGGCTGAGGCGGGTGGATCATTTGAGGTCAGGAGTTCAAGACCAGCCTGGCCAACATGGTGAAACCCTGTCTCTACTAAAAATACAAAAAAAAAAAAAAAAAAAAAAAAAAAAAATCAGCCGAGCGTGGTGGTGCATGCCTGTAATCCTAGCTACTCAGGAGGCTGAGGCAGGAGAATCACTTCATCCAGGGAGGTGGAGGTTGTAGTGAGCCGAGATTGCCCCACTGCACTCCAGCTTGGGCAACAGAGCTAGACTACGTCTCAAAAAAAAAAAAAAAAAAGAAGTTAGATCAGGAAAGACTTGGTATTTGTTTGTTCATTGATTTAGCAACTGCGCAATGCAGGTGTGTGCCAGAGAGCCCCCTGCCCTCCAGGAGCCACAGGCAAAAAAACAGTTCCAGGACAAGTATGCGCATGGGTTCTGAGAGGGAGAGCCCAGGGTTGGACTTGCAAAGAGGGCTCTCCACAGATGGCAGGGTCAGAGGCAAGGTCCGAAGGGCAAGTCACAGTGAGCCCAGATGACAATGACAAGGTGGCAACCACAGTTTGCCAAAAGCATTTGGCTGATTGAACTCTCTGTGAGTGAGTTGGTTTTCACTGTTTTTGACCATGGGGTAACTAACTGCAGATCATGCCTTTCTCATTCATGCTAATTCATTATTCCTTCCCTTTTCTTTTTTTTTTTTTTTTTTTTTTTTTTTTGAGACGGGGTTTCACTCTGTCGCCCAGGCTGGCTTGCAATGGTGCGATCTGGGCTCACTGTAACCTCTGCCTCCCAAGCCCAACCCATCCTCCCACCTCAGCCTACCAAATAGCTGGGACCACAGGCGTGTGCCATGATGCCTGGCTAATTTTTTTGTATTTTCAGTAGAGACAGATTTTTGCCACGTTGCCCAGGATTGTCTCAAACTTGTGAGCTCAAAGCAACCCGCCTGCCTCGGCCTCCCAAAGTGCTGGGATTACAGGCAGAAGCCACCATGCCCAACTTCCATTCCTTCCATTTTTAAAAAGCGAGTGGATCAGCTGAGGTCAGGAGTTTGAGACAAGCCTGGCCAACATGTTGAAATGACATCTCTACTAAAAATACAAAAATTAGCCAGGTGTGGTGGCAGGCATCTGTAATCCCACCTACTTGGGAGGCTGAGGCAGGAGAATCGCTTGAACCCAGGGTGGCAGAGGTTGCAGTGAGCCGAGATCGTACTGCATTCCAGCCTGGGTGACACAGCAAGACTTTGTCTCAAAAAAAAAAAAAGAGGCTCTATTGAGCACTGTCCCCATCAGCTTACTTTACATACATCGTCTTTCCAGTTCCTTCCAGCAACCTTTGAGGCAAGATGGTTTACTGTCCCCATGTTGAGATGAGGACCATGAGTTCCAGAGAGATGAATATAGCCAGGACACGGCAGAGCTGGGGACTTCGAACTGAGTTCGTTTTGTTTTGTTTTGTTTTGTTTTGTTTTTTGAGACAGAGTATCACTCTGTCTCCCAGGTTGGAGTGCAATGGCACGATCTCAGCTCACTGCAACCTCTGCCTCCCAGGTTCAAGTGATTCTTCTGCCTCAGCCTCCATAGTAGCTGGAATTACAGTCACCTGCCACCATGGCCCACTAATTTTTGTATTTTTAGTAGAGACAGGGTTTTTCCATGTTGGCCAGGCTGGTCTTGAACTCCTGGCCTCAGGTGATCACCTGCCTTGGCCTCCCAAAGTGCTGGGATTATAGGTGTGAGCCACCACATCTGGCCTTGAACTGAACTCTTAACCAGTACCCTGTGCTTGCTCCTCTCTGGGCCTCTTTGCAGGAGCATCCTCCTGACCTCCTGCCTCTTTTTCTGTGCACACTTGGCTGGCTTCTCTGCTCCCTGCCACTCCTGAGGTAAATGTGGGCATTTCCGAGTCACTCCGCCCTCCTCTTGCTGTTCTCTTTCTACATACCCACTCCACGGTCTCACTTCCACGCCCTCAGCCCATCCCAGTGCCCACAACTCTCCTGTCTCTCTCCAGTCCTGACCTTTCTTGGGACACCCAGAGCTGCCTGCATAATCTTTGCCTTCCTACTTGCCAAGTCTGAAATCACACTCAGCCTCCTAACCAGGACCACAAACCAACTCCTCTAGCTGCCCTTGTATCATCAGAGGAACTCCAGGCTCTTGAAGTGGGCTCTGCCTCTCCTCCTTTTTTTTTTGTTTTGTTTTTTTGTTTTTGTTTTTTGAGACAGAGTCTCACTCTGTTACCCAGGCTGAAGTGCAATGGCACGATCTCAGCTCACTGCAACCTCCGCCTCCCAGGTTCAAGCAATTCTCCTGCCTCAGCCTCCTGAGTAGCTGAAATTATAGGTGTGTGTTACCATGCCCAGCTAATTTTTGTATTTTTAGTAGAGACAGAGTTTCACCATATTGGCCAGGCTGATCTCAAACTCCCGACCTCATGATCCACCTGCCTCAGCCTCCCAAAGTACTGAGATTACAGGCATCAGCCACCATGCCCGGCCACCTCTCCTCCTTTCTAATAGCACTATGCATGGTTGCATTTGTTCTTTTTCATACCACTGTCCCCTCACTCACCCATTCACATACATGGAAACCACTCTCATTTCCCCCAACACATGTGCTCTCTCCTGCCTTACAGCATTCGAGTACACATTCATCCCTGGGTATCCATGGAGATTGCTGCCAGGACACCCATGGAGTGATACAAGACAAAAAGTCTGTACATGTTCAATACAAACTCAACCATGCTTTTTTCTCAATCAGATATTTTCAGTGTGAAACCCACTGATATGGAGGGACAACTGTTCTGTCCCCTCTGCCTGCAATACTTTCTTCCACCTTTCTGCCAGGCTAAAGCCTGCTCAACCCTTAAAATTCAGCTTCCTTGGAGAAGCCTTATCCCCACTCCTGGCTCAGTCCAGTTGCCCTGTTAGACCCTCCCATAGCACACTGTACTTCAAAGCATTTTTCAGATTTATAATTCATTTATTGGTTATTCATTCATTCACTAATAAATATTAATATTGAGTGCCTACTGTGTGCCATGTACTGTTGTAGACACTGCAGTCAGCAGTGAACAAAAGTCCCTTCGTGCATGGACATTACACTTCAGTGATGTAAAGCAACGTAAGACAATTAAAATAATGAAATGTATAACTTGACAGGTGATGAAAAATTCTATAAAACATCAGCAGGCGAAGTGTGGTGGCTCATGCTTGCAATCCTAACACTTTGGGTGGCCAAGGTTTGAGGATCACTCCAGCCCAGAGTTCAAGACCAAACTGGGTGACATAGCAAGACCCCATCTCTACAAAAACTTAAAAATTAAAAAAAAATGTTAGCTGAGTGTTATGGAACATGCCTGTCCTAACAGCGACTCAGGAGGCTGAGGTGGGAGGATTGCTAAAGCCCAGAAGGTTGAGGCTACAGTGAGGTGTGATTTTGCTACTGCACTCCAGCATGGATGATAGAGCGAGACAAACCCCATCTTAAAAGAAAAATTAAATTAAAAAAATATTTTTAAAAGGCTGGGCGTGGTGGCTCAAGCCTATAATCCCAGCACTTTGGGAGGCCAAGGCGGGTGGATCACGAGGTCAACGGTTCGAGATCAGCCTGACCAACATGGTGAAACCCTGTCTCTACTAAAAATACAAAAATGAGCCAGGTATGGCAGCGCATGCCTGTAATCCCAGCTACTTGGGAGGCTGAGGCAGGAGAATAGCTTGAACCTGGGAGACGGAGGTTGTGGTGAAATATATATATGCCGGATGTGGTGGCTCACACCTGTAATCCCAGCACTTTGGGAGGCCAAGGCGAGTGGATCACCTGCGGTCAGGTGTTCGAGACCAGCCTGGCCAACATGGCGAAACCCCATCTCTACTAAAAATAACCAAATTAGCAGGGTGTGATGACGCATGCCTGGCAGGAGAATAACTTGAACCCAGGAGGCGCAGATTGCAGTGAGCCGAGATCGCGTCACTGCACTCCGGCTTGGGCAACAGAGCAAGACTCTGTCTCAAAAAATAATAATAATAATTATATATATATATATAAATCAGTAGAAAGGGAATGATTGATTGAGACATGACCATCGTAGACAGGGCTGTCGGAGAGGGCCTTTCTGATGTGGCCATACGTAAGTAGAGCTTTAAGTGGAAGCACCTGGAGGAAGAACTTAATTGTTGGGTGCTTTCTCTTTGGGGCTAGGCTACGCATTCTATGAGAGCAGTGGGCTGGACTTGATGTGTCATTCATTGCTGCTCTCCTGGACCCTTTGTCAGTTCCTAGCAGAGTGCTCACTCATTCTGCTGAGTGATGGGTTACAAGCCACTAACCTAAAACCAGGAAGAGTGTCTTTGGTCTCTTCTTGTATCATGTGTAGACAGCTCATTCAACATATGTTTCCTGAAGATTGGCTGTGTACTAGTCACTGGCCTTCACAGCTTCTATAGGCAGAAAGGGCAAAGATGAAACATAACCCGAAGGAAGGGTTTTATTCAATGAGATGATAAACCCAGTGACAGCTGGGCATGGTGGCTCATGCCTGTAATCCCACACTTTGGGAGGTTGAGGCAGGCAGATCACTTGAGGTCAGGAGTTTGACACCAGCCTGGCCAACATGGTGAAACCCTGTCTTTACTAAAAATACAAAAATCAGGCCAGAAGCGGTGGCTCATGCCTGTAATGCCAGCACTTTGGGAGGCCGAGGGGGGCAGATCATGAGGTCAAGAGATCAAGACCATCCTGGCCAACATGGTAAAACCCCATCTCTACTAAAAATACAAAAATTAGCTGGGTGTGGTGGCACACACCTATAGTCCCAGCTACTTGGGGGTCTGAGGCAGGAAAATCGCTTGAATCCAAGAGGTGGAGGTTGCAGTGAGCTGAGATCATGCCACTGCACTCTAGCCTGGGTGACAGAGAGACTCTGTCTAAAAAAAAAAAAAAAAATCCCAGATGATTAAGTTCCACTTGCTGGAACTTAGTCATAGAGCCACACCTAATTCCAAGGAAAGCTTGGACATGTAGTCTTATTCAGGGGGCTGGGGTGCCTATTAGCAAGCAGAAGCAGGGAGTGACTACTGGGGGACATGTGGGCTCTGAATTGTGGATAACTGGTCAGTCTGGCTGATGACTTTTTCTGCCTTTCAGAGGCCATTGCCCAAATCTGGCCAGGCTGATCAGACCAGTGAGGAGTCTCTGCACCTTGACATTCAGAAACTGAAGGAGAAGAGGGACATGCTGGACAAGGAGATCTCCCAGTTCATATCTGAGTAAGTCTCATTTGGTTCCCCAGCACGGTTAAGATAACTTTTGGCTGGGCGCGGTGGCTCACGCATATAATCCCAGCACTTTGGGAGGCAGATTACTTGAGGTCAGGAGTTTGAGACCATCCTGGCCAACATGGCAAAACCCTATCTCTACTAAAAATACAAAAAATAGCCAGGTGTGGTAGCATGCACCTGTAGTCCCAGCTACTCAGGGGGCTAAGGTAGGAGAATCACTTAAACCTGGGAGATGGAGGTTGTAGTGAACCGAGATCATGCTACTGCACTCCAGCCTGGGTGTCAGAGTGAGAATCTGTCTCAAAAAAAAAAAAAAAAGATAAATTTTAACTCTCTAACTGCCCAGTAACTGAAACCCAGTCGCACTGGCTTAGCATAGAAATAGAACTGTGCTTCTGGATTCAGGGTATTTCAGCAGCCTCTCAGGTAGGGAGATGCTCTGGCTGCTGAGGTCCTGAACTAGGACCTGGAAAGCTGTCTGGAATGAAAGCTGTTGCTCTCCCAGTCTCTGGAGCTATGTTCTCTGCCTCTGCTTCCCTCTGCACAGACTCCATTCTCTCTCTGCGGGTGGAGTTTTCAATTGTGTAGGGGAAGCTGGCTCTTGAACACCTCCTGGAGTTCCCCACGCCCCTTGCTCCAGCCACATGGCAGAGTGTGTGCACTTCACACTTGAGGGAATCCACCTGGCTGTTTGGATTATGTGCCCATCTGCAAGTCCCTCAGCTGTGGCCAGGGTCACATAGTACCACTGTGGCTGGAGACCCCGCCCTAAGAAGACAGGGGGTGTTTGCCAGGAGTGAGGACCTGAGGAGATCCCCTGCCCTGCTCTGAGCTTCATGAGGGCAGGGTCTGTCTTGCTGTCACCATATCCCCAGTACCTAGAACAGAGTAGGCCCTTCAAAATGCCTTATTACTGCCTGAGCCTGGGGTCGTCATCTGCTTTCTTAACTGGGCTGTCTTTCCCCCTCTCTCCATCGCTCATCCCAGAGGCTACAGTGTGGATGAACTGGAGGACCACATTACCCAGCTTCACGAGTACAATGACATCAAGGATGTGGGGCAGATGCTGATGGGCAAATTAGGTGAGTAGTTGGGACTCCAGAGCCACCAGCAGGCATCATAGGGTGTCTTCTCGCCTAGAGGTGTTGGGTTTTGCTCCTGGGCCTCCTAACTTGCCAATTCTCTTGCCTTGGTCAGTTGGCCTGCTCCTGGGCTGCCCCAGCCCCTCTCCTTACCAGCCTCTGGCCTCCCTGGCCACCTAGGTTTGTTCCTCAAGTACAGAGCCTGCTTTGGAGCTGCAGGCAGGTTTGAGCGGGGCTTGCCCATCTGCCAGACTGAGGATTCAGGGTCTCCCCCGTCTTCTGGGGCCTACTCAGAGTGATCAAGATACCAACCATGCCTCAAGTGGCTGGCGTGCTAAAGAGGCAGCAAGTGCAGGGGTGACCCTTTGTGACTTAAAGGAGTATTTTGTTCCTCCTTGAACAAAATCTTACTATCTAGAGGGCTTTAGCAGAGACACCAATACCTGTGTGTCATGCTGGCTAGGAGAGCCTACCTTGAAGGTGAGGAAATTTACATACCCTTCAGTTCCATCCCCTGGCTCAGAGTGGTAGGCACTTTGATGTTCAGCAGCCAGTAACCACTGAGGTAGTGCTCAGAGCTGGGCTGTGTTTCCTTTTTTTTTTTTTTTTTTTTTAATTTGAGACAGAGTTTCACTTTTGTTGCCCAGGCTGGAGTGCAATGGCACCATCTCAGCTCATTGCGACCTCCGCCTCCTGGGTTCAAGCGATTCTCCTGCCTCAGCGTCCAGAGTAGCTGGGATTACAGGCATGTGCCACCATGCCCAGCTAATTTTGTAGTTTTAGTAGAAACAGGGTCTCTCCATGTTGGTCAGGCTAGTCTCAAACTCCCGAACTCAGGTGATCCACCCGCCTTGGTCTCCTAAAGTGCTGGGATTACAGGCATGAGCCACAGCACCTGGCCTGCTTCTCTGTGTTTCACTGGAGAATGGGCCCCAGAGGAGGAGAAGGAAGAAACCGGAGGCGGGAACTATAGATGGATGAGAAGAGCAGGGTGATCAGGGCCCAAGAAGAAGGGGATGTGAGGGGAGTGTAGCCTAGTGTTTAAGACCAGAAGCTCAGCTGGGCGGGGTGGCTCATGCCTGTAATCCCAGCATTTTGGGAGGCTGAGGCCGGTCGATCACCTGAGTTTGGGAGTTTGAGACCAGCTTGACCAACATGGAGAAACCTTGTCTCTACTAAACATATAAAATTAGGTATAGTGGCACATGCCTGTAATCCCAGCTACTCAGGAGGCTGAGGCAGGAGAATTGCTTGAACCCGGGAGGCAGCGGTTGTGGTAAATGAAGATGGATCCACTGTACTCCAGCCTGGGCAACAAGAGCAAAACTCCATCTCAAAAAAAGAACATAAGCTCTTAGTAGCGAGACCCTGCATGAGGCCTGTCACTTCCAGGTCATATGATGTGGAGCAAGTGGCCTATCCCTTTTTTATTTTAGACTAGGTCTCACTCTCATCCAGGCTGGAGTGTAGTGGCATGATCTTGGCTCCCTGCAACCTCTGCCTACCAGGTTCAAGCGATTCTAGTGCCTCAGCCTCCCGAGTAGCTGGAACTGCAGGCACACACCACCACGCCCAGCTAACTTTTGTTTTTTTAGTGGAGAAGGGGTTTTACCATGTTGGCCAGGCTGGTCTTGAACTCCTGACCTCAAGTGATCCACCCACCTTGGCCTCCCAAAGTGCTAAGATTACAGGCATGAGCCACCATGCCTGACCTCCTTTTTGTTTATTCAGTGAATATTTACTGAGCTGCTGCTCTATGCCTAGCACTCTACAGAGTACTGGGACACTTTGATGAACCGGACACTTTTTTTTTTTTTTTGAGACAAAGTTTTGCTCTTGTTGCCCAGGCTGGAGTGCAGTGGTGTGATATTGGCTCACTGCAACCTCTGCCTCCTGCCTCCTGAGTTTAAGCAATTCTCCTGCCTCAGCCTCCCGAGTAGCTGAGATTACAGGAGTCCGCCACCACACCCGGCTAATTTTTTCTATTTAGTGAACCAGACACTTGAAGGTCTCTGCTCTCATGTGGTTTATTTTCCTGTTGAGGGTGGAGGAATACCCAGGAAGTAAGTGGATTCAGCAGGTTAATTACAAAATGTGTTAGGTGCTGTGAAGGCGACACAGGGCAGAGATGGGGAGAATATTGAGGTATGAACAGCAGGGCGCTGGGGGTAAGATAAGGTAGTCAGAGGAGGGCTCTGAGGAGAACCCTTCCCCAGGAGAAAGGACCAGTCTTTGTGGAGAAAGGAGGCAGAACAGCATCATGGGGGCTCCAGACGGGCAAACTCGATCGAGCCCGTGGGCCATGCGGTGGAGTCTGATATGTCCAGCATGCACAGCATACAGTCAGCTTACATTTGAAGCAGATGAATCCAGCAGCTCTGTGTGGAGAATGGAATCGAGGGAGCTCTATTTCATTCTTCTTCAAAATGGGGTGAGGGTCCAAGGAGTCCTCATAGGTCCAGTGTTGAACACAGTGGCTGGCACATGGAGGAGCTCTGGTGGGAGCTATTAGCGTGGCGTGGTCAGGCAGGGCCCACGGGGGGCAGCCTGGAAGGAGTAGCAGGGAGCTTACCTCAGCCAGTTAGACGAGGCACAAGTGTGGGCACCAGCTTGTAGCCAGAGATGGTCCTGGTGGGTCAGGGCAATGATACTGGCTCAGGGCATTGGCTGTACTCCCTGCCACCTCCCCACTGGACATTCAGCCTTCCTTCCTTCCTTCCTTCCTTTCAGCTGTGATCCGAGGTGTTACCACCAAAGAGTTGTATCCAGAGTTTGGTCTGGACATGAATGACTGAGCAGCACCCAGGGACAGTGTGGCCATGTTGAACCCTGAGAGCCCAACCAGCACACCTACAGAGTTTCCAGTGAGAAAATGCCAGAAACACTTTTCTAGAGAGCCCAAGATAAATCGGGAGGAGCCTAGAGGAGAGGAAGGCCGGGAGGAAGGGGCGTTCCCAGCTCCAAGGTTCCTGAAATGTCACAGTGATACTTGTATAGGGGTACGTGTATTTAATTTGTCAATAAACGTATACTGGTTCCCTCTACTCCAATAGCCCCCAATGGTACCTGGGATAAGGAGAGCCTGCCTTGGATTATAACAGGCTTACATGAGCCAGGCATTGTGCTAAGTGCTTAATATCCATTATCGCTGATGCTTAAAATCATCCTGTGAGGAATTAACATTATTATCCACATCTTACAGATGAAGACGTGGAGGCTCAGAGAGGAGGCAAAGTGACCTGCCCAAAGTCACACAGCCAGCAAGTGGCAGCACAGGGATTTGAACCTAGGTCAGACTCAAGCCTGTACTTTGCAATACTGCCTTTCTGGGTTGGGGAGAAGCAGGCAAGAGTTTAGAGTGGGCCAGGTGTGGTGGCTCATGCCTGTAATCCCAGGACTTTGGGAGGCTAAGTCAGGAGGATCTCTTGAGGCCAGGAATTCAAGACCAGCCTTTTTTTTTTTTTTTTTTGAGACAGAGTCTCCCTCTTGCCAGGCTGGAGTGCAGTGGTGCCATCTCAGCTCACTGCAACCTCTGCCTCCAAAGTTCAAGCTATTCTCCTGCCTCAGCCTCCTGAGTAGCTGGGACTACAGGCATGTGCCACCACACCCAGCTAATTTTTTGTATTTTTAGTAGAGATGGTGTTTCACCATGTTAGCCAGGATGGTCTCAATCTCTTGACGTCATGATCCACCCACTTTGGCCTCCCAAAGTGCTGGGATTACAGGCATGAGCCACTGCGCCTGGCTAAAAGACTCCCTTTCTATAAAAAGTTTAAAAATTATGTTGTGTTCCCAGAGGTAAATTTTTTTTCTTGTTAAAAATAAGTTTTAGGGGCTGGGCATGGTGGCTCACAACTGTAATCCTAGTACTTTGGGAGGCTGAGGCAGGCGGATCACAAAGTCAGGAGTTCGAGACCAGCCTATCCAACATTGTGAAACCCCCCTCTACTAAAGATACACACACACACAAAAATTAGCCAGGTGTGGTGGTGGATGCCTGTAATCCCAGCTACTCAGGAGGCTGAGGCAGGAGAATCACTTGAACCCGGAAGGCAGAGGTTGCAGTGAGCTGAGATCGTGCCATTGCACTCCAGCCTGGGCAAGAGACGAGACTCTGTCCCTAAATAAATAAATGAAAATAAATTTTAGGGTCCAGGCGCAGTGCCTCATGCCTGTAATCCCAGCACTTTGGGAGACCGAGGCAGGCAGATCACATGAGGACAGGAATTCAAGACCAACCTGACCAACATGGCAAAACCCATCTCTACTAAAAATACAAAAAAATTAGGCAGGCAGGGAGGCACATGCCTGTAATCCCAGCTACTTGGGAGGCTGAGGCAGAGAATTGCTTGAACCTGGGAAGTGGAGGTTACAGTGAGCCGAGATCACACCGTTGCACTCTAGCCTGGGTGACAGACCAAAACTCTGTCTCAGAAACACACACACACAGAGCACAAGCCTCAGTGACACTGGTCCCAGGCAGCAGGCATTCTTATTTTTGGAATTTCCTTGTCATTTCATTCTCATTTCTGGGATCTCGCTGTCATTTCTTACACTCTCTACTTTCTCCTCGTCATGTTAACAGGTTTCACAACCACCTTTGAGCTAAGTTCCATAATTGTTCCCATTTGGATAAAGAAAGGGTTCTGAGAGGGGAAACAACCTGTCAAAGTCCCACAGTGAGTCAGGGGCAGCTGGAACCAGCACCCAAGTCTGTCTAACCCCATTCCACATACAAGGCCTTGCACCAGACTCTCTTACCAACTAGATGGCCCTGGGAACAAGATTTTGTCGAATTCACATCAAACGACATCTTTTCCACCTGCATCTCATACACACTCAGCATTTGCCTTGATGAAGGTGGCTCTGCTCCTGTTCTCTTAGGTCTTGGTGAGCACTAGTGACCTCACTGGAGATAGAACCAGAACTGAGGGGCTTCTGAGGCTCTCACACATCTTAGGTCCCACCCAGCTTTTTTTTTTTTTTTTTTTTTTGAGATGAGGTTTCACACTTGCTGGAGTGTAGTGGCGCAATCTCGGCTCACTGCAACCTCCGCCTCCCGGGTTCAAGTGATTCTCCTGCCTCAGCCTCCTGAGTAGCTGGTATTACAGGCATGCGCCACCACACCCGGCTAATTTTTGTATTTTTAGTAGAGACTGTCGGTCAGGCTGGTCTTGAACTCCTGACCTCAGGTGATCCACCTTCCTTGGCCTCCCAAAGTGCTGGGATTATAGGCGTGAGCCACGGTGCCTGGCTGGGTCCCACCTAGCTTTTGCTTTGCATGAAACAGCAAGTGCCTGAGTGCCTTATCCGCTCTCCTCCTTCAATGTTCTGGGCCATATGGTGTGTGTGTGTGTGTTTAAGACAGAGTCTCTGTTGCCGCAGGCTGGAGTGCAGTGGTGTGACCTCAGCTCACTGCAACCTCCACCTTTTGGGTTCAAGTGATTCTTCTGCCTCTGCCTCCCCAGTAGCTGGGATTGTAGGCATCTGCCCCCACACCTGGCTAATGTTTGTATTTTTAGTAGAGACAGGGTTTTCACCATGTTAGCCAGGCTGGTCTCGAACTCCTGACCTCAAGTTCTGCCCACCTCAACCTCCCAAAGTGCTGGGATTACAGGCGTGAGCCACCTCACCTGGCTGGCCACCCAGTTTTATGGTGGGAGAGGAGGAGGCGGGGAAAGCAGCCAGGCTCTGAGTGGGTGGGAGCCCCAGGAGAGGTGAGCCTTTCCTTGAGGTTTTCTCACCTTACACCATTTTCTCTATGTGGAGAGCTGGCTGGTCTTGCCTCTTCCTACACAAAAAATTTGTCAGGGCCAGGTGCTGGGGAGCTCCAGTCTCTGAGTCCCTACCACACACCACTTGCCTGCCAGTGGGAGGTCAGAAACCCAAGCAGCCATGACAATACGGTTGGATAAAACACTGCCATGGGGTTATGGAAGCACGTTAAAGCTGCATCTAACCAATGTGGGACACTGGGAAACTTCCCAAGGGAAGAGACATCAATGTCTGTCCAGTAGGAGGTAGCCAGATAAGGATGTGGGAGACGGCTGGGCACCTGTAATCCCAGCACTTCTGGAGGCTGAAGTAGGCAAATCACCTGAGGTCAGGAGTTCGAGACCATCCTGGCCAATATGGCAAAACCCCATCTCTACTAAAAATATAAAAATTAGCCTGGCATGGTGGCATGCATCTGTAATCCCAGCTTCTCAGGAGGCTGAGGCAAGAGAATCACTTGAACCCAGGAGGCAGAGGTTGCAGTGAGCCAAGATCACACCACTGAACTCCAGCCTCCAGTGAAACTCCGTCTCAAATAATAATAATAATAATAATAATTATTATTATTATTATATGAGAGAGTATTCCAGAGAGAACTTAGTGGGCCCAGGATACAAAGGGATTCAGTCTGGTTGAAAGGTTATCAGGGATGGTGGTTTGCAGGCTTTGTCGGCTTGGATTCTCGGTGCAAGATGAAAGCCTCCCCCAAACACAGTTGTAACCCAGCTCTGCATTTTGGTTCAATCTTGAGGCACCCAGAGAGGGCACCTAGAAGGAAAGCATCACCAGGGTCTGTTTCTATTGTGTAAGCTCTGCTCTCCCAGGTGTCATAGTGGGCATGACCTCAAGGGGGCAGTGTCCACTCAGAGATGCACCCAACTGCCCTGGGAAGTAAGCCCTGGGAGGGCCTTGTTGGGAAGGCTCCTGCCTGCCAGGCTGGATTCAGGAAGGCTGAATCCTCAGAACACATAGAAGAGGGGGTTCTCTGGCAGGACCCCTCTCAGGAGTTTGAAGCGACCAGGGGCAGTAAGGAGCAACTGGTTGTGAGATATGGATTCCTTAGGGTGTGCCCCCATGTGCTGGAAAACAGGTGACAGAGGTTACTCTGCTGGTGTGTACACATACATGGTTTGTTTGATCATATCCGGTGTAAACCCTACTCGAAAATATTTATCATCCGGCACCTACAGAGTTCAAAATACTAACGCAGTACAGCCTGCACTGTTGTTCCTGGGGACTAAAAGGGGTCATTTCTGGGTGGCCTGACCCAGAAATGTGTCACAGGCTGGGCGTGGTGGCTCACGCCTGTAATCCAAGCACTTTGGAGGCCAAGGCGGGTGGATCACCTGAGGTTGGGAGTTCAACACCAGCCTGACCAACATGGTGAAACCCCATCTTGAAAAAAAAAAAAAAAAAAAGAAAGAAATGTGTCACAGAGCAATGTCACCAAATAGTGCCCCACTCCAGTTTTGCTCAGAAGGGGCCACATCAGCTGGGCAGGGTGTGGTGGCTCATGCCTATAATCCTAGCACTTTGGGAGACCAAAGCGGGACAATGGATTGAGCCCAGGAGTTCGAGACCAGCTTTGCAACATAGTGAAACCTCACCTCCACAAAAAATTTTAAAAATAGCCAAGCGTGGTGGCACCCACCTACTCAGGAGGTTAAAGTGGGAGGATTGATCAAGCTCAGGAGGTTGAGGCTGCAGTGAACCATGATCACACATTGCACTCCAGCATAGGTGACAGAGTGAGGCCCTGTCAAAAAAAGGAGGGGCCACCTGCGGAGAGAGGGAGGGGAGGAAACCCAGGCCAAGGGCCCAGAGCCCTCTATGGTTGGGACTAGGGGATGTTGGGGCCCCCAACCCTGATGGAATTGGGAGGAAAGCTCCAGGTTCCATGTCATGTGGATGGGCCTGAGAATGAGGTGAAAGGTGACAATCACACACCCAAACCAGTTATGAGCCAAAGGTTTTGCTAGATAAAAGACTGATGGCCACAATGACCAACACATATGCAACAGCGAAGCTATCTGACGGTGTGCTGCCTGCCTCCCTAGTGGAGCCTCTTGAGTCTCTTATCTGAGGTCATTACTAAAATAGGAGTCAGAACTTGAACCCAGCACTCTCTGAGCCC
This sequence comes from Aotus nancymaae, assembly GCF_030222135.1. NCBI lineage: Eukaryota > Metazoa > Chordata > Mammalia > Primates > Aotidae > Aotus > Aotus nancymaae. The sequence goes on along the minus strand of NW_026988414.1, from coordinate 3,754,844 downwards.
TTAAGCCTCAGGTCTTAACCACAGAGCCCTGCTATGTTTCTTGCAGGTTACATCTGCCCAGGGCCCTGACCTAGAGATCATGTCAGTGACTAGAAATGAACAGCCTCTGCCTTGGACTTGGCCTGGGCCCCCCACTCCTGGTTCCTCTAGGCAGTCTGCTCCACTTCTTTCCCAGTGAGCCTGTCATTCCTAACATCGGCAACTCTGGACAGGAGTAAAGTCCAGAGCTTTTGGACTTTGATTCCTTCAGCTTCTCATGTTCATCCCACAATCCCAAAGATTCTTGGCTGGAATAATCAATGTAGCAGCTAATGAGCACATTCTAACTTGGAGAACATTCTCTGTGCCAGGCCCTGAGCTTAATGCTCTGCCTATCATGTGTTCCTTATGGCCACCCTCAGAGGTAGTTAGAGTTGTCCCCATTCTCCGATTGAGGCAAATGAGGCTCAGAGAGCTTAAGTCACTTTCCCAGGGAAGAACAGCTAAGCAGCAGACTCAGAGGTTGAAGAGGGGGTTTCAACACTTACTGTTTAAAGATCAGGTACTAATTCTATTTCCCAGACTTCTGAGTATCATAATTATCTGGGAGGGATTTTTTTTTTTTTTTTTTTTGAGACAAGGTCTTGCTCCATTACCCAGGCTGGAGTGCACTACAGCCTCAACCTCTCTGACTCAAGCCATCTTGCCACCTCAGCCTCCTGAGTACCTGGGACTACAGGCGCATGCCACCATGTCCAATTTTTTTATTTTTTGCAGGGATGGTATCACCCTATGTTGCCCAGGCTGGTCTCAAACTGCTGGGATTGAGAAGGATTTTTTAAATAAAGATTTCAGGCTGGGCGCCTGTAATCCCAGCATTTTGGGAGGCTGAGGTGAGAGGATCACTGGAGGCCAGAATTTCAACACCAGCTTGGGCAACATAGCAAAACCCCATCTCTACAAAAAATACAAAAATTAACCAGGTGTGGTGCCGCATCCCTGTGGTCCCAGCTACTTAGGAGGCTGAGGCAGGAGGATCCAGGTGGAGGCTGCAGTGAGCCAAGATTGCGCCCCTGCACTCCAGCCTGGGTGACAGTGAGATCCTGTCTCTAATAAATAAATAAAGATGTGAGTGTCCAACCTCTAGGAATCCTGACTTTGCAGGCACCCAAATATATATATTTAAACAAACTCCTTCGGTGTTGGTTTTTTGTTTTTTTGAGTCAGAGTTTCGCTCTTGTTGCCCAAGCTGGAGTGCAATGGCACGATCTCGGCTCACTGCTGCAACGTCCACCTCCCAGGTTCAAGCGATTCTCTTGCCTCAGCCTCCCAAGTAGCTAGGATTACAGGCATCCATCACCACGCCAAGGTAATTTGGTATTTTTAGTAGAGATGGGGTTTCACCATGTTGGTCAGGCTGGTCTCAAACTCCTGACCTCAAGTGATCCACCTGCCTCAGCCTCTCAAAGTGCTGAGATTACAAGCGTGAGCCACCTGCCTGGCCTCTTGGGTGTTCTTGATGCATTGCTCTATGAACGTACCTTGATAGTTGACAAAATTGCTTCTTCTGACTACTAGTAATCACATCCTTTGAAAGCCCATTTTCCAACACATCTACACAGCCACCTGACCCTAAGAGCCAGCTGTGGTCAGCACTAGATCAAACCCAGGCATGATTTTATCTGGAGTCGCCCCAGAGCTGTCTCCCAGGCCCTGGCATTTGCTGGCTCCGTTCATTCCCTGAAGCTGACTTGCTCCTCCACCCTCCACCCTTGCACTAGCAAACCTGCCCAGCTGGTTTGCCAGGAAGGAGCAAGACCTGTTTTCCCATCTTAGGGCTCTTCTCGCTTCTGATTTCATAGGTGGTTAGAAAGGACATGTAGGGTTAGAAGTGGGGACTGCTGGAGGAAGAGTATGGGCAGGAGGTCACTTTGACTGAAACCTGCTTTGCAGACCCCATGGGGGCTGGAAGGCCCTGGGACAGCACCCTCGCCCCCACCACTAACCACACCCTGGCCACCTACCTACGATGCTTGTCTCTTAGTCAACCTCCACCACCCCCAGCATCATCCAGATCCAGAGTCACCCAGACAGGAACTCCTTTGGTGTGACTAATGTTGGTCCCTCCTGTTATCCAGCCCATCTCTTCAATAAGTTTCCAAGCTCCTGCTAAAGTGCTCGGAGAGGCCAGGCATGATGGGTCACGCCTGTAATCCCAATACTTTGGGAGGTCAAGGTGGGCGGATCACCTGAGGTCAGGAGTTCAAGACCAGCCTGGCCAACATGGTGAAACCCTGTCTCTACTAAAAATACAAAAATTATCTGGGCATGGTGGTATGGGCCTGTAATCCCAGCTACTCAGGAGCCTGAGGCAGGAGAACCACTTGAACCCTAGAGGCGGAGACTGCAGTGAACCGAGATCACTCCATTGCACTCCAGCCGGGGCAACAAGGGCAAAACTCTGTCTCAAAAAAAAATTAATAATAAAATGCTCAGAGGATGCAGTTAGTCAGGGACTAACAGAATGTGTCCGAAGAAATCAAGATATTGATGATAGGGTGGCAGGGATGGTTTTTTGTTTGTTTTTTAAACTGTGGCCAAACAGAAAGCTCAGCAGGTCATGCCATGGAGATGACCATGTAGAGATCAAGGCTGGGCTTGTAGCTTCACCTTACCTGGCCTCAGTTTCTTCATCTATAAAATAGGTCACATCATTCCTGCTGTCCTCACTTCCAAAGGGCTCATCTTTGTGGAGACTGACTTAATTACTGTAAAGATGTAGGTAACATGTCAGCTAATTAGTAGAATGATGACACTTTGGGTGTCCCAGGCATATTCCTGGCCCCAGGGGAATGCAAGGTCGTTATAGCTTTAAGTGGGATGTCAATGAACCAAAACTCCAGGTGCTTGGGAGGGCTGCTCCTGTGGGGTCTGAGGAGGGCTGGGGATGAGTAGACAGGGGGCACTTAGGAGAGGGAAGTGGACTGGGGAGAGTACAAAGGGAAAACTGACCTTGGAAGATGCAGCTAGGGGCCAGGCATGATGGCTCACGCCTGTAATCCCAGCACTTTGGGAGGCCGATGCGGGCAGATCACGAGGTCAGGAGATGGAGACCATCCTGGCTAACATGGTGAAACCCCGCCTCTACTAAAAGTACCAAAAATAAGCCAAGTGTGGTGGCATGTGTCTGTAGTCCCAGCTACTTGGGAGGCTGAGACAGGAGAATCCTTGAACTCGGTAGGCGGAAGTTGCAGCGAGCCGTGATGGTGCCACTGCACTCCAGCCTGGGTGACAGAGCAAGACTCTGTCTCACTATCTAAAAAAAAAAAAGTCCGCCCACAGCCCACCCCGCTCCTCATGTGCGCATAGACCCCAGTGCCCTCAGATTTGCACTGGGTTTGGCCGCTGCACCATGACCCTGGAGGAAATCCGCTACTCGAGGGGCTCCCTGCAGATCTTGGACCAGTTACTGCTGCCCCAGCAAAGCCGCTACGAGGTGGTGGGCTCGGTGTGCCAAGCCTGGGAGGCATCTGTGCCATGAAGGTGGGGGGCGCTCCAGCCATCGCCCTAGTGGGCTGCCTCAGCCTCACCGTGGAGCTGCAGATGGGCGCCGGGGGACCAGGACTTGCCGCGCTGGTGGCCTTTGTGCGCGACAAGCTGAGCTTCCTCGTCACCGCCCGGCCCACCGCTGTCAACATGGCCTGTGCCACCCGCGACCTGGCTGATGCTGCAGCCCAGGAGGCCGAGCAGGAGGACGCTACAGAGGAGGCAGTCCAGGAGAGAGTGATCCATTGCGCCGAAGACATGCTGGAGAAAGACCTCAGAGACAACTGTATCGGACATCTCAGAGCCCACCACCTCCTGGACCGGGTGGCCCCCAACGGTGGCAAGGTGACTATGCTGACCCACTGTAACACCAGTGCTCTGGCCACTGCTGGCTATGGCACAGCCCTAAGTGTGATCCGATCACTGCACAGCCTGGGCCGCCTGGAGCATGCCTTCTGCACCAAGACCCGGCCCTGCAACCAGGGAGCCCGACTGATGGCCTTCGAGCTGGTCTATGAGCAGATCCCAGCCACCCTCATTGCCGACAGCATGGTAGCTGCCGCCATGGCCCATAGGGGTGTGTCAGCCATGATCGTGGGAGCTGACCGCATGGTTGCCAATGGCGACACAGCCAACAAGGTGGGCACCTACCAGCTGGCCATTGTCGCCAAGCACCACGGCATTCCCTTCTACGTGGCTGCCCTCAGCTCTTCCTGTGACCTCCGTCTGGAGACCGGCAAGGAGATCATCATTGAAGAGCGTCCGAGCCAGGAGCTGACCGATGTTAATGGGGTCTGGACTGCGGCACCCGGGATTGGAGTTTGGAATCCTGCCTTCAGTGTCACCCCCTACGACCTCATCACTGGCAGCAGCATCACAGAACTGGGGGTCTTTGCCCCTGAGGAGCTCCGGGCAGCCCTAACAACCACCATCTCTTCCCGGGATGGGACCTAGATGGACCCCAGATGCAACCAACTCAGCCCTCCCTAGCCTGCCTCTCTAGGATTTTTTAATAAATTTCTGAATGGCTGCCCAAAAAAAAAAAAAAAAAAAAGCAAGCTGCAGTTAGGTAGGCATTTGCATCCCTCCTTCCACAGGATTTTTTCAGGCACTGCTCTAAACTCTGGGGATGTAAAAGTGAGCAAAGCAGGCATCTCTGCCCGCCTAGAACTTACATTACATTCTAGGGAGGAAAGAGATAACAAACCAAATAAAAAATAAATCTTTGTTCAGATGGTGATAAGGGCTAGAGAGAAAAATAAATCAGGAAAGGGATGGGACCTGAAGCTTACAAAATTTGAGCTTCCCTGTGTCTCCCAAATATATATTGAATGAATTCAAATTTAGGTCCAGGACCTAGGAAGGGGAGCATTCAGGACCAGTTTTTTTGTTTTTGTTTTTTGTTTCTGTTTTTGTTTGAGACAGTCTCCTTCTGTCACCTAGGCTGGAATATAGTGGTGAGATCTAGGCTCACTGCAAACTCTTGGGTTAAAGTGATCCTCCTGCCTCAGCCTCCAGAGTAGCTGGGATTACAGGCATGAGACACCACACCTGGCTAATTTTGTATTTTTGGTAGAGACGGGGGTTTCTCCATGTTGGTCAGGTTGGTCTTGAACTCCGGACCTCAGGTGATCTGCCCGCCGTGGCCTCCCAAAGTGCTGGGATTACAGGTGTGAGCCACCCCACCCAGCCTTGGGGCAATTTTAAATAGGGTGTGAAGGTATCAGTGCAGTAGAGACTTGGTGGTGAGGGAGGGAGCCCTAACTCCCTGGGGGAAGCCCCCTGGGGGAAGAGTGTTCTAGGCAGGGGAACAGCAAGTAGCAAAGGTCCTGGGGCAGGTGTGATCCCAATGGCAAAGAAGCCAGCGCGGGCCAGGCACAGCAGGGCGATCCTGTAATCCCAGCTACTCGGGAGGCCAAGGCGGGAGGACTGCTTGAGCTTAGGAGTTTGATACCAGCTTGGGCAACATATCAAGACCTTGCCTCTATTAACAAATTAAAAGAAAAAAGAAGCCGGGTGTGGTGGCTCACAACTGTGATCCCAGCACTTTGGGAGGTGGAGGCAGGTGAATCACCTGAAGTCAGGAGTTTGAGACCAGCCTGGCCAACATGGTGAAACCCCTTCTCTACTAAAAATACAAAAATTAGCTGGGTGTGGTGGTGGATGCCTGTAATCCCAGCTACTTGGGAGGCTGAGAGGGGAGAATCACTTGAACCCGGGAGGCAGAGGTTGCAGTGAGCCAAATTTGTGCCACTGAACTCCAGCCTGGGTGACAGAGTGAGACTCCATCTTAAAAAAGAAAAAAAGAAATCAGGGCCAGGCAAGGTGGCTCACGCCTATAATCCCAGCACTTTGGGAGGCCAAGGCAGCCGATCACCAGGTCAGGAGTTCAAGACCAGCCTGGCCAACATGGTGAAACACTGTCTCTACCAAAAATACAAAAATTAGCTGGGCATGGTAGCATGCACCTGTGGTCCCAGCTACTTGGGAGGCTGACACAGGAGAAGTGCTTGAATCCGGGAGGTGGAGGTTGCAGTGATCTGAGATCATGCCATTGCACTCCAGCCCCAGCCTGGGCAACAGAACAAGACTCCATCTCAAAAAGAAAAAAAAAAAAAGCCAGTGTGGACTCAGCAAGGCCATCAATGGGGAAAGCAGAGGAGAAGTTAAGAGGGAATGGAGTAGGGGGTGTAGACCACGAGGGCTTCAGGCCGCTTAGGACTTGGGCTTCTAAGCTGGGCATGGTGGCTCTAGCTCAAAAAATAAATAAACAAAAAAATATGGCACGGTGGTTCACACCTGTAATCCCAGAACTTTGGGAGGCTGAGGCAGGTGGATCATGAGTTCAAGAGATCGAGACCATCCTGGTCAACATGGTGAAACCCCGTCTCTACTAAAAATACAAAAAATTAACCGGGCATGGTGGTGCACACCTGTAGTCCCAGCTACTCGGGAGGCTGAGGCAGGAGAATTGCTTGAACCCGGGAGACGGAAGTTGCAGTCAGCCGAGATCTCGCCCCTGCACTCCAGCCTGGGTAACAAGAGTGAGACTCCGTCTCAAAAAAAAATAATGGGGTACGAGGAAAGGGAACCTTGCTAAGGTTTTGACCTGAGCAACTAGAAGGGAGAAGCTGTGATGCACTGGAGTGGGGAAGTCCCTGGGAAGAGCAGCTCTTGGGGGAATATGCGGAGTTAGGCTTCAGAAGTGTTCAGTTTGAGATGCAAACTCAGCTCCTAAGTGGATATGTTAAAGTAATAGCAGAATGGAGTTCATGGGAGAAGTCAGGCTAAAGGTGTAAAAATGGGCACCATCAGTATAATGCATCCATGCTATTAAAAACCATGGTGGCTGGGCGTGGTGGCTCATGCCTGTAATCCCACTATTTTGGGAGGCTGAGATGAGTAGATCACTTGAGTCCAGGAGTTTGAGACCAGCCTGGGCAACATGGCAAAACCCTGTCTCTACAAAAAATACAAAAATTAGCCAGGCAGGTGGCTCGCAGCTGTGGTCCCAAGTACTCAGAAGCCTGTGGCATGAGAATCGCTTGAACCCAGGAGTTGGAGGTTGCAGTGAGCCGAGATTGTGCCACTACACTCCTGGGCAGCAGAGCAAAACTGGGCAACAGAGCGAGACTCCATCTCAAAACAACAACAAAAAAACCATGGCAATATCGACTTGATGTCACCAAGGGACGGGGTGTGGGCAGAGAAAGAGCCAGGGCCAGAGGAGAGCTCAGGAGAGGAGGAGCCCCACAAAGGAGACTGAGAAGGAAGCAGGGCAGGAGACGGGGAGACCAGGAGGAGCCTCTTGAAGGCAGTGGTTTTTGGGAGGAGGCAGTGACCAACTGTGTGAGGTGCTGCTAAGAAGCTGCTGGATTTAACAAGGAGGAGGTCATTGTTGACCTTGACAAGAACCATTTCAGGAGTATGCTGGCAAGGGAAAGTCTGATTAGAGTGGATTCAGAGGAGCGTGGGAAGAGAGGTATTGCGCATAGCGACTAGAGACCTTTCCAGGAGTTTGGCTCTAAAGAAGGCAGAGGAATGCGGTAATTGTAAAGAGTTATGAGGCCAAGAAAGAGCTTTTGTTTTATTTTTATGGATTTTATGTGGGTGTGATAAAATGTGCATAATGTAAAATTTATCATTTTAGCCTTTAAGAATTGTGGGTCTTAATCAGCCAAGTGTCACAGTGTACACCTGTAGTCCCAGCCATTTGGGAGGCTGAGGGGGGAGGATCACTTGAGCCTCGGAGGCAGAGGTTGCAGTGAGCTGAGATGGCGCCACTGCACTCCAGCCTGGGTGACAAAGTGAGACTGTTTCAAAAAAAACAAGGCAGGGCACGGTAGCTCGTGCCTGTAATCCCAGCACTTTGGGAGGCTGAGGCGGGCAGATCATGAGGTCAAGAGATTGAGACCATACTGACCAACATGGTTAAACCTCGTCGCTACCAAAAATACAAAATTAGCTGGGCATGGTGGTGCATGCTCATAGTCCCAGCTACTCAGGAGGCTGAGGCAAGAGAATTGCTTGAACCTGGGAGGCAGAGGTTGCAGTGAGCTGAGATCATGCCACTGTACTCCAGCCTGGTGACAGAGCAAGACTGTCTCAAAGAAACAAAACAAAACAAAAAAACATACATACATATATATTAAATAAATCAGCTCCCAGCCTCTGCGTCACTGACCAGCCAGATCTCCTCCCAGTGCTCATCGCTCCATTATTTTCTTGCCTGCTCTCCCTGCAATGTAAGCTCCGTGAGACCTAGACCCTCATCTGTCCTTGTGTACCAAGTCCTAGCACCCAGACCAGTGGCTGGCCCACAGGAGCACAAGATTAACACACGTGGGAGGGATGAAAGAGAGAATGAGCAAGTGGGTGGTTTTAATCCCCATTTTATAGCTAGGTGACTAGCTTCACAGAGGTCACATTACCCAGTCAGTAATCACAGTAAACTGAGGTTCAACCCAGGCCCTTCGGCTACAAAAGCCCAGATGAGTAGCCTGGGGCCACGCCTCTCTCCCAAGTTCCCAGGTCATCCAGGACGTGGGGGCCTGTAGATTTGTTGCTGGTGGGGTTTTGGTTTTTTTTTTTTTGAGACAGGGTCTCACTCTGTCACCCAGGCTAGATTGCAGTGGTGTGATTTCAGCTCACACAACCTCCACCTCCTGGGGGTTCAAGCAATTCTCCCACCTCAGCCTCCAGAGTTGCTGGGACTAAGACAAGCGCCACCACACCTGGCTAATTTTTGTAATTTTTGGTAGAGACAGAGCTTCACCATGTTGGCCAGACTGGTCTCGAACTCCTGACCTCAAGAGATCCACGTCCCAAAGTGCTGGGATTACAGGCGTGAGACAAGACACTCAGGCTGCTGGGTGCCTTTTTCTTTTTTTCCGACATAGGGTCTTTCTCTGTTGCTCAGGCTGGAGTATAGATCTCCACTTAACTGCCGCCTTGACTTGCTGGGTTCAAGCAATCCTCCCATCTCACCCTCCCTTTTTTTTTTTTTTTTTTTTTTTTTTTTTTTTTTGTAGAGACAGGGTCTCCTTGTGTTACCCAGGCTGGTCTCAAACTTCTGGGCTCAAGCGATCCTCCTGTGCAGGGATCCCAAAGTGCTGGGATTACAGGCAGGAGCCACCACGCCCAGCAGAATTTAAATTTTAAAGCTCAGCTTAAACATCTCATGATGTTTACACATATGTACATTTTGACAATTACTGTTCAACTCCAGCCTTCTCAGAGTTAAAGGCACAGGACAAGGAAAACATCTCATCCAATTGATTTGGGGTGGTATTCCCAGCTGTCTGAGGCTGTACATTGACCAAATATTTCGGCCATGACTCAAGAGTTCCCCTATCCTGCTATCCTGACTGAGATCATGAGAGGCCATCAGGGAGTCCACTTTTATTTATTTATTTTTGAGACAGATTCTCACTCTGTTGCCAGGCACCAGGCTGGAGTACAGTGGCACAATCTTGGCTCACCGCAACCTCCACCTCCTGGGTTCAAGCAATTCTGCTGCCTCAGCCTCATAAGTAGCTGGGACTACAGGCATGCACCACCACGCTCAGCTAATTATTTTTGTATTTTTTAGTAGAGACGGGATTTCACCATGTTGGCCAGGATGGTCTTGATCTCTTGACCTCGTGATCCGCCCGCCTCAGCCTCCCAAAGTGCTGGGATTACAGGCATGAGCCGCCGCACCCAGCCAGGGAGTCCACTTTTATCATCTCTGTGCCAATAAGGGCTCCAAATGGGGTGGTGTGACAGCCCACGTGCCCTGGGTTCAAGTTACCTAATTTTTCCAGTGAACTGAGTTTTGCTGATACCCTCCACTCCCAGCCAGCTTTCCCCACCATTTCATTGGATTCTGCTTATCTAAATATTGCTAGATTTTGTTCTTTTCTCTCTCTCTCTTTTTCTTTTTGAGATGGAGTCTCACTCTGTCACCCAGGCTGGAATGCAGTGGCATGATCTCGGCTTACCACAACCTCCACCTCCCAGGTTCAAGTGATTCTCCTGCCACAGCCTCCTGAATATCTGGGATTACAGGTGCCTGCTACCATGCCCGGCTAATTTTTGTATTTTTAGTAGAGACGGGGTTTCACCATGTTGGCCAGGCTGGTCTCAAACTCCTGACCTCAAGTGATCTGCTCCTATCAGCTTCCCAAAGTGCTAGGATTATAGGTGTGAGCCACCACGCCTGGCCAAGTGAAGTTTACATTCTCATTTGGACAGGGAAAGGGAGCTGCTTGCGGAAAGCCCTGGAGAGGCCTAGGTAGATTCCCTGGCCCCACGTCACCACCCAAGACCCACTGGGGCCCCTGGGCCGCCCCCTCCTCCTAGCCTAGCTCCATGGAGTACTGAGAGCAGTCCTGGCCCCTAGCACTCCAACTAGAGTTCTTTTTGTTTGTTTGACACAGGGTCTGGCTCTGTCTCCCAAGCTGGAGTATAGTGGCGCAATCATAGCTCACTACAGCCTCAAACTCCTGGGCCCAAGTGATCCTCACGCCTCAGCCCCCCAAGTAGCTGGGACCACAGACATGCACCACCATGCCTGGCTAGTTTTTAAGTTTTAATAAAGATAGTGTCTCCCGGCCGGGCACTGTGGCTCACGCCTATAATCCCAGCATTTTGGGAGACTGAGGTGTGTGCATCACCTGAGGTCAGAGTTCGAGACCACCCTGACCAACATGGAGAAACCCCATGTTTACTAAAAATACAAAATTAGCTGGGTGTGGTGGCACATGCCTGTAATCCCAGCTACTCGGGTGGCTGAGGCAGGAGAATCGCTTGAATCCAGGAGGCAGAGGTTGTGGTGAGCCACTGGACTCCAGCCTTGGTGACAGGAGTGAAACTCTGGGCCGGGCGCAGTGAAGCCTGTAATCCCAGCACTTTGGGAGGCCAAGGTGAGCGGATCACAAGGTCAGGAGTTCAAGACCAGCCTGGTCAAGATGGTGAAACCCCTGTCTCTGCTAATAATACAAAAGTTAGCCGGGCGTGGTGGTGTGCGCCTGTAGTCCCAGCTACTCAGGAGGCTGAGGCAGAAGAATCGCCTGAACCCGGGAAGCGGAGGTTGCAGTGAGCCGAGGTTGCACCACTGCACGCCAGCCTGGGCAACAGAGTAAGACTCTGTCTCAAAAAAGAAAAAACAAAACAAAACTCCGTCTCAGGAAAAAAAAAAAAAGATGAGGTCTCCCGATGTTGGCCAAGTGGTCTCCAACTCCTGTCTTCAAATGATCCTGCCCCTTCAGCCTCCCAAAGTGTTGGGATTTCTGGCATAAGCCACCATGCCCACCCCACCCCCCAGAGTTCTTAGGGGGCGTTTACTAACTGCAGCATCCCACCTGCTTGTCAGCCTGCAGCAGGGGTGGAGGGGCTGCTGTCTTGGTGGTAGTGGTGGCAATGGAGGGGAGTAAGGGACCTGCCCTGACCTCTGGGGAGGCTTCTGGTCAGGACAACAGTGCTCTAAGGAGCACTGGGCCAGCCCAGGTGAACGTCTAACCATCTGTTATCCATTGAATTGTGTCTCCCCAAAATTCCTTTGTTGAAGTCTTAACTGGGAAGACCTAAGGATGTGACCATATTTAGAAATCGGGTCATTGCGGATATAATTAGTTAAGATGAGTTGTGTTGGCTCCTAATTTGACTGGTACCCTTATAAAAGGGGGAAATTTGGAGACACACAGGAACACACAGGTGATACCAGGTTGATGCTCCCGCAAGCCGAGGAGCGCCATAGACCACCAGCAACCACCAGAAGCTAGAGGAGGAGCATGGAACCAACTTGCACTCACAGCCCAAGAAGGCCAACACCTTCATCTCGGACCTCCAGCCTCCAGGGCTGCGAGACAATCCATTTCTTTCTTTTTTTTATTTGAGAGACAAGAGTCTTGCTCTGTTGCCTAGGCTGAAGTGCAGTGGTGCTATCTCAGCTCACTGCAACTTCCACCTCCTGGGTTCAAGCAATTCTGCCTCAGCTTCCCAAGTAGCTGGGACAACAGGCCACAATGTCCAACTAATTTCTGTATTTTTAGTAGAGACAGGGTTTCACCATGTTGGTCACGCTGGTCTAGAACTTCTGACCTCAAGTGATCCACCCACCTTGGTTTCCCAATGTGGTGGGATTATAGGTGTGAGCCACTGTGCCCGGCCGAGACAATCCATTTCTAACTTTGTGGTACCTTCCTAGGACACCCCTGGCAAACTAATACACAGTGCCCAACCACCCTTGGTGGGTCGCCACCCTTTTTTTGAGAAATAGTCTCGCTGTTGCCAGGCTGGAGTGTAATAGCGTGGTCTAGGCTCACTGCAAACTCCACCTCCTGGGTTCAAGTGATTCTCCTGCCTCGGACTCCTGAGTAGCTGGGACTACAGGCGTGTACCACTACACTCAGCTAATTTTTGTATTTTTAGTAGAGACAAGGTTTGACCATGTTGGCCAGCCTGAGCTCAAATTCCTGACTTCAAGTAATCCACCCACCTTGGTCTCCCAAAGTGCTGGGATTACAGGCATGAGCCACTGCCTGCAGCCTTGCCACCCTATTCTTAAATGCCTTCTCCAATAGCCTAGCTGGCCTCTCTGGGGCCCTGTTTCTTAAAGCGCTGGCATCAGATTCACTCGGGAAACTGGAGAAAATGTAGGTTTCTGAATAACACTCCAGATCTACTGAGTCAGAATCCAAGGGTTGGGCCTAGAATTTGGATTTTCAAAGATCTCTCCAGGTGATTTTCTTTTCTTTTTTTTTTTAAAAGACTGAGTTTTGCTCTTGTTGCCCAGGCTGGAGTGCAATCTCGGCTCACCGCAACCTCCACCTCCTGGATTCAAGCAATTCTCCTGCCTCAGCCTCCCAAATAGCTGGGATTACAGGGATGCACCACCACTCCCAGCTAATTTTGTATTTTTAGAAGACAGGGTTTCTCCATTTTGGTCAAGCTAGTCTTGAATTCCCAACCCCAGGTGATACACCCACCTCAGCCTCCCAAAGTGCTGGGATTACTGGCATGAGCCACCAAGCCTGGCCTAATTTTTCATTTTTGTGGGCACATGGTTTATTGGGAATTTTTTTGTGAGATGGGGGGGTCTCATATGTTGCCCAGACTAGAGTGCAGTGGCTATTCACAGGCGTAGTCTAGAGCACTACAACCTCAAACTCCTGGGCTCAAGTGATTCTCCTGCCGCAGCCCTGGGAGATTACAAGTTCATGCCACCACACCTGGCCTGCTGATACTTTTCATCAGTCTGTCATTTGTTTATTGTCTTGTTCTCCATATAGAAGTTTTTCCTTCTCAGTTGGGTCAAGTCCATTGATCTTTTCTGTTACAGCTTGAGATTTGTGTCGCATGTAGAAAAGGTGGCCCCTACTCTCACTTTCTGCACAGCCATCAGGTCCAGCTCATAAGCAGTTATTCTATTTATCCACCCACTGCCCCAGCAGCTGCCTGGGCATTCACTGCCTAGCATCGCTCTCCAGCCCCAAGGCAGAGCCCGGGACCTGGGAGTCCCAGGACTATCCCGGAGTGGGGAGTTGCTTGGTGTCCAGCCCCGAGCTCAAGCTCTTCTCCAGCTCTGCAGCTACCCGGGGGGCGGCGGTCTGGATAGCATCCTGGATACTGTGTAGGTCCCACTGGGTCCTCAGGAGAGCACTGTCCAGCGTGAAGATGCCATCACGTGTGCGCCGCACTTGGGAGCAGACAGCAGTGGTCTTCAGCTCCAGGCCAATTTCATGTACCAACTTTCGCAGCTCTTTCTGGGTCTCATGCATGCACTGCACCTCTGCCAGGGACACACAATGACAGACATGGTGGTGAGAGCACAGCCTCTGGTGTGTGGTTCTCAACCCACAACTCTTGGATACCTCCTAGGTAACAACCTTATAGCAAGACCCCTTAACTCTCTAGGCTGTGCTGTTTAGAGGACCTGCCCAGTGGGTGCCACCTGAAATGGGTTAGACTTGCAGAACCTCAGGCCCCACCTGGACCTGCTAAGTCAGAATCTGCCTCTTTTTGGAGACAGGGTCTTATTCCATCACCGAGGCTGGAGTGCAGTGGTACAATCACAGATCACTGCAGTCTCAACCTCGTAGACCCATGTGATCCTCTAGCCTCAGCCTCCAGAGGAGCTAGGGACTAAAGGTCTCAGCCATCACAACTGGCGAATTTTTTATTTTTTATAGAGATGGGGTCTCGCCATGTTGCCCAGGTCAGAACCTTCCTTTTACTAAGACTCAGTTTCCTTATCTGTAAAATGGGAGTTATAAGGAGTAAAAACAGATCATTTATAGAAAGTACTTAATAATGGGAGAGTTCATGGTCGGGCGCGGTGGGTGGCTCACACCTGTAATCCCAGCACTTTAGGAGGCTGAGGCAGGCGGATCAAAAGATCAAGACCATCCTGGCCAACATGGTGAAACCCCGTCTCTACTAAAAATATAAAAATTAGCTGGTCCTGGTGGCATACGTCTGTAGTCCCAGCTACCTGGGAGGCAGAGGTTGCAGTGAGCTGAGATTGCGTCACTGCACTCCAGCCTGGCGACAGAGTGAGACTCCGTCTCAAAAAAACAAACAAACAAACAAAAGCCTGGTAGAGTTCAGTGCTCCAGCAGAGGAGCAGGCATTAACATGACCAACAGAAAAAAGGGGTGGGGGCAGGGAGAGACCAAAGGAACACAGTTAAGCGGGGCCTGAGCTGGGTGGGACTAGGGAGGTAAAAGTTGTGTCTGATGAAGCCCTGACAGTTTCAAACACTGGGCAGCTCTAGAAATGAGCCACTAAATATAATCTTTGCTTGGTAAGGTCTGGCTTCCAGGGGTGACTTAGCAAGAGATAGGAGAGATTTTGTTCCGTGAGCTCTGTCATCAGCTAAGTCCAGGCCAGGGTTGGGAAGGAAGTCGATGCCTGATGCCTTGGCCCGCAGAGATCAGGGCCGGCATGTGCTGGCCTCAGCTGAGCCAGAGAACAGCAGCCTCCGCAAGAGCATTCCTGAGTGATTCCCAAACCCGGGGCCCCATGCCACTGCTCCAACTTCCTTGGCCAGCCTACCTATGAGGAATTCTGGAGGTGCAAAGTGGAGGCATCGGATGCCGGTTATCAGCATCGGGGACTTGTTCATGGGCCGGATCAGGCCTCGCACGGCCATCTCGTAAGCCTCCTGGGTCTTCAGGTCGAGGTTGGAGTACCTGCAAGTCAGGAGCAGGCTGCAGCTGGGCGGATGTCGTCGGGTAGGGAGCTGGGCTGACCACCTACCCGCTTCCCTCACATGAAAGGCACCTCTCTGGAAGCGCCTCACTTGCTTTGTGTGCCCTGCCACTGCGGCTCCTCCAGCCACCTTTCCTGCCACCTCCTTCATTATCAGGTGCCTGGTAGAGTCAGGAGACCCAGGCAAGCTGGCTCTAGAGCCCAAGCTCTTTTTTTTTTTTTTTTAATTTTTTTTTTTTAATTATGATTTATATGGAAATAGAGCCCAAGCTCTTAACTCCGTGGCTGCTCTTGCCCTTGGGCTCTGTGCTCTGATGATGTGGTCCCTGGTTGCCTTGCCATTAGATCATATACTCCCAGGAGGACAGCTGGGGTCTCTTGTTCTTCTTGACCTCCCACTGGCCAACCCAAGACCTGGCACACAGAACCACTTCTTGATGCCAAGAAAGAAATAGATAGCTCCTGTCTGGTTCTGGGCTCTAAAAACAAGATCCATGGACTCTGCCCCAGGGTAGGGGGAGCCTATGGAGCCGAGGGCACTTCCTGCTCTCACAGCACCTCCCTGAGGGCCCCACTCACATCACCAGGGCCTTCTGATGGGAGCCTTGGATCATAGCCAGAATGCGGTCCAGCTTCTCTCTTGTCACATGGTCTGGAAAAGGCAGGGGGTTGTCAGTGCACAGGTACCTGCTGAGGATTGGTCACAGCAAACTCCTTTCCCCCAGGCCAGCCCCATCCCTGGAACATGGAAAGGGGACATTTTGAAGGGATCTCCATGATGGGGTGGATGGGTATCCTTTGAGAATCTCATGAAAGTGCTGGACCTTCTCAGAAGGATAAACATGACTCAACATTGTAAGGACATTCTCTCTGTTTTTACCTTTTATTTTAGGTTCAGGGGTCCATGTGAAGGTTTGTTACATAGGTAAACACATATCATGGGGGTTTGTCGTACAGATTATTTCATCACCCAGGTATTAAGCCCAGTACCCAATAGTTACCTTTTCTGCTTCTCTCCCTCCTTCTACCCTCCCACCTCAAAAGTCTGTTGTTTCCTTCTTTGTGTTCATAGTTGTTTTTTTTTTTTTTTGAGATGAAGTTTCACTCTTGTTGCCCAGACTGGAGTGCAATGGCGTGATCCCAGCTCACTGCAACCTCCACCTCCCGAGTTCAAGTGATTCTCCTGCCTCAGCCTCCCATGTAGCTGGGATTACAGGCACATGCCACCACACCTATCTAATTTTGTATTTTTAGTAGAGACGGGGTTCCACCATGTTGGTCAGGCTGGTCTCGAACTCCTGACCTCAGGTAATCCACCCACCTCGGCCTCCCAAAGTGCTGGGATTACAGGCATGAGCCACCAGGGACAGCTCTATGGTTTGTTTCTTTTTTCTTCTTTTTGAGACGGAATCTGGCTCTGTCACCTAGGCTGGAGTGCAGTGGTGTGATCTCAGCTCACTGCAACCTCCACCTCCTGGGTTCAAGTGATTCTCCTGCCTTAGCCTCCCGAGTAGCTCAGATTATAGGTGTGCACCACCATGCCCGGCTAATTTTTTTTTTTTGAGATGGAGTTTTACTCTTTTTGCCCAGGCTAGAGTGCAATGGCGCGATCTCAGCTGACTGCAACCTCCGCCTCCCAGGTCCAAGTGATCCTCCTGCCTCAGCCTCCCGAGTAGCTGGGATTACAGGCATGCACCACCATGCCGGCTAATTTTGTATTTTTAGTAGAGACGGGGTTTCTCTATGTTGGTCAGGCTGGTCTCCAACTCCCAACTTCAGGTGATCCACCTGCCCTGGCCTCCCAAAATGCTGGGATTACAGGCATGAACCACCATGCCCAGCCATTTTTTGTATTTTTATTATTTAATTTTATTTATTTATTTATTTTTTGAAACAGAGTCTCACTGTGTCACCCAGGCTGAAGTGCAGTAGTGTGATCTCAGTTCACTGCAACCTCTGCCTCCCGGGTTCGAGTGATTCTCCTGCCTAAGCCTCCTGAGTAGCTGGGACTACAGGCATGTGCCACCACGACTGGCTAATTTTTTGTATTTTTAGTAGAGATGGGGTTTCACTGTGTTAGCCAGGATGGTCTAAATCTCTTGACCTGGTGATCTGTCCACCTTGGCCTCCCAAAGTGCTGGGATTACAGGCGTGAACCACTGTACCCAGCCAATTTTTTTGTATTTTTAATAGAGACGAGTTTCCCCATGTTAGTCAGGCTGGTCTCAAACTTCTGACCTCAGGTGATCCGCACTCCTCGGCCTCCCAAAGTGCTGGGACTGCAGGCATGAGCCACTGCGCCTGGCCTGACTCTTACCTTACTTTTTACTTACATAATTGATACCTCACTGTTCTTTTTAAAATTTACAACAGCGGCCGGGCATGGTGGCTCAAGCCTATAATCACAGCACTTTGGGAGGCTGAGGCGGGTGGATTACCTGAGGTCAGGAGTTCAAGACCAGCCTGGCCAACAGAGTGAAACCCTATCTCTACTAAAAATACAAAAAGTTAGCCAGGTGTGGAGGCAGGTGCCTTTAATCCCAGCTACTCTGGAGGCTGAGGCAGGAGAATTGCTTGAACCCAGGAGGTAAAGGCTGCAGTGAACCAAGAATGTACCACTGCACTCCAGCCTGGTGACAGAGGGAGACTCCATCTCAAAAAAAAGAAAAGAAAAAAGCAAAGGTAAAAGACTGACGATATGGAGAGAAACTAGAGTCTTTAGAGGTGATATTTGAGCCAGGCAAGGATGAGGAGGACAGATACTGTGGCCAAAGCCCCAGCCCAAGCCTGCTGTGTCGAGTGGAACTGAGAAGAGGCCTGTGTGGCCTGGCTGTGAGCGGACTCAGAGAAAGCAAATGCCGAGGGAGGCGGCGGCAGCCACTTCCAGCTCTCACCATAGGTTGTCTTCTCCACCAGCCGCCCATCCTCACAGAAGTCATCCGTAGCTTTGCCCAGGAGGCCACGCACTGTGTAATCCTTCAAGGATAGAGAGGGGAAGATCCGTCAGTGACCCCACTCTAATCCCTAGCAGCTCCTGCCCCAGAGGCTGGGGGTAGGAGTCCTCACGTCTCCCTCAGGGAGCTCATGTGCCCAGCCCCTGCCCAGCTGCTCCACAGCCCCATGGGGAAGGGCACCAGCTCTGTCGTGTGGCCTTCAGCAGCTCTTGCTCTTTGTACTTCAGCTCTCCTGTCACCTGGGGGCAATAACAGGGCCAGTCTCACAGTGCTGCTGCCCAGATTCAGCAGGACACGGTAACTGGCTCCCAGTCAGCAGGCTTCCTACAAGATTGCTGGCTGGTTTCCCCGACAACCAGCACTGGCAACCCCGAAAGGTGCTGACTGCTGGCAGCCACCCTGTGACCATCCCATGCCTCCATGTCTCTCCTCTCCAGCCTAACTTGGCAATTTATTAACCCAAGCCCCTTCTAGCATGCCCTGTCAGCTTCTCTCCACACCTCGAAATAGAACTAAGATTTCATGGCCCAGACCAGGCCCTCCTCATCCTTGCTTGCAAAATCTCCCCTCCTCTGAATCTGTCCAGCTAACCCCATCTGCCACAGATAAGTGATGATGGCTGGGTGCAGTGGCTCACACCTACAATCCCAGCACTTTAGGAGACAGAGGTGGGTGGATCGCTTGAGCCTAGGAGTTCAAAACTAGCCTGGGTAACACAGTGAGACCAGACTCTACAAAAAAATACAAAACTTAGCTGGGCATAGTAGCATGTGCCTATAGTCCCAGCTACCCAGAAGGCTGAGATGGGAGGCACCTGAGCCCGGGAAGTTGAGGCTATAGTGAGCCATAATTGTGCCACTGTACTCCAGCCTGGGCAACAGAGTGAAATCTTGTCTCAAAAAAATAAAAAATAAAAAAGATAACCATGATGATTACAGAGAAGGCAGCAACAGTGACATTTACTGAGCATTTACTATGTGCCAGGGATGGTGCTAAGCACTTTACATGTAGTCATTAATGTAATTTCAAAGTATAGTCTTCCTATAGGGGAAATACTATTCCTCATTCTCTTTTAAAATTTTCTTTTTTTTTTTTTGAGACAGAGTCCCGCTCTGTCGCACCCAGGCTGGAATGCAGTGGTGCAATCTCAGCTCGCTGCAACCTCCGCTGCCTGGGTTCAAGTGATCCCCTGCCTCAGCCTCCTGAGTAGCTGGGACTACAGGTGCACGCCACCATGCCCAGCTAACTTTTTTGTATTTTAGTAGAGACACGGTTTCACCATGTTGGCCAGGATGGTCTCCATCTCCTGACCTTGGGATCCACCTGCCTCGGCCTCCCAAAGTACTGGGATTACAGGCATGAGCCACTGCGCCCGGCCTCAAAAATTTTTTAAATAGAGATGGAGTCTTGCTATGTTGCCCAGACTGGTCTCAAATTCCTGAGCTCAAATAATCCTCCTGCCTTGGCCTCCCAAATTGCTGGGATTACAGGTATGAGTCACCACACCTGGCCCTCATTCCCATTTTAGAGTTGAGGAAACTGAGGCACACAGATATTAGGTAATCCATCCAAGGACACACAGCTGTCAGAGTGGTAGAAGCTGGGGTTCAAACCGAAGCCATTTGGCTCCAGAATTTGTGCTCTTAACCACTAAAAACGTGGGCCCCGTTAATTGGCACCTGCACACAGACTTTGTGCTACTAGATTCCATAGCCCCGACCCTACCTCTGGATGGTAAGCTCCCTGTGGGCAGGATGCTGACATCCACCTCTCAGTCTTGGGACAGAATATGGAATGGCATTATGATCAAGCTGTGGTGTTGGAGAGACCTAGGTTCAAATCCCAGCTCTTAAAGCCCTAACAGCTATGTGACCTGGGTAAATGACATCTCCTCCCTGAGCCTCAGTTCTCCCATCTGTGAAATGGGGTTAACAACAGATTCCACTTTACAGGGAGGTTGTGAGGCTTCCCTAAGGGAGTCCACGGATGGTGCTCAGCACAGAGTAATCAGCATAAATTAATGCCAGTAGTTATTATTGTAATTATTATTACGGCCCCCCTACCCTCCAGCATACGATCATTTAAAAAAATCCTTGCTGATGGCTTGGGTATTCCCCCACAGAATCCTCTAAGCTTCAGAATACTGCTGGTAACCCCCAGGAAAGGACCAAGGGAGAAGCGGACTGTCCCCAGACCTTCGTACCTTGGTGAGATGAGCATTGTACATATCAGTGAGGAGCCTGCATCCATGTCCCACGCCGAGCACTGAAAAGCAGTCAGCCACATCTCACACCTGAGACCCCCTTCCTGTTTTCCTGGGAATCCCCACCCCTACCCCTGCCATTAGAATACTACTCCCTTTTCTGATGCTGCCAAAGGCAGCAAGAAGCCAAGAAGATCTTCTGTAGGGAGCAAGTGCGCCCCTCTGGGTATATGTCACATGCAGATTGCTGGGCTTACCTTGGCAAGCTCCCCAGGGGATTCTGACACCTAAGAAGAAGAGATCCCCAGCCCAGTCACACAAACCTGCACTCAAATCAGAGGTGGCTCTGAGCATAACCGTTAGCCTCTTTGAGCATCAAGTTCCCCATCAGTAAAATAGGGTACAAATACTGTCTGAAAACTGGGTGCAGTGCTTCATGCCTGTAATCCCAGCACTTTAGGAGGCCAAGGCAGGCGGATCACCTGAGGTCAGGAGTTCAAGACCAGCCTGGCCAACATGGTGAAACCCCATCTCTACTAAAAATACAAAATTAGCCAGGTGTGGGGGCACACGCCTGTAATCCCAGCTACTTGGGAGGCTGAGACAGGAGAATAGCTTGAAGCGGGAGCCGGAGGCTGCAGTGAGCTGAGATTGTGCCACTACACTCCAGCCTGGGCAATAAGAGTAAGACTCCATCTCAAAAAAAAAAAAAAAAAATTAGTCAGATGGGCACACGCCTATAATCCCAGCTACTCAGGAGACTGAGGCAGGAAGAACTGCTTGAACCTGGGAGACAGAGGTTGCAATGAGCTGAGATGGCACCACTGCACTCCAGTCTGGGCAACAGAGCAAGACTCCATCTCGAAAAAATATATATATACTGTCTGATTCCTGTGGGTGCTGTGCAATCAGCACAGAGGAAGGACCCAATAAATGGTGGCTGCTGTGGCCACTTCCTGCCTTTCTCCCGGTCTGCTTCTCCCTCTTGGCTGAAGGGAGAGGGGGCATCAGATCATGTCTGCCAGACTGTGCCCCAGGAAGCAAGACAAGGAGACTGTGACTGTTGTGGCTGGAGGATGTGGGCACCACCTGACCCTAGGGACACAAGATGGCTCATGACTAGGGCTTTGTGTGTCCAGTCCCAGCAACACACAGGCCCTGGCCACTGGGGCCAGAGTCACGCGCCTGGCTGCCCCATGATGCGATGATGGAGCTCCCTCTCCAGACCAGGGGCATTCACTAGCCATGTGACCCAGGACGAGTCACCTAAGTCCTGGAGCCTTACTTTCTTCTTCCATAAAATCATACAGTATCTACCTAATAACGTTGTTGTGGCAAATAAATGTGCATAAAGGGCCTCGAACTACGTCATGGGTGGGAATCACTGAATAAAGGTTGGTAACTGTGATTACCTCTATCCCACCTATCCACTCCCCAGCTGATCAGCCTTGGGGGAGGAATCACGGGAGGAGAACAGTGGTAGGATATGGGTGCCAGGTAAGAAGTGGGCTGCAGCTCCTGGTAGCTCTGGGATCTTTCCTTAAGCCTTATCACTCTATCCCCAAGCTTCTCACATCACCTACCAAGCACCCCAGAAGACTGGGCATCCAGCCGATGTCCCACGCCAACCTTGAAATGGGTGAATGCTGGTCCACAGACTGGAAAGAAACAAACAAGGTCCATTTTCTCAACTAATCCAACCCCAGGATGGCTTTGGTCTGCATGATGACCTCGTCCTCAGAATGGAGCCTCATGGAGCCCAAACTAGCATCTGACTAGACTCTTAGGCTTCCCCATCATGGAATCTGGGACTCTGAGCTGTATCCTCAGTTCCTTGGGATCCAAAGGGCAGCCCAAGATGCCTCTTACTCTGCCTATCATTAGTCTCCCAGTGAGAGGCGCTAAGACTGGCATAACACTGCAGGTCAAGAGTGTGTGGTTCCCTGCTTTGCTCTGCTGAAGGAGAGTCTCCAGAAGAAAACAGAGGCTGTGGCCAGGCACAGTGGCCTCACACCTGTAATCCTAGCACTTTGGGAGGCCGAAGAGGGCGGATTGCCTGAGCTCAGAAGTTTGAGACCACCCTGGGCAACATGGCGAAACCCCGTCTCTACTAAAATACAAAAATTGGGCTAGGCGCGGTGGCTCACGCCTGTAATCCCAGCACTTTGGGAGGCCAAGGCGGGTGGATCACGAGGTCAAGAGATCGAGACCATCCTGGTCAACATGGTGAAACCCCGTCTCGACTAAAAATACAAAAAATCAGCTGGGCGTGGTGGCGCATGCCTGTAATCCCAGCTACTCAGGAGGCTGAGGTAGGAGAATTGCCTGAACCCAGGAGGCGGAGGTTGCGGTGAGTCGAGATTGCGCCATTGCACTCTAGCCTGGGTAACAAGAGTGAAACTCCGTCTCAAAAAAAAATAAAAAATAAAAAAATACAAAAATTAGCCAGGCGTGGCAATGTGTGCCTGTAGTCCCAGCCACTCAGGAGGCTGAGGACCGAGAATTGCTTGAACCTGGAAGGTGGAAGTTGCAGTGGGCCTAAATCGCACCGCTGCGCTCCAGACTGGGCGACAGAGCGAAACTCAGTCACTACAAAAAGAAAAAAAGAAAATGGAGGCTGTGAGCTCCTCAAGGCAGAACCTGGGTGTGTCAACTCACTAGCTCCTCAGCAAAGAACTACTGGAAGAATAAATGACAGAATGAGCCAGAAGTGTTTACACTTCTATAGTTCAAGAGGAATCCAGGGGAAGGGTCCAGGGTCGTTAAGGGCTTACTGAATCCAGGCCATGTTATAAATGTCAACACTGAGCCTCAGTTTTCTCCCTTGTGAAATGGAATAGGACCCATCTCATAGGACTGTGGTGATGTCAAGGAGGATTATACTTGGGGGAAGCTTAACAAAACGCCTAATAAAGAGTGGCAACTCAGCCGGATACAGTGGCTCATGCCTGTAATCCCAGCACTTTGGGAGGCCGAGGTGAGCGGATCATTTGAGGTCAGGAGTTCGATACCAGCCTGGCCAACATGGCGAAACCTTGTCTCTAAAAATACAAAAATTAGCTGGGCATGGTGGCGCATGCCTGTAATCCCAGTACTCAGGAGGCTGAGGCAGGAGAATCGCTTGAACCGGGGAGGCGGAGTTTGCAGTGAGCCAAGATCACACCACTGTACTCCAGCCTGGGCAACAAAGCAAGAATGTCCAAAAAAAAAAATCATTCTTTCCCAGAAACCCAAAACCCCCACCTTAGGACTTCAACCTAGAGTCTTGTTTCTCACCTGGAGTCCCAAAATAGAAAAACGGTCAGCAAACTACAGTCCACAAGCCAAATCCTGAAGACTGTTTTCTTGTTTTTGTTTTCTGTGGTCTGTGAGTTAAGAATGGTTTTTCCGCCGGGCGCGGTGGCTCACGCCTGTAATCCCAGCACTTTGGGAGGCCAAGGCGGGTGGATCACGAGGTCAAGAGATCGAGACCATCCTGGTCAACATGGTGAAACCCCGTCTCTACTAAAAATACAAAAAATTAGCTGGGCATGGTGGCGCGTGCCTGTAATCCCAGCTATTCAGGAGGCTGAGGCAGGAGAATTGCCTGAACCCAGGAGGCGGAGGTTGCGGTGAGTCGAGATCGCGCCATTGCACTCCAGCCTGGGTAACAAGAGCGAAACTCTGTCTCAAAAAAAAAAAAAAAAAAAAAAAAAAGAATGGTTTTTCCATTTTTCTTTTCTTTCTTTTTTTTTTTTTTTGAGATGGAGTCTTGCTCTGCTGCCCAGGCTGGAGTGGTGCAGTGGCACAGTCTCAACTCACTGCAACCTCCAACTCCCTGGTTCAAGCAATTTCCCTGCCTCAGCCTCCTGAATAGCTGGGACCACAGGTGCATACCACCACTCCCGGCTAATTTTCTGTATTTTAGTAGAGATGGGGTTTCACCATGTTGGCCAGGATGGTCTCGATCTCTTGACCTCATGATCCACCTGCCTCAGCCTCCGCCTCCCAAAATGCTGGGATTACAGGCATGAGCCATCACACCTGGCTTCTTTTTTTTGTTTTGTTTTGTTTTTGAGATGGAGTTTCACTATTGTTGCCCAGGCTGGAGTACAGTGGCACAATCTCGGCTCACTGCAACCTCTGCTTCCCGGGTTCAAGCAATTCTCAGCCTCCTGAGTAGCTGGGATTACAGGTATGAGCCACCACACCCAGCTAATTTTTTGTATTTTTAGTAGGGACAGGGTTTCTCCATGTTGGTCAAGCTGGTCTCAAACCCCCGACCTCAGGTAATCTACCCACCTCGGCCTCCCAAAGTGCTGGAATAGCAGGCATAAGCCATGCGCCCAGTTTTCAGAGAGTATTTTTACCCCCATTTTACTGATAGGGAACTTGACGCTCAAAGATGCTTGGGATTACAGGCGTGAGCCACCGCACCTGGCTGATTTTTCCATTTTTCTGTTTTTTTTTCTTTTTCTGAGACAGAGTCTTGCTCTGTCTCCCAGGCTGGAGTGCAATGCCACGATCTCGGCCAACCTCCACCTCCCAGGTTCAAGCGATTCTCCTGCCTCAGCCTCCCAAGTAGCTGGGATTATAGGCGCCCACCACCACGCCTGGGCAATTTTTTGTATTTTTAGTAGAGACAAGGTTTCACCATGTTGGCCAGGCTGGTCTGGAACTCCTGACCTCAGGTGATCCACCTGCCTCGGCCTCCCAGAGTGCTGAGATTACAGGCGTAAGCCACCATGCCCAGCCGATTTTTCCATTTTTCAATGGTTCAAAATAAATCAAGAGGCCAGGTACAGTGGCTCATGCTTATAATCCCAGCACTTTGGGAGGCCAAGGCAGGCGGATCACTTGAGCCCAGGAGTTCTACACTAGCATGGGCAATACAGCAAAAGTCCATCTCTACAAAAAAATCCAAAACTTAGCATAGTGGCTTGTGCCTGTAGTCCCAGCTACTCAGGAGGCTGAGGTGAGAGGATTACTTGAACTCAGGAGGCAGAAATTTCAGTGAGCCAGCATCTCACCACTGCACTCCAGCCTGGGTGACAGAGTGAGACCCTGTCTCAAAATACATAAAGAGAATATTACAGTTATCCCTTGGTATCCAGGGGGATTGGTTCCAGGATCCCTCAAAGATACCAAAATTTGTATATGTTCAAGTCCCTGATTTAAAATGCCATAGTATTTGCATATAACCTATGCATTTCTTTCCATATGCTTTTTTTTTTTTTTTGGGCAGAGTCTCACTCTTTTGCCCAGGTTGGAGTGCAGTGGCAGGATCTCACCTCACCGCAACCTCTGCCTCCCAGGTTCAAGCAACTCCTTGTGACTCAGCCTCCTGAGTAGTTGGGATTACAGGTGCACACTACCATGCCCGGCTAATTTTTAGTAAAGACGAGTCTTCGCCATGTTGCCCAGGCTGGTCTCGAACTCCTGACCTCAAGTGATCCACCCACTTCAGTCTTCCAAAGTGCTGAGATTACAGGTGTGAGCCACCATACCTGGCCACTTTTTTTCTGGAGACAGAGTCTCGCTCTGTCACCCAGGCTGGAGTGCAGGGGCACAATCTCAGCTCACTGCAACCTCGCCTTCCTGGGCTCAGTTGATCCTCCCACCTCAACCTCCCGAGTAGCTGGAACTATAGGCACATGCCACCCCACCTGGCTAATTTTTGTATTCTTTTATAGAGGCAGCATTTTGCCATGTTGCCCAGGTTGATCTTAAAACTCCTAGGCTCAAGTAACCCACTGCCTCGGCTTCCTGAAGTGCTGAGATTACAGGTATGAGCCACCCAGCCTGGCCCTCCCATATACATTAATTCATCTCTAGGTTACTTATAATACCTAATATAATGCCTATGCATCACTCTGAATTGATTTAACACAGTATTAGGTGCACAGCAAATTTAAGTTTGGCTTTTTGGAACTTTGTGGACTTCCCCCACCGCCGCCACAAATATTGTTCATCTGAAACTGGATCGTGGGATGTGGAACTCATGGATTCAGGGGCAACTGTACTTTGTGACACATGAAAATTACCTGAAACTCAAATATGAATGTTCATAGTTAAAGTTTTATTGGAATACAGCTAGGCTTATTCCTTTAGATACTGTCTACAGCTGTTTTGTACTACAAATGCTCTACAATGGCAGAGTTGAGCAGTTGCAACAGAAACCATATGGCCTGCAAAGTTTAAAACATTCAGTATCTCGTCCTTTCCAAGAAAGTCTGCCAATTCCTGGTCCAATACCTCAGTCTTCAGTGGACTTTCATGGGCCTGGCACAGGAGTGTGAGCACTTCGACACTGACTCTGCTCAGGGATTTACTGGGAAGTGACACCCAGGATCTTAAATCTGCCTTACCCAGTGGATGGTTGGTGAGAGAGGGTACACTGGTGGCTGTAAGGGTCAGCTCCTTCTCTTCACTGCCTTCCATGGGGCCCAGCAAGAAGCGAACACGCTGTTCAGGGGCAGGAGGCTTCCCGGCATTGAGACCTGAACACAAACACACGTTGATAATATATATACACATACATACAAATATATAAACACATAAAATATTTTTTTAAGAGACAGGGTCTCGCTCTGTCGCCCAGGCTGAAGTGCAGTGGCGCCATCATAGCTCATTGTAATGTCAAATTCTTGGGCTCAAGCAATCCTCCTGCCTCAACCTCCAGAGTAGCTGGGATTACAGTCCTGCACCACGACCCTGGCCAGGAATATCTTGTTCTATCCAAACACCTGAGGGAGAGGACAACAGGTAAGTATGATGTAGAAGACAGAGAAGCCCATGATGCAGAGGGCAGAACAGCAGTAGTTAAGAAACAGGCGGATTCAAATTGACTCTATAACGTGGTAACCGTGTTACAAGGAACAATACTGAGTCAGTTTCCTCCTCGGAAAACAGAGGAAAGTGAGGAGTAAGGAAGCACGGAGAACAGGCGTTTAGGAAAGCGCTCGGTCCAGGCGAACAGATCACGTGATTTTGTTTTGGGGGAAGTGCCAGAAGCGGAGATGGACTTCCAAGAGAATGGGAGCGGGAACCTGGGTCTGGTTCGAAGCACTCACCCTTCAGAAGTTGCAGTTCCACGGTATCCCGCAGGTGCTTCCATTTTAGCCCCGGGGGCTTATAGACCGCGAAAAGCCCCTGCAGCCGCGATAAGCTTGCGGACCCCATACTTGAAGACCGCAGCACCCTCTGGACCTGGACGGAAGTGCCGCAAGGCCCCGCCCCCAAATGTCGGCGTTACCATAGGCGCCGCCATGTTCCACAGCCGGAAGAAGTTCTCATCTTAATAGTCTTCGGGGAAAACCGGATGTGGAGAAGGAAATAGGGTCCGGGGCTGAGCCGGAGTGAGTGTAGTTGCGTTTCCTTTGGAAACGCTTTATGTGGCGAAGTGAAATGGCTAGAGTCTTGGACCGGTGGTTGTAGGCGTAGACATTTCGCGTGGGTTTCCTTCGCCTACTTGGCCTACATGCCTTGTGCCTGTGCAGCGGTGTTTCTCTTCAAAGGGCCGTAGGCAGCGCCATCAGAATCGGTTTTTCAGTGGAGCGTCGGAGAGGCTCGCGGCGTTCTCCGTGCCCGCCCATCCTCCGTGGACGCCCGCTGCCATGGCGACTGTGCTGCTGCGCGCGGTCCTGCGCCCGTTCCGTTGGCTCCCCAGCCACCCGAGGCCTGCGGCAGGCAAGTGGCGCCGGGTTTCAGGCTCAGGTATGAAGGAGCCTGGGAGCGCCTAGCTCCTCTGACCTCGGCCTTTTTCTTGCCCCACAGAAATGCCGTTGCGAGCCAGGAGCGACGGCGTCGGCCTGCTGTATCCGCACCACATCCCTACCTCCCCGCTGCAGAAAGCGCTGCTGGCCGCCGGTTCCGCGGCTATGGCGCTCTATAACCCCTACCGCCACGGTAAGGCCTGCCGCGCCTTGTCCCCGTGGGAGCGGCTGGGAGCCGTTTCCTGTGGGTAACTGGAGCATAGTCTAGGTCAGGGTAACCTGGTTGCAGCTCGTAACCACTCGGAATGTTTATGAAAATGCAAATTCCTGGATCCCACCTAAACTCACTGCTGAATCTGCCGTAGAGGGAGAAAGGAGCGTGGAATCCGAAAGTCTGTCTTTTTTAACTTCTTGGGAGAATCTGTCATGCAGCCATCTTGAGAACAGCTAGACTAAATAGATGATTCATAAGTACCGATCAGCTTATAACATCCTACTAGAAAGTCAACTTAATGAGGTCAGGGACCATGTCTGCCTCGTTCCACTGTATCTGCAGCCTTCTGGATAGTGCCTGGCACATAGTAAATGCTCAATAAATGTTTGCTGGATGTGTAACTAGAACATCCTAGGGTTCTACAGTGTTTTTCTTATCCCTCCCAGGATTTTTGAGTTCTGGGAAATACTGTTATTCCTACTAATAAAAACAATAGGCTAGGCACAGTGGCTCACGCCTATAATCCCAATACTTTGGAGGGGCCAAAGCGGGCAGATGGCTTGAGCTAAGGAGTTTGAGACCAGCCTGGGCAACATGGCGAATCCCCATATCTGCAAAAAAAAATACAAAAATTAATTGGGCCTGGTTGCATGCAGCTGTATTCCCAGTTACTTGGGAGGATGAGGTGGGAGGATCATTTGAGCGGGGCAGTTCGAGATTTCAGTGAGCTGTGATTGCACCATTGCACTCCAGCCTGGGCAACAGAGTGAGACCCTGTCTTAAACAAAAAACACTATATATCCATGTCCTCAGTGGTTTTTTTGGTTTTTTTTGTTTTGTTTTGAGACAGAATGTCTCTGTGGCCCACGCTGGAGTGCAGTGGCGCGATTTCGGCTCTCTGCAATCTCCACTTCCCAGATTCAAGCGATTTTTGTGCCTCAGCTTCCGGAGTAACTGGGATTACAGGCCTGTGCCACCTGGGCTAATTGTTGTATTTTTAGTAGAGACCGGATTTTGCCATGTTGCCCAGGCTGGTCTCAAACTCCTGACCTCAGGTGATCCACCCACCTGGCCTCCCAAAGTGTTGGGATTACAGGCGTGAGCCACCACGCCCAGCCAAGCCCAGCGAATTTTTTAATTTTTTTGTAGAGATGGGGTCTTGCCATGTTGCCCAGGCTGGTCTGGAACTCTTGGCCTCTAGCGATCCTCCTGCCTCAGGTTCTCCCCCGCCCGTTGGAATTACAGGCATCAGCCACTACCACTTGTCCACCAAGTGTTATGTATGCATGATTTTCATGGTTTCTCACGAGAACCATCTAAGAAAGTTGTTGTCTGCACTTCACAAATTAGGACACCAAGGCTGAAAAATGTGAAGCAGGCTAGGCATGGTGGCTTACAACTGTAATCCCAACAATTTGAGAATCCAGGGTAGGAGGACCACTTGAGGCTAAAGTTCAAGACCAGCCTGGGCAACATAGCAAGACCTCATCTCTACAGAAAATTTAGAAAACTAGCTGCACACCTGTAGTCCTAACAATGAGCTGTGATCACAGCACTTCACTCCAGCCTGGGCAACAGAGCAAGACCCTGTCTCAAAAAACAAAACAAAACAGAAATGTGAAGCAGCTTGCACTAGGTCACCTAGATAGTGAATACACCTGGGCTGTAGCCCAGCACTCTCTTAGATGCCTAAGCCTCTACCAATCAATGGAGATGTGATACTGTATTGTGAAAAGTGACTTATAAAATGTTTAGAACATTGTGACAAGCAGAGCCGTCCCACCCCAGTAGATAAAGAATAAGAACTATAGATGTGTATACTGAGCCCTTGTTGTGTGCTGGGTAATTTGCTAAGTGTTTTATATAAATCCTTACAACGAAGAGCTAGATATTATCTCTAATTTATCCTGTAGGAAACAAAGGCTCAGACCAGGTCAGGTAACTTACCTAAGATGACATCCCCCATTTGTGCCCGTTTCTGTCCTTTCAGACATGGTTGCAGTTCTGGGGGAGACCACGGGACACCGTACCCTGAAGGTCCTCAGGGACCAGATGAGGAGGGATCCAGAGGGTGCCCAGATCCTGCAGTAGGTCCCAGCTCTGCCTGGGGGTCTGGGGGCAGTCTCTAGACATTCTGACCTTTCTAGAATCACATTGTGTTTGTTCTGTTCCTATAGGGTGCTCTTGATACCCTGGCCACATATAGCTGCACAGGCTGGGCACTGCCCAATTCCAGGGATGTCATTCACATAAATGTATATACACTGTGATGACCTCTGAGTTGGGC
This sequence comes from Aotus nancymaae, assembly GCF_030222135.1. Lineage (NCBI taxonomy): Eukaryota > Metazoa > Chordata > Mammalia > Primates > Aotidae > Aotus > Aotus nancymaae. The sequence continues at coordinate 3,724,273 of NW_026988414.1, read as the reverse complement.
AGTATGATGGCATTGGCCCAGTTTCAGCCACAGGGCTCTGGGCCTTCACTAAGTTCCCATAACATGTGCTGGCTTTACCCCTCCCTTGCAGTACCTTTTGCAAGTGCTCTGATTACATTCGAGGACTGTCTTCCTGCCTAGATTGTGCCCCTGCCCTTGTTCTTGGTTTGGGGTAGTACGCTAAGTCCCTGACACTGACCTGGCCAGTTGTAGGTGCTCTGTTAAGGTTTGTGGTGGCCACATCACTCCTCTGTGGGTTCTCCTGCCTCCCAGCTCACTGCAGTTGGATCTTTCACCTACCTTTGCCAACTCTCTCCCAATACCCAAGTCTTGCCTTTCAGGGAGCGTCCCCGGATTTCGACATCCACCCTCGACCTGGGCAAGCTCCAGAGCCTGCCGGAAGGCTCCCTGGGCCGCGAGTATCTCCGTTTCCTGGATGTGAACGTGAGTTTTCAGCTTCTGTGTACCTAGCAGTCACCAGACAGGACAGGGGAATAGCATAGGCCTGACACCCTGAGGAAAGAGAGCCCTGAGCTGCCACCATGGGCGAGAGTGCTTTTCAGGGTTATGCCAAGGCTTTGTCATTTTCTATGGGACAGGCAAATGGGTGGGAACTTGCCTTCAAATGATAATACTGGCCAGTGTCCATTAACCTCCCACTGCATGCTTAATGCCAGCTGCATCTGTGGTCTTGCTGAATCCCCCCCACAAATAGAACACAAGTATGTTCTATTTTTTTTTTTAATATATATATTTTTATTTCATATTTCTCCTTTTTCCGCTTCTGTCTCTTCTAAGAAAAAGAAAGTATGTTCTATTATTATCCTCTTTTAGTACATACGGAAACAGAGGCTCAGAGCAGTGAAGCAACTTGCTAATTTCACATAGCCGGATTAATGGAGGCAGTAATCAACCCCAAGTCATGCTCTTAACTGCTATACTATGCTCCCTTGTTCCACGGACATTGCTTTCCCTGTGATATGGCAGGTTTGACACTCTCCAGCCCCAGGCAAAGGAGGACAAGGAGAGGGGGGTAGGGGATGTCCCAACTATGGGTGAACTCATTCACTTACTGAGCGTCTGCTATGTGCCATCCTTTTTGTTTTTTGTTTTGAGACAGAGCCTCGCTCTGTCACTCAGGCTGGAGTGCAGTGGGGCGGTCATGGCTCACTGCAGCTCAGCTTCCCAGGTTCAGGCAATTCTCCTGCCTCATCCTCCTATGTACCTGGGATTACAGGTGCACAACACAATGCCTGGCTAATTTTTGTATTTTTAGTAGAGATGGGGTTTTACCATATTGGCCAGGCTGGTCTTGAACTCCTGACTTCAAGTGATCTGCCTGCCTCAGCCTTCCAAAGTGCTGGGATTACAGGCTTGAGTCACCGTGCCCGGCCCATCCATTTTTTGTGTGTACTGGGGATATAATGGTGAACTGGACAGCCAAGGTTCCCACCCTTATTTCTATAGTTGGAGAAGTAGACAATAAAATAGTTTAAAAAATTTTTCAGGGTGGGCACAATGGTTCACACCTATAATCCCAGCACTTTGGGAGGCCTAGGTGGGCAGATCACCTGAGGTCAGGAGTTTGAGACCAGCCTGGCCAACATGGTGGAACTCTGTCTCTACTAAAAATACAAAAGTTAGCCGAGTGTGGTGGCGTGCACCTGTAATCACAGCTACTTGGGAGGCTGAGGAGAACTGCTTGAACCTGGGAGGCAGAGATTGCAGTGAGCCGAGATTACATCACTGCACGCCAGCCTTGGCGACAGAGTGAGACTCTGTCCCAAACAAAACAAAAAAATTCATATAAAAATACAGGTAAGGCTGGGCATAATGGCTCAACACCTATAATCCCAGCACTTTGGGAGGCCGAGGTGGGTGGATCACAAGGTTAGGAGTTCCAGACCAGCCTGGCCAATATGGTGAAACCTCGTCTCTACTAAAAATATAAAAATTAGCCGGACATGGTGGCGTGTGCCTATAGTCCCAGCTACTTGGGAGGCTGAGGAAAAAGAATCACTTGAACCCAGGAGTCAGAGGTTGCAGTTAGCCGAGATTGCACTACTGCATTCCAGCCTGGGCAACAGTGTGAGACTCCGTCTCTAAATAAATTAAAAAAATAAAATACAGGTAAAATGTTTTAAGTAATTAGAATATTCTGGCACTAGGCTGGACATGGTGGCTCATGTGTATAATCCTAATACTTTGGGAGGCTGAGGTGGGCAGATCACTTGAGCCCAGGAATTAGAGGCCAGCCTGGGCAACATGGTGAAACCCTGTCTCTGCAAAAAACACAAAAATTAACCAGGCATGGTGATGTGTACCCATAGTCCCAGCCTCCTGGGAGGGAGTTTGAGGTGGGAGGATGAGTTGAGCCCAGGAGGTTGAGGGCCGTGAGCTGTGATCACACCACTGCACTCCAGCCTGGGCAGCAGAGCAAGACCCTGTCTCAAAAAAAAAAGTACACCAGCACTATTGTCAGCAGTTGGGATACAGTGGACAAAACCAGCAAAAAGCCTGCCTTTGTGGAACTTACATTCTAGCAGCTGTGAAGAGAAGTTAGTGTGATAGAAGACAGTGTTTCTGATGGGATGGTCAGAGCCGGCTCCTCTGAGGAGACTTGGAACGTGAGAAGGAGCCAACCCTGTGGAGAGCTGGGGAAGAGCATTCTGAGTAGAGGAACTGGCAAGGGCAGCGGCCCCACGTATTTAGGAAAAGGAAGATCGACCAGTGTGGCCGCAGAGGAGTGAAGGGGGAAGAGACAGTGAGTGGGCTGGGAAGTCAGTCAGGGCTGGGCCCTGTGGGCCACCAGTAGGAGGAGTCTATATTTTGTAATAGGAGCAGTAGGAAGCTTGTGGAAGGTCTGGAGCAGGATAGTAACATTGATTTGTAAAGGACCTTAGGATCCAGTTGGCCCATCTTCCCTGTCCCTGTGCCATCTTCCCTCCTTCCTCCAACACAGATACATCCCATCAAGGTCCCCCTGCCAAATGGCTGTCCAGCCCGGCTGCCAGAGCCAGCCAGGCTGGAGGAGGTGAGGGGTCTCCAAAGTTTCCCCAGAACAGTTTCTCAACCTTGGCAGTGTCAGTGTTTGGGCTGGGTCACTCTTTGTTGTGGTAGTGGTCCTGAGCATGGTAGGATGTTTCCTGGCATCCCTGGCTGCTACTCACTGGGTGCCAGGAGCACCCCTGCCAAGTTGTGACAACCACAGATGTCTCCAGAGATTACAGATGTCCCCTGGTGGGCAGTGGAGAACCACTGCTCTAGATGGTTATTGTCCCTGAGACGACGTTCTGTTCCTCAGTCTCCTGCACAGCCACCTTGACAGGCGATCACTTGCCCTCTTTTATACCATCTCTCAGATTTCACCAGGATGCCAATTTCATCAGTGGGAAACTAACTCACCAGAGTGACCTGCCTCAAGTGCCACACAGGGAGAGACAGTCTTCTGAATTTCCCCTGGCGTTTAACCCTGTTGCTGTGGAGGGGAGGGCATAACAGGGATGGGACTGCCAGGCAGGGCACCTTGCCCAGCCACATCCCCACTTGTGGTAAGCACTCTGGCGATTGTGACATAAGGAGAGCAAGGAAATAAGCAGCTCATGGAATGCTAAGGAGTACCTTTGTCCCCACTGAGATTTAAATAAAGGTTCAAGGTGAGGCCACCCTCCCCTCCCTGAGGCTGACTTTGGTGGAGGTGTGGTCATCTTGCAGCATCAAGATTACAGACAGGGGCTTGAGAATTAGGAGGAGCCTGAGTTAGAATCCTGCCTCTCTTCCCAGCTTTACAACCTTGGACAAATCCTTCAACCTTGCTAAGTCTCAGATTCCTCATCAGAAGTAAGAGGACCTCACATATATCTTCCAGGGCACTTATTAGCCTTGGTAATGGATGTTAAGGCCACTAGCTTTAGAATCTAACAGACTTTGTTTCAAATCCTGACTGAGCCACTTTACTAGCTGTGTGATCTTGGGCAAATTACTTTATCCTGGGCAAATTACTTTATCCCTCTGAACCTTGTTTTCCCTATCTTTTTTTTGTCTCCTCTGTCACCCAAGCTGGAGGGCATAATTTGAGCTCACTGCAACCTCCCCCTCCTGGCGATTCTCCTGCCTCAGCCTTCCGAGTAGCTGGGACTACAGGGGCACGCCACCACCCCTGGCTAATTTTTGTATTTTTAGCATAGGCAGGGTTTCACCATATTGGCCAGGCTGGTCTCAAACTCCTGACCTCAAGTTATCCGCTGGCCTTGGCCTCCCAAAGTGCTGGGAT